>NW_028318136.1:0-637500 GCF_062004578.1 Staurois parvus
TTAAAGCAAGCCGACGATCCCCACAGGATGGATCGGATCTGTGGATTGGGGAGCATAAATGATTGCACTCCGATCCATTATGCTTAATCCGCAGATCCGTGGAGCATGTCTGGTGTCACCCCGTGCAATAAGTTTCACCCGGTGCGGCGCACCCCCCCCCCCCCACCTGCCTAGGGACTCCCCTGGTTGCAACCATAAAGATATACCCTGAGGCACACTGTTCTGCCCCACATTCATGTATTTTTTAGGTCTTACATTCAACTGCGTGAGGTTATCATTTTTATTTTAGTAAGCTGACATCTGGTGGGGGATTTGGGCCACTGCAACTTGCTTACTAATGTGATTTTGATATCTTCTTCTGTTCTCTCCTCCTGTTTAGTGCTAGTTGGGTTAGTCCCCCCCCCCAGCCCCCCACACACATACACTTCTTCCATGTTGCCTCAGTCACCGTTAGTTATTCACACAGACAGGGTTTAGGAAAGTCGATATTGTCCTTTTACACGTCAAAAGACTGGAAAAACATCTTCTATACAGCATTTAGCTGAAGTAAAATTGTGTTGGCTTCAACCTCTTATTGAAGAGTTAGGCTGCCTGTGGAAAGTGGCAAGTCAGCAGGTGACCATGCTGTCTAGACAGACTGGGTCTAAGGAGATATGTAATGCATAATGCAGCATTTGAAACAGAACACACATTCCTAGTGGCGTATTTAGGTTTTGTGCTGCCCTAGGCAACACAAAAATCCTTCCCCCCCTTGCCCACAGAGAAAACCTGACACTGACCAACAACACCCTTGACCCCCCCCCCCCCCCCCCAAGAGAGGCTTCCACTACCACCTCCCCCATACACCAGCAAACCACCCCACGCTGGTGCTAGAGAGAAAGGCATTCACCTTCACAGCTCCTGACATCCCTGGGTATGAGAGTCAGGCTTTGCATACACCTGCTCCTCATGCTGCGTGTGTCCCTTCTTCTGTCCCTTCTTCTAGGTGGCAGTGCTGCCCCCCTGAAAAATGCAGCCCTAGGCAAATGCCTTGTTTGCCTTGTGGTAAATACACCCCAGCACATTCTCCCAATACAGACTACAAGGGGCTGTGTCCATACGCATTGCGCAGGCACGGTCCATTGTTTTTGCCATCAGAATGCCTGAGAAATGACGTGCTGGAGTATATGTAGACAGGAAGTGGCTGTTAAGAGGCTGCAGGACATCAGTAATACTGAAATGCAACAAAGGATGAAAACGTAGTTGAAAACAGGATTTTATAAAAGAACAATAACACAGTGTCCCTATCACATGATCATGATCACAGGAGTGGTGGAGACGTATGGAATGCATTTACTGTCACAGTGAAAAATAAGTGTTTTCCAAATTTTCCAGGAAGCACAAGTCCTTCCGAGTGTAAGAGATCTGCCTTGACATTCAAAACGTCCGCACTTCCCATAGGAAGGAAACATGACTTCCTGTACGACGTGGAGTCTTTCTTGAATTCTCGCCTTAAAATGCTCAGTCCACAAACCAATATCCCACCCCTGAAGATGTTATTTGTTTTTACATAACTGGGCATTCAAAAATATATAACATAAAACTTAGATACAATAAATACAAATAAATCATGAAAATAAATAATGTGAAATAAAAGTCCTTAACCGCTTCCCGCTGCCCTATAGCAGATACACTGCTACAATGCAGCGGGGGGTGAGCAAAATCACGTACAGATACAGGATTTTGCATTTCCGGATAGGGGGCGCGTGCGAGCACTACCCGCGCCACTGTTCGCGGCCACGGCTGTCAATCACCGGGTCCTGGTCGGTGATTATCCATGGCACCCGGTGATTACCGAGGATCTCCAATGGGGAGAAGGGCTGCTTTGTTTACTAACAGTTCTCCTCCCTGTCGGCTCGGGCACACTGCTCTGGATGGCTGAGCACAGCACAGCCATTCAGAGCAGTGTGCTTACAGTGAAGCACCAACATACTGCCCCCCAGTAAAACACTCCCTGCACACAGTTAACCCATGATTACTGCCAGGCGGAAGTGCTAACCATTTAGCCACTGTGCTGCCCAATAATATCAGTGTGTCTGCTTTTAAACCAATAAACGGAACCCCCCCCAAAAAAAAAATAAAAACTTTGCATAACCACTAAATAAAGAGCAGATTTTTTTTGATCTCCAGGAAATCCTCCTTTGGCTGCATCTGCACTGCTTGGGTTACCTGCACTTTTATGTTTAGGGGACCTGGCACAGCTTTTACATTTACCCAGTCCTCTGCTCATGCAGGTCCTCTGACATCATAAAGACCAGTGCAGGGACCATAGCCCCTCTTGGACATGAGGACACAGAAAGTCCACTGCCGGAGGATCAGGTAAATAAATTACTTTTCCTGTCCCTAGACCAGAACAAGCAATTAACCCTTGCACCTTTATACCCGCAAATGTGTTACCAGCCCCAACAAGACATGCATGGCCAGTCTGCTTTGGCTATTAAGAAATTCGTCCCTGTCAGTACTCCCAACAACCAAACACATCGTTCATAGGCGCCTCACTGTACATATATACTAATGCATTTCCAGGAAAGCCTTGATATACTCTCCATTTTGATGCAGAGAAGAGCTGTGAACAGGCTTTTATTGCCTCGGCCTGGCTCATTTCCAAGAGCCCCACATCAGACTAATAGTCAATACAGGAAACAGGAAGATCAATGATTATCCAGGAAGAAAGACGCAACCTCTGACCCTTCCAAAGCCGGTACTTTTTTGGTGCTTCCCAGAATCGTATGTCATCATACAAGAGACAGAGGCTATTTTTATTCCTCCACATCCTGCTCATGAGGTTTGACAGGTGCAATGCGCAACTCAGTGTAAAGTAAGAAACTTTAATGCAGTAGTATGTCTCCTCTGCATTAAAAAGCCTGCCATGCTTTATTTTTTCTAAAGTTCCACTTTAATGTATATCAAAACCCAAGAACAAAACAAATATGTAACATATTGCACCTTACAAGTCCTTAGACTGGGATAGCTGCATTAGTTTTCTGTTTTCGTGTTAGGTATGTTAACTGGCGGTACAGAAAACTTTCAGTTGATCCACCTGGACCAAAAGAACCAATGACACTTTGTGGTTCAGCCGCCAGCATCCTAGCTACCAGCTTAGAACTGCTCCCCTGGATAGACAGAGCAACACTACTGAGCTGCAGAGAGGATAAAGAGCCCCACCACCACCTCCTGAGTCAGTTGCCTCTTTAGCATGATTCTGCTCATTAGATTATGTTTTTTTTTTAAACAAAATTAACAAAACAGACAGCAAAAAAGTAGGATAAAACATTCAAAGTATCAGTACACAAATAATGATCCAATATAAAAAAGTAAAAAAACAAAAACAAATATAAAAAGCATAAAGTAAACCAAATACCCATAAACATATCCCCCTGTTTAAAAAACACCCCCTCAAAAAAAAAAGATTTCTTTTGCAATCCAATTTCATCACAGCAGTGCAGTAAGTGGAATTAAAGTTGGACTCCAAGAAACTAAAAAATCCACCCTTGTAGTGGTGCTTCCCCCCATGCTGCAAGGGTTAAATTTATTCCATCCTCCCTTGCACCCCCAGCAGCCGGAACCCGCTTCTATGCTCCAGTGCTAAAGGCTGGCCCTGTGTGTCCTCACTTACAATGCATTGTACGTGATGATTGCCAGGAAGAGTGCCATAGAGAAGAGGCTTCAGGGTACTGGTCTCATGGATGGAAGAAGAAGTCATTTTCACTGGTAGCATTGACAAACATTGACCACTTAAAGTGGCAGTAAACCCTTCTGGAACACTCGTACCTACAGGTAAGCTTTTAATAAAGCTTACCTGTTTACAAGGACTTTCTCCTAAATGTGTACTGTTTAGGATATAGTCATTGTTTCTGCAGCCAATGATGTCACCAGTGCATGTGCTTTGAAGGGATGGTATGGGTATGAGCTCTGTACCGTAGGTGTGACTCCTGTGCGAATGCACAGGAGTGACGTCATCACGGCTTGGCTATTCAAATGGCCAGAGCCAGTGAACCTGGAAGGAAGACTGGGTGAAGATGGAAGCCCAGTCAGCGATGACAGCAATCCACTAGAGGGCTTCATTTTAAGGTAATTATTTCAAAATGTGCTAGTATGAGATGCATACTAACATATTATGCCATTACCTTGCAGGGGGATTTATTGTTTAATAAAACTTTAATACAGTTTATCAATTGAAGTGTTGGGGAAGACCCACTGCAAAGTTTGTTCAGTTCCCAGGAGTTCAGCTAAGAGTTTTGGTGATTTCTTCGCAAAATCAACTTTTCTGGAATCACTCCATTCATTCTCTTGATGCCCATCAATGACAACTTACTTGCAGCTTTGTGTGATGTTGCAGTCAAAGCCGTCATATAAGCAGTACTTGTTGTTGCACTTTTTGTCACAAACTCCATCTCGGAACTTTCTCTGGCATTCTGCTTCAGGGCATTGCTTCCAGGGCCCCTGTGGAGGAGAAGAAGTGGATCCCACAGACTGCTGACACTGGGGGCCGGTGTAATCACGATGGCAAACACAGCGAGGAAGCCCTTCCATTCCTTGTATACACTTCCCACCATTATGACAGGTGTAGGTTTTGCAAGACAATATGACCTCACTACACGTGGGACCTGAAAAATCCTAAACCATGAAAGAGAGATATTGAATAACAATCCCAAATAAAAAGAAAAAAAATCAACAGTTTAATTTTTGAGGCTTGGAATTATTATCTGCACAGGAAGTACTTGGTGTTATTCATGCCTAAGGGCTTAGAGAGCAACCATTGTTAGCCAGGGTTTTGTGGAGCCCTAGGGTTCCTCCAGTAGTTACTAGAAGTTCCTTGAGCTGTAGCTGTCTGACCTCCTTTCTAATGGTGCCTACATAGTTTGGGGGCCAACGCCACAGCTGCCAAACACCAATAATATTTTTAGTTGTCTGTAAGGATGGCATTCTGACCACCACTTTAGGGGGAGCATTCTTCTCAGTGGCCACCAAAGCAAGGGACATTTTTCCCGCTGACCCTGATGAATAAAATTTAGCAGGCATTCCCCAAGACTTGAACATTATCTCAAAGGTTCTTCTAGGATAAAAAGGTTCAGAAAAACTGCTGTAAAAGATACTCTGATAAAGACTGGAACTTCAGATTTCTGTTGGAGCAATAATTTCTCTAGAGCAGTGGTGGTCAACTTACTTTATGTAAGGGGCATCGAATGCGGACCCTGAGGAGCCACCAGGAAAGGAGCCATCCCAGTGTGAGTCCTGAAGGCAGCCACTAACCCACCAAGCTTACAGGAGAGGACTGAGTGAGTAATCCTACACCCCCTGGGCCAGATAAGGGGAGAGGGCAGTCAGGTGGAAAACCCAACTAGCTCCTCATCTGGGGCTGCTTTGCTAAATTGCAGTTTCTGGGTTCTCTTGCCCAGGGATTCCCTCAGGCAGCTGGGTGAAGAGGAGGCTTCATCTGGAGTCTGAGGTGGTACATCAGAAGGGCTGGAAAGCTCTTCAAAAGGAGATACTTTCATTCTTTGTCCACATCTGTACACAGTTGCTAAGGAGTTTGTCCTCAAGTTTCTACAGTTCCTTGGGCATCCCATACATCCCTCAACCCCAACCAAGTTCAGTATCTCTTAATAAAACTACAAAAAACAAACTCAAGGATTGTTTAACGTCTCCAGAGTGCAAGTGTGAAAGAAAATGCGTGTTGCCTGGGTGTGCAGGACTACAGGAGGACCCAAAAATGCAGCAACTCCTAAGGAGGTAGTGTACAGGGCTTACAACCACTTTAATAACCCACTGGATTTTCAAGTTATTTGGACACTATTAAAACATGTATATACAATATTGGAGCACAATTTTGGAGATCTATTTAACTGCTTTTACTTTGGGCGGGTGGCAGCTACATGCAAAGCGATGTACAGGTACGTTGCCCTGGCTGTACTAATAAGGGGGGGGGGGGGCGCTGTGCTCCCCACCTGTGACTACTGTGTCCACCAAACACAGCGGAATGAAGATCTCAGTGAATGGGACCCAGTAATCATGTTATCGCTATGCACTGTTAGCAAAGCTGATTCATAACAGTTCTGCTTCTCTTCCTGGTGAGCTGTGATTGGCCCAGAGCTGTTACATGATACATGGGGCCAATCACAGCACCCTGTGCCATGTGGCCAGCTTCAGCCAATCACAGATCACTATTATTCTGAACCGTCATAAACTTAACTCATTCATGACAGTTCAAAGCAAGCTTTGCATTGCAGGAGCAATCATTTTTATTGCTCCTGCAAAGCAAAGTGTATAAAAAACAAAAAAAAATCCCTTATCACCTACCCCCCCCCCCCAGAGTAGTACAATGTTACTATGGTAAATAATAAAAACTGTAAAACAAAAAATAAAATACAAAATACCATTTTGAAGATTAAAAAAAAAAGTTTTTAGGGATTTTTTTAACGACTTGCTGACCGCCTGCCCTCATTGTGCGGGCGAGCAGCAGCTTTGGGCAAAGCAACGTAACCTTATGCCGCTTTATATTTCAGGGTGTGAGCGGATCTGCCCACCCTGCTGCCCCCCGTGTTGGTCCAGGGAGAGAAGAATGAACACTGCATTGTGAGTAAAAGCACTATATTTTATACGCACATGTTAGATTAGCACAGTTAATCCTTTGACTGTCCCTATTAACCCTTTGATCACCTCATCACCCAGCCAGTGCCATTAGTACAGTGTCAGTATATAAAAGTTTTTACTGATCATTGTATTACTGTCACTAGTGACATCAGATAGTGTCAGGGTCTGTAAGTGCCCCGCCCAGCCAGGGTCAGTTAGCATAAGATTGCCTGCACACTATCGCACTATAGGTCGCTGATCACCCCCATTACTAGTAGAGTGTTTGTACAGATTAATATATTGATCACAAACAGAACTATACTAGTGCCTCCTTTGTATAGTGTCCCCAAAAACGCAGTGTTAGAAGGATCAGCCCCGTTCACTGCCAGCTGCCAGCACTAGTTTTTAGCCCCTCCGCTATTTTTCATGGAAGATTTATATCAATTGATTGTGGGCCAAAACAATTTATACGCACAACAAAACATCGCCGCTCACCAAAATTCAGCTCTTGCCAGACAATTCGCATCACGGTTTCTGAATTTAAAACTTTTTTGGGCCTAACCCTCAACATGGGTATTACAAAAAAAAATTAATTGCAGTCCCAATTCATCATATGCCCGTGTTCTCTGCTGTTACTTACAGTATATGCCCAACAAGGACTAGCAACATACTGGTATGCAGTGAAGTGGTTATAGTGGGATGATGTCTGCAGCTACAGGCATCCTGGAGGTCAGCTTTCATGTAAAAGTAATCCTAGCGGCTAATTAGCCATTGGATCATTTTTACAAGAGTGGAAGGGGACTCCCCCCACCATCTTCCACGTTTTTTTTTGGGTTCTTCCATCCCACAGAGGAATCTGAGAAGGCAGCCGGCAGTTCCGCTGGCTGACAATAGAGCTGATAAAAAAACAGAATGGCTCCAATCATCTCTATGGTCTAAGAAACCAGAAGCTACGAGTATTTTATCATTTCCATTTTGCCAGATAATAACAGCACCATTTTTAAATTGGGAAAACATCTGATATATATATATATATATATATATATATATATTTATATATATATATATATATATATATATATATATATATACAGTTGCAAGAAAAAGTATGTGAACCCCTTGGGATTACGTGGAGTTTTGCATGAATTGGGTATAAAATGTGCTCTGAACGTCATCTAAGTCACAACAATAGAAGAACACAGTCTGCTGAACATAATACTACACAAACATTAGATGTTGCCATGGTTTAACTGCACATAACATGTAAACATTCACAGTGCAGGGAGGAAAAAGTATGTGAGGCCCTAGCCTAATGACTTCTCCCAGAGCTAATTGGAGCCAGGAGTGAGCCAACCTTGACTCCAATCAGTGGGATGATATTGGATGTGTTGCTGACAGCTGTCCTGCCCTTAAAAAACACACACCTGTTTTGGGTTTACTGGTTTCAAGAAGCACTGTCTGATGTGAACCATGCCTCGCAGAAAAGAGCTCTCAGAAGACCTACGATCAAGAATTGTTGACTTGCATGAAGCTGGAAAGGGTTACAAAAGTATCTCCAAAAGCCTTGATGTTCATGTGTCCACGGTAAGACAGACCGTCTACAAATGGAGAAAGTTTAGGACAGTTGCTACTCTCCCTAGGCGTGGTCGTCCTGTAAAAATGACTGCAAGAGCCAGCTCAGAATGCTGCATGAGGTAAAGAAGAATCCCAGAGTGTCAGCTAAAGACCTACAGAAATCTCTGGCACATGCTAACATTTTTGTTGACACATCTACAATAAGGAAAACATTAAACAAGAATGGAGTACATGGGAGGACACCACGGAGGAAGCCATTGCTGTCCAAAAAGAATATTGCAGCACGTTTGAAGTTTGCAAAAGAGCACCTGGATGTTCCACAGCACTACTGGCAAAATATACTGTGGACAGATGAAACCAAGATTGAGTTGTTTGGGAAGAACACACAACACTATGTGTGGAGAAAAAAAGGCACAGCACACCAACATCAAAACTTCATCCCCACTGTAAAACATGGCGGAGGGAGCATCATGGTTTGGGGCTGCTTTGCTGCCTCAGGGCCTGGACGGATTGTTGTCATTGATGGGAAAATTAATTCCAGAGTATATCAAGACATTTTGCAGGAAAACGTACGACCATCTGTCCGCCAACTGAAGCTCCGCAGAGGATGGGTGATGCAACAGGACAATGACCCAAAGCATACAAGTCATTCAACAAAACAATGGCTGCAACAGCACAGAATACACCTTCTGGAGGGGCCCAGTCAGAGTCCTGACCTCAACCCAATTGAAATGCTGTGGCATGACCTTAAGAGAACGATTCACACCAGACATCCCAAGAATATTGCTACACTGAAACAGTTTTGTGAAGAGGAGTGGTCCAAAATGGCTCCAGATCGTTGTGCAGGTCTGATCTGCAACTACAGGAAACGTTTGGTTAAGGTTATTGCTGCAAAAGGAGGCTCAACCAGTTATTAAGTCCAAAGGTTCACATACTTTTTCCTCCCTGCACTGTGAATGTTTACATGTTATGTGCAATTAAACCATGGCAACATCTAATATTTGTGTAGTATTATGTTCAGCAGACTGTGTTCTTCTATTGTTGTGACTTAGATGACGTTCAGAGCACATTTTATGCCCAATTCATGCAAAACTCCACGTAATCCCAAGGGGTTCACATACTTTTTCTTGCAACTGTATATATATAATGTTTAGGGTTCAAAGTAATTTTCTAGCAAAAAAAATGTTTTTTTCATGTAAACAAAAAGTGTTAGAAAAGGCTTGTTCTTCAAGTGGTTAGAAAAGTGGGTGATGTGTGGCAGAAGCTTCTTATGTTGGCCCTATAATACCAGGATAGTAGAAGCACCCCCCCCCCAAATGACCCCTTTTTGGAAAATAGACACTCCAAGGTATTTGCTAAGATTGAGTATTTTGCAGATCTCATTTGTTGCCACAAGTTTTTGGAAAATGAAGAAAGAAAATAAAAATGTATTTTTTATTTTTCAAAAATTAAATCAGAAAAATACTCAGCATGCCTCTTATCAAATTCATTGGGGTGTCTACTTTCCAAAAAGTGGTCAATTTGGGGGGTGTTTGTACTATCCTGGCATTATTGGGCCTCTGAAACTGTGATAGGTAGTAAGGAAGTGATATGAAGAAATATGCCCTTTTAAAGCTTGAAAGTGGTCATTGGATTTTGGGGGCCTGTATGTGGATAGGCTGCCAAAAAGTCTCTCACATGGTATCCCTATACTCAGAAGTAGCAGAATTTTGGGGTGTAATTTCATACATATAAATGGCATACTTGAGCAATATATCATTTAATGACAACTTTGTGTAAAAAAAAAATTTTTTTAAAAATTGTCATTTTCAAAAATTTTGTTCCAAAAAATAAAATTTTCCAAGGACTCAACATGCCACTCAGCTAATTCCTTGGGGTGTGTACTTTCCAAAAAAGGGTAATTGGGGGAGGGGGGGTTGTACTGCCCTGGCAGTCTTTTGGCCTACATTCTGGCCTAAATTTACGGCTAACTTTGAGCTTACTGGATATTTTTTATAACCAAAAGTAAAAAATATATATTTTTTTGGGTTCAGCATTGCATGACCGTGCAGTTACCAATTGAAATAGCGTAGCGCTGAATAGCAAAAAATGACCTGGTCAGGGAGGGGGGTAAATCTTCCGGAGGGCAAGTGGTCCATCATGTTGCTGACACTGTTTATTTTGGAAGAACCTACACTAGGGGTGTTTGATATATTAATTTATTACTTCCCATTATGTTTATATATTTATTATGTAATAATTTGCCCTTGATTTGATCGACAATTTTTGAGAGCATTTCACTTTTTAATTTGATTGTGGTTTGGATGATTTATTTATTTGTGATGTTATTTATTTATGGTTTATTTGATTAGGAATAATTAAAAGCTGAGAAAGGTATTCTATTGGTCCTAAAAAGCTTAGTCTGTTAAACAGATGTGAGCTGGTGTTCCCTGTACACCCTGGTCTGAGATCCCACATCAGCACCGATCAGAGAAAACAGATTGCACATAAAACAAAAATAACTCACCAATTTCCTATGATTACCGGAGGATGAACTTCAATAATAACAAGTAATGACAAGTGATTATTCAGACTTATTATGACTAATTGGAGATAATTACCTGTGGGCAGCCGCAGGTGAATCCCAGTGTGGTGTTAACAGCCAGAGCACAGGTTCCGCCATTAGCGCAAGGGCTATTATCACAGTAATTGATGATGTGCTCACATCTATGACCTGAGGAGAAGGCAGGGAACATTTATTGTATAAAGAGGTATTACTGGCAAATAGAGGAGATTAAATAGCAGAAGAATTATGGGTAAGCAAAATATTTAGATAAGAGGTGAGGAAAAATAGAAAAGCATTTTATTATAAACTTGCTGGCTGGAGGAGAGGAGAGAAAAGAGGAGAGGAGAGAGGATATGACGGGGAGGGGAGAGGAGATGAGAGGAGGGGAGGGGAGGAGAGGAGAGGAGAGAAAAGAGAAGAGGAGAGGGGATATGATGAGAGGAAGGGGGGGGGGGGGAGGAGAGAAGAGGAGAGGAAAGGAGAGGAGAGAAAAGAGAAGAGGAGAGGGGATATGATGAGGAGGGGAGAGGAGAGGAGATATGAGAGGGAAGGGAGGGGAGGAGAGGAGAGAAAAGAGGAGGAGAGAAAATAGAAGAGGAGAGGGGATATGATGGGGAGGGGAGAGGAGAGGAGGGGATGGGGGAAGAGATGAGTGAGGAGCATAGAGAGAGTGGATGAGAGAAGGAGAGGGGAGGAAAGAAGAGAGGGGATTGGTTGAAGAGGGAAGGGAGGGGATTCAAGAAGAGGGGGTAGGGGGAGAGAGGAGCGAAGAGTGAAGGAAGAGAAGGGAAGAGGAGAGGAGGAAAGAAGGGAGGAGAGGAGATGAAAGAAAAGAGGATAGAGGAGGGAAGGGCAGGGGGGAATATTACAGGAAAGGGTATAGGAGGAGAGGAAAGGGAAGAGAAGGATAGGGAAAGAGAGAAGAGCAGAGGGAAGAAAAATAGAGGAGAGGAAAGGAGGACAGGGCAAGAGGGGAGGAGAGGAGTGGGGAGAAGAGGGTAGAAAGGGGGTGAAGAAGGAGAGCAGAGGAGAGTAGAGTGGAGAGGACAGACAGGAGAGGAGAGAACAAAATAAAGAAGATGAGAGAATAGAAGTAGACAGAAGAAAAGGGAAATGTAGGAGATGGAAGGAGGGAGGAATGGGGAAGTGTGTAGAGAGGGGTGGAGGAATGGAAGAGGAGAGTACAAGGTTGGAGTGGATATCAGAGAGGCCCATGCTTTCAACCTGTGTAATGTGGATGGCACTGGCACTGAAAGCTGTTGCTGAGCTGCACGCAGGTATGTGTCCCTCGTGGGTCACAGGGGTTGAACAGACATTCGTTGACATCCCCTTCACAGCGCTCTCCCACATACCCTAGGGGGCAGAGGCAAGAGAAACCCCCAACTTCATCCATGCATGTGCCCCCATGGAAGCACCGAACTTTGGCTGTAGCGCAGTCATCTATATTAATTTCGCAGCGGGCTCCTAATACAGTAAAAAGAAAAATGTTAGAAACTGTTATAAACATTTTTTTTTCTGCTCCCTAAAGCTAAATAGTGTTATTCTACGTGTCCATGCACACTTCTTTAGGCTATTAGTGTTTTTTGAACTTCACCATCTAGGAGCAGCAAACAGATTGTTTTTTGGAGAATTTTGCAGCAGAAAAGGAACTAAATGCTCCTAAACACTACTAAAAAGCTCCTAACAGCTTTTTTTCTAGCTTTTTACTACATGTACTATAAAAACGCTAATAAAATGCTCTTAAGTTCAACTAAACCGATACTAAAAATACTAAAAAACGCCATTACCAGTATGGAGATACCAAAATGCTGGGAAAAATGCTGGATAAAAAAAAGCTGGTAATGACGTTTTTTTAGTAGCGTTATAATAGAGCTTAGGAGCGTTAGCATTTTATTAGCATTTTTAATGCATTTAAAGCTGTTAGGAGCCTTTTAGTAGCGTTTAGGAGCGTTTATCATTTTTTTGTGCTGGAAAATGCTCAAGAAAACTCTACAAAAACAATTTATTTGTTGCTCCTAGATGCTGAAGCTCAAAAAACACTAATAGCCTAAATGTGCATGGAGCCTACATCTTTTGTCATTGAAATGAGATAGTTAACATAACACAAGACTTTTCTATTCAGCAACATTTATTTCAGGACATTTTTATAGAAACACTACAATTACACAGTGGTAAGAACTCAAGATCTGCGTACTTATTCCAGCTTAGTGACTCAGAAACTAATGAAGATTTTGGATCACCATAACAGCCAGACAACCAGCATTTTCATAAAGGGGGGTCGGCTATGGCAGTTTGCATATTTCTTTCATTACAAGAAGAATAGGGCTGATGGGTACTGTAAATACAAAAGGGATAAAAGGCGCATGGTGTGGCAGTCCATGTATGTGTGATGAGTTCCAAATGGGCAGGGGTGAAGGTAGTCCAGCAGGCACTAAGGGCAAGCTGCGTAGGAGCGAAGCATAACTCTGCAGAAGGGAAACAAAGAAACACAGCGCCTCTAAGTGTGTACTGTGAAGGTATTTAATAGAAAGATAAGTAGTAACTCATATCTTAGAATTTAAAAACAGGCTCTTGGGTAAGAGGGTGATGAAAGAGCGTGCCTGGACTCATGTCGTCTGCACATGCTCAGAAACGCGTTGCATTTTTATGACGTCAGACGCCACATGTGCTGATCCCGGACATCTTGGAGACTCTGCCAGGCTCCACCATCCATGCTGCATATGCACAGCACCATCTGCTGGCAGACATCTTGGAGATTCCACCAGGCTTACCATCCATGTTGCACATGCACAGCACCACCTGCTGACGAACTCTCTGGATCAGACACACTACAGATGGTGCTGTGCATATGCAGCATGGATGGTGGAGCCTGGCAGAGTCTCCAAGATGTCTGGGATCAGCACATGTGGCGTCTGACGTCATAAAAATGCGACGCGTTTCTGAGCATGTGCAGACGAGATGAGTCCAGGCACGCTCTTTCATCAGCCTCTTACCCATGAGCCTGTTTTTAAATTCTAAGATGTGAGTTACTACTTATCTTTCTATTAAATACCTTCACAGTACACACTTAGAGGTGCTGTGTTTCTTTGTTTCCCTGATGGGTTACTGTTACTTCTTTTAACTATCCTAGATGTTGTGTGCCAAAAAAATGGCACCTAGACAGTATACAAATACTAATCAAGTGCAAAACATAAACTTAAGTATTTATAACTACATTCTTTACTATCCTTTTATACCTTTGCATACACAGAACACTAAATTAAATAAAACAAACTACCCTAAATAATAAAAAAAAAGAAACCCTTAATAATAGCAGGATGTACAGGCCCCCAAAAATCACTGGCCATTGAGGTCTCTGAAAGATGACGTTCTCCAAACTCTATCAATGATTAAACTTTGCTTCTTGGTGTACTGACCCTTTAACCGGCTAATGTGATACTTCTGAATGTCCTTACCTTGAGTTCCCGATGGGCACACACAATGATAGTTGCTCCCTTTGGGCACACACACCCCATTGTGGTAACAAGGCTGGGACAGACAAGGATCTTTCTCTTCACAGGTTGCCCCATAGTGGCCATGTAGGCACTGTACAAAAATGTTTTTGATATTGTGAGTACAGCAGATGAAATATATCAGAACTAAATGTTGTATTAATCAATTGCCCATAAAATCAAGAATAGTCTCCCACCTGGCAAGAGGGTGACCCAGAAATGTCCCGGCAGCGGCCACCATTCTTACAAGGGTTTGAGTGGCATGGGTCAAATTTCTCCTGGCAATGAGTGCCAGAGTAACCCGGGAAACATCGACATACATAAGATGTCCCTAAATCCACGCAGTTTCCATGTTTGTTACAGAGTGTGTCAGGATCCACTCCTACAAAGGTTCGGTAAAAAGAAACATAGAAATTGTAGAACTTAAGACAAGCAAAAGTGAATTAACTTGATAGATTGTAATCACAAACTCTTATGAAAAGATAACTGTACTGTTACCCACAGAAGCTTTAATCTACTAAACTGGCCTTTGGGAATAATGTAACAGTACTACTGGTCATTTTTATGCAAAATTATCTTTCTCATTTACACTCTATCTTTAGGACATTAATGTATCCTGTGAAAGAGATTTTGACCCATAATTCACTTTATGACCAAGAAGTTTGGAGGTGCCCCTCCAAACTATTGAGTCCAGGTGTTTCCATTGAAGGATACTTGTAATACTATAGCATACAAAGACATTTTAAACAATTGTGTGCTTCCAGCTTTGTGATAACAGTTTAGGAAAAGCTGTTTTCTTTCCAGCTCCATAAAGACATGGTTTTATGAGTTTGGTGTGGAGGAACTCAAGAGACCTGCACCAAGCCCTGTCCTCAACCCTACTGAACACCTATAGGATGAACTGAATTGCTACTGCAACCAGGTCTTCTCGTCAAACATCAGTACTGATTGACTTCACAAATGTTCTTTAGGCTGAATGGGCAAAACGCCTTACAAACAAACATCTTGTGGAAAGTCTTCCTAGAAGTGTGGAGGTTGTTATAGTTGCCAAAGGGGACCATCTCCATATTTGGAATGTGATATCCAACAAACTCATAAAGGTGCAATAGCCAAGAGTCCAAAAACTCTCATAAAAGGTACAGCAATGGTATTTTTTTATTAAAAAGTAAAATTCTGTGCTTAGTGCAAAATTTAATTAAAAACAAAATAATACAAAATTTAATTAATCACAAAATAATACATTCTCACAGCAGCGCTCAATCACTCCAAAGTAAAGATGCTTAAATCTTATTTGACAATATTGTTGTGATGTGCCTTTAAATCCACAGACAAAGTGAAAGCAAAAACATGAATATCACATAAATAATACAAATTAAGTGAGAATAATTTGAAATAAAATTTTGTCAACACGTTCTGTGAAATTTGTATCATAAATTTAAGTCCCATAAAGTCCATCCTAGTAAGATGTTCCACAGTGAGTTTCACCACCATCACCAAACAAAGCCTCTTACCAATCAGAAAACCCTAAATTATACTGTAGGTGGTCTTAAGAGTTCTTAAATACGTGGTATCTGCTGTAGCCAATACATTCAGGAAGAAAGGGACCACAGGGCACACCAATAAGGAGTATCAGTTGAATCACCTCTTTCGCTCCACAGTGGTTAGCCCAACAAGAGAAACAGATGAGAACTTCCCATAGTGCAAAACCACTTGCTTTATTATTATATATACTACATATCTACTCACAATCTGTTTGCATGTAAAAATACATCAAAAACTGTACAGCCCTACAAGTTATGGCTCCAGTATGCGTAATGATGTCAGCACAGGCTTCGCCCTGGTACATTTCATCCCAATGGACACTCTTCTCACTTAATTTTGTATTATTTATTTGATATTTATGTGTTTGCATTCACTTTATTTGTGGATTTAAAGGCACAGCGAAACAATATTTCAAAATGGTCTTTTTTGATTGGAAGCAAAACTGGAGCAATAGGCAGACAGATTTATCCTATTTTAAATTCTATCTTACACAACAAAAATGAAACTTGGAATCAATCTAGTTAGTATAAGAAGTACAAACAATTTTATTGTGTGCATAGAAAACAAAGAAAGTATCATAGTTGGTACCTCTTGAGGCTGTGGCCTTGCAGGTCAGAAGAGGGGTTTCACAGTGACTTCCAACCCATCCGAAGGCACACTGACACCGATATCTTGTCCCCGTTTGAGAACATATTCCTTTATTTTGACATGGTCTGCGAGCACAGAAATCTATGATGTCCTATAGGGACGTTAAATAGAGAGGTAAAGCCATGAAGCCTAGTGATCTTGCCATAGCATAGTTTTTTGCTTCAGTATTCTAACTAGAACAAAAATCTAATTTGTTGCAACATACAAAACTGAAGGTTGCCAATGATAATGTATCTTAGTTTGCATTGTGCAGCCCTTTTGCTGTTTCTATATATGTCACAGGACTCTGTTGCTAACTAAACATCTAACTTTACAAATCACAAGCTTAAAATCACTCATGTTCACATCCGTTTACCCACATATCCAGTAACCTACCAGACATATTTTGAGAACATAAAATCTAAACAGATACGTTTTCAAGAAACCCAGCACTTCAAAGCTAGAGTGCTTACCACTCAACCACCATGCTACATAAGAGAATGAAAAAAGGGGGAAAAAAACTGTGCTACAACCCAGACAATACAATATGTGAATAAATGTGTGAAAAAAATATATTCTGAAACAATAGTGAAACAATTAGTGAACTGCTGCTACTCTTTCCCTGAACACCAGAAAATACAAAATATATTTAAAAATGAGTGCGCTGTACACTAGATAATCATAAACAATAATCAATCAAATAAATACTGCTACATAAAAATGTGCATAAATTAATTGAAATTATATAAGTTCACATTCATATATTAACTAATTAAAACTCCCAAATCCAATAACACAGTGCTGTGTGCTAAAGAAATCCTCCAACAGAAAGTGCATAGGTGTCCACAAAAGAAAAAATCAGTCTCTTACCAGACACTTTGATCCCCGATCAAGAGATCAAATGAGCAGATGGTGTTCAGATCCCACACACTGACACCCTAGTTAGCTGTATCAGGGAAATAAATAGGAGATGAATTACAAATGCAGGTTCACTTGAACTAATCCATCAGACAGCTCTCCACATCATGCAAGGAAAGGTTTAAAACAGAAGAAGAAAACTTCGTAGTGCGACCTGATAAACCAGCAAAGAATTTATTACAGTATTGCACTTACATAGATAAGGTTCATAAAGGCAGTGTTAAACATTTAAAATTCCCGCGGTGTCAGACCACCAACCAGAACGACGTGACATCGCAGAAAGCGGAGCATTCTTCTTCTGTTTTAAACCTTTCCTTGCATGATGTGGAGAGCTGTCTGATGTGATGGATTCGTTCAAGTGAACCTGCAGTTGTCCATTCATCTCCTATTCATCTCCCTGATACCGCTAACTAGGGAGTCAGTGTGGGATCTGAACACCATCTGCTCGTTTGATCTCTTGATTGGAGATCAAAGTGTCTGGTAAAAGGCTGATTTTTTCTTTTGTGTCAAGCATTTGTGCACACCTATGCACTTTCCATTTGAGGATTTCTTTAGCACACAGCACTGTTATTGGATTTGGGACTTTTAATTATTTGATATATGAATGTGGACTTTTTTCATTTCAATTAATCTATACACATTTTTTATGTAGCAGTATTTATTTGCTTGTTTATTGTTTATGATTATTTAGTGTACAGCGCAGTCATTTTTTATATACATAAAGAGAATATCCCAAGACATTAATGTGATAATATAATTTGCCCTCACCTCACAGGCGCCCCCTGTGTACAATTCAGGACAGGAGCAGATGTATCCACCAGGAACTTCATGGCAAGTACCCCCATTCTTGCACGAATCTGTTGTACAGTAAGTCATCTGGTCTTGGCATTGCCTTCCTGTGAATGTGTCTGGGCAGACACAGGAGTAAGAGGCAATGCCATCCACACAGGTGCCACCGTTTAGACAGGAGCTATAAAAGAAACAGAGTTAATGAATTGCTTATTGTTCATGTTTTTACTTTTTTATTTCGCTCATTTAAGTTGCTTATTCAAAATTGTATTGTATTCAGGGTCATGTAATTAATTGCATTCATTCTTTGTATTTTTTGCCTATTTGATTACTGTGTACTGTTGCTTTATTTTTTTCACTTTTTTTTACTGTTTTTCTGTTTTTGATGAGACTAGTAAATGGTAATTTTTTGGCATAAGAATTGGTCCAGGATAGTTAGAAGTACAGTTGTGTCCAAAATTATTCAACCCCCACTGAAATTGAGTGTTTTGGCCAGTTTGACATTGCTTTTGATCATTCAGTCATCTTGCTTACATTTACATTAAAGAGGCACTTGTAGGTCAGACAAATATAACATAACAGTTATAATGAAATAACCACAAATGTCTTTTCTGTGCTCACAGCATTATCAGTTTTATTCAACCCCCAAGTGACATTCAATCTTAGTACTTAGTACAGCATCCTTTTACAGTTATAACAGCTTTTAAACGTGAAGCATAGCTTGACACAAGTGTCTTGCAGCGATCTACGGGTATCTTCGCCCATTCTTCATGGGCAAAGGCCTCCAGTTCAGTCACATTCTTAGGCTTGCGCACTGCAACTGCTTTCTTTAAGTCCCACCAGAGGTTCTCAATCGGATTTAAGTCTGGTGACTGCGATGGCCACTCCAAAATGTTCCAGCCTTTCCTCTGCAACCATGCTCTAGTGGACTTGGAGGTATGCTTGGGATCATTGTCCTGTTGAAAGGTCCAACGTCTCCCAAGCCTCAGGTGTGTGACGGACTGCATCACGTTTCCATCCAATATCTCCTGGTACTGAAGAGAATTCATGGTACCTTGCACACGCTGAAGCTTCCCTGTACCTGCAGAAGCAAAACAGCCCCAAAGCATGATTGACCCTCCACCATGCTTCACAGTAGGCAAGGTGTTCTTTTCATCATAGGCCTTGTTCTTCCTCCTCCAAACATAGCGTTGATCCATGGGCCCAAACAGTTCTAATTTTGTTTCATCAGTCCACAGAACACTATCCCACAACTTTTGTGGTTTGTCCACATGGCTTTTGGCATACTGCAGTCGACTCTTCTTATTCTTTGGAGACAGCAAGGGGGTACGCCTGGGAGTTCTGGCACGGAGGCCTTCATTACGCAGTGTGCGTCTTATTGTCTGGGCTGAAACTTCTGTACCCACATCTGACAAATCTTTTCTCAGTTCCTCAGCAGTCACACGGGGACTTCTCTCCACTCTACGCTTCAGGTAGCGCACAGCAGTCGAAGTCAGCATCTTCTTTCTGCCACGACCAGGTAGCGTTTCAACAGTGCCCTTTGCCTTGAATTTGCGAATGATGCTTCCTAAGGTGTCTCTTGGTATGTTTAACATCTTTGCAATCTTCTTATAGCCATTGCCCTTCCTGTGAAGAGAAATCACCTCTTCTCTTGTCTTCCTGGACCATTCTCTTGCCTTCACCATGTTTGTAACCACACCAGTAAATGTCTAGAAGGAGCTGAGTATCACAGTCATTTTAAAGCTGCCTAATTGGTGCTTATTATGCTTGATTGCTGCTCGGTGACATCCACAGGTGTTTTCAATACCTGATGGAAAGCACCTGTATGAACCTCTGTTCTTCAGAGTGGTAGTCTTTAAGGGGTTGAATAATTGTGGCAATGAAGAAACCACATAAGAACCATTTACTACTGTATTACATAAACAATTGATGTCATTTTAGTTGCATTTGGGTAGTTACAACGTCCTTGTAGGATTTGATTCTGAATACAATTCCAAATGTACACTATAGTCCCTAAACCCCTTTACAGCATTGGGGGTTGAATAATTTTGGACACAACTGTATCTATAATTTCAGTCATTGCAATCTTAATTATCCTCCAAAACCTAATTTATGAAAGTGGTAAAGGCTGAAGGTTTTTTACCTTCATTTATTCTAAAAAACCTTCAGTATGCAGTGCCTCCTCAGTCCCCCCTAATACTTACTTGAGCCTGATCTCGATCCAGCATCGTGCACAAGAGCAGTGGCTCTCCTGGCTCTCGCCGTCCTCATTGGCACAGAGACAGCTGTCAGTCATAGTCAGTGAGGAGGATGTGGGAGGCGGGGCTGAGCCCCACTCTGCGAGTCTTACGGACACACAGAGCAGCTTAGGAGCAAGCCCACAAAAGTGTCCCCATAGCAAGCAGCTTCCTATGGGGGCACTCCACAGGAGGGAGGAGCCAGAAGCGCTGTCGGGGGACCCAAGAAGAGGAGGATCAGGGCTGCTCTGTGCAAAACCATTGCACAGAGCAGGTAAGTAGAACATGTTTGTTATCGAAAAAAAAAATTGCACCTTTAATATCACTTTAAGCTTTCTCTTTTGGATTCAATGCATTTCACCAAAATGGTGAAATTTTATCATGGAAAACTCCTGATTTTTTACAGAAATTATGAGGAAAGGAAAACTCTCAATTTTGCTTAGCCCATACACACAGTATTAGTGTGAAAATCAAAATTTTTTTCTACTCTGATTTAAATATTATGTATTATTTATATTCTTTTTCTTGTTATAGTCCTGCGCCCTTCATGGCAGTTTGTCTTAATGGTGTTAAAATATAAAAATTCTCTTTAAATAAAATAAAAAAAAAAAGGAAAATCTACCTTGTGAGACCTAAGACATATGAGACAATTTTAATCTCTACTGCAAAAAAAAGTTACAAGCAAAAGGCTAAAGTCATGTATAACATTCTTTCTTGAGGCATACACATTTCAGTTGGGCTTTTCTGACAGCCTTGTGTTTCCAACTCTTCTGACAATTAAGATTAAGGGTTGTATTTATAAAAAAAAAATGCAGAGCTATTCGCCCTGTGAAACTGCATTACATTTGTTCTGTGTCATCTGGTAAAAATTATTATTATTAGGCTATATCCCCCCAGCTCAAATGTATTGTAATATATGTTTTTATATGTAGAATAGAATCAGTAAATAAGTATTTTATTGTTTTTGTTTTAGAAATTTTAGTTTGTGATGTGCATTGCCCTTCCATGAGCATCTTACTGCAAAGGCTATATATTACAAATTGGGGTGGTTGCCATCTTTTTGTATAGCTTGATCACATATTTTCATGTGGGGACACATTTGATACCTCCAGCTGCTATTGTGCTCTTGCTGGGTGTCCAATGTGTCCCTGTGCCTTTCTGAGAACCGCCAAACATATATTTTTTGAAAGATGCCCTAGAGCAGTGGTCGGCAAGCCACGGCTCGCGAGCCACATGCGGCTCTTTACACGTTTTAATGCGGCTCTTGTGTGCCGGGCGCCCGCTCCCCTCCTTCCTCTTGGGCGGCAGGGACTCTGCAGCGTGATCCAAAAAAAAAAACAGCCAGGGCAGCGCGCTCAAATGCAATGATTGGCCAGTCTCGCTGCCACTCACATCCTGATAGCCAGTGATTGGCTGTCAGGATGTGTGTAGGCGGGGCAGCGTGACAAACGTGAGAGGAGCTAGGCTCCTCTCACAGTCCGCCCTGAAGACTGGAACGGCGAGGGAACACGGCGAGAGGAACGCGCGAAGCAAAGGTAAGTGAATTGACACAGGAGGGACTTGGCTTACTACTTGCTACTTACTTACTACTACTATATGAGGGATGAATTAATATGGGGGATGAATTACTATGGGGAATGAATTACTATATGGGGGATGAATTACTATAGGAGGGATGAATTAATATGGGGGATGAATTACTATAGGGGTAATGAATTACTATGGGGGATGAATTACTATATGGGGGATGAATTACTATAGGGGGGATGAATTACTATAGGGGGGATGAATTACTATAGGGGGGATGAATTACTATATGGGGGATGAATTACTATGGGGGATGAATTACTATGGGGGATGAATTACTATATGGGGGATGAATTACTATGGGGGGATGAATTACTATATGGGGGATGAATTACTATGGGGGATGAATTACTATATGGGGGATGAATTACTATATGGGGGATGAATTACTATAGGGGGGATGAATTACTATGGGGGATGAATTACTATATGGGGGATGAATTACTATAGGGGGGATGAATTACTATGGGGGGGATGAATTACTATGGGGGGGATGAATTACTATATGGGGGATGAATTACTATATGGGGGATGAATTACTATGGGGCATGAATTACTATATGGGGGATGAATTACTATGGGGGATGAATTACTATATGGGGGATGAATTACTATATGGGGGATGAATTACTGTATGGGGGATGAATTACTGTATGGGGGATGAATTACTATGGGGGATGAATTACTATAGGGGGGATGAATTACTATGGGGGATGAATTACTATATGGGGGGTGAATTACTATATGGGGGATGAATTACTATGGGGGATGAATTACTATATGGGGGATGAATTGCTATATGGGGGATGAATTACTATAAAAACTTATTGAAACTAAAAACAGTGTACCATCCTATGTATTTTCAGTTTTAAAAATGTGGCTCTCAAAATAAATTTCAATCGTGGTTTTGGCGAGTTTTGGCTCAGTTGAAAAAAAAGGTTGCCCACCACTGCCCTAGAGAATACATTGGTGGTTTTTGCATGTTTTTATGGTACATGGTATTTCCACAGCGGTTTTTCAAATGCAATTTTTGGGAAAAAATACATTTTTTTGAATTTTATTGCAAAAAAACACAATACATAACCACATTTTTTGTAAAATATAAAAAATGCAGTGCACATAGATACCAAACATGTCATGCTTTAACCCCTTCACGCCTAAGGGTAAAACAAATCTTAATGCCTAAGCACAATTTTGAAACGTTTACATGTGTTATTAAAACCGTACATATCATCACAACTACTTTGTACATCCAGGTGAATTATACCTTGTTTTTTTTCAGGACAAATTGGGCTTTCAGTTGGTGGTAAATGGTAATGGATATCTCCTGATTTGTTTTATTATCAAAAGAAAACTGGCCCAAAATAATTTTAAAAAAATCATTTTTTTATTTAGCTGTGTGTTTCTTGTTACTACCATAACCTTCCACCAAAGAACAATCCAAAATAAATTCTCCAGCTCTTGACGATCGCAGCGATACCATATATGTGTATGTTATTTGTTGTTTGTACCCGTAGTACAGCCCAGAAATAATAGTGCGCATTTTGTTTTTGTCTTTTTTTACCTAAAACACACTAACACCAATTTTTTTTTTAAATCCTGACCTTTGACCCTGACCTTTTGACCCTGACCCAAACACTAACCCTAGCACTGAACTAGATCAAACCTTGATCTAGGTATTTTTTCTTTATTTTTTAATATTTCTTTATTTATCTTTCTTTTTTTTTTTTTTGGCAAACAATTTTATTCTCTCTATGCCAGGAGTTAGAGAGATACAATGTATCTCTCTCCTCCATTCATAGAGAGAGAAAAAAAAAAATATGGGGGCCAGGCTGTACAGTGACTGATCACTGTGATAGCCAATCAGAGGCTATCACAGGTATCATGTGACCCGGAATCAGTAGTCCCGGGTCCCGATCATTAGAACGGGACCTGGTGCTCTCAGTGACATCGCGGAGTGCTCCCAGCACAATGACAGGTACGCAAATATGCGGCCCCACAGAAAAAAGCCCAGTTCTGTGAGGCCGCATATTTGTGTTACGTCGGCGTCAAGGGGTTAAAGGTGTGCTCACCCATGTTTGGTGACAAACAGCGTCAACTTTACTATTCATAGGCGACGTATTAAAAGTCTTTACAGGTTACCAATTTAGATTTACAGAGGAGGGCTAGTGCTAGAATTACTGTCCATGATCTGACAATCACGGCAATACCTCACCTGTGTGGGATGGTCATTATTTGCCTGTGTGACCGACACGTGCACTTGCCTTTGCATGTCAGCACAGGGGGTGTAGGCACTATAATTTTTTTTAATTATTCATTTTTTTTAGTTTTCATTTTTGCACTGTTACTTACATTTTTTTAAATCACTTTTATTCCTGTCAGAAGGAATGTAAACATCCCCCGTGACATCAATAGATACGTGACAGGTATTTTTATGGAGGAATCTGGGATCTATGAGACCCCAAATTCCTCCTCTGCACTTGAAAGCATTCAAAACATCAAGATCATTGTTTTTGAATGCTTTCAGATTTTTAAAAATGGCGCCAAAAGTTTCCAAGTATACCAGAAGTGATGTCAGGTCATTGCTTCCGGCTTACAATAAAGGAGAGCTGATCAAAGCCGATTCCGAATTTGTTCCACTGTCCGGCCAGCTGGCAGACGCCAGTGGGATGGGAGATCCAGAGAAAGCGGCAGGTGGCGCAGTGGGGGGGGGTGGGGGGGGGTGGGACAAGTTTCAGGCCAGTAGCATAACTGGAAACTTCAGGAGCCCGGTGCAAGAAACCATAAAGGGCCCCCCTGACCGCTGGCCAGGGCCTCCCCACAGTGACGGAACACCAGGGACCAGCCACATGTGTGACCCTGCCACTGGTGTCAGTAGTTTTTTATTTCAATGTTATCATTTTTATCCATTTCATTTATTTATTTATTTTACTATTTTCTTTTTTACATTTTAAGAGCCCTGTTTGGGGGCATTGGCGATATATCAGGGGTCTAAAGAGACCTCTAAGCAGCAGGGAGCAAAGGGGACAGTGTGAGTACAGCAGCACACTTTGGGATCTACAAGGGGAAAGCCACAATGTAGCGAGCTTTCTAAAGACAACACAGAGCTAAATCCTATGTCCTGGATTCGGGAAATCTTCTGAGAAGCCAGGAAGACTGGTGGTGCAGCCAATATACTGTAATGCAATAGGGCGTGCACACCTATGCATATATTTTGAAGCCACCAGAGAACAGTACTTCTGGCTGCTTGAGTCCCCTTACCTGTTAGTACAGTCTTGGATGTTAACCTCACACTCTGTTCCTTCATACCCTTTGGCACAGTCACAGGTATAGGAGTCGCCAAGGTTCTTGCATAATCCGCCATTTTGGCAAGGTGAACTTGCACAGCTGTCTACATGCCTCTCACACAGCATTCCTGTGTATCCAGAGGGACAGATGCAGGTGAACAAGTCAGGCAGACTGAGGCACGTACCTCCATTCTGGCAACTATCTAAGGAGAAAATGAGAAAATGAAACATAAAGTGTTAGGAAAAACATCAGGTCTATGGTAAAAAAAAAAATAAAATAAATATTTTGTATTGCTTCTGTATGGCCCATGGCAACCAATCAGATCAACTGTCATATTTCAGCAAAGCCGAGAAAGTGGAAGGCAGCATTTGACTGGTTGCTAGAGACCAGTGCCGCACAAGGACTTCTGGGCAAACCACCTGGCAGGCAGTGATCTAATGCAGATCCACAGTGAGGTCCGGTGTACCCCAAGGCACAGACACAGCTGTATGCTCCAGGAATGTTAACACAACTTGCCCCGTTCTTGCAGGGGTCATCGGAACATTCATCGACATCTTCTTCACAGTGTGGACCTGCAGGAAACAAGAGTACAAATAACGGGTCTAAAAAGGAGAAATATGAATAAAGGGAAACTAGAAGCATAGAAACATAGAAGAGTGATGGCAGAAAAAAGACTAAGTCATCCATTGAGTCTGCCCTATTTTTTTAAATTTATACATGTTTTTGTTTGTTTGCTATTTTAAACTTTTGGGTTTTGAGTCAGGTTTATTGTTTTATTATTATATTATTATGCAGGATTTATATAGCACCAACAATGCGAACAGCGCTTTACAGTGTGAGGGCAAACAATACAGTTACAATACAATTCAATACAGGAGGAGCCCGAGGGCCCTGCTCATTAAAGCTTACAATCTAAAAGGGGAGGGTCAAATGATACAAAAGGTAATAACTTTGGGGGATGAGCCAATGGAGAAAATACATGTACAGTTGTTAGGTGGAGTCAGAATAGACTTCTCTGAAAAGAAATGTTTTCAAGGATCGCCTAAAAGTGGACAGAATAGGAGATAGTCGAACAGATTGGGGTAGGAAATTCCATAGGATGGGAGAAGCTTGGGAACTAGAGAGGAGGAGGTCTTGGTAAGAACGAAGAGAGCGATTTGGTTGGTACTTTGAGACTAGGTTAGTGATGTAGCCGGGAGGCCGAATTGTGGATGGCTTTGTAAGTTGTTAGTATTTTGACTTTAATTTGGTGGGTAAGTGGCAGCCAATGCAGGGATTGGCAGGGATTGGCAGAGAAGGGTGGTAGACACTGAAAGGTTGGTAAGGTGGATGAGCTTGACAGCAGCATTCATGATGGACTGGAGGGTGGATAGCTTATGTAAAGGTAGTTCAAGGGGGGAGTTGCAATAGTCGAGGCGAGAGATAGTCTGGGAGTGAATTAGGAGCTTTGCAGTATCATTGGTTAGGAAGGGGCGTATTTTGGAGATGTTGTGGAGGATGAGACAGCAAGCTTTGGAAAGTGATTGGATGTGGGGTCGAAAGGAGAGTTCAGAGTCCAGGATTACACCATTAAGTTTGGTTGTAATATAGTTCTCAGCAGTTGTTTTACATTTTTTTTCATATAAAACATATGGAGAGAGGAAAGGGAGGAGAAGGATTTACAACTTTGACTCATTATTCTGTGTGAGGAAAATTTAAAGCCCAAGCTTAGTGCAAAAAAAGCTTCTATGAATGGAACTCGATCTGTAATTAGAGGATGGAGGGATGATTGTGAAATTTGCCTCCTCCATTCATAGATTATGCTTCATTTATTGAAGAGATAGTACAGCCTCTATAAATTGAGGAGGGGGCAGAAAGGGCAGGCATAGTTGGGCACTCATGCCTGGCTCTATTAACCTGTTGCCTCACAGAACGATTGGAAAGGGGAGGGGATCAGAGGAGGAAGATTTCTACTAAACTAGGAGACAGCAGAACAAAGGACACAACATACTGATAGTAAGCAATGATCTTTTTTCTAATTCTTTTTTTTACTAAACTTAGGCTTTAACCTTGAGCTACTGAGATCTGTAAACAACCAGCTCTTTTCATCAACGGGGCTAAGAAGAAACTAGAAACACGTGAAAAAGGAGCCAAAAGCTTTAACTGCTTGCTGAAAAATAAGAATACATAAGGACCCTGCTAAAAAATTTTTGTGCTAATATGGAGCGGTTAAAACCAGTGTTTTTCAACCTTTTTTCAGTCATGGAACCCTTTAAAATTATGGACAGTCTGAAGGCACCCTTTAAACTTCTGCATAATCTCGAGGCACCACATTCTAAAATGTAAAAAACTATTCTAGTAGTTTTATATAATGCAGCAACATCCACACATGTAGGACACCCAACATTGGAGGTGATTTATTCTTCCAAAGCAAATTTACCTTTGCACACTGGTACTGACTAGTCATCCAGTGTTTCTCCCTGAGTTTTTCTCCCTAATGTGACTCCAGTGCTGATAGAGTGGAGCAGTGGAGGAGCAAACAAGAATGGTCTGCAGACACCACACACCCTCCTTATCAACTGGCTGCTAGGACATTGGCAGCTAGAAGGTCATAAAAGTGCCCAATGAAAACCTGTGGCTTTGTGTATTAAAAGGCAGGCTTGATCCACCTGCTGGCTTGTATACAATTTTTGGTCAATTTTTAGGCATTTTGCCGAGGCACCCCCAAAAAAGCCTGAAGACACCTTGGTTGAAAAATGTCGGGTTAAACTATAACTAAACAAAGTATCCCTTTATTTCTAGAAGTGTCTAATTGTGTTCATAGTGCTGATTGCTTTGTACCATTGTGGTGGAGCTCCAGTAGTCTGTTTCATAGAGGTTGGCATTAGATATGAATGAAATTGAGGGTTTTAATTTTTTGAGGAATATCAGTTTTATTGAAACTCTTGGTGAAGTACTTTGGAATCTATCAGAGTCAATGGGTTTTGCGACGAAATGAAAGTAGAACTAAAGTCTTCTGGGTGAGGGTGGGCTCCTGTCATAATGTTATTATTATTATACAGCATTTATATAGCGCCAATAGTTTGCTCAGCGCTTTATAATATAACAGGAGACAATACAGCAACAATACAGTTCAATATAAGAGGGATAGGAGGCCCTGCTCCTTGGAGCTTACAATCTAAGAGGGAGGGGCTAGTGGTACAAAAGGTAATAACTTCGGGGGATGGACTGGTAGGAGGAATAGAAGATTCCAATATTATCTGACGGCAGGATAGGCTGCCCTGAAGAGATAGGTTTCAGAGATGGCCTAAAAGTGAGCAGAGTAGGCGATAGTCTGATAAATTGGGGTAGAGAGTTCCAGAGGATGGGGGAAGCTCTGGAGAAGTCCTGGAGACTAGCATGGGAGGAGACAAGGGAGCTAGAGAGCAGGAGGTCATGCGAGGAGCGGAGAGTACGGTTTGGGTGATATTTGGAGACAAGATTGGTGATGTAATTTTGGGCAGAGTTATAAATGGCTTTATATGTCCTGAGCTACTAGCCAGGCCTTAAGAGTTACTCGCCACCAACAAACACACACAAACAGAGACACCTGTACACACACACACAGACATGTACATACACATACACACAGAAACATGTACACATACGCACAGAGACATGTACACACACACATACAGACACATGTATATACACACAGGCACATACAAACACTTATACACACAGATACATGTACATACACAGAAATACACACGCACAGACACATGTACATACATACACAGACAAATGTAAATACAGACACGTACACACATACACAGACACATGTACACACAGACACATGTACGTACATACACACAAACACACACACGTACATACACACAGGCACATGTACACACACACACACACACACATGTACACACACCTGCATGTACAGTACATGCATACACAGACACACACATGTACACGTACACCCCCCCCCCATAAAAAGTTGCAGTACTTCGTTGTTCACTCACAGAGCCGGGTACTGCACTCTAGGGGGAGGCAGAGAGCACAGCACACACTCCTTCCTTTGCTTTCACTGCGCTCAGCTATTGAGCAGTCTGACAGCTCCCAGTGCCAATGACAGATACGGCCTGAGCTCCGAGCCTGCTCAGCAAGACGGCCCTGGGGGACACACTCGCCCCCACCATAATTTCCACTCGCCATTGTCGAGCAGGCGAGTGGAAATTTCAAGCCCTGTTATGTGTGATTGTTAATGTTTTGAATTTTATTCGTTGGGCAATGGGAAGCCAGTGGAGGGATTGGCAGTAAGGGATGGCAGATATGGATCGGTTGGTAAGGTGGAAGAGTCTGGCAGCAGCATTCATGATAGACTGAAGAGGGGATAGCCTGCGATGAGGTAGGCCAATGAGGAGGGAGTTACAATAGTCAAGGTGAGAGATAACAAGGGAGTGAATAAGTTGCTTAGTGGTTTCAGAGGTTAAGAACGGGCGTATCTTGGAGATATTACGGAGGTGAAGTCTACAAGATAATGTGCAGAGTATGTACAGAATAGGCAAATATTTGAATGCGCTTAATCGGGGGAACAGGTTCACTTTAAAAAGGTTGTCTAATGTTTAGTCCTTTCCATAAAAAAAAGGAAATCCATACAAATTCACTATACATTTCTTTACAAAATAAGGCAGAATATGACTTACCCTGCCATTCTGGGAGACAGAGGCATGATGGATCAGTGATGTTCGGATTCTCATGACAGGTGCCTCCATTAAAACAGGTCTCAGGAGAACACAACTGAATGGCAAATTCACAATTTAACCCTACAGCCAAATAAAAGTAACATTTTTGTACACACATTAATAAAACAGTAAAGCAGAAAAAAGGACTGCACACTGATGACATCACTGAGATTAAAACCAATATTACTCCAGTTATATGTATATGCTCTTAGGCAGGGCTTTTTTCTCAGAGAGAAGGTGCAGGAACTCCCCCCTTCTGAGTCAACCTTTCCTCCACCTCCTCCCCACCTCCCAGTACTGTCCCTTTTGGAGAATACACATAATGATACCAAGTGGTGCAAAATAATTTGTATGGAATTTGTTAATAACAAGAAAATCAGTATAGTATATCCCTTGCAGCCAGAAACCCCCTAGCAATAATAGATCCCCACAGCAACATTAGATCCCCCAGCAACAATGGATTCCCCACACACCAATAGACCCCCCAGCAACAATGGACCCCACCCCAGCAACAATAGATCCCCCCCGCCAACAATACACCCTATCCCAGCAATAATAGACTCCCCCAGCAACAATAGACCCCCCAGCAGCAATAGATTTCCCAAAGAACTCTAGACCCCCCACCCAACAACAATAGACACCCCCCCAGCAACAAAAGACCCCCCACACAAGAATAGACCCCATACACAGCAACAATGGACCCCCCCCAACAAAAATGCCACCTCAGCAACAAAACATCCATCCCAGCAACATTAGACCCCACAGGAGCAACAAACTGGGAATCTGTACTGCGAAATATATGGAGGCTGCCATCGCTGATCTCCTTCCAAAAAATACAGGTTGCCTGGCTACAATACTTTCTGAGTCACTTTCTTACTGATAACACATAGCTCCTGAACCATATGCCTGTAGTGGGTTTGTCCCTACAGATGTACTGAGCCAACTGGATAAAAGTCCAGGAAACTAGAATTTTAAGAGAAGTGCAAGAATGGAAAATAACAAACATTTACATTTGATGCTGCAGCTGTCCCCTGTCGGCCCTACACCGAGAACTGAGCAATCAAAGACTGCTGATTGCTCAGTTCTCTGGTCCACTCTGAGCAGAGAGTGGTGACTGTCAGTCACTGCTCTGTGCTCTGCTCCTCCCGCACCCACTAAAGAACGGGGCTGTGGATGAAGTAAGAATGGCATGCTCAGGGCTTTTCTTCAGCGGGAAAGTGAGGGAACGCAGTTCCGGCACCTCCAGCACTGAATGTATATAATGGTAAGGGATACTGGGGTGTGCAGGAGGGTCTATTGATGCTGGCTCCTAAGGGATCTATGGTTGCTGGAGGAGATAAATTGTTGCATGGGGGTAGGGCAGCACAGTGGCTAAATGGTTTGCCCTCCTGCCTGGCAGTTTGCATGTTTTCCCTGTCTTTGCCTGGGTTTCCTCCGGGTACTCTGGTTTCCTCCCACACTCCAAAGACATTCTGATAGGTTAATTGGATCTTATTCTAGTATGTATATGTAAGAATGTGAGTTAGGAACCTCAGATTGCACAACCCTTGAGCGTTAGGGACGTGATGTGAATGTACAATATATATGTAAAGTGCTGCGTAAATTGACGGCACTATACAAGTACCTGAAATAATATTGTTGCTGGGGGCTCTGTTGTTGCTGGTGGGGAATCTATGGTTGCTGGGAGAGATCTACTGTTTGAGGGAGGGTCTGTTGTTTCTGGCTGCTGGAGGGTTTATTGGTGCTGGCTTCTGGAAGATCTGTTGTTGCTCCCAGGGGTTTTGTTGTTGAGGTGGATCTATTGTTGCTAGAGAGATCTATTGTTGCCAGGTGGGTCTATTTTTGGCTACAAGGGATCTATGTCAGTGCTTTTCTTGTTATTAACAAATTCCATACAAATTACTTAGCACCATAAAATTATACTTAGTTTTGTTTTCTCTAAAAGGGGGGCAGTGCTGGAAGGTGGGTAGGGGGTGGAGACAAAGGGTGACTCAAAAGTCAGGAGTTCCTGCACCTATTCTCTGAGAAGAAAAGCCCTGGGCATGCTCAGTCTCTCAGCAGCACAATGAAAGTCTGAGCCAGCTGCTAGTCAGGCATCTGGGTGGATCCTGACATTATTGTCGTGATCCCTGCTTAGCCTGTACAGGCTCTGTGACATCAGCTGACAGCTGGCTTTAGCCCGCTGTCAGCTCTGGGTCACAGGACTGCAGAAATAAGTGCACTTGTGTGACCCATAGAAGAAGTATGGCCAAAAGAGCTTTGGCCTTATCTCTCTTTTAAAAAGTAGAAGTCAGCAATGGACAGCTTTCTTTAAACCATCCAAAGGTAGGATAACTTCTGTCTCTTATGAAGCATCTATGATGACCTTGATAGTATGGTTCATCATTCAAAGAACATATGCATCAGTAGACCTGCTTTTCTCTAACGTTTGAACTGTTGGGACATTTGGTGAATAGGTTGTGGAAAGTCTTCTAAACTAGAAGACAGCAAAACAAAGGACACATAATACTGATAGTAAGCAATTTTAATTGTGCTGATTTTTTTTTTTTACTAAACGTAGGCTTTAACCTTGAGCTATTGGGATCTGTAAACAACCAGCTTTTTTTCTCATCAATAGGGCTAACAATTTATAAAAGATGCAAAGTCACAAAATAATTAATAACTCAATATAAATGAAACATCATTTTTAGCATCACTTTCTGTATACAACAAAAAAATTAATAGAAGACAGTGACCCCAAATGACCCCTTACATTGGTATTCTGTTGGAAAATTCTCACTTTTTGTATTGGTGATCAGTATATGTGGGAAATCAAATCATCACTGCCCACTGCTCAAAGAACTGTTAACAGCCTCAGGAGGAAGGTTTGAGAAAGCTGACTATCATTAGCTCATCAGTCTGTTGGGCTACCCACAAACAATTAATATTTGGGTACCTGTAAATCCTGCTTGGCACGAGCAGTTATATCCACCCAGGTGAGGATGGCATATTCCCCCGTTCTCACAATGAACAGTGGCGCACTCATTAATGGGGGTATCACAAGATGACCCCACCCATCCTACATCACAGACACATTGAGAACTGCAAGAGAAGAGAACCAAAACAATGGCATTGAGGATGGATCATAGCTCATCATAACACAGGAATTTAAAGTGTTACTAAACCCATGACCCTGCATTCACTATATCTGGTCTCTCACAGTACAATAATATTTTTAACAAAATGCAATTCTTTGAGTAAATATAAACTGCTAAATACCTTTTCTCATTAGCAGGTATAGCAGTCTTTTGACTTCTTTCAGTGTCCAGCTGAGCACTGGTTAAATATGTAGGAGGAGTTTTCATTCTCTCCTGATTGTCTTATGAGGCTGCATAACCCCTGACCCTCTATCTGGACAGTGCTGATTGGCCCTGTGCTGATCACATACACCCTCCCAAAGAAAAAAAAAACTCTCTAGCAATACACACAAAACTGAGCATGTGCAGAGTGAATCCTAGGGCTCTGTGCTATACCCAGATGGATTGAGGACAGTAGAAGGGGGGGATTAGAGAGGACAGGTTCAAACAGCATTTTTACATTATGCGGAGGGTTAACCTCTTAGGTTCCACAGTGAGTATAACAAGCATGCATTACTGCATATACAGACTGATTTTACTGTTGTGGGTTTAGTAACACTTTGTTTGAAAACAGTCAAACCCCAAAATTAATAATTGTTCATCTGATGTGCATGATTTGGTTCATTCCAGGCAATCTTGTTATTATTGCCTTTGAAGTAATACCCTGGTGTACCGTGAATGTCAGACTGGAATATTGTTGGTCAATAAATCAACTATATTGTACAGTAGGTTAAAAAATAATATGCGGTATGTTGACAATTTACACAATAATACACAAAATCTATAAATTGATTGTATCAGATTCATGATATCGATGTTAGAATAAAATAAAAAATATTTTTAAATGTTTTACATGTATTGGGGGCCCACTTAGAGTCAAGGTCTACCAATAGTGGATCACTTGTAGGTTTAATGGGCGATGCAATAGTGTTGGTCTCATTTCTGTATCAAACAGAAACATGGCCACCACATGTCCTTCACTAATTACCTAAGCCAAGGACTCTTACCCACTACTGCATGGTATTTTACTATGGCATATAACATAAAGGGGTTGATATACAGTGTAAAACAATGGGGTGGCTTTTCTGCAGTCATACTAGTGAATAAAAAATCCCACCCCCTTAGACCCCTTTCACACAGGTGTCCTGTATGTCTGTTTTTCATTTGTCCCTTTACAGATGAAAAACGGACACCCATGTATTTCTATGGACTAGCAAATGTAAATAGATGATCATCTGTTTACATCCGTTAACATCCTATTTTCTTAACAGAAGAAAACCCTATTTTTCTTCCGTTAAAAAAAAAAAAGGAACGGATGACAAATGGATGTAAACAGACAAAAATGGATGTAAACAGATGAAAAACGGATGTGAACGGACAACAACACGGATGTAAACAGACAAAAATGGATGTAAACAGATGACAAACGGATGTAAATGGATGAAAAACAGATTTAAATGAACAAGAACAGATGTAAACAGATGAAAAACATGAAAAACAGACAGAAAATGGACGTAAACTGATGAAAAACGGATGTAAACTGATGGAAAACAGATTTAAATGGACAAGAACAGATGTAAACAGATGAAAAACGTGAAAAACAGAAAAAATGGATGTAAACTGATGAAAAAACGGATGTAAACTGATGAAAAATGGATATAAACTGATCCGTTTTTCTTGGAAAAAACATGACTGACCTGATGAAAAAAACAGAACGTGGAAGGGGCCTTACTGATCTACACACCTGGATCAGTGGGGTAAACCTTACAGTGTCCAACTGAGATCAATGATCTTTACCTGCTTTCTGTTATAAATGGGCCCCATATAGTTTTTGCTGTTTATAAATAAATGCAAGAATGGGAAAAATTCTAAAATGTTAATTGTAATTACATGACTGTTTAAAACGGATTTAAATACATATGGTAAATAAATCATTTATCAGTTCGATTTCTATTTTAGGATATAATATTCACAAGAATAAAAGAACTTCCCTCTTTGTTGGACCTGGAGCTGAAAATAAAAATCTTTGTCAATATGGAACAATCCTTCATTGAATTCCACTTTTGATCCTGTAACACTCCGGCCTCACCTGTTGTCCTGGATCTGACTGCTGCCATGAAGGCACGTTGTATTGATGAAGGTGGTATTCTCCAAGGTACAGAGGGGAAGGACTGTTCCTGGTGGGCAGTAACACTGAAACCCATCATCCAAGTCTTGGCAGGTGCCTCCATTCTGGCATGGTCTGGACCTGCACTGGTTAATGTCTATTTCACAATGGGTGCCTGAAAAGAAAATGTAATTCACTGAGAAGAGAATTAAGACATCAGTCGCTAAGGGGTTTATTTACTAAAGCTGGAGAGTCCAAAATCAGACTCCCTTCTGCATAGAAACCAATCAGCTTCCAGGTTTCATTGCCAAAGCTTCATTGAACAAGCTGAGGTTAGAAGCTGATTGGTTTCTATGCAGAAGGGAGTCTGATTTTGGACTCTCCAGCTTTAGTAAATAAACCCCTAAATGTCAGGGGCGGACTGACAACTCATGGGGCCCCCGGGCAATAGGGAATCATGAGGCCCCTGTGTCCTTGCCCAAACTCAAAAAAGCCTATGAAAAAGGTACCAGGGGCATCTCATGGGGCCCCCTTCTGACCCTGGGCCCTCAGGCATTGCCCAAGTTTCCAAATGGTCAGTCCGCCCCTGTGTTCAACTATGGTAAGGGTAATGATTAAAGGCTACAAAAAAGAAGCTGCAAGCATAAAATAGGATCCTTGAAGATGGAGAGTGGGGGGGAAGGGTCCTGTAAATATGTCACATTTACCAGCCCCTTTCTTTTCTAAATAAATACAATGAATGATTGGTACTGATCATTCACTGTGTTCATTAATAAATGAAGCATAGTAAACTGTTCTCTTTTTTGGGGGGGGGGGGCTGTCAGGTTAGCTGCATGGGGCCCCCTGGTTTTTAACAGCATCCCTGATTGTATGTAAACCCTAACAATGAACTTCACTTATTTGTAACTTTCTGGTTTGTTAAATACGATTTGTTATGTCTGTTTGATATGTATTACCAAAAACCTGTTGATCTTGCCAGAAAGTTTGTTATCCCACAAATCTCAGAAAATCATGAGTTATCCCAAAGTTCTCCTAGTTCTCATCTTGGACTACAGAATAATGCACCTTTATGCTGTGGAGATCTGAGAGTGGGAGTGGTTTAGTAGTGAAGAATAGTTTACAAAAGGCAACTGGGCAGAGCTGACACCACTTTGTGTGTTGTCAACCCACAACTGGATATAACAGCTGAGCGTATTTCTGGCAGATCATCAAGTAATATGTTGTACTTGCTGGGTGTTCAAAAGGGCAAAAGCACAGGGAAAAGTGCATGTACTGCAGACAGGTACTGCATATGTTTTTTTTTTTATTTTGCATTGGCTTTACATTGGATCCAAAAATGTATTCTTAACCATTGCACTTATACTTAAATTACTGATCTTCTTATCGCAAGACACCCTTACAACACATGGACTGTCCGGTTGATAGAGAACAACAAACTCATTGCAGTTTCCAACTATATGAACAATGGTCCTGTTAGAATAAGACTTTGGGATCTATTCCTAGGCTTCAAGCCTCATACATGAGCTCAGGAGCTGTTTTTTTCTTCTTCATGGAAACAAAGGTATACTATCTTCATCACAATAATATTAGAATTTAGAAAAGCTGACGTGCTCCACTGGTGTGAGTGTTAATTTTAAGTTCACTTTTCCATGATCCTTACACAATCTGGCCAATTTGTGCCTGGATTGAGTGACAACTATATCTTCTTAGGAACTATACTGCCTGTACCAACATCCCCAATTGACCAGTATGGGAGGAAATACCAATTTTCCAGGTAGGGTTTTCCAGTTATCTACTCAATGTATAAACATATATACATAGTTGAAAGGAACAAGTGTATTTACGTACTGATTCTTCTCAACAGAAATAATTAGGCAGCTGGATGTTCCAACAATCATGAAAAGCAAAAGCCAATAAAAAGGACAAGTAGAATAGAAGCCTCTATTGATATGAAATCCAGTCAATATACAACATATACCTTACATTAATATTTGCTTGTGTTACCTGAATACCCAGGGTCACAAAAACACTGGAATGAGTTCACCAGGTCAATGCAATGTCCATTAATGCATGGGTCGCTGCTGCACTCATTAATATTCATGTCACACGTGGCACCTGTGGAAGCAACGGAATGTAATATTGTTACAATTTATGTGTTTAATAAAATTAAAGAAATATGATAAATAATTTTATACTATTTAACATTACTAGTAAAAAAGAGAACCTATGGGAACAAAATCTTTCCATATATTGTGCTTTTTGTTTTTTGCGCTGTCAGTTTTTTCTTTTTGTGAAAAAAAAACCATAAAAAACAATAAGGCTAACAAGGGACTTTTTGTTGGCATACACTCATCGGCCACTTTATTAGGTCCACCTGTTCAATTGCTTGGTAACACAAATTTCTAATCAGCCAATAACATGGCAGTAACTCAATGCATTTAGGCATATGGATGTGAAGACAACTTTCTGAAGTTCAAACTGAGCATCAGAATGGGGAAGAAAAGGGATTTAAGCAACTTTGAACATGGCATGGTTGTTGATGCCAGACGGGCTGGTCTAAGAATTTCAAAAACTGCTGATCTACTGGGATTTTCATGCATTAACCATCTCTAGGGTTTACAGAGAATGGTCAGAAAAAGAAAAAATATCCAGTGAGTGGAAGTTGTGTGGACAAAAATGCCTTTTTGATTTCAGAGGTCAGAGGAGAATGGGCAGACTGGTTTCGAGATGATAGAAAGGCAACAGTAACTCATGTCAATATGGACCAAAATCTCTGAGGAATGTTTCCGACACCTTGTTGAATCTATGCCACAAAGAATTAAGGCAGTTCTGAAGGCAAAAGAGGGTCCAACCAGTACTGGCAAGGTGTACCTAATAAAGTGGCCGGTGAGCATACAAACAGGTCCAGGATAGTATAAAAGAGCCATATAAAACCAATTGCACCTGTGGCAGTGCGGTACCCTGCCAGGGTCTAAATGAGAATTATAACCCAGGATTCTCATCCAGGCAGGTTGAGGGGCTCCAGGGGGTTTGCCTAATGCAGAGGAAACTGGATTTTCAGTTCCTCATGGTTTTCTAAAATCTGCAGCCCTGGGTCCAGGGTTTGTGAACAGCCAGCACACTGATTACACAGGTGTGTGCAGGCCTTTTTGTTGAGGCCTTACCATGGTTCTGGGCTCCATTCCGGCAGACAGGAGGTCATTGCCCAGGACTCAGGAGAGCTCCATCAAGGAGAGGTGGGAGCCAGGCAGCAAGGGGCTGCTAGCTATGTGCCTGAAAGAACCGTTTAGAAAAGAGTCTTCAGGAGACAGACATGAGCCTATAGTGGAAGGCCAGAGCAGCAGGATTGTATGTATAAGGCAGGAGGCTAAAATCTGTGTTTGGAAGAGTGAAATGCTGAATACTCCTGTGAGGGAAATCTATGGTTTGGATTTACGGAACTTTCTTCTAAATAAAAATGGGCAAGAATGGCCCTTAAAAAACAAGAAAGTGAGTGGCAGTGTACTTTAAAGCTCTACCCTTGATGCTAGTTCTAACACACCTTTAAAACCATGAAAAACCACCTTTTCACTGAAAATGTAGGGAAAGGAAAAGTCTTAATTTTGCTCATCCTGAGTTTTAAAGCAGACATTTACACTTTGGTCATCATTGCACTCTTCCTCTCCTCTGCAATGTAAAATGTAGACATTTTTGTTCAGTTCTTCTCAACCCCTGGATGCCATTTTCATCTGGGCAAGTGAGTAGAATTTATGGAAAGGAGCTAGGTATTCATTCCTTCCAATTACTGGCTCTTGTGACTCGGCTGTATTTCTGCTGGGAACCTAAAAAGCTTTGCAATGCGCAAACTGTGGGAGTCCTGGGGACTTGCTGTGAATCGATTATTGTTGGTAAACCCAAACTTCATTCCTACTCAAGAATAATATTTCAGCTGTGGGATGTTTCAACATCCATACATTCATGGGCATTTTATGACATGAAAAATCTACAGGCTTGGTAATAACCATGGTCAACCAACAAAGCAAATGACAATATAGGAGCAGCAGAATATTGTCCTCCAGTAAGTTCATTCCCACTGGTAAGAAATCCAGTAAAGATACAACATATACATTTTTTCATGTTACCTGAATATCCAGGATCGCAAAAACATTGGAATGAGTTCACCAGGTCAATGCAATGTCCATAAACACAGGGGTCACTGCTACATCCATTAATGTTGGTGTCACACGTGGTACCTGTGGCAACAACAGAATATAATATTGTTGCAATTTACTTGATGAATAAAATAGAAGAAACCAAGGTATAATTTTATACAATCTAAAATTACTGGTCAATAGGAAAACCAAACAAAGCTGTTTAGACAGCTTACAGGTTGCATTGACAATGGCAAAGACAAGTTCTTCCAGACCTCATGAATAGCAATATGCATTTAAATTAAACTTTATATTTGCAATTGAACAGAGTCTAACATTTAGGATACAACACAATTGATGCAAAACTATGGGATCTTCAGCATCCAGGAAGTTTAATAGTTCATATTAGATTGTAATCTGTTATGAGCAGATTCATTAGAATGGACTCCGTGCCCTGGGACACGCAGGGAAGAAGTCCCTGCACTTCTTTGGAAACCGCAGCCCGCACGGGAACCTCGGTTCCCAGTGCAGTTGCAATTTCCAGTGCGGGTGGCGTGCCATTAGAATTAATGGCACCCACCCGTGGCTCCACATTCTTCTGTGTGGGTGGTGCGGTTGCACAGATTTTTGTGTGGATCTGCAGCGGCACCATCCGCACATATGTGAACCTAGCCTTACAGTTACTGTATTGTAACTGCACTGTCTCCTTTTATATCGTAAAGCGCTGAATAAACTTTTGGCACTATATAAATCCTGTAAAATCATATAGCGGTCATTTCAAAGGTGCCTTGATATGTTCTGCATATCTGTGCATACTTAGAAGGCTATTAATATTCCCCTGTCACCAGAAAAAGTTCTTCCTGCCCACAATCTGTATATTAACATTTCTCAGCACAATGCCTCTTGCCAAGGACACATAAAATAATTCTCCGCTATGGCAGCTAGCAGCCAATACTTTGAGCAGCTGCCGGCTCTCAATCCTGACTGTCAATGACAGTCACACTAATGACCAGGAACCAACCAGGATAGGTTCCTGATCATAGTGTCTACATGCAGGCTGGTGGCTCTACTGACAAAAATGACAAAATGTATGTATACTAATTATTTAGATGTGCAACTTATTTGCTGAATTATTTTAAAGTTAACTGACGCATGATGAGGCTGGAAACTTTGGCCTCAGCATCTAGGCATCATGGAACTCTGATCACAAATTGGGTAAAAAGCAGAACACCATCAACCAAAGCCAATGATCAAATATAGTGTCAGGTGTTTCAAATCCCTAAAAATAGCAGACATTTCTAATAACATTCATACCATCCTAAAAATATATGATTGATACACTAATAAGTTATACTGTATATCAGTTACAATGTTATATATCTGTTACCTATGTAATAACATATATAATAAATAGCCGTATGTAATGCCCACTAGGTGGGGCTAGTGTAAGGTAAATTTATTTTTGGCTCATGGTAGTGAGTGAGCGTGAAATTTTGTGGGTTCAGTTTGAGGGCATGCTGGTTGACTCAGCAGGTTGGGACATTATCACCTCCACCTGGATCTGGAGGTCCATGGAAGCTTTTAAAAGCCAGTAGGCGGCAGGTTGGAGACCTAAATTTGCATATTCATGGAGTCTGACCAATCCCAGGCTAAGAGGCCCTGGTAGTGTAAGGCCTATAAATATGACAGATCCATGCTACCAGGGGATTTGGGTGGAAGATGGATTGCTGAGAGGTGTTGCAGTGTAGCCTGGGAGGGAGCCCCAGAGGAGGCGAGCTCTGCTTCCAGGCTGGAGGCTGGAAGCTGAGGAAAAGCTGAAAGAGGGAGCGTCACAGCCCTGCTGTCTACTGGGGAAGGACAGCCTGCAAAGCTTGGAGAGGAACCAGCCCAGCTACAAACACTTGAAAGCAGTTCTATCCACAGCTGCAGGACAAGGACAGTGTGCGTACCTCTACACCCCCAGGGCCTAGAAGGGAGAGGTCTGCTGGATGCAAGTTATGGAAAGTCTTCAGGGGAGAGTTCATAGCTTACCCAATCCCCTGTCCTGGGATCAGATACCGTAGCGAGGTGGGCTGGTATTCTGTGCACCAAGGGGGCCAAGAGCTCCTACACATTGTCACGCTACTAGAAACCCACTCAGGGAACACCAAGCTGCCAGAAGGGGATTACTTTACTAAGGACTATAATGGTAACAGCGGGAACGCACTCAAGTGTCTGTCATTTTTTTACTAAGTGTGCTAGAGCAGGAAACATCCTCATTCTGCTTCTTCAAATTGGGCGTCCCAAACCCCTTTACCCTATCCAAGTTTAACCCCTGAATAAAAACAACAAAAAAACAGCTCAAGGACTGTTTACTGACTCTGAGGGCACAAGTGTGGAAAATACATGTTGCCTGGCTGTGCAGAGCATAGGGGGGCCCAAACCAAATCCAGCAGCCCTTACGAGGGTAGTGCTACATGTCTATGTATACATTTATATGGATAAACATACCTGAATAGCCAGGATCACAAAGACACTGGAATGAATTCACAAGGTCAATGCAATGTCCATTAATACATGGGTCACTGCTGCACTCATTAATATTTGTGTCACATGTGGCACCTGTAGAAACAACGGAACATAATATTGTTACAATTTACATAACTGATAAAAAGAAGAAACAGAATGTATAATCTTAGATCTTCTAATAACCCCGAGTAAGACCAGGTTTACACTGTCGCACAGGAATCACAACACATTCCTGTGCAAGTCACCTGTGATTCTGTGCTCTGTGATTTGAGCCATTCCTTTTGTATGGTTAAAATCATACCACATTCGCACCAAAATGGTTCCGGACCCTTGTTTTTGGCCGCAGCTGAATCGGATTGCATGGGTGTTCACACCCGTGTGATCCAATTTCAGGCAATTGCACTGTGTTTTGTGAGCTGCTTCAGGGTGTTGCTAACTTAACATTGATCCCTGCAACAGATCACATGAACACTGCTCGATTTCAATGTGGTGCTGGAAAAGCACAGGATTTGCTGCATTTCCTTCATCACATACAGTTGCAAGAAAAAAGTATGTGAACCCCTTGGGATTACGTGGACTTTTGCATGAATTGGGCATAAAATGTGCTCTGAACATCATCTAAGTCACAACAATAGAAGAACACAGTCTGCTGAACATAATACTACACAAACATTAGATGTTGCCATGGTTTAATTGCACATAACATGTAAACATTCACAGTGCAGGGAGGAAAAAGTATGTGAGGCCCTAGCTTAATGACTTCTCCCAGAGCTAATTGGAGCCAGGAGTGAGCCAACCTTGACTCCAATCAGTGTGATGATATTGGATGTGTTGCTGACAGCTGTCCTGCCCTTAAAAAACACACACCTGTTTTGGGTTTACTGGTTTCCAGAAGCACTGTCTGATGTGAACCATGCCTTGCAGAAAAGAGCTCTCAGAAGACCTACAATCAAGAATTGTTGACTTGCATGAAGCTGGAAAGGGTTGCAAAAGTATCTCCAAAAGCCTTGATGTTCATGTGTCCATGGTAAGACAGACTGTCTACAAATGGAGAGAGTTTAGCACTGTTGCTACTCTCCCTCGGCGTGGTTGTCCTGTAAAAATGACTGCAAGAGCACAGCGCAGAATGCTGCATGAGGTAAAGAAGAATCCCAGAGTGTCAGCTAAAGACCTACAGAAATCTCTGGCACATGCTAACATTTTTGTTGACACATCTACAATAAGGAAAACATTAAACAAGAATGGAGTACATGGGAGGACACCACGGAGGAAGCCATTGCTGTCCAAAAAGAATATTGCAGCACATTTGAAGTTTGCAAAAGAGCACCTGGATGTTCCACAGCACTACTGGCAAAATATACTGTGGACAGATGAAACCAAGATTGAGTTGTTTGGGAAGAGCACACAACACTATGTGTGGAGAAAAAAAGGCACAGCACACCAACATCAAAACCTCATCCCCACTGTAAAACATGGCGGAGAGAGCATCATGGTTTGGGGCTGCTTTGCTGCCTCAGGGCCTGGATGGATTGTTGTCATTGATGGGAAAATGAATTCCAGATTTTATCAAGACATTTTGCAGGAAAACGTACGACCATCTGTCCGCCAACTGAAGCTCCGCAGAGGATGGGTGATGCAACAGGACAATGACCCAAAGCATACAAGTAATTCAACAAAACAATGGCTGCAACAGCACAGAATACGCCTTCTGGAGTGGCCCAGTCAGAGTCCTGACCTCAACCCGATTGAAATGCTGTGGCATGACCTTAAGAGAGCGATTCACACCAGACATCCCAAGAATATTGCTACACTGAAACAGTTTTGTGAAGAGGAGTGGCCCAAAATTACTCCAGATCGTTGTGCAGGTCTGATCTGCAACTACAGGAAACGTTTGGTTGAGGTTATTGCTGCCAAAGGAGGGTCAACAAGTTATTAAGTCCAAAGGTTCACATACTTTTTCCTCCCTGCACTGTGAATGTTTACATGTTATGTGCAATTAAACCATGGCAACATCTAATGTTTGTGTAGTATTATGTTCAGCAGACTGTGTTCTTCTATTGTTGTGACTTAGATGATGTTCAGAGCACATTTTATGCCCAATTCATGCAAAACTCTACGTAATACCAAGGGGTTCACATACTTTTTCTTGCAACTGTACATGTGACCGTAGACTAAAGGAGAGAAGGTATAGAGGGATGTGACAGAGAACGATCATAGAGAGGTAGAGTTGATAGAAAAGAATGATAGTGACCAGAGAGGGAAATGGCGGTAGACAGAAGGGAAGGAGAATGATTCAGAGAGGAGCATGGCAGGGGGGAGAATGTTCAGGATGCAGAGCATGCATTGATAGAACAGAAAGGTCTATATACACTCACCGGCCTCTTTATTAGGTATACCTGTTCAGTTGCTTGGTAACACAAATCTCTAATTAGCCTATCACATGGGAGCAACTCAATGCATTTATACATCTAGACTTGGTGAAGACAACTTGCTGAACTTCAAACCAAGCATCAGAATGGGGAAGTAAGGGGATTTAAATGACTTTGAGCATGGCATGGTCGGTGGTGCCAGACAGGCTGGTCTGAGTATTTCAAAAACTTCTGATCTATTGGGATTTTCACACACAAGCATCTTTTGGGTTTACATAGAATGGTCCGAAAAAGAGAAAATATCCAGTGAGCAGCAGTTGTGTGAACGAAAATGCCTTGTTGATGTCAGCTGAACAACTGAGCAGACCTAACGAGTAGAACACAGCAGCACTGAATACAGTGCGCAGGTTTTGTTTTTACCCAACAACAATCACAACCACACTGACTACAGTGTGACAACTAAATTTACCTATCAAAACACAAACTAAATCTGTCTGTCTGTCTGTCTGTCTGTCTGTCTGTCTGTCTGTCTGTCTGTCTGTCTGTCTGTCTGTCTATCTATCTATCTATCTATCATTATTATACAGGATTTATATAGTGCCAACAGTTTGCGCAGCGCTTTACAATATAAGGGAGACAGTACAATTACAATACATTTCAGTACAAAAGGAATAGGAGGGCCCTGCTCGTGGAGCTTACAATCTAAACCTAGCACCTATCTAGGAGGGTGCTACACAGGTATGCCATTAAAAGAAGATTCTTATTCAAAACCCTAACAGTGTTTTTTATTGTACTAGGGATGCTGGAAAGCCTTGGCAATTGTATCATAAAGGTAAACTAACCCACATGGAAGAAAAATATATTTGAAATATATTTTAAAAATATTCTTCCCAAATATATTGACATATATTTGAAATGCTATAATTTTGGCCATATTCTATATATATATATATATATATATATATATATATATATATATACTGCATGTTGAAATGCGTTTTTATCATAAAATATATGAAACATATTTTTAAAAATACATTTCAAAGATACTGTTTGTCTTTAAAAACGCAAATCTACATTTTTGGAATGCATTTACAAATATATGTAAAAATATATGTTAAAATGACTTTATATGTGTTAAAAAAAATCTGAAGAATTGTGCTGCCACGCAGCTTTACTGTTTAGCAGTTGTTATTTACATGTTATGTTATAATGTTATTTGGTATCATCCACACACCCCTGCTGTTTCTGACTAGTTGGTTGCTTCCACCTTCATTTCCTGTTGTAACACCATTTTAGTTTAGTGGTTATCAAGATGCTGTAGAGCAGCGGTTCTCAACCTGGGGGTCGCGACCCCTTTGGGGGTCGAACGACCATTTCCCAGGGGTCGCCTAAGACCATCGGAAAACATATTTCCGATGGTCTTAGGAACCGAGACACCGCTCCTGTCTCCGGCGATGTGTGGGCGGGATGATATGCTGCCCCTGTCACCGCCTCCTCGCCGCTGATTGGCCACCGGAACTGTAGCTCAGGAGAGGCACACAGGCGGCCAATCACCGGCGAGGAGGTGGAGCTTGGAGAGGAGGAGCCGAGCGGCAGCGCGCGGAGATCGAAGAAGATCGAGGGAGCTGCAGGAACGAGTGAAGAGAGAGGCCAGAGAAGGAAGACAGCTGACAGGTAAGTGCAAATTTTGCTGCTGCAGCCAGGTATGCAGGTTGTAGATGGGAGAGGGAGAGAGAGAGCGAGCCCAGGCTGGAGCAGGAGTCAGCAAGGTAAGTATCATTGGTGTCAGTGGAAGGGATAGTGCCCCATCATTTGTGTCACTAATACCAACGATGGGGCACTATTCCTCCCCCCACTGACACCAACGATGGGGCACTATTCCTCCCCCCACTGACACCAACGATGGGGCACTATTCCTCCCCCCACTGACACCAACGATGAGACGCTATTCCTCCCCCCACTGACACCAACGATGGGGCACTATTCCTTCCCCCACTGACACCAACGATGGGGCACTATTCCTCCCCTCACTGACACCAACGATGGGGCACTATTCCTCCCCCTACTGACACCAACGATGGGGCACTATTCCTCCCCCCACTGACACCAACGATGGGGCACTATTCCTCCCCCCACTGACACCAACGATGGGGCACTATTCCTCCCCTCACTGACACCAACGATGGGGCACTATTCCTCCCCCCACTGACACCAACGATGGGGCACTATTCCTCCCCTCACTGACACCAACGATGGGGCACTATTCCTCCCCCCACTGACACCAACGATGGGGCACTATTCCTCCCCCCACTGACACCAACGATGGGGCACTATTCCTCCCCCCACTGACACCAACGATGGGGCACTATTCCTCCCACTGACACCCACAATGGGGCACTATTCCTCCCACTGACGCCAATGATGGAGCGCTATTCCTCCCACTGATACCAATGATGGGGCACTATTCCTCCCACTGATACTAATGATGGGGCACTATTCCTCCCACTGACACCAACGATGGGGCACTATTCCTCCCACTGACACCCACAATGGGGCACTATTCCTCCCACTGACACCAATGATGGAGCGCTATTCCTCCCACTGATACCAATGATGGGGCACTATTCCTCCCACTGATACTAATGATGGGGCACTATTCCTCCCACTGACACCAATGATGGGGCACTATTCCTCCCACTGATACCAATGATGGGGCACTATTCCTCCCACTGACACCAATGATGGGGCACTATTCCTCCCACTGACACCAATGATGGGGCACTATTCCTCCCACTGACACCAATGATGGGGCACTATTCCTCCCACTGACACCAATGAGGGGGCACTATTCCTCCCACTGATACCAATGATGGGGCACTATTCCTCCCACTGATACCAATGATGGGGCACTATTCCCCCCACTGATACCAATGATGGGGCACTATTCCCCCCACTGACACCAATGATGGGACACTATTCCTCCCACTGACACCAATGATGGGACACTATTCCTCCCACTGACACCAATGATGGGGCACTATTCCTCCCACTGATACCAATGATGGGGCACTATTCCCCCCACTGATACCAATGATGGGGCACTATTCCCCCCACTGACACCAATGATGGGACACTATTCCTCCCACTGACACCAATGATGGGGCACTATTCCCCCCACTGACACCAATGATGGGGCACTATTCCTCCCACTGACACTAATGATGGGGCACTATTCCTCCCACTGACACTAATGATGGGGCACTATTCCTCCCACTGACACCAATGATGGGGCACTGTTCCTCCCACTGACACCAATGATGGGGCACTATTCCTCCCACTGACACCAATGATGGGGCACTATTCCTCCCACGGATACCAATGATGGGACACTATTCCTCCCACTGACACCAATGATGGGGCACTATTCCCCCCACTGACACCAATGATGGGGCACTATTCCTCCCACTGACACTAATGATGGGGTACTATTCCTCCCACTGATACCAATGATGGGGCACTGTTCCTCCCACTGACACCAATGATGGGGCACTATTCCTCCCACTGACACCAATGATGGGGCACTATTCCTCCCACTGACACCAATGATGGGACACTATTCCTCCCACTGACACCAATGATGGGACACTATTCCTCCCACTGACTTCAATGATGGGACACTATTCCTCCCACTGACACCAATGATGGGACACTATTCATCCCACTGACATCAGTGATGGGGCACTATTCATCCCACTGACATCAGTGATGGGGCGCTAGTCCTCCCACTGCAAAATTACAGTTATGAAGTAGCAACGAAAATAATTTTATGGTTGGGGGTCACCACAACATGAGGAACTGTATTAAGGGGTCGCGGCATTAGAAAGGTTGAGAACCACTGCTGTAGAGTGAGGAGGCTATGTGACAGCACTGGAAATTTACCTATGAAAACACCTTTATGTTCATACCTTTGTTACCTTGAAGCATAAAGAAGCATTGGAAAATACCTCTGAAGTTGTTATTCATTGAGTAAACTATCTGTTAAGGCGATCATTCAACTTGCTGCACACATTCTGACAGACTGGGTCTAAACGAATCTCGCCACAAGTACAACCGATGCCAAGACAGAACAGTAAATTTCCAAGTAAATCTCCATGAGAATTCATCACACAGCCATCTCTGCAGCTTCAGAACTGTAACCATTCTCCTGTATGAAGAACAGTAATCTTGTCTGTGCACTAAGTGAAGCATCCAGTGTGAGCCAGGCTGCTGCTCTAGCTGCCTCATTGATACAAATATTCAGCTCCCTAGCTCAGCCTGCTTGCAAATAAAAGCAACTACCTACAGAACTGAGCTTCTGCAGATTTCCAACAAGACATTAAAACTACAGCACTTGTCATTATGTCTGTCAGAGATCCCACTGATGAGTCACCTGCATGTAATCAAGATAAAACCGACACCATGCTGCATTCTGCCCGTCCTGTTAGAGCCCCTCATCCATCTTTGAAGGCAAGGGAGGCTTATGATGCAAGTAAGGAAGAGACATACAGTAACCTGACTGCATTATGGGAGAAAACTTTAAGTTGTATAACAGCCAGTAATGAAACTAGCAACAATTCTGAGCAATTGAACACTGCCCTCTCAAGGGTTAAGAAGGCATTTGAGAATTATAAAAGACTTTCTGAAAAGTACTCTTCCCTTTTGTCACATTCCAATGTAGAGGAAGCTTCATTAGAATTAAAGAACTTTATTGCTACTGACAAGCAGAGACATATCACTTATATTGAAGCAAAGACACAGATAGAGGGTAGATTAGCACAACTACATGAAACTACATCCTGTATATCTGCTTCTTCCAGACACTCAGGAAAATCAAATAGATCTGCCCGCTCATATCATAAATCATCTTCTAAGTCATTGCGGTCCTGCTCTGTAAGGTCAACATTGAGCGACCAAATACTCAAAGCTCGCCAAAAGGTTGCAGTAGCCCAGGTTCAAGCCACCTGTTCTGAAAGAGAAGCAGCCTTCAAGGCAGAAGCTAAATGCAAGGAAGCAGAAGCTAAATGCAAGGAAGCAGCCTTCGAAGCAGAAGCTAAATGCAAGGTAGCAGCCTTCGAAGCAGAAGCTAAAAGCAAGGAAGCAGCCTTCAAGGCAGAAGCTAAACGAATACAAGCAGAATCAGAGGCCCAGCTAGAAATCCTTCAGAAGATAGAGAAAAGGAAGTAGCCTTAGCAGAATTATCCGTCTTGGAACAAGCCCTTTTAGAAGAAGAAGGAGCATATTGTCCCAGCTTGGCTGCTTGTCAAGACCCTGTTGAAAGGACCCTACAGTTTGTCTTAACCCAGAACCACGATGATACAGTTCCACCTACAGTTGGAGATTCTTCCCATAATCATCCAGCAAGTCAATCAGAAGGCAACATGTCATCAAAGCAAGCTGACCAACCAGACGCACCTTCCAACAGAGACACTCCACAACTACCGTGTGCCACAAAATTAAGTGTACCAACCTATCCAGCTCATGTGCCACCACAACCATATGTGAACAGAGATTACAAGGGCACAACAGAAGACTACAGAGTGAACTCTATACCTCCTGTAATACAGTTAACTTCAACCTCAAACGCACAGAGATCTTCAGACACCAGACCCTTACCTGGATTGAACCCATCTGCAATACCTTTCTCTCCACCTATCAGCCATCATCAGATACCAACCATGATTCAAGATGGTGCACCATCAGTATCACCTGTGGATGTAAAAACTGAAAGGGTTGATATTGCAGAGTTCAGCAAGTACATGATTCGGCGAGAGTTAATTACTACTGGACTGTCTAGATTCGACGATCACCCAGAGAACTATAGGAGTTGGAGATCTACATTTAAGGCGGTAACCAAGAACTTGGACATTGAACCTCAAGCAGAACTTGACTTACTAATAAGGTGGTTGGGGCGTCAATCTTCAGAACAAGTAAAGAGACTTAAATCCGTCTACATTTATAACTTTGAAGCAGGCCTCAACGCTGCCTGGGAACGTCTGGAACAAGACTATGGGAGCCCTGAAGTCATTGAATCTGCCTTATTCCAGAGACTAAAAGACTTTCCTAAGATTTCTGTTAAGGACAATCATAGGCTTAGAGAGTTAGGTGACCTCCTTCATGAACTTGAAATTGCTAAGTCAGATCCTAGTTTGCCAGGTCTCAGCTATTTAGACACTGCTCAGGGCGTAAATCCTATTGTAGCAAAGTTGCCTAGTCATCTCCAGGGAAAGTGGACTAGCGTAGGATCAAGGTATAAATATGAACACCATGTTTCTTTTCCCCCCTTTTCCTATTTTGCAGAGTTCGTCAGGAAGATCGCAAGAACCAAGAATGACCCAAGCTTCCTATATCCAGATACAACCATCTTTCCTTCAACTACTTCAAAGGGTATTGCCACCAACAGTAAATTCAGGGACTTAAGGCATCCTATTGCCGTGAGGAAGACCGCTATCACATCCAACGTCTTGTCTACAGGCACTAAATTACAAGATACCAAGGCAAGCAATCTTGATCAACAGTGTCCCATTCATAATGCGCCACATTCTCTCTCCAAATGTCGTGCATTTAAGGACAAGCCTATTGAAGAACGCAAGACATTTCTCAAAGAACATAATATCTGTTTCAAGTGTTATGCATCTTCTGATCATTTCGCTAGAGACTGTAAGATCGCCATCAGATGTTCCCTGTGCAACAGTGCGAGGCATGTGGACGCACTCCATGCAGACCTGTTCAAAAGGAAACCTTCACCCGGCAGCAACCCCAAGACCACCTCAGATGATGGCGGGGAGAGAACTGAGCAACATGCCAACCCCGTAACCACAAGATGTACAGAGGTGTGTGGAGAAGGGCTTCATAGCAAGTCTTGCAGCAAGATATGTCTTGTAAGGGTTTTTCCTGAAGGATGTCCACAAAATGCCATAAAAATGTATGCCATACTCGACGATCAGAGCAATCGCTCGTTGGCAAGTACAGAATTCTTCGACTTATTCAACATTCGTGGAGAGGCCTGGTCCTATACCCTGCAGACATGCGCAGGAAGGGTCAATACTTCTGGAAGAAGAGCCCATGGCTTCATAGTAGCATCAGAATATGAGAACATAGAGTTTCCTCTTCCTACTCTAATTGAATGTGATCAATTACCGAACAACAGAGAAGAGATCCCCACACCTGAGGTTGCACGTCATCACCCTCATTTGAGCCACATTGCTAAATGCATTCCTACACTTAGCAAGGATGCGAAGATCTTGATTCTTCTAGGGAGAGACATTCCTAGAGTTCATAAAATAAGAGAGTTATGTAACGGTCCAGATGATGCTCCTTATGCCCAGAAACTTGATCTTGGATGGGTGATAATAGGAGAAGTTTGTTTAGATCGATCTCACAAGCTCTTGGATGTAGCTTCTTACAAAACTAATGTGGAGGGATCCTACACCTATCGATCGATGAAATGTCCATTGCACTATTATGTGAAAGAAAGACTTGATTTCAATCCTGAAGTTCCATATCAAGCACTCCAAGGCATTACTTGCAAGCTCACTTCTCACAAGGATCTTGGTGATGCAGTGTACCAGACTACTTGTGATGACAACAAGATTGCTCCTTCGGTCGAAGACAAGGAGTTCATCAAGATTATGAATGAAGAGTTCTTCAAGGACAACTCCAACAGTTGGGTAGCTCCATTACCCTTTCGTGTACCAAGGCTTACTCTCCCTAACAATCGAGAACAAGCTTTAGCCAGATTTGCTGCACTTAAGAGAACTCTACGCAACAAACCTGAGATGCAAGATCACTTTCTAGCATTCATGCAGAAGATTCTAGATAACCATCATGCCGAGCCAGCACCAGACCTTGTAGAAGGCGAAGAATGCTGGTACCTTCCATCCTTTGGAGTCTACCATCCTCGTAAACCGGAGCAAATCAGAATCGTCTTCGACTCAAGCGCTCAGTTCAAGGGAACTTCTTTAAACAACGTTCTTCTAACAGGTCCAAATCTAACAAACAACCTTGTAGGAGTGTTGATACGGTTCAGGAAGGAACCCATTGCCGTGACAGCTGACATCCAACAGATGTTCCACTGTTTCGTAGTCAAAGAAGACCACAGAAATTATCTCAGATTCTTGTGGCACCGCAACAATGACATTAATGATCAGGTGATAGATTATCGCATGAGAGTCCATGTCTTTGGCAATAGTCCATCTCCTGCCGTGGCAATTTATGGACTGAGAAGAACAGCACAGGAAGGTGAAAAGGAATTTGGATTTGCCACCAGGCAATTCATTGAGAGAGATTTCTATGTAGATGATGGTCTGAAATCCTTCCCAACACCTGAAGAAGCCATCAATCTGATAAAAGGAACTCAACAGCTCCTGTTGACTGCTAACTTAAGGCTTCATAAGATCGCATCTAATAGCAGTGAAGTAATGAAGGCTTTTAATCCAGAAGATCATGCTAAAGATTTGAAGGATTTGGATTTGGGAGTAGATGCCCTACCCACGCAAAGGAGTCTTGGTCTTCTCTGGAATGTAACTTCAGATGCATTCACCTTTCAGGTCTCTGACACCAAGAAGCCATTCACCAGACGAGGAATCCTGTCAACTGTCAATAGCCTTTACGATCCCCTAGGCTTCGTGACTCCAGTTACCGTCCAAGGGAGATCCATACTTCGTCAGCTTACTGAGAGTGTGACAGATTGGGATGCCCCTCTGCCAGCAGACCTACTACCTAAATGGGAAAAATGGAGAGACTCCTTGAAAGTACTGGAAGAACTTAATATCCAACGCTGCTATTCACCTACTTCAACTTCAAGAAGTCAGAGGAAAGAGATTCATATCTTTTGTGATGCGTCCACTGAGGCTATAGCGGCTGTGGCTTATCTCAAGATCATAGATCCCTCCGGGAGATCCCATGTCGGGTTTCTTCTAGGAAGAGCCAAGTTAGCTCCAAAACCGGCTCACACTATTCCAAGATTAGAATTGTGTGGAGCAACCCTAGCTGTTGAAGTTGCAGAATTCCTGCAAAACGAAATGGACACTGAAATTGATCAGGTTAAGTACTACACTGACAGCAAGGTCGTACTTGGCTACATATGCAACAGTGTAAGAAGGTTCTATGTATATGTGGCTAACAGGGTAGAACGAATAAGGAAAATCAGTAGACCTGAACAATGGAACTATGTCCCGACTGGTTTGAATCCTGCTGACATTGCCACGAGGTCAGTGCCAGCAGTCGTCCTCACGCAAACCATTTGGTTTACAGGACCCAAGTTTTTAACAGACCAGTCTTCTACAAACTCAGAAGAAGATATCGATTTCTACCTGGTGGATCCAGACACTGATCAAGAAATCCGCCCTGAAGTTATAACATTGAGTTCTAACATCTGCTCAAGAAGAAACTTGGAGGTAAGACGTTTTGAACGTTTCTCTTCTTGGAAAAGATTGGTGAAGACTATAGCAAGACTGAGTCATATTGCACAGATTTTCTGCAAGTCCAACCAGACATCATCTTGTCATGAATGGCACACCTGCAAGGAGTCACCCAATCCGTTAGAGTATGAGAAGGCAGAGTTATTCATCATACGTCGTGTGCAAGAAGAAGTCTTTGCAGAAGAGATTAAGTGTTTGAGAGGCAATAGACCAGTCTCAAAGGGTAGCCCACTATTCAAACTGAACCCAATAATCGACAATGAAGGTATGCTTAGAGTTGGGGGACGACTGAATAAGTCAAGCCTGCTAAGAAGGGAACAGAACCCTTTGATAGTACCAAGAAACCACCATTTGGCAACCTTGATTATCCGGCATTACCATGAGAGAGTCAGACATCAAGGAAGACACTATACCGAAGGTGCCATCAGAGTTGCAGGGTTCTGGATAATTGGAGTGAAAAGACAAATAGCCACGATTATTCATAACTGTGTCAAATGTCAGAAGTTAAGAGGTAGACAGCAGTGTCAACAGATGGCTGACCTACCTGCAGACAGACTGAGTGAAGATGCACCCTTTGCATATGTTGGGATTGATGTGTTTGGACCATGGATAGTAACGGCTAGAAGAACTCGTGGTGGTGAAGTCAACAGCAAAAGATGGGCTGTAATGTTCACTTGCTTAAGTGTAAGAGCTGTACATATCGAAGTGATTGAGTCAATGGACACTTCAAGTTTTATCAACGCTCTAAGGAGATTTATTGCTCTAAGAGGTCCTGTGAAGTTGTTGAGATCAGATTGTGGAACTAATTTCATTGGTGCTTGCAGAGAGTTACAGATAGACCAACAACAAGTTGGAAATTATTTGAGTGATCAAGGCTGCGTATGGAAATTCAACCCACCACACTCTTCGCACATGGGCGGAGCATGGGAACGCATGATTGGGATGGCAAGGCGCATACTGGACTCAATGTTGCTTGACGTGAGTTCTTCACGCCTTACTCATGAGGTGCTCACCACATTCCTTGCTGAGGTTGCAGTAGTAATCAACTCAAGACCATTGACTGCCGTATCTACAGACCCAGAATTTCCGACTATCTTAACTCCAGCTACATTATTGAGCCAGAAGATTGGACAGATTCCAGCGCCAAAAGGTATTTTCGATGAAAAGGACATATATAAACGTCAGTGGAGATACGCACAATACCTTGCAGATCGTTTCTGGGACAGATGGAGGAAGGAATACCTCACTCTTCTCCAAGGACATAAAAAGTGGCAAACCCAGAAGCCCAACTTAAAGGAAGGGGACCTGGTCCTGCTAAAAGACCAGCAAACTAATCGGATCCAGTGGCCAGTTGGACTTATTACAAAAGCAATTGCCAGTGATGATGGAAGAGTCCGAAGTGTGGAAGTCAGGATCGTTAAGGACGGAGACTCAAAAACCTTCCTCAGACCAGTCACTGAGATTGTCCTAATTATGCCTGCTTCTAGTAATTCTGATTCAGTGTTATGTGAGGGAGTCACTTAAGACCTCTAATATAGCTAACTTGCAGATTTGAGAAGGTTAGATAGTATTTTACTGTATGCAATGTTAATAGTATTTTATAAGGAAGAAAATAATTGTGTAGTGGTATCTCTCGATACCAGACGGGGAGTGTGCTGCCACGCAGCTTTACTGTTTAGCAGTTGTTATTTACATGTTATGTTATAATGTTATTTGGTATCATCCACACACCCCTGCTGTTTCTGACTAGTTGGTTGCTTCCACCTTCATTTCCTGTTGTAACACCATTTTAGTTTAGTGGTTATCAAGATGCTGTAGAGTGAGGAGGCTATGTGACAGCACTGGAAATTTACCTATGAAAACACCTTTATGTTCATACCTTTGTTACCTTGAAGCATAAAGAAGCATTGGAAAATACCTCTGAAGTTGTTATTCATTGAGTAAACTATCTGTTAAGGCGATCATTCAACTTGCTGCACACATTCTGACAGACTGGGTCTAAACGAATCTCGCCACAAGTACAACCGATGCCAAGACAGAACAAGAATATTTTTAAAAAATATATATTTTTAAAAATATATTCTTCAGATTTTTTTAACATATAAAAAAGCCATTTTAACATATATTTTTACATATATTTGTAAATGTATTCCAAAAATGTAGATTTGTATTTTTAAAGACATATATATATTTATTTATTGAAATACATATTGAAATATATTGCATATGGTCAAAATTGTAGCATTTGAAATATATGTCAATATATTTGGGAAGAATAGGGAAGAATATTTTTAAATTATATTTCAAATATATTTTTTCTCCACATGGGAACCTTTTAAAGTGTATTTCTAGTGGGAAGGATTAGGACCTATGTCAGATTTGTATTCAGATCGGTGTCCCTGTTGGACTTACCCTTTCTATTGGTGCTGGTAACCATTATCACTGGTGCAAAAAGTGATAGGAAATTCAAAATTTGATAGCAGTCACTAAAATAGGAAGTGAGGGGGAATCTTCCAATGAGGCTTCCTGTTTCTGTGATAACTGTCAAAGTCAGGCATCCCTTTAACTCTGTAGAGATTTCCCCTCATTTCCTGTTGTGCCTCCTAGAAGGAAGTTAAAGGAAATATCCCCAATGGAACACAGACAGCAAGAAAATAAACGGACAATATTTTAAACCCCACCTCACTCTGAAAAGAATACACTTTATAGAAGTAGTAATCAGCAGGCCAGTTCAGCCACTGTCAGTATTCGTTGACACTGAGGTCTTCCTTAGGACTTTAAAAACAAGTTTCAGTTCTCCATTGATCCAAGCTGGGAGTGACTGAAAAACTGAGGTCCATGAAAATGCAAAACATCACTACATCACACCAGTGGGCAACATTTTTTAATTTAGTGATTAAGGAACTGGGTTTGTAGCTCCTCATGGGGAGAGGGCCATGGACTGGCCATGGCTTCCTGTTTTGTCAAGTAGATGGAAGGTGTGGAGATTTCCCCACACAGCAAATAATATAGTAAAGCATTGCCAGAAGTATGGGTATAGTAGACCTACAGAGATGAGGGATCAGTTACCTGTGATACCAGGCTCACACAAACACTGAAAGCCATTGAGTTGGTCTAGGCAGGTAGCACCATTATGGCATGGTTGACTAACGCACTCATCAATGTCTTCCTCACACAGCCGGCCTGTGAATCCACTTAAGCATTCACAGGTAAAAAAACCCAGGTGGTCTACACAGACGCCAGAATGGTGACAGGGCGAGCTGGAACATTCGTCCACATCGATTTCACATCTTCGGCCCTGAAAACCTGAGAAGGAGAAAAATTATAGATGGTATTAGCAAGAAGGTGTACAGATGTACGTCATGCACTGATTATAATGTATGGGCAAATATGAAGCTGATATCTACAGCTACCAATTACCAACTTTGCTGTTTTTGTTGAAGCAGTGGTCTCTCTAGTGACTCCATGCATGCCTGAGCAATCTGGGGTGAGTTTCCCAAAGCACTCAACATCAAGATTCCCATCAGTGGTGACCATTCACACCTGAGTGACGTATGGCATGAGGCTTGTAGCCCCAAAAAGTACATAAGCTTCATTGGGGCAGAGTCATGTGTTCTTAATAACTAGCTTTCCATTGGCTAAAACATAAAAATGCTCAAGCCTGAAAACGCCTGAAAAGCGCATGTACAAAAACACAAAAAAGCTCCAAGGTCACCTGAAAATGCTCACACTTGCCAGGAAATGCAGATACATATGTGCAAGTGCAGAACCATTATGGCCCTTGCTCGTACCCAGTTAAACTGGACTATTGGTGACACTGTATTTCACAGCACCAGGTGACACCAACCCTAGTGACAACACTGACAAAATACTCACCTGGGGGACAGGAACAGTGAAAATCATTTAACAGATCAGTGCAGTTTCCTCCGTTTACACAGGGAGAGCTTAAGCACTTGCTTACTTCCCGTTCACAAAAAACTCCTTCAAATCCTGCAGAAGAGAAACAATGAAAATTTTATCTATTATATATCTAAAGAAGTCATTTATTTAATAACCTAAAACATGCTCCCTGATTTATATTCCATGTACAGCTATTTCAGTAAAGTAAGGAAGGAAGTCCTGATTTCTTTATATGGGTCTATTATTATCACTAGATGGATCCCCAGCCAAAAGAAGGAGGTCCTGATTCCTTCACATAGATCTTTAATTATTACTAGAGGGATCACATCATTCCTCTATATAGATCTTTATATCACTAAAGGGATCGCCAGCAGGAGAATGGAGGTCCTCATTCCTCTATATAGATCTTTATATCACTAGAGAGATCACCAGCAGGAGGAAGATGGTCCTCATTCCTCTATATAGATCTTTAGTTATCACTAGAGAGATCACCAGCAGGAGGAAGGAGGTCCTCTTTCCTATATATAGATCTTTATATCACTAGAGAGATCACCAGCAGGAAGAAGGAGGTCCTGATTCTTTCACAAAGATCTTTATTTATCACTAGAGGGATCATCGGCAGAAGGAAGGAGGTCCTGATTTCTCTATATAGATCTTTAATTATCACTAGAGGGATCACTGGCAGGAGGAAGAAGGTCATCATTCCTCTATATACACACTCACCGGCCACTTTATTAGGTACACATTGCTAGGGTTGGAACCCATTTTGCCTGCAGAAAAAATTCAACAAGGTGTTGGAAACATTTCTCTGAGATTTTGGTCCATATTGACATGAGTTACTGTTGCCCTTCTATCATCTTGAACCAGTCTGGCCATTCTCCTCTGACCTCTGACATCAGCAAGGCGTTTTTGTCCACACAGCTGCCATTCACTGGATATTTTCTCTTTTTTGGACCATTCTCTGTAAACCCTAGAGATAGTTGTGCGTGAAATCCCAGTAGATCATCAGTTTTTGAAATACTCAGACCAGCCCGTCTGGCCCCAACAACCATGTCACGTTCATAGTCACTTAAATCCTTTTTCTTCCCCATTCTGATGCTCGGTTTGAACTTCAGCAAGTCATCTTCACCAGGTCTAGATACCTAAATGCATTGAGTTTCTACCATGTGATTGGCTGATTAGCAATTTGTGTTAACAAGCATTGGAACAGGTATAAAGTGGCCGGAGAGTGTAGATCTTTGTTATCACTGGAGGGATCACCAACAGGAAGAAGGTGGTTCTGATTTCTCTATATAGATTTTATGATCACTGGAGAGATAACAATCAGGAAAAAGAAGCTCCTGATTTATCTATATAGATCTTTATTATCACTGGAGGAATCACCAGCAGGAAGAAGAAGGTCCTGATTTCTCTACATAGATCTTTATTATCACTAGAGGGATCACCAGCAGGAAGAAGGAGATCATGATTTCTCTACATAGATCTTTATTATCACTGGAGGGATAACAATCAGGAAGAAGGAGATCCTGATTGCTCTATATAGATCTTTATTATCACTGGAGGGATATTATTGGTTTATTGGTGTCAGTGGGAGGAATAGTGCCCCATTGTTGGTGTCAGTGGCAAGAATTATGCTCCATTGTTGGTGTCAGTGGCAGGAATTTTGCCCCACTGTTAATGTCATTGGAAGAAATAGTGCCCCAAGGACCAGATAAAGGCAAGCAAAGGGCCACAGTTTGGAAACCGCTGCACTGGAAGGATCACCAGCAGAAAGAAGGAGATCCTGATTTCTCTATATAAATCTTTAGTTATCAGTAGAGGGATCTCCAGCAGGAGGAAGGAGGTCCTGATTTCTCTATATAAATCTTTAGTTATCAGTAGAGGGATCACCAGCAGAAGGAAGGAGGTCCTGATTTCTCTATATAAATCTTTAGTTATCACTAGAGGGATCTCCAGCAGGAGGAAGAAGGTCCTGTTTCTCTATATAGATCTTTAGTTATCACTAGAGGGATCCCCAGCAGGAGGAAAGAGGTCCTGATTTCTCTATATAAATCTTTAGTTATCAGTAGAGGGATCTCCAGCAGGAGGAAAGAGGTCCTGATTTCTCTATATAAATCTTTAGTTATCAGTAGAGGGATCTCCAGCAGGAGGAAGGAGGTCCTGATTTCTCTATATATATCTTTAGTTATCACTAGAGGGATCTCCAGCAGGAGGAAGGAGGTCCTGATTTCTCTATATTAATCTTTAGTTATCACTAGAGGGATCAGCAGCAGAAGGAAGGAGGTCCTGATTTCTCTATATATATCTTTAGTTATCACTAGAGGGATCACCAGCAGGAGGAATGAGGTCCTGATTTCTCTATATAAATATTTAGTTATCACTAGAGGGATCTCCAGCAGGAAGAAGGAGATCCTGATTTCTCTAGAACTGATGATCTGGGATTAATCTCTTAGAAAAGATATGGGACATTTTGTTCAACTTACATAAATGCTTCTGACATTCGTGCAACAAATGTTTTATAAATAGACCCCTACATGAATATAAACATGGGTAAATGCCAGGTCTATCCTCAGACAAAAAATGTTTAAAAAAAAAAGGCAGACTTTTTCTGCCGTCAGTCTTCTATGTTTTTATCACAAAGGTACTCTTATCCTTTAAGATCACTGTTTATGTAATCTTCTTTACCTGCCAATACCACAAATTACTTCCTGACGTCCTTACCGCTGGCAGAGATACAATATTACCGTTGCCAGAGACATTAGACCGGGAGACGGTTTATGAACTGTTCTTTGGTGTCTCAAACAAGCCAGACAATATCCTCTTCTAAAGAGCACCTAGCATCAGATATTAGTGTTCATGCTTCCATCTTCCTTTCTTCCAAGCAAGCCGGTTCCATTTTTGTGAGTTCCAGAAAAACAGCCCAGAGTTCTGTGAGTGCAACTGCTCAGTCAGTTTGTGTCTTTCTACTCTACTGTGCAGATCAGTACAATGCAGCACATAAAATCAATGAAACACGCCACTTGTGAGAATGAAAAAACAAGTAGAAGTTGCATATTGTTTCGGGAATCCTCCTTACCAGGCGCGCACTCACACTCGAAGCGACCCAACAAGTCGAGGCATGAGGCTCCATTGAGGCAGGGATTGGAGTGGCACTCATTCTGGTCCGTCTCACAGCGGGTGCCAGTATATCCGAGGGGGCAGCGGCACAGGAAGGACCCCACAGTGTTTACGCACTCTCCGTGGTGTTCACAAGGGGAGGGACCTGGCAAAAAAAGGACAAATTAGCAAAATTTGCAATTTGCTTTCATTGATATTACACTAAAGTGTCATTTAGCTTCTTCCTGCCAAGCCCTGTCCTCCCTTAAACTGGGCTATGAAACCAGGTCAGTAGGAAGGTCTCCGCAATCACATGACCATTGTGATTGACTGTCACAGTAATCACATGATCTGGAGCTGGTCGCACTGGCTCCCAATCATTACCCGATGTCAAATCCCAGTCTTTGACAAAGCAATCATTGTGCTGAGAGTGCCCAGTGAGCATGTTCCCAGCACAGAAATCTCAGCCGCCCATTGATGCACATGTGCAGCATATGGACATTGGCCCCACACATATACATTATGTGGGTGGCAAAAGGTTAAAGTGTTAGTAAAGGCCAACTATAATTGTTCTTAAAATGTTCCCTAACCCCGCATCACCTACCTATCCTGCATACTCTGTATAAAAAGGATCTGTGTACTTACCTTTTCATAATCCAGCCCTGATTGTAGCTGATTGTGATCCAATATAAATGAGCCCCTCCTAAGCATGCTCTAATTCATGTACCAGGTAAAGAAACTTCTTCCTGATCCTCTAAGGCAGGGGCCCCCAAACTACAGCCCATAGGCTAAATCTGTTTTTTATGATTTTATCTGTCCCGCAGGTTCTCATGTGTGGGGTAGCTATGATGAGAATTCTCCTGTAAGGGGCATTCTAATGTAAAGGGAACTCTGTTGTAAGGAAGACTCTGATGGGGAGTCTGATGTAAGAGGCTCTCTGATGGGGGCGCTGATATAAAGGAGAATTGTTATGAAGCCTCTGATGTAAGGGGGATTCGGTGTGAGAAAACAGTGGATAGACAGCTGAAATTACACACTGCAGAGCTCATTGAGAGCTGATTGGAGAGGACCCCCCCCTTCACACAGCACACAGGAACAGAGCTGAGGCTGTCAATCACAGGTTGTGTGCTGGAGCTCCCTCCCCGTCACCATTTTCCTCTTGGTGTCAGGAAAACTGGTCAGAAGTGACTCATGATGATAGCAGAGGAATAAAGCAGAAAACAGAAATTATACTTATTGTTCTAGATTGAGACAAGTACACACTAAAGAGAGATATGCTTTGTTCATATTTCAAGTCTGAGGTTTACAACCACTTTAGGGAAGAATAAATTCAGTTCATTAAATCTTTCCTCATAGCAGAGGTCCTCCATGACTTTTATTTTAGTTGCTCTTCTCTAGACTCTCTCTAGTTTTGCAATATCTTTGATGTGACTTCAGACAGCTGCTGAGCGCTCACCTAAATTGCATTCATTCAGGTCTTCGTAACAAGTGGTTCCGGTATAGCCTGGCTGGCAACGGCAAAAGATCCTGTGGGAAGAGGGATCCGTATCACATGTGGCCTCTGGGTGACACTGATTTTTCAGACATCCATCCTCCATGTGACACAGAAGACCTGGACATAGAGGGAATAGGAACTGTTAAAAAGTCTGCACTGTGGGTTACTCTACTTTATCCATAGTTTAATTTTTTCAAACTTTCGTTCACTTCTATCAGATGCTTGTTTCCTTTTGAGATGCCACCTACAATTCAAAAAGTTCAACTCAACTGTAAACAAGTTATAATCAGAATTTAAGATCAAAATATCAGTTTTCGTTTAATGTGGTAATTTAATTAATATTTCTTGGTAGGCACTAAAAAGACTAAAAAAAGTGTAAAAAAATCAAACACACAACTGTAGTAGGTAAACAGGTAAATGTCACTGATACAAACTTTAGTGCTCCGTCTGATCTGGGTACTGTACAGATGCAGACTCAGGAGTCTGTCTATGCTTCATATGTCTCCAATAAAAATCTAATTCAAACAAGCAAAGCACGAACATACCTGCAGACCGCCCATGCTGCTGCATTTCTCCCTTATAGGCTGAGTTGACTAAGAATGTAAGGGAAAAACACGTCAGTGGTGGGCAGTCCACAGGTGGGGATGGCAGCCTGTTCATGTTTTTTTGTTTGAATAAAGTTTTTATCGGCCAGGTGAGGCCACCGGTGTGTGGCAATTTGCTTGATTGGATGGATACTACAAACTTACATAGTTAATCTGGTTGAAAAAAGACACAAGTCTATCCAGTTCAACCAACATAAAAAAGCACACACATAGAAAACCTCTATATACACTATCCTATACCCACAGTTGATCCAGAGGAAGGCAAAAAAACCCAAAACAATAAAGCATGATCCAATTGCCTCCAGTGGGAGAAAAAAATCCTTCCTAATCCCCCAAGAGGTAATTGGATATTCCCTGGATCAACTTTACCTATAAATGTTAGTATCCAGTTATATTCTGTGTATGTAGGAAAAAATCCAGGACTTTTTTAAAACAATCTACTGAACTGGCCAGTACCAGTTCTGGAGGGAGCCTATTCCACATTTTCACAGCTCTTACTGTGATGAAGCCTTCCCATATTTGGAGATTAAATCTCTTTTCCTCCAAACATTAAGAATGCCCCCTTGTCCTCTGTGATGAGGTGAATATTTCTACACCGAGTTCACTATATGAACCACTGATGTATTTATACATGGAGATCATATCCCCCCTTATGTATTATACATGGAGATCATATCCCCCCTTATGTATTATACATGGAGATCATATCCCTCTTATGTATTATACATGGAGATCATATCCCCCCTTATGTATTATACATGTTGATCATATCCCCCCTTATGTATTATACATGGTGATCATATCCCCCCTTATGTATTATACATGGTGATCATATCCCCCCTTATGTATTTTTACATGGAGATCATATCCCCCCTTATGTATTATACATGGAGATCATATCCCCCCTTATGTATTATACATGGAGATCATATCCCCCTTATGTATTATACATGGAGATCATATCCCCCCTTATGTATTATACATGGTGATCATATCCCCCCTTATGTATTATACATGGTGATCATATCCCTCCTTATGTATTATACATGGAGATCATATCCCCCCTTATGTATTATACATGGAGATCATATCCCCCCCTTATGTATTATACATGGTGATCATATCCCCCTTATGTATTATACATGGTGATCATATCCCCCCTTATGTATTATACATGGTGATCATATCCCCCCTTATGTATTATACATGGAGATCATATCCCCCCTTATGTATTATACATGGAGATCATATCCCACTTATGTATTATACATAGAGATCATATCCCCCCTTATGTATTATACATGGTGATTATGTCCCCCCTTAATCTCCTCTTCTCAAGAGAGAATACATTCAGTTCTTCTAATCTTTCCTCATAGCTGAGCTCCTCCATGCCTTTTATCAGTTTGGTTGCCCTTCTCTGTACTTTCTCCAGTTCCCCAATATCCTTATGTGAATTGGTGCCCAAAACTGAACTGCATATTCCAGATGAGGGATTACTAATGATTTGTACCGGGGTAATATGATATCTCTCTCTCTGGAGTCTATAGCTTGTTTAATACAAGAGAGGATTTTGCTTGCTTTGGCTTATAGCTACAACTATATTGAAAATTAACAAAACTTTTCCAACACATCAAATTAATGCAACCTAAAAATGTTGCAGTCATGATCAAGATATTAATGTGACTGGAATAAAAAGAGTAAAATTGTTCTCTTTCTATTCCCTCAGCAGACTGAATATTATTCAGTCATACAAAATAGAGTGGTTTGGTAAAATTCTGCTTTATGGCCACTAGGGCTGGAGCTGATGATCATACGAAATACATATGCATAGCCATCCAGATAAGTTTCAAGCATTTACCAATCCTTCCTGGGGGGCACTGGCAGATATATGCCCCCACCTGGTCGATGCAGGTAGACCCCTCTGCACAGGTGGCTGTTGCACAGTCGTCAATGTTGTGTTCACAGTTGTCACCATCCCATCCATTAACGCACACACATTTGTATCCTCCGTACGAGTTCTGACAAGTCCCGCCATTTCTACATATGCCTGGAGTCTGGCATTCATCAATGTCCTTGGAACAAAGTCCTCCTAGCAGAGAAGAAGAGACAAGGAGAGTGGTTGAAGTAGGTATGTTGTAACATGTGGACCTAAGCATTCTTTTTTGCTGACCTCTAAGCCCATACCTCCTTAACCCAACTTTTATCCTGAACAAAACCCCTAAACTAAGTGTACACCTCCAGCCCAATTTTTTTTTTTTTTTAACATTTTTGTATAGAGCATGGACTGGTTTGGAGTTGTATTTCTGTCTTTGCCCCATTGGGTAAATTATATCACTGGGGCAGAAAGTGATAGGACATACAGCATTTACAGTTGCAAAGAAAGTAAATCATCCAGGCGGGACACCTGTGCTTGTAACTGTCTACAAGGAGATTTTCTAATTGGAAAACCTCTCCAACAGGACACAGACAGTGATAAAAACCTGCAAATCACACCATACAAACCTCTCCTTAACCAGTGGTCTCCAAACTTTCTAAACAAAGGACCAATTTACTGTCCTTCAGGCTTTTTGGGGCCAGACTGTAATCAATGGCAGTAGAAAATGCTCCAGGATCAGTGGCAGTAGACAATGTCCCATCATTGGTTTTAGTGGGAGTAAAAGTGCCCCATTGATGGTGTCGGTAGGAGAAATAGTGTCCTATCATTAGTACCAGTGGAAGGAAAGGTTCCCCATCGATGTTGTTATTGGGTGGAATAGTGCAATAGTTTGGGGATCACTGTTCTAGACCAATTTGCAGGGGTGGGTGCATAGCTAGACAGTGACATTGTGTAAATTCAGAATGCAGAAAAGAAGCAGCACACCAGCTTAAATTTCAATGTGACTGTTTATTGGAGTGCCATATCAACACAAAAACACAGTTTCAGGGGTATGTAGAGCTTCACTATCAAGGTAACAATTAGACAAAAGTCTACTTGAATTTTATTTGAGTAATAAAAACTAACCCTTCTCTTCTGTATACAAATTAAAAAAAAAAGGTTTTGGCTAGCAATACAAGTCTCACTTTACCCCCTAATCCTAAACCTTGAGGCTGGTCATAATCCCATTGGATACATTTCTCTTGGTGATAATTGTACTATTGTTTACATAAATGTTATCAAGGAGATAATAGCTCTGACAACATTTCCATGACAAAAGAGTCATTCTTCAAAACAAAACTATGCTGTACCATATCTACAAAAAACATTTTGGCACTTAAAGTATATGGCCAAAAGTAAATGGTGCCCCTCCAAATTATTGAGTAATAGGTGTTCCCAGTGAAAGGTCAAAGATTGCTTAGACAATTAAGCTTCCAGCTTTGAGATAACAGTTTAGGGAAGGCCCTTTTCTGTTCCAGCATGAGTGATTACAAAGCCACCTCCATAAAGACATTGTTTGATGAGTTTGTTGAGGAGGAAGTCAAGTGGCTTAGAGCCCTGACTTCAGCCCTAATTAACTCTCTTAAATGGAACTCTAAGACTGATTGCAAGCCAGGTCTTCTCATAGAACATTGGTTTCTGACTTCACAAATCTCTTTTTGTGCTTAATGGACACAAATTACCACAGTGACACACCAAAATTGTGGAAAGCCTTCCCAAAACAATGAAGGTTCTTGGGTTTGGAATGGGATGTCCAACAAGCTTGCACACTTTTGGCTATATAGTGTAGCGACAATGAACCAAGCTAGCAGTAATTAGTTACATTCAACTGGACTTCTGCTTTCAACATTTGAGCCAGTTGAATGTGATTAACTACTACTAGCTATGTCATAACCTGCATTTAGAAGAACATTCACAAATATACAATGCACCATGTTATTGGGGCTATAGAACCTGCCTCAAGTTCATGCTAAAAGAAGATTATTCAAGTTAAAGATGTATGCAAAAGACAAACTGACAATGCATATTACATGTAGGCAGACCCATTTTACCCACTATTCAGACGAGGAAACAGAAAGGTGCACAAAAGATTTAAGGTAGGATGTACATAAAGGGAAATAGGAGTGACTGAGTTTCTGGGCTCACCTTCCCATCCTGGGAGACATTTACATGCGTATTTTTCAAGTCCGTCTATGCAGGTTCCTCCATTTTGACATTTGTGGTTAATACAGTCATCAATGTTCTCCTCACACTCAGATCCAGTGTAACCTAAAGTACAACAAATACCATTATCAAAATGACACTATACCCTCTTAGTGGCTTCCAAACCTTTACTAAAAGTTACCTTCACCTCCCTATAAAGATCTAGCATTGATAAAGCCTTATAGAAGTCCCACACCTATCCCTAAACTTAATAGTCCTGTTCCCTTTGGAGCACAAAGGGACTTTGGGGTAGAAAGGGAAGCTCAAAATTAGGTGTTAAAGTTTTGGAGACTTCAAGACCAGAGGCACCTCTGGGTACACATATTAAAAGGTTGAGTGGTCACCATGATGATCACTTTGCATCAGATCTCATGTAGCACTACCCCCTTAGGAGTTGCTGAAGTTTTGGGCCCCCCTAAAGTCCTACACAGCAAGGCAACACATACTTCCACATTAACTTGCATCCAGGAGAGTAACCAATCATTGAGATTTGTTATGAAGTTTTATTAGGGGATTTGAACTGGGATGGGGTTAGGGAGGGGTGTGCGGGATGCCCCATGGAACTGTGAAACCGAGGACAACTTCCTGGAATTATATACAAGTTTTTACAGCAAAATCCTTATGGAGAGCTAGCCAGTGTCTCCGGTTGTACCACCCCAGTGCCTCACATTAAAAGAAGACAGTCCCAGGTAGTTGCTAATCTGGTTTCTCATCAGAGTGTTCCTTCCCCTATCTGGCCCTGGTGGTGCAGGTCTACCCTCTCAGTCCTTCTCCTGTGTTGCTGGTGGATCGGTGGCTGCTACCAGACTTTCTAGCTGGGCCACTCTGTCAGGGGCCGTTCAAATACCAAGCTTTCCTTCTTCCAAAGTTCCTGCCTGGAGGTGAGCCCCTCTTCCATCTGGGCTTCCTCCAGTCTCACTTGCTCATCTTCCACCTAAACTCTCCTCCAACTCTCTCCCCCTGCTGAGCAGGCTTGGTTACCCCTAAAGGCTGTCCTGGCCTCTTGCCAAGCCTCCTGTTGGGGATTTGACCAGGATCTTCTAAGAGTACAGACTAGCCACTCCTTACCTCTGCCCACTGCTTGTAGATCTTTCTCCAAAGTTCTAGTGCAGGGGGAAGTCTCAGAGAGCTAGTCTGCAGAGCCTCTCAGCTCTGACCTAAATTTTACCCTGCTAGCTATCACACCCAGGCTGCTGCTCAGCCCTCCTAGCTAAAAATTGAACTAGAGCTGCCCCTAGCTTACTAGGAGGGCACTACACTACGAATAATATTTTTACCTGAACAAAATTGTATAATGTCACATTTTGATGACAAAATAAATATTACATAGATTGAAAATGAGATAAATTATACAATTTCCCCAAAACTGTATAACGCATAGAATGTATCATGTCCATATCTCAAAGGAGACCCTGGACACTCAGAAGAAGATCTGGGACACATGCCCTGAGTGCTAGAGTCTAGCAATGACCCTGTTCATATTCCTCTTACTATCTTCTCCACTGATTGTTCCTTATTATTTAACCTGTAAGAATTTGCTGTCATCCCCCTGCCAAAGGATTTGAAATTCTGTACATTCATTTTTATGGTTTATACACCTAACCTGCAATTCATATCTAGCAAGAATTTCCTCATTCAGGATTGCAGCTCCTTATGTCACTCATTTTGGCAATGAACCAGCATCATTACCACAATCTAGTTAAGAGTATAGGTGGTTCAGAAAGCAGTAAGGATGAATCAGCAATCATTCTATCATAATAGATTTCATAGGTATAATATAGTAGTACAGTATAGTATATGTATCAAATACGGTAGGTACCTTAGCTACATATTTAGCTGTTTTTCCTTGAGTTTCTTGTCAGCAGAATTATAAAAAATGAAGACATAAAATCACATAAGGAATTAAAATAGTAAAAGTAATTTTAAGGCAAGTTATACATTTAAATAAAATGCTTTTTTAAATTATTTTTTTGGCTTTGATCAGGTGGAAGGATACTCATAAGTGTAAGAGATACACTTACCTGGTGGGCATGTACAATGGTATAAGTTGAGGTCTCTTTGATAGCATGTCCCTGCATTAAAGCAGCTGTGTATAGAGCACCGTCCTCTTCTCATCTCACAGTTGATGCCATCGTACATAGCTGGGCACAAACACAAGAAGGAACCTATGGTGTTCTTACACGTCCCACCATTTTTGCATACTCCAGCTTCCTGGCATTCATCCACATCCTTCTCACAAGCCTCTCCGCTGTAGCCACGCTGGCACTGGCACTCAAACCCCCCACGGGGACTCAAATCCTTGTTGACACATTTGCCTTTATTCATGCATCGGTTGGTGGTACAGTGGTCAATTAATTCACAGTGTTTGCCTAAGTGACAAGACAAAAAGGTTACCACTTCTCTTCTGCAATGTGAAATCTTCATGATATGATAGTTTTTACAGTGTATCTAAAGCAGAACATGGATAAGGTGGCGAGAGTTTAGCACACCTGTCAGGCTCTTACTGTTTTCTTTGTCTCCACTGGAGAGACACACTCTCACCATGACTGAAACTGAGGAAATATCCAAAATTTGACACTAAAACAGGAAGAGACATGAAATCATCCAATGGGGTCATTAGTTTTGGTGACAACTGCCTAAGAGGGGATTTCCCTCACTTTGGAGAGATTTCCTATTACTTCTAGGAAGTAAATTTCCCCAATGGGACACACATGACAAAAGTAAAAAACAGGGTTCAGGTCCATACCATTCTCTATCTCCCCATAAAAATGGTTTTGGAGTCTCAACCATACCCCGCTCTAAACAAAATAAATGGCTTGGGATGGGGCGGGGGTTTCTACCATACCCTACTCTATCCAAAATGAATGGCTTGGGGGTTTCAACCATACCCTATTCTATCGAAAGTGAATATCTTGTGGACTAAGCCACACCCCACTGTATCTAAAACAAATGGCTTGGGGGTTTCAATCATACTCCACTCTATCCAAAATGAATGGCTTGGTTTTTTTTTAATAATTCTTTACTTATGAAATTCACATACAGTAAGAGGTAACTAGGAGAAACATTCACCAGAATACAGAGAGAACCAGTACATACAACCAAACCAAGTTTGTGATAGGCACATGGAGTCCATAGAGGTTCATCGAGTTTGTATGTGAAAGTGAAGTATCATAAACAAATAACACGGCACATGAGAGGCAACAAAAAAGACAAAATCAAAGCATTGGATAATCACTTAAATAACCTCATAGGAAGAGGATGCTAGAGCATAGAGAGCTCAGGCCAACTGTATAATTACAAATATGTGTAAGGTAATGTAGAGAGAGCCAATCTGAAATAGCTAGTACCGTGCCAGTATCAAAAAAGCAAAATAAAATAGGGGAAGAGAGTAAGGAAGGGGGGGGACCCCGCTATAGAATACCGCAGAAACTGGAACTAAAAGTGAAGAGAAAGGAAAAGAAAGGGGAGAGCAGCGCACAGAGAGTTAAGTGAAAGAGGAAGGGAGCAGAAGAAGAAAAGGGGTAAAGTATGGGAAAAACTGAGCAAGAGCCCTAAAGATTTGCCTCCCCTCCCGGGGTGAGAAATCAAGGCAAGTAGAGACAAAACATCAGTGGGGATAAGTAAATTCGGTCAAGTAGGCCTCCGTAAATACAAAGTATTGCCATGGGTACTAGGTGTCCTGAAATATCTCCTCCTGGTTATACAGGGTGGCTGTAAGGTCCTCCATGTCCCTAAGCTCATTCACCTTCGAATACCATGATGAAAGGGTAGGGGGTGATTGTTTTTACACCGTAATGGTATACAAGCCTTGGCCGCGTTAAGCAGCTGAATGGCGAGAGAGGCCTTATAGTTTTTGATGGGTCTCCCTGAAAGATGCAACAGGCAGCCCACCGGATTATCATGCAGGTCTACAGCGGTAAGATATTTGATAATATCAGTCACTCCACGCCAAAAGGGCCAGATCCTAGGGCAATTCCAGAGGATATGGAGGAAAGAACCTCCATCTGCTCCACAGCACCAACACAGATCAGGAAAATGCAACAAAATACGGTGAATCTTAGATGGAATCTGGTACCACTGCGTGAGGAGCTTATAATTGGTCTCCTGAACTTTGGTGGCCAAAGAAAACTTATGGGCAAAGTGCAAGATCTTTTCCTGTTGTGACAATGTAAAGGAGACACCCAGGTTGGATTCCCATTTAGATATGAAAGGAGGAACAAAATCAGGTTCTGGGTGGATGAGAGAAGAGTAGATGATGGAGAGGCTATGGTGAATAGGTTCACCCTTGTGACAAAGAGCTTCAAAGGCAATCAACTTTTGAGAAATACCTGTAGTACGCAATAGGGAGCGTAAGTAGGAGCAGAGTTGAATACCTCTCCAGAAATTCAACGGGGGATCCATCAGACGAGCAAAATCATTAGCAGAAAGAGCCCCAGTAGGGGTGGGAAAGTCCACTGAATGGGAGTAGCTAGCAGTAGCAAGATGAGTGAATTGAGTGTCCTCCCATCCTGGAGAAAAATCAGGGTTACCCTGAATGGGAACCAAAGGGGAAGGTTCCACAGAGATAGACGTGTTGCGGAATGCTTTATGGGCATCTACAAGAGTGGCACCAAGAGTTGGGTGTGCAACCAGGTCAGGAGGCAAGGGACCTCACAGCCACAGCCACGGCCAACTTGGGGCCATGCCCCAGAGTCTTCCAACTCCATGGCCACCCAGTGCTTGATGTCCCCATGGCAGTGCCAATCAGCCAGACGTGCATGGTGAGCAGCTCTATAATAGGAGCAAATATCCGGAAGACCCACCCCTCTACATGTCTTAGGCGGGGCCAGGACACAGAAAGCCAACCGTGTCCCCCCATTAGACCACATAAAGGTGCAGAATAAGGCAGTAATCTTCTGAAAGAAGGACGTGGGAAGCCTGATGGGAAGGGCTTGTACTAGGGATAGTATACGTGGCAGTACTGTCATCTTTAGCGTACTACATCGACCAAACCATGTCAGTGTAAGGGATTGCCATCGGAGAAGGTCTTATTTAAGATGAATAAGCAGAGGGATGAAATTTGCCTCATAAAGGCGCACAGGGTCTGACGTGATATTAGTACCCAGGTACCTGATCGATTCTGAGGCCCAGCGGAGATAGAAAGAAAGGCGAAGGCGACTGAGGACTGTGGGTTCGGTGGAAATATTCAGTGCCGAAGACGCTACCATGAGATTGATTTTGAAGGAGACGCTACCACAGACCTGAAGTGCCTGCAAAAGGTTGGGCAGTGAGATAAAGGGGTCAGTAAGAAAAAAGATAAGATCATCCGCGAACGTGGCCACTTTATGTTCCCTTGATGGCTTACAGATACCATAAATGTTACAGTCTGCTTGGATCATACATAGAAGAGGTTCCAGCGTCAAAATAAAAATCAAAAAGGAAAGAGGGCATCCCTGTGTGTTCCTTTTTGATAGGAAAAAAGGCAGATCTAGTTTCATTAACTTTGATAGATGCTGAGGGTTGGGAGTATAAAGATGTAATCCAGCGAAACATAGATGTACCGATCCCAATATGGGCCAAAGTTGCGTGAATGAACTACCAGTTTACCTGGTCAAATGCCTTCTCAGCGTCAGTAGAAAGCAAAATAAGTGGAGTCGAAGCAGTTCTAGCAGCATGAATCATGTTAAGAATATGTACGGTGTTGTTCCGTGGTTCCCGAAGCAGAAGAAAGCCCACCTGGTCCCTGTGGATGAGGTTCGGGATGTGAGGCAACAGCCTTTCGACCAAGATTATCGCAAAGAGTTTCAATTCAGTATTCAAAAGTGTGATAGGGCGGTAGCTACCGCAATGTGATGGGTCTATATCTTCCTTTGGAATCAGAGAGATGTGGGCCCTGAGAGCATCCGGAGGTATAGGCTGTCCCTTCGCCACCACCATATGGGGGGAAAGTAGGTCAAAGAAGGTCTTATAATATAAGGCCGTCAGGCCATCTGGACCTGGAGCTTTCTTGGGTTTGGAGTGGGGCTTCCAACTCCTGGCAAGTGGAAGGGGGGAAGGGTGGGCATACCAGATGTGTATATATATATATATGAACATATCGCTTGTTGTATATCTCGAGGAATCTCCCGTGCACTGTCCAAGAAAATGCTGTACAGTTTCTGGAAAAACTTAAAAAAATTCCTTGTCCATAGAGTCCGAGGTGAAGAGTTTCTCTCCGGTGGTCGACTTAACATGAGATATATAGGCACGAGGGCGAGTGCTGCGAAGAGCTCGGGCCAGAAGAGTACCTAGTTTGTTGGAATACTCCTACATGGTGCTGTGGGACCAAGCCAATTTTTGCTTAACCTTGTGAAAGAGAAGGTATTCAAAATATCCTGATAGGTCACCCTGGCAATAGTGGCCTTATGAGCACCTTCCAGCCGTCGGAGTTGGGCCAATAAAGTGTCAATTTGAGAGGAGCGCTCTTTTTTAAGTTTAAGTTTAGCCGCAAGGCTTGGGGGTTTTAACCTTACCCTACTCTATCCAAAATGAATGGTTTGGGGGTTTCAACCAAAATCACGCTATCTTAAAGGAATAGTTTGGTGGTTTTAACCCTACCCTACGCTATCCAAAATGAATATCTAGTGGGTTTCAGCGACACCCCACTATATTCAAAACAAATGGCTTGGGGGTTTCAACCATACCTCACTCTATCCAAAATGAATAGCTTGGAGGTTTCAACCATACCCTATTATATCCAAAATGAATGGCTTGGGGGGTTTAACTATGCCATACTCTTTCCAAAATGAATGACTATGGATATACTTTGAACTAGAACTCTATGTGTATTTTGTTTATTATTTTTTAATTCTCCTCCCCTCCTGTTTAAACGAAAAACATTTCCAAATTCTACATACCCTCTCTAGCACCGTCCCCAGCTGCCTCCTGGGTCATCATTGAGGAAGTAAAGGAAGCTCTCATACCATTACCAGACTAGCTAGCTGACTGCAGATAACAGGTGTGCATAAGGTTTTAATTTAACAAAAAAGAAAAAAAAGACCAAGGGGAGGTTCTGGGGTGTGCTTGTCATACACACTCTGCATGGGCAAAGTCAGGCACAATTTCAGGCACCAAATGATCTAAAACTCAAAAGGGGTGGAGGGGGCATTCATTGAACTCAACTAAAAACTTTCAACAATGTATGAGTTCATATTTAAATATTTTAGAATCCATACAAAGAATTTATAAGCAGTTACTTAAAAAATGCATTGACGAAAACACATTTTCTTAGATGGGAAAAGATGAAGAACACAACTGGGAAGTAAGGACAGGCAATCTGTGCAGGGACAAATCGTAAGCCGCTATTGTGATCTTACAGGAATCTAGAACAATGTCCATACTCCAGTATCCTGTAAACCATGAGGATACCATGACTCAGCTTCGTAATATTACAGGAAAGTTGGGTGTAGCCAGTAATACTCATAAAATGAGCATGAATGACTACTACCGGTAGTACAACTAGGTTATGTAATATGCTACAGATAATTATATCAAGGTTCCTCAATGATCCAACATAGAACATAAAACCTTTTACATCCGTCACTGCTCCAACAGAGCTTACTAATCTCACGTGACTCAAGCAAAATTCAGGGCCAGCTTGATCAGACACCTATGAACCTACCAGCTTGTTTTAAAGAATTGTAGTTGGGTTAGCGCATACAAACCCCTGTGCTAATACTATCCACATCTGCAGGGCAAGAGTGCTAAACATTTGATCATCTTGCTACCCACATCTAAAGTGTTTCTATTTTCTATGTGTTCAAAGCTGATGATCCACCACATCCCCTAACCCGTGGCTCTTCCAAAAATGAAATGTTGTGTGTCCAACTTTTGCATTGGGGGGTCTTGGATTTAGGTCCCATTGTTAAATCTAACTGCATGGTTTGTATGTTTTTCCTTTGTTTGCATGGGTTTCCTTCAGGTGCTTAGGTTTCCCATGATAAAGATCTCTGATGGCAAAATGCACTGAATGGTGGAGCTTGGAACACACACGAAGAAACAATTACAGTACTTCTGTGTAGTTGGAGAACAATTATCTGTGTTGTGGGGAAGTCACACTTCTTTAACATGATGGTGGACTTAAATTGTGCCACAACTTCCGCAGTTGTGGAGCAGTCCTATTGACTTCAGTTTGCCTATTTGGCAAGTACAATGTCAACGAAACACAGTATGGTAAATTAAAAGCAAACTGGCTGTTCACTTTGCAAGGACATTTTTCCTTAACATAATGGAAGTGGTAAAATCCACTTCAGAAAGAACAGTCAATTACATGCAAACAAATAATAGTAGTTTTGCTTGCACATCATGGATGATGGAAGTCAGCAGAGCTTTCTCTCAATCAACAATCTAATGAAAAATTACCTTGTGATTTGCCCAAAGGCAGGATAGCACCTTCAGAGGCCAGGAGAAGGCTAGCATTTAACCTCAGGGCTAAAATAGGGGGACTGAGAAAGAATATTTGGCACCAGTCACTTTTGTTCATTTAAAGTTTTATTGCGGAATGGTTACGGAGATGAGGGTTAGGAGTCCCAGATACCGTGGCAGATCACTTACAGACTCTCCAGAATAAGATCAATGTCCAGATTTGCAGTGTCAGAACCTTAAAGCCAACCCGGCAACACTGTAAGCACGTTCCCAATTTTTTAGTGCGTCCTCCAAGTGAGTCAACAGGCCCTTCTGAGAGACCAGCATTCTTCCTGGCTTTCTCCAGCAGGGGACCTCCCTTAGGTCTCCTCCTTGGTACAGCTTCCTCAAGACCAGGTAGGCTATAAGGTCTAACAGCAGAGCCCCATCCAGCAGCACTTCCCTAGGCCTCCGGCCAGGGGAATAGAGCGAGGTCATAGCCTGTCCCATATATATATATATATATATATATATACTGTATGTCCTCCCCCAGCATGCACCATTGGCCTAAACCTCCTACTGGATTGGCTGAAAGAAATGTAAATATTCATAACTTTTGTTTGTGAAATCTCATACTATGACCAGTGATACCAGTAACATCTACTGATGACAGTGAGAAATCACAAGCCAACTTAAGCTTAGGGAAAAGGCAGATGAAAAACTAGTCAGAGCTAACTACAGTCCAGCCAAATACTAACTTGACATAGTAGCCCCTGTTTAGGACAAGGAGGCTATACTATACTGAAACAGGGACTAGTGTGAATGGTTCACCGTAAGATTTAGCAGCTTTCGTCTCATACTGAAACGTCTTACCTGTCCATCCAGGGCCACACGTACAGCGATACTCAGAGGATGACAATCGTTTACATGTGCCTCCATTGTGGCAAAGATGCGGTGAACATGGAGGGTCTAAAAACTGACAGCGGTCACCCTGGAAACCACTAAGGCAGCTAGAAGATAGAACAAAAATTCTAACTATACATAATACAAGCATATTGCAAATGTTTTACATTCTGTATAAGTGAATAAGAAGTCTTTCAGGTACACATTTTATATGTAGCCTAGACGGAGGCAAATGTAAGTTTAACAGGCTAACATTTGATATTGTTGGGTTTTTCTGTCATGCTGCCAATAGCTGGATCTGAGATTACACACAAGACTGAGCGACTTGACTACTCCTAGTAGAAGTGATGCCCTCTAGATCTTCAATCTGCAGGAGCAGTCAACAAGTGGAGAGTTAGTGCTGGGCTTGACTGGTACACTGTTCACTTCTCCCTGAGATTGACTAAAATAACCACACTGACAACAAAGATACTATTCAACTGTGTTGATACTTTATTATTTAAGTATCGGCCACAGCTTGATATCTATAAATGAGCAAGCAACCAATAAAACATTGGGACAGTGCTGGGAGGAAGCGGAGACCCGGGGCAGGCTGTTCGCCAGTAAGTCCCTGTACAGAGGGGAGAGCTCCCGGAGAAGCACTGAGTCTGAGGTCTATGATGATGGGACCAACACTTTCTTCTGGAGAGCTCACACATTAACAGTGCTATTCATCTTGACGTGCTCCTTGGTATATGTTACATTACTTGAAGAAACTCCCCAAGACACAGCCTATAATACAAAAAGATTCACAGCAGCAGTCTTTCAGTTCATCTATCATCCAGAGGAGGGAACCCATTCATCTAGGCTGTCCATTCGCTCTTAAGGAGATCTCTGAGCCCTGCTGTGCATTACTTCACCCAAGGCTGATGCTTTACCCCTGAGGGATGTATCACCTGCTGCCAGCCATTCGGGTTGATGGTCACTTATATGTGCATTCTTAATGCGCGGTCGGTGAGTGCGCATTTCTGCTATATGATTTTTTGGCATCAGTGTATCTCAAAAGAGGAAGCTTTTCATGATTCTGTACAAGATTTTATGAACATTTATTGAACTACATATTATTTATTTTTCGGCGCTGCACTATATTTTACAGTTTGTCTTGCGAGGTCATCGTGATTCCTTTGAGTGTTCTAGCTGCTGGTTTTATGAGCGCTCGCTTGAATTTTCTTATTTTAACCAATAAAACATATCTAACACCACATCCCTTGTAGCATTGCTTAGTGGCGTATCTCCACTTTTCTTCCTTAGCAGCAGCCAATTCTGCCACCAGCCATCCAGGTTAGGCTCAGGGGCTTACTTGGGCTTCCTGCTACCAATTCCACCACCTCTACCAACCACCTGCAACGGCACTTTTTTTTTTAAATTTATGTATGTATTCTTTTTTTTTAAATGTCATAAGCCAAGCCATAACAACAAAACCCAGGAACAAGAAAAAAACAAAAGTGGGGAGGGAGTATTTGGACTTCTTTCTTCGTGGAGAGGCGCCAACTGAGAGACCAGTATTTGAAAAAAGCAAAAGATAAGTGAGCGCTTGTGTGAATATATAATGAGCAGCAGCTGTACACCAAACAAAGGCACCGTATCAGACCTTCAATAGCATAAATGTGAAAGAGGAGGTGCAGCGCTATATAACTAGACACAATAATAAATAAACCACTAGTGATACACAATAGTGATAAACAGTGACTGAAATTAATACCGCCACTAGATGGTGGCCATAGAGTGAGGAGAGTGAAACAGTCCAATGAAGGAGTGCTCTTGAGATCCGGGACGATCTTCAAACGTCCTATATAAAGGACCAACAGGTGATAAAATATGAAGACTGCGCACTCACCAGATACGCAATCTTTATGCGCATTTGTGTAAAATATCACTGGACCTCCTGTATCCTCATCCTGGTCTGGTCAGATCTGGTCAGCATATCCCTCAAGGCCTGGTATCCACATAGATGTAGCTTTTCCGTAGATTTGGCCGGTTTTCACCAATGCTCAAATAAATAGAAAGGGCCACATAGTGTAATATCCTCAGGTGTCTTTATTAGAGGTACAGGATAGCAGGAAAACTGACAAGCAAAAGTATACTGACCAAATGAAAATCAAAGATGGCCGCCGGGGCCCCTCGTGGCGCCGGCGGTGAGGCGTCCGACCTGCTGTAGCTTTGCCTGACGCGTTTCGAGCAATGGCTCGTACTCATAGGGGTGCAGCTTACAGTGGTGGACGCAAAATGACAGTCTTTAAATACGAACGGTGGCGCATGCGCGGTACGTCATGCGCCATTTTCCCTATGTCGGATGTCCGCGCAACAGGCGCCATATTGTTGTAGTCCGACCCGATGGCGCATGCGCAAACGCCAGACATCGGGTACATAGAAGCAAACAGCTGAAATCAATGCTGTAAGCACCAGAAATGATTCGATTGAATACTAAGGACATCAGGGATAATGCATCTATAGATAATAAGCACCTGTGTAAAGTGATATAGCTATGGGCAAAAAACAAGATTGGATCTTAATTTAATAAATCCAAAATCTTATTATATCGCCCATACTTATCATAACAAAACAATTTTGGATAAATACATCCCAAATTTAAATAAAAATATATATACATGAAAATAAAATTAAAATTCATATAAAAAATCATGTAAAAACCTGGTGGTCATACATAAATATCGGCATATATATGATCTGCCAAGCGAAAAAATGTACATACATTATAAATACCCTACTGTGTGAAAATCACATCTAGGGCCAGTGATAATTCACTCAACCATGTATATACATTCGATGCAATTATAAAACATAACATATACCTATAGATCCGTGAGCCACAAGTACATGCTAAATATTAAAAATAATAAGAATGATAATATTATCTAAACAAGAATATCATCATAATGGAAAATAGAAACCCATAATTTTGAGGTAACATAAAATAAGTGCACTTATAGGAACAATGACAAAAAATTCATACATAAATGTACATATAGGATGATATCTAAATAGTCCTAATTAGCTGTTATCAATAAAACTATTGATATCTAATTCTATATTATGTCCCATGGGGCGCATACAGTCCATCTGGAATATCCATTTTGTTTCCATTTGTGAGACTGCTCTTTTTCTATTTATGCCCCTCCAATGGGCTTGTACTGTATCGATACCCACAAACTGTAATGAAGATGGGTCCCTATTGTGATGGGTCCTGTAATGCAGTGATAAAGAATGATCTTTAAAACCCTTTTTGATGTTGCTAACATGTTCACGGAGTCTATCCTTCAATTTTCTGATGGTGCGCCCAATGTACTGTTTTTTGCACGGGCATTGCAAAAGATACACGACATATTTACTATGACATGATATAAAGTTGTTGATCTTAAATGTCCTGCCAGTACTGGTTGATGTAAAACTCTCTACCCTCTTTTTCCTTTTGCTATTACAGGTGCATATAATACACTTGTTGCACGGGAAAAAACCGGTAGTGTTGTTCAAAAAGGAAATATTCCTAGGAGGATCTATAACATTCGGGGCTATGAAATTTCTCAGAGATTGTGCTCTTCTATAAGTAATCTCCGGTCTGTCAGGGAGGATTTTAGTTAACACTGGATCCGCCTTCAGAATTTTCCAGTTCTGATTAATGATTCTAGAAATGGTCTTGTATTGTCTGGAAAATGTGGTCACAAAGGGACAAATTTTTTGTGATTTTTGTAAAGTATTGTTAGCGAGTAAGGAATCCCTATCCATATTTGCTATCTCCTGCATAGTACGGTTAAGACATATCTCGTCATATCCCTTTTCCAAGAATCTGTTTTTTAGGACAGATGCCTGTGAGAAAAAGGTGTCAACCGAAGTACAGTTTCTTCTCAACCTCAAGAATTGACCTTTCGGTATGTTTGAGAGCCATAGTGGATGGTGACAACTACTAATGGGAATGTAACCGTTACGGTCTGTTCCTTTGAAAAAGGAAGAGGTTATAATGGTACCTTCTTGGTTTATTAATGTCAAATCTAGGAAATTCACGCTAGTTTTGCTATACTCAAAAGTTAGTTTGATATTTAGGGTGTTATTATTAAGGGTACCAAAAAAGTTGACTAATGTTTGTTCATCCCCTTTCCAAATAAGCAGTATATCATCAATATATCGCCTATAAAAGTATAATTCTGGCCAATCTCTGGCGTATATAACATCCTCCTCCCATCTCGCCATAAATAGATTTGCCAGGCTTGGGGCGAATTTCGCTCCCATAGCCACACCCCTCGTTTGTAAATAGAAGTTGCTATCATACCAGAAATAATTTCTAGTCATAGCAAAATCCAAAAGGGTAAGAATGAACTTTTTATGTGAGAGAGACAAAGTAGATTCATTGAGATAAAAGTCTACTGCTTGCATACCTTCTGTGTGATCAATACTCGTGTACAGAGAAGCTACGTCAGCTGTAACCAGAAATGTGTTATCATCCACATGAAGGCCTTGGATATCCTGTAACACTTGTTTCGTGTCTCGCAGATAAGATGGCGTTTTCCGTACTAGTGGTTGCAGGAAATAATCTATGTATTGTCCTGCTCTAGAACACAGAGATCCAATACCACTTATGATGGGTCTGCCGGGAGGATTATCCAAATTTTTATGTATTTTAGGGAGAATGTACATGACCGGTACTCTAGGGGCCGATGGACATAAAAACTCCTTCTCTCTCTTGTTTATAACATTATCCGAATATCCTTTAACTATGATATTTTTGAGAGATTTTTTATATGCAATCAAAGGGTTCTTTGGTAGATGGCAATATGTATCCACATCTCCAAGAATATTATATACTTCCTTATTGTAGCTATCCTTATTCATTAATACAACACCCCCTCCCTTATCTGCAGGCCTTATAACTAGGTCTTTCTGGTTAAGGAGGGAGTTAATAGCTTTGGAAGTCCCATGATGGTCTTTATAATTCCTTACCTTCACAGCAGCTAAATCTTTAAGTACTGTTTCTTTAAAAACATTAATATAGCTATGTGTTTGTGGGGGAGGATTGAATTGGATCTCTGTGTTCTAGAGCAGGACAATACATAGATTATTTCCTGCAACCACTAGTACGGAAAACGCCATCTTATCTGCGAGACACGAAACAAGTGTTACAGGATATCCAAGGCCTTCATGTGGATGATAACACATTTCTGGTTACAGCTGACGTAGCTTCTCTGTACACGAGTATTGATCACACAGAAGGTATGCAAGCAGTAGACTTTTATCTCAATGAATCTACTTTGTCTCTCTCACATAAAAAGTTCATTCTTACCCTTTTGGATTTTGCTATGACTAGAAATTATTTCTGGTATGATAGCAACTTCTATTTACAAACGAGGGGTGTGGCTATGGGAGCGAAATTCGCCCCAAGCCTGGCAAATCTATTTATGGCGAGATGGGAGGAGGATGTTATATACGCCAGAGATTGGCCAGAATTATACTTTTATAGGCGATATATTGATGATATACTGCTTATTTGGAAAGGGGATGAACAAACATTAGTCAACTTTTTTGGTACCCTTAATAATAACACCCTAAATATCAAACTAACTTTTGAGTATAGCAAAACTAGCGTGAATTTCCTAGATTTGACATTAATAAACCAAGAAGGTACCATTATAACCTCTTCCTTTTTCAAAGGAACAGACCGTAACGGTTACATTCCCATTAGTAGTTGTCACCATCCACTATGGCTCTCAAACATACCGAAAGGTCAATTCTTGAGGTTGAGAAGAAACTGTACTTCGGTTGACACCTTTTTCTCACAGGCATCTGTCCTAAAAAACAGATTCTTGGAAAAGGGATATGACGAGATATGTCTTAACCGTACTATGCAGGAGATAGCAAATATGGATAGGGATTCCTTACTCGCTAACAATACTTTACAAAAATCACAAAAAATTTGTCCCTTTGTGACCACATTTTCCAGACAATACAAGACCATTTCTAGAATCATTAATCAGAACTGGAAAATTCTGAAGGCGGATCCAGTGTTAACTAAAATCCTCCCTGACAGACCGGAGATTACTTATAGAAGAGCACAATCTCTGAGAAATTTCATAGCCCCGAATGTTATAGATCCTCCTAGGAATATTTCCTTTTTGAACAACACTACCGGTTTTTTCCCGTGCAACAAGTGTATTATATGCACCTGTAATAGCAAAAGGAAAAAGAGGGTAGAGAGTTTTACATCAACCAGTACTGGCAGGACATTTAAGATCAACAACTTTATATCATGTCATAGTAAATATGTCGTGTATCTTTTGCAATGCCCGTGCAAAAAACAGTACATTGGGCGCACCATCAGAAAATTGAAGGATAGACTCCGTGAACATGTTAGCAACATCAAAAAGGGTTTTAAAGATCATTCTTTATCACTGCATTACAGGACCCATCACAATAGGGACCCATCTTCATTACAGTTTGTGGGTATCGATACAGTACAAGCCCATTGGAGGGGCATAAATAGAAAAAGAGCAGTCTCACAAATGGAAACAAAATGGATATTCCAGATGGACTGTATGCGCCCCATGGGACATAATATAGAATTAGATATCAATAGTTTTATTGATAACAGCTAATTAGGACTATTTAGATATCATCCTATATGTACATTTATGTATGAATTTTTTGTCATTGTTCCTATAAGTGCACTTATTTTATGTTACCTCAAAATTATGGGTTTCTATTTTCCATTATGATGATATTCTTGTTTAGATAATATTATCATTCTTATTATTTTTAATATTTAGCATGTACTTGTGGCTCACGGATCTATAGGTATATGTTATGTTTTATAATTGCATCGAATGTATATACATGGTTGAGTGAATTATCACTGGCCCTAGATGTGATTTTCACACAGTAGGGTATTTATAATGTATGTACATTTTTTCGCTTGGCAGATCATATATATGCCGATATTTATGTATGACCACCAGGTTTTTACATGATTTTTTATATGAATTTTAATTTTATTTTCATGTATATATATTTTTATTTAAATTTGGGATGTATTTATCCAAAATTGTTTTGTTATGATAAGTATGGGCGATATAATAAGATTTTGGATTTATTAAATTAAGATCCAATCTTGTTTTTTGCCCATAGCTATATCACTTTACACAGGTGCTTATTATCTATAGATGCATTATCCCTGATGTCCTTAGTATTCAATCGAATCATTTCTGGTGCTTACAGCATTGATTTCAGCTGTTTGCTTCTATGTACCCGATGTCTGGCGTTTGCGCATGCGCCATCGGGTCGGACTACAACAATATGGCGCCTGTTGCGCGGACATCCGACATAGGGAAAATGGCGCATGACGTACCGCGCATGCGCCACCGTTCGTATTTAAAGACTGTCATTTTGCGTCCACCACTGTAAGCTGCACCCCTATGAGTACGAGCCATTGCTCGAAACGCGTCAGGCAAAGCTACAGCAGGTCGGACGCCTCACCGCCGGCGCCACGAGGGGCCCCGGCGGCCATCTTTGATTTTCATTTGGTCAGTATACTTTTGCTTGTCAGTTTTCCTGCTATCCTGTACCTCTAATAAAGACACCTGAGGATATTACACTATGTGGCCCTTTCTATTTATTTGAGCATTGGTGAAAACCGGCCAAATCTACGGAAAAGCTACATCTATGTGGATACCAGGCCTTGAGGGATATGCTGACCAGATCTGACCAGACCAGGATGAGGATACAGGAGGTCCAGTGATATTTTACACAAATGCGCATAAAGATTGCGTATCTGGTGAGTGCGCAGTCTTCATATTTTATCACCTGTTGGTCCTTTATATAGGACGTTTGAAGATCGTCCCGGATCTCAAGAGCACTCCTTCATTGGACTGTTTCACTCTCCTCACTCTATGGCCACCATCTAGTGGCGGTATTAATTTCAGTCACTGTTTATCACTATTGTGTATCACTAGTGGTTTATTTATTATTGTGTCTAGTTATATAGCGCTGCACCTCCTCTTTCACATTTTTGAGAGACCAGTATGTCACGGGACATAACGTGATGCAGGAGTCCCCTCCTTTTTCTTTCTCCTACCAATAATCTGCCACAATCCAAATCACGCCCCTTCACCATCCTGCCCTTCTGCCATCACTTAACCCATTTATAATCCTACATCCTAGTCCAAAGGGACCGTCCCCAGTCATGATGCCTGCTGTGTTTATAACACAGGGCATTGCTTTCTTACTGGACAGCCCGGCAGGCACTGTAAACACTGAAGAATAAAAGCACTTGTATTAAATGTTACATTGTTAATAAGGATTTTGTACAAATAATAAAACTAAGGATAAAAATGTACCTATTAAACATGTACAAAAAAAGGTATATTAGCCCCTTGCTGATGGCATCTGGTGGTCCTTTAGGTGGATCTTAAAGAGGATCTTCGGTCATTAAAAAAAAGTTGGAAACTACAAACACTGTAGCTGCTGTCTTTTAATAAAAGAACACTTACTTGTCCAGGTATCCAGCGCTGTCTTCACCCGAGTCAGTTCTTTGCCAGTCTTTGGGTCCCCAGCACCACTATGTTGACTTCGGGAAGCCAGCTGTGACTCCTGGCAGTTTTACAGCCAGCTTCCCACTGCTCATGCGTGAGCTGCGCTGCACCCTGTGAATGGTCCCGCAGTCTTCTGGCACCTGTGAAGTGTCCCAGGAGGCTGTGGGGGGGGGTTGGGAGAAGGGGATCACTTAGGCAATCCAAATGGTGGAAGTGAGTACCTGTCACAACTAGGTACCTGCTACCCCCCCCCAAAAAAAAAGTTTCCATTATTGTCAGAGGAGTGGGGGATTATTAGAAACAGTGTAACTTTCATTTTTATCTGAAGTTCAGATTTAACATCAAAAGGCAAAGGAAAAGTTCTTAATCTTGTGGTCACCAAGTGATTGGCTGTCACAGTGGCCACATGATCGGAAGCCTGTCCCACTGGGAACTATTAGTGACAGCTCAGGCAGTGTGCTGGGAGAATGCAGTGAGTACATTCTCAGCACACAACAGCGGAGCCCCATGGATACATATATATATACAGTTGCAAGAAAAAGTATGTGAACCCTTGGGATTACGTGGAGTTTTGCATGAATTGGGCATAAAATGTGCTCTGAACATCATCTAAGTCACAACAATATAAGAACACAGTCTGCTGAACATAATACTACACAAACATTAGATGTTGCTATGGTTTAATTGCACATAACATGTAAACATTCACAGTGCAGGGAGGAAAAAGTATGTGAACCTTTGGACTTAATAACTGGTTGACCCTCCTTTGGCAGCAATAACCTCAACCAAACGTTTCCTGTAGTTGCAGATCAGACCTGCACAATGATCTGGAGTAATTTTGGACCAATCCTCTTCACAAAACTGTTTCAGTGTAGCAATATTCTTGGGATGTCTGGTGTGAATCGCTCTCTTAAGGTCGTGCCACAGCATTTCAATCGTGTTGAGGTCAGGACTGTGACCAGAAGGCGTATTCTGTGCTGTTGCAGCCATTGTTTTGTTGAATTACTTGTATGCTTTGGGTCATTGTCCTGTTGCATCACCCATCCTCTGCGGAGCTTCAGTTGGCGGACAGATGGTCGTACGTTTTCCTGCAAAATGTCTTGATAAACTCTGGAATTCATTTTCCCATCAATGACAACAATCCGTCCAGGCCCTGAGGCAGCAAAGCAGCCCCAAACCATGATGCTCCCTCCGCCATGTTTTACAGTGGGGATGAGGTTTTGATGTTGGTGTGCTGTGCCTTTTTTTCTCCACACATAGTGTTGTGTGTTCTTCCCAAACAACTCAATCTTGGTTTCATCTGTCCACAGTATATTTTGCCAGTAGTGCTGTGGAACATCCAGGTGCTCTTTTGCAAACTTCAAACGTGCTGCAATATTCTTTTCGGACAGCAATGGCTTCCTCCGTGGTGTCCTCCCATGTACTCCATTCTTGTTTAATGTTTTCCTTATTGTAGATGTGTCAACAAAAATGTTAGCATGTGCAAGAGATTTCTGTAGGTCTTTAGCTGACACTCTGGGATTCTTCTTTACCTCATGCAGCATTCTGCGCTGTGCTCTTGCAGTAATTTTTACAGGACGACCACGCCTAGGGAGAGTAGCAACAGTGCTAAACTTTCTCCATTTGTAGACAGTCTGTCTTACCGTGGACACATGAACATCAAGGCTTTTGGTGATACTTTTGTAACCCTTTCCAGCTTCATGCAAGTCAACAATTCTTGATGGTAGGTCTTCTGAAAGCTCTTTTCTGCGAGGCATGGTTCACATCAGACAGTGCTTCTTGAAACCAGTAAACCCAAAACAGGTGTGTGTTTTTTAAGGGCAGGACAGCTGTCAGCAACACATCCAATATCATCACACTGATTGGAGTCAAGGTTGGCTCACTCCTGGCTCCAATTAGCTCTGGGAGAAGTCATTAAGCTAGGGCCTCACATACTTTTTTCTCCCTGCACTGTGAATGTTTACATGTTATGTGCAATTAAACCATGGCAACATCTAATGTTTGTGTAGTATTATGTTCAGCAGACTGTTCTTCTATTGCTGTGACTTAGATGACGTTCAGAGCACATTTTATGCCCAATTCATGCAAAACTCCACGTAATCCCAAGGGGTTCACATACTTTGTCTTGCAACTGTATATATAACAGCCCACCCACCGTGCTGCCATATAAATTTAATATGCTGGTGGGAATAAACTAAAATTGACCACAACTCCCTATACTTTTCCTGAAGCTGTTGAGGACACGGAGCGTGCTACACACACCCCAAAAACGTTATCAAACTGAACAGGCGGTGTGTAGCATGTCCAATTTTTCTGCCTTTATGCTGTGCCCACCTCACCCCTCCTAATTGCTGGCAATTTTAGGCTCTAAAACTGAAGCCAGAAGTTCAGCTCAAACAGCTGTCAAAAATGAACCATCTGCCTCAGTGTTTATGTTTACAGTAATTCTAAATGCTGCTACTTCTTTTTAACCACATGACCTCTGGAAGGTTTTACCCCTTTCATGACCAGGGCATTTTTTGTTTTTCACCACTGCACTACTTTAACTGGAAATTACTCGGTCATGCAACATGACTAATTATATACCTTTTTCACTCAAATAGAGCTTTCATTTGGTGGTATTTGATCACCACTGTTTTTTTTATTTTTTTATTATATAAACAAAAAAAGACCAAATATTTTGACAAAAAAAAAATCAATATTTTCAACTTTCTGTCATAAATCATATCCAATCAAACAAAAAAGAATCACATTTCTTCATAAATTTAGCCCAAAATGTATTCTGTTACATGTCTTTGGTAAAAAAAAAATCCCATTATGTCTATACTAATTGGTTTGTGTGAAAGTTATAGCATATTCAAACTATGGTATAGACACTGGAATTTACGCAGCTATGACACTATACTGATAATGGCGGTGATTAGCGACTTATGGTGGAACTGTGGGCTAAAATAGGGTGGCGGGCAATCTGGCGCTGACAGCCCTCACTGGGAGGTATACTAACTGTCTAACTGACACTGACATCAATAGTGACACTAATATAGTGATTACTGATAATACTGTACACTGTCACTGTACTAATGACACTGGCTGCGGAGGGGTTAACATCTAGGGGCAATGAAGGGTTGCCTTTGTGCCTAACAATGTTTAATGTGTGCTGCTTTTACAAACAGATCTGGCTGTTTTTTTCTCCCCGATTTGCCAGCCAGATCGTTGCTCCGTGTATAGAGTCTGTGCTGTGATTGGATACAACCGATCAGCAGGTCTCAGCCATAAATCATTGGCCAGGACCTGCTGACAAACTCCCGCTGCGTCCAACCACCAATCAACCTGTAAGCAAGCTGGCAATGTAGTTAATAATAAACATGTTCTACTTACCTGCTCTGTGCAATGGTACTCTCCTCACTGGTGCATTAGGCTCCTCCTCTTCTTTGTGCGCCACCAAAGGAAACTGCTTCCTATGGGGGCACACCTGTGGGCTGACTTCTGAGCTGGGCTGTGTGTGTCTATTGACACACACAGTATGCATCAGGACCGAGATTTGAACACATGACCTCTTCTCACTATCACTCGTTATTAACCTTGGCTTGTTCCTCAACTACACTTCTGTTTGATCCTAACCTGCAACCACTTGTTACTGACCTTTACCTTGTTTGCTGACTATGCTTCTGCTTGATCTCCACCTGCTATATCTACGACTGGACCCAAGCTCACTCATCTCCTAGTGGGGCTATCCTGAGGACTGTGACCTGGTACTATCACACAGCATAACCCATCTCCACCATCAGGAGCTCTGGTGAATAGTGCTTAGACCATGCAGGATGACGTACTTGTGTATTTATCCAGCTGGTTGGACTGTGGCCCCTCATCCCATCCCCTGCTCCCTCCTCACAGGATTTAATGACTTCTGCTGCTGCCTCTGTGCCTATGTGGAGAGGGAGTGAGAGCAGCGCTGGTTGCAGACAGGCACAGAGCCAGATCGATATATAATGTATAAAGCAAGGTTAGGGGGCAATACACTTACTGAGCATTTTTTATCCTAATGCAGTGAATACATTAAAAGAGAAGTATAGGATTTATTATTATGTTTTTTAATCATACTTACCTAAGTGGATGCAGCATTGGACCAATGCTGCATCTTTCCTCCGCCGGCTCTAAGACTGAGTGATCAGACACCACTGATCACTCAGTTCTCCCCACCGCTCTGAGCAGAGAGCGGTGACTTGTCAGTCTCCGGCTCTCTGCTCTGCCCCCCCCCAGTGCTCACTGGAGCACTGGGCCGAGAAGGGGGTGGGTTTGGCTGGCTCAGGCTCTCAGTAGATCGCTGAAAGGCTGGGCCAGGTGCCGGTCCAGACATCTGGGTGGATCCTGATTTTAAAGTCGAGATCTTTCTCCAGCATGGACTGGCTGAGTGACATCAGTCAACAGCAGGCTTCAGCCTTCTGATGGCTGAAAATGGATCACAGGGCTACAGGACGAACTGTACTCCTGTGCTCCAGAGGGCAAGTAGAGTAAAATGGACTTTGGTTGTATCTCTCCTTTAAGGTAAAAAATGTCTTGCTATGCAGAGCAATAAAAAGCAGTATGCTGGTGCTTACAGGGGAGAGATCTGTATTGGTTACAAACAGACCTCTCCCCTGTTAGTGTTCCTCGGCGACCGCCGGGTGCCGGTTGGGAATCTCTGGCTGGGACCCAGTGATTGACAGCTGTAGCCGCCAATGGCAGCGTGGGTATGGCGGGTAAGGTATATGTGATTTTGCGCAGCCCTGCCTCCCTGTAGCAGTAATTCTGCTATACAGCAGTCGGGAAGCAGTTAATACTTACTTAGTCCACCACTTTCTATTCTGACCTCCACCATACTGAAGAGATTTTGCTACTGAAGAACCTTCTACATCTAACACAATTCTAGTTCTGAAAGATTTTTGGTCTGTGGTTCCGTCAAAAGAAGGGGAGCAGGTTTCTGACACTCCAGGAAGAAGCAGAAGATTCTGGGGCAGTGAGCAGACTCTTCAATACAGGAAAGATCGGAACAGTAAGCAGCGCGACAAGTGAGTGTTAGAACACTTTTTTTCCATTCAGATTTTTTTTTTATTTTATCAGGAGCACTGATTCTCTCATTCCTGACATGACATGAAGTCTTATCATTACCAATATGTTAAAAGTTTGAAAAACCCGTTATGTTGGAGGGGTTGTGGGGAACTGAGCACAGTAGGTCACATTTGATGGGAATGTCACAAAATTCAAAAATATTGGGAAGAAGTACTTCACTTGACACAAGAAATTATAGGGATAAAAATATTAAAGGAGCCTGGGGTATGTCTCTTACATGGAACAGAGTTAACGGTTGAAAGGTATAAAAATTCTGGGCTATTACACTATCTGAATGCAGAAAAGGGTTTGATTACTAATTTCTGGATGGAACAGGAATCAGCAAGGATATCGGATTGGATCAAAAAGCTAGATTAGATATATAGGATGGAAGAAATATACCACATAGATGAGGATAAAGTGGAATGTTTTCGTGAGAAATGGAAAAAGTGGGAGGAGTTTAAAAAGGTTAAATTAATTGAAATTGTATAGAAAGAAAAATATATTATACCCTAGGAATCCAATAAGATAGAGAAAAGAGGCTGAGAGGTGGGGTTGGGGTAGGTAAGGTGTGGGATAGGGTGGGGGGATATGGGGAGTTTGTATTTTTTTTTGTATGTGGGGTGTAAATAATGGAATAAGTTATGTTGAAATTTTAACGGATGGAAGAGATAAAATGTAAAACTCAATAAAATATTATTGAAAAAAAAAAGTTTGAAAAACAGACAATTTTACCTGCAAATGTGAGTACCGTTTGCGAGCTTCACACACGTTCCTCCGTTAAGGCACGGATCCTGGGAACCTTCACAGTATAAAGCTGAGGGCGGGGATAGAATTAGTATTAAACATAACATAACCGCAAAACAAACTGATTAGGTAAATTAACTTTTTATATCTAAAATGCTCTTAAAAGGTTACCGCAACATTTCATAATCCTGATATATGCCTGATATACCATGTACTTGTATGAAAAAGTATCCTGTTCTCTTTGTATTGCTTCCTTTGTGTGAAATCCCTGGTGTTCCTGCCAGTCCCTCTGCGTTCCTATTAAAAACTGACCACACTGGCCATGAGAGCGCTACGTAGTCAGTTCCCTAGCTGTGCTGCCTGCTCTCCTCCAATGATCAGACTTGTCCTGACACCCCCCCCCCCTCCACTGTGTGCTGTTGTTTCTCCTCCTACAGCTCTCTTATTTCCTTATGTAGCTGAGAAGAGAGAGAATGTGATCACTTCTTAAAAAAAAGGAAAAAAGGTATTTAGAATGTCTTTTTTTATATATATAAACAAATGCTTTACCTTTAATTTCTGTTTTAAACTGAATGGGCTGTTTTACAAGGTGAGAGTTCACATATACTTTAACACCTTGTAAACAATAGATCTTCATGCACACGGGACGTTTTTACAGTGGCTGTTTTTGGCTTTTGACGTTTTTTTCTACAGCCAGTAAACTCCCCAGCATGTTATCCTATGTGTCCATGCACACATAGTCTGTAATCAATGTTTTTTGGGAGGGGCGTTTTTTGGCTGGAAAAACCCCCCAGAAATAGTGGGTTTCTAGAGGAGTTTTTTAGGCTGTAGAAACACTTTAACGCTGAAAAACGCTTGTAAATCGTGGGAAACCAGCGTTTTTGGACTTTTTTTGATAAAAAAAAATCTTTCTTTTTGGTTAAATAAAACTCTAAAAAACAGCAAACGTGAACAAATGCAAAAAAAAGCGGCAAAACGCTCATACAAAAATGCTAAAAAACGTTGAAATACTCACGTTTTTAACATGACTTTACACAGCTAATGTCACCAGCATTCGAGCAATGTGCATGGAGCCTTACATATGGATGTGGGGCAGCACAGCGGCTAAGTGGCTAGCACTCCCACCTAGCAGCACTAGGGTCGTGGAATCGAATCCCAACCATGGCACCACCGGCATGGAGTTTGTATTTCCTTCCACACTCCAAAGACATGCTGCTAGGTAAATTGGCCCTACTATGTGTATATATGAATGTGAGTTAGGGACCTTAGATTGTACACCCCTTGAGGGTTAGGGACTGACGTGAATGTACAATATATATGTAAATTGATGGTGCTATATAAGTACCTGTAACAATATGTAAACAAGGCTGAAGGTCCTATTTACTTTTTTGTAGTGCGTGGGTTGTGTTGCGGCAGCCCATTATACCATCAAACATACCAAAATTTGTAATGCAATGCACTACGGTCTATTACCATTCTATATGACAAACTACAAAACATGTGCATTGCCTTAGTGCAGGGGTTGCCAATCTTTCCTATAAAGGGCCACTTTACTATCCTGTAGACTTTAGGGGGGCCAGACTTTGTCCAGTGGGAGTAGAAATTGTCCCAGTGTCAGTGGATATAACCAGTGACCTATCATTGGTGTCTGTGGGAGGAAGAGTCCAAATCACTGCTTGCAGTTTGAGAAAAAGTGCATCGTATCAGTGAGAGAAATAGTGCTCATTTTTGGTGTCAGTAAAAGAAGGAATGCCCCATTGTTGGTGTCAGTGGGAGCAATAGTGCCCCAGGGCTGAATAATGGCAAGCAAAGGGCCATATTCAGCCGCAGTTTGGAGACCACTGCCTTGGGGTGCCATTTATGTAACGTGTGTAGCAGTAATGCACACGTTACCAGCGGCGGACTGACCATTCGAGCACTCGGGCACTGCCCGAGGGCCCGGGGTCAGTAGGGGGCCCCATGAAATGCCCCTGGTACCTTTTGTTATAGGGTTTTTTGAGTGTGGGCAAGGACACAGGGGCCCCATGGTCCCCTATTGCCCAGGGGCCCCATAAGTTGTCAGTCTGCCTCTGCACATTACTGCAATGCAAAGAAGTAAATAAGTCCTAAATTAGTACATGTGGCTTTGCTGTGCCTCAGTCTGCTGATCTTGATGTACGGGTTTGTACTTAACAGATGCTGAAATGTGTATCTTTGCAGTATTCCATGCTCATTGTCATTGTCTCAGTGTTACCCAAGACATTTAACATCTGTGTTTTCCTCCTTTTCTAACGGAAGGTTTTAATTAAAGAACAATTACAAAAGAGGATGCAGCATGCATTCTGCAGGATTTGCCTGTGTATAGCACAGAGAAGAACATTCCAACCATTCTTCTATGTTGATATTATATAAAGTAGAAAATGATTATTACAAGACAGTACAACAAATTTTGGGCTTGTTCATACGTGAGGATGAGAGGTGGTAAAACCACGATTTTACCGCCCCCAACTGCTACCCTCTTTAGATGCAGAGGAAGCAGGCAGGGGTGCACACGTGCTGTGGCTGTGATGCTTTCCTTTGTGGTGGTGGAATACCCCCAGCCAAGTGAATGATGCCCCCATGCAACTTCGTGCAATGTGTGTGGCTGCATCGCACTAGTGCAGTGATTAAGGGGTTAAATGCTCTCTGAAGAATGATCCCAACGTGGATCGCTCTTTATAGAGTAAAGCATCTGTGCACGAACCCTTCAAAAGTCTAAAATAGTTCTTCTATTGAATGCAAATCAAAATAATACAGTTTACTTTATGCTTTACATGGACTATGACTCTGGATATGCACACGTAACATGGGATGGTTCACAGGACCTTGTACATAAGAAAATCAATAACATTCTATAAGAGCATAAATACATGACACAACAAAAAGTAGGTTCAGTGATCCAAAGGCTGCTGTGTTTTTTAAAGCGTGACACCAAAATAACAAAAACTAATTGACAGTCAAAAAAATTCACCATCAATGTAACTCAGTGTCACCTTCATTTCATTTAGGAATTTCAAGGTCCTAATCTTACCCATTATTGATCAAACCATTCAGGATAGACCACATATTAGAGCAGGCTTTCTCATCCTTTTCAACACAGAGGAATCCTTAAAATAACTTTCTGGTCTCAGGGAGCCCCTGCTGAAAGTTACTATATCTACAACTCATAATACCATAGTGTGATGGTCAGTGGGTAGAATGCTCCTCACACTTGTAGACATTGGGGAGAATTACCACCTTACGGATATCTCAAAAGTTCAATGGTGTCAGTGGGAACTTATCTGAGAGGCAGAAATTGCTCATTGCTCAAGGAACCCCTAGCAACCTCTGGAGGAACCCTGATTGAGAAACCCTGGATCAGAGAAAGAAATCAATTGATCATGAATATTCCTTCATCTAAGACCTCTTAACCTCACCATAAGACTTGGAAACCATTATCCAACCATAAATACATTTAAATTATTGATACATTTCGGTAATATAACATTTAAAACAATGTCTTTTCTGGTGGCAAAACCCTCTTAACTTCCTCTGGGGGAAAACCAAGGGAATAGGCTACAATAGCTGAAACAACATTAAAATACTAGGAAAGATATTGAAAACCAGATACATCTAATCTTTTTATGACAGAATGATAAGGCCATACAAAACTGAACTCTAGAAAAGAAGCATCTAAACAGACCAAAATGACCTTTGGTTAGAAGGCCAGATTAAAGAAATTCAGGAAGTTTAGCGACAGGACAAACTAGAGAAATATGTAATGTAACCTTGTAAGAAGCTTTGCCTATCTGATCAGTTTTTGGTCTTAGAAAAATAAACACAAAGTCCCCAACAACTAAAAAGACTAAAGTAAAATGGACAACAAGGACATAGTAGATATTGTTATCTCACCAACCTTAGAAGCCCTTCCATAAGGAAAGAAAAACTGCATTAAAAGAAAACCATACCTCAGGGTACACTCAAGCCTAGTCTTAACAAGTAATCCCAAGGATTAGGATGCCAACTGCCTACCATCAACAACAGGCCTAGTACACCAAATACCTTTTAAAATTCATCAAACTTAATATGAACATGATACAAAGATTAGGTTTAGGAGGTAGAATAGGCTAATGCAATGTGCAGTAACATTATCAATATGGAAATCATAACAAAAAAATTAACAAAATTATACCACATGGACCAGGCATGAAAATATTCTTCTCAGGTTCTGGATTTTTTAAAATTTAAATGCAGTGAGTTCCAGATTAGGTCCCAGAGGAACCCTAGGCATGGCCAACCTTCAATATTTGCTTTCATGAACAATTTGTGAAACCTTTGCAAATGAGACAAATAATCCACAATATCATTGCAGATATCAGGAACATGTTTAGTCTTTGTGTCATATATTAAACTTCATTCCTTGCACTGCATTATTAAACCCAAATCTGAGCAATTTATCCACCAACAATTTACAGTGAATATCCTTATTACCTATGTGCAAACTAATTCTTTAATTTTTAACATGATGACCCCAAAAAACAACTGCAACTATAACCAAAAACAATTCCAAGAGCAGTAAATGGCACAAAATTTGCAAAAAAATCACACAATTTGGAAGCACACTGATCGCCTGACCAGAGAGCTTCAAAATCAATAGCCCCAGATGCATCGGTAAATAGACTTCAGATTTAAAATCAAATCCTCCTGGCAAACTGAACAACCTTTAAAAATTAACAAAACATCATCCTAAATCTACAAATAATTCTTAACAACACAGGACTAAAAAGAATAAGGGGTTTTGGAACCCTTAGCAGCTGTGACTAACTTGAGGGGAAAACTCTAGCAACTGGAACAACCCTGGCTGCAAAGGCAAAAGAGACCCAGGAGAGACTAAATATCTTTAGAGAAGATCTAGCAAATTTTTTTTAAAAGTTCTGTCCCCTATGAGACAAAGTATATGTAGGACTTTGTTCCATGTTGCTAGATGTTTCCTAACCCTAGTTATGAGGTCTAACCTGTCCTCCTCCCCTCCAGCCCATCCGACAACAGCTATGTAGAAGATGGCTGATTCATTGATTCATCTCAGTTCTAAGCACAGCCAAGAATAAGGAATGCAGAGAGAGAGGGGGTGTGGCAATAATACAGTTCAATGATAAAAAAAATCTATCAAAAAAGTGTTAAAAAAATGTAAATTGTGAAAAAAAAAAAGACTAAATAAATACTATACTATTAGCTAAAATAAAAATCTTAAGAGCAACCTCAACACCCTGCACACATGCAAATGTAATTGCGCCCATAGGACATGAATTTGGAGGGCAAACAACAATTCCAGGGCCATCATTCATGATTAACTCTAAATTAACAACCTTTAAAATCTTTTAAAGCTTCGTGCAATTTTGGGTACCATAGTTTTTCACCATTTCATGGGTGAGTGCAGTTTTAAGGCTTGACATGTTTGGTATCTATTTGCTCAATGCAACTCCATCTTTTAGATTTTACCATAAATTGGGTATTATATTGTGTTTGTGTGCAATAAAATTCATTTTAGTGTATTTTCTCCTGAAAGTGTAGATTTATATAGAGTTGCACAAATATTGTGCAATATAAGAACTTGAAACTGCCACCATTTTACCCTAGAGGACCTCTGCTTTCAGAAAATATTTTACTGTTTGAAGATTTCATTGATTTTCTAGCAAAAAATGCAGATTGTAACAATCCTTGAAAAATTGCTCTGGATGTGACGTGGTTAAAGGCTAACGCCGTCTTTTACGTGGTGCTAGATGGAGCCCCTCCACCCCCAAAACACATCGCTTCTTCCCATGACAGCATGCAGGGGTTCTTCACCCATGCAGCCGCTGTCACTTAATGCAGCTTTGCTGGACTCCACCTAATCCGTGAATGAATGAGCTACAAGTTCCGTCTGCCATCCCGGCAGATGGACTTGCAGTTCTCAATGGAATACAAGTATGGTGATCAGCAAACTCGTTTGTTCATTGACACTTCCTCCAGCTCTCTTACTGAAAGCTCGGTAGAGACATAAAACTGGAGGAAGAGTTTGCAGAACCCTGGCATTGAACCTGCCTGTAAGCTGTGGTTGGTACCCCTTTTGTGGGTGGTGCTGGTTTAGTCTTTTATAAACTAGAGCCAAGAGAGCCCAGAGAAAAAGGATACCTAATATATTGCCTTATACTGTAAGCTTGTAGCCTTAGAAAGTGAACCCTTTGGGGTAGGCCTGGGACAGGCTCCAGTGGGAAACCCACATATGGGGTCCTGCAGTGAGAGCAATGGAGAAGTTGTACGGCCATTCTTTGTTAATGTTGGCCTTGCACTGTGCAGAATAATTAATGTCAAGACAAAAAGGGGGAAAGGGAAAGGTGTGTTGACCAAAAACTGGTCAATATGCTTCTGCTACAGTAAAGCCGAGGACCAAGGGACGTATTTGTCTCATGTTTTTAATTGCGTGTATCATCTGATTAAGAACTTACAACTCTTTTTTTTTTTGGTTTGAGTCAAAATATTAGTTTTTATCACCAAAAACAAATGGATCTAGCTTTTTGCCAATTATTTCATGAAATGGCTTAGTTACAGTAACTGAAGTGTACGAACTTTAAAAACAAAAAAATTGATTCTTTTGGCGTTCCAAAATCTTTTGGTCCTCAAAGGGTGGCTAAACGTTTAGTCCTTTATAACCTAGATCCAGAAGAGCCCAAAAAGCAACAGGAAAAGGCTACCCCCAGTATATTGCCATATACAGTAAGCTTGCAGCCTTAGGAAGTGAACCCTTTGGGGAAGACCTGGAACAGACTCCAGTGGAGAACCCACCTATGGGATCCTACAGTGAGAAAAACGAAAGAGTCGGGTCGTTAATGTTGGACCTGCACTATACAGAATTATTGATGTCTGAGCAAAAATGGTGGAAGGGGAAAGGTGTGTTGACCAAGAACTGTTCATTATGCTAGGAAAAACATCTAGTCCTTCATAATCTAGAGCCAGAAGGACTAAACGTGTAGCCTTTTATTATACTGCCATGTAAACTTGTAGCTTTAGGAAGTGAACCCCTTCAGGTTAGGCTCCATTAGAGAACCCACCTATGCAGTCCTACAGTGAGAATAATTGAATGCTGGGGTGGTCATTCTTTGTTATTGTTGAATTTGCACTGTGCAGAATTATTGAGGCCAGGACAAAAACGGGAAAAAGGTGTGTTAACCAAGAAGTGTTCATTATACTCCTGCTACAGTAAAAACGTTAAAACTGCTACAGTAAAAATGTTAAAAGGCTGAATATGTGGACATTCCTTTTTCTAGAGGTGGGCTTTGGGCCTGGAGAATATGAATAACCAAAGATAGCAGAGTTTCTCTATGCTACAGGTGGGTACATACTCTATCTTGTTCCTGAGCAGGAGTATGGTGGGGAGGGCCCTTGACCAGCATGGTAGTTGCTGGAGGCAAATCAGGGCCCTGCTTACACTCCATCCAATGGTTCTGGTTGTGATGCTTTGCAGGCTCATATGCAAAAAAATTATAAATATAAATGTTTTGCTGTAAATAAATGAGCATTTATTTATTAATTTTTCCACAAAGTGGACTTTAACCACCTGCCAACTGCTACAGTGCGGGCTGGCTGTGCAGAATCACATATATATACGTGATTCTGCTGTTCCAGGTAGAGATTCTGCCTACCAAATCTGTCACTGGCTCCTTTACATGCCAGTCAGCGGGTCTCGGCCAATGATTCATGGCCTGGAACCCGCCAATTGTCAGAGAAAGTGACAGTGTTTGTAAACAACACAAATCTCTCTACTGACAGCGGGATGTGCCGGTTTTTGTCTCCCTGCAAAGCAGGGAGACAAAAACTGTCACATCCCTTTAGTAAAAACACCACATATTGCACACATTACACATAGTTAGGCACACAGGTAACCCTTTGATTGCCCCAGAGGTTAACCCCTTCCTGCCCAGTGTCATTAGTACAGTGGGCAGTGCACTGTATTAGCACTGATCTCTGTATTGGTGTCACTGGTGATGTCAGTGAGTGTCAGAATGCCCGACATACTATCACAGTCCTGCTATAAGTCGCTGTTTGCTGCCATAACTAGTATAAAAATAATTTCAAGTATATATACCATCGTTTGTTTGAAACATTTACATACATTTCATTTGGGTACAGCGCTGCATGAACGCATAATTGTCAGTTAAAGTATCGCAGTGTCCAATAGCAAAAAATGCTCTGGTCTTAAGGGGGGGTAAATCTTCCAGAGGGCAAATGGTAAAAAGCCTTTAAAACAAGCAGTCTGATGGATTTTTGGTTGCATTAAAGATATATGTCCAATATTTGTGAGATGTGGGGTGATGCACGTAGAAGTGGAAGCCGCTCACCAGACATTTCGGCAGAGGAATGTAAAGGGTGGAGATGTCACAATCTTCCTGTTGTTTTCCTGCTGTGTGTGGGAACACAATAAACAGAAATCTAGCACTTCTACAGAGAAGCCTAGCACACTATAATACCTGCCTAAAATACGTTATATAGAAAAAGTTGTTTCCAAGACAGACTTGCACAGCAATTATTATTCTGCAGCACAATGGAACAAACACAGATTTTAAGATAAGCGTTTGGAAGTGTCAAAGATAATTTTAGCTGCACATAATTGTGCACATGATTTCCTCTCTATATAACACGTTTTTGTAGAGGGAGCAGGTACAGTAAGGGCTCGTTCAGACTTGCAGTGCTCTCTGAAAAGTGATCCGTGTTCAGATCACTCTTCACAGGTGGTGTGGAGGCATTATATCGTCTCCTCGCCTTTTGATTTAACCCCTTGATTATTGATTGATTATTGTACTAACACACCAAAACCACGTGCATTGCATGCAGTTGCATAGCAGAGCGGCCCCATGCACTTGATAGGATTATGTTCTATGGGGGGAGTAGCGACAGAGGCTTTAACCACTTAAAGACTGCCCGCCTGCAATGTACTGCGGACAGGCCACAGCTGCAGGACCAGCGACGTACTTGTACGTCGCTGGGGCTGTATCAACACAATCTTCGTCTTAAGGGCAGAGGAGAGATCTAGAGTTGAATAGATCTCAGATTTCTCAAAAAAGAGTACCTGTCACTGTCTATTGCTGTCACAGGGGCAGGGGCGGACTGACAACTCATGGGGCCCCCGGGCAATAGGGGATCATGGGGCCCCTGTGTCCTCGCCCACACTCAAACCACACCCAAAAAAGCCTATGAAAGGTACCAGGGACATCTCATGGGGCCCCCTACTGACCCCGGGCCCTCGGGCAGTGCCCGAGTTCCCCAATGGTCAGTCCGCCCCTGCACAGGGGATATTTACACTGTGAGATGGGGAAAACAGCTCTCATTGTTTGAACACTGTTTGTGTGCAGTAAATTATGGTGTGGAGTAAATTGATGTTTTGACTGACATTCTGCAATTTAGCCACAAGATGTCACTGTTTTTCTAACACAGGCTTAGACTGCATAGATATTTGTATATTCATGAAGAGGTGGGTTTTCACACAGAGTTGGGGTTTTTAGCGAACAAGAAGAGAGACTGCAGCCATGTTTTGGACGAAGCTGAATGCAGGAGCCATGTTCTGGAGAATGCTGAATGAAGGGGCCGTGTGAGCTGCAGCTGGGTGAAGCTGATGAGATTGCTGCCAGGAAGCTGATGAGATTGCTGCCAGGAAGCTGATGAGAGCAGAGGAACAACGCAGCATACACTGCAATATCACAGGCCTGCTGGAGAGACATTTGTTCTGTTCAGAGTCACCAGCGGATGTAAAAGCAGACTCGGGCCGGTAAGATCGTGCACGCACCTCATTTCAGTGTTGGCGCCGATAGACTGCGACCAGGCCTATAGTTAGTTAGTTAGGGTCTCTGTTTGTGTTAGGTCACAAGTGTTGTTACTGATTATTGGAAGGACTCCACAACGTAAAGTGACATTTCACATTGGAGAGCTGATAAAATCCTACAAACTCAAGCCAGACTGGTGTTTTGCTCAGAAGGAATACTCAGGCACATGCTACAGGACCAGTTATGGGAGGGGGAATACTGTAGATTTGTGTAAGATTGTAAGCTGTTGTGCTGCACCGCAGGCTAGCCCATACCGTACACCCATACACTGATTCCTGCTCTTTTAGGGTAATAACAGGTAAGGTGTGGCAGCTTAGTTGTGCCCGCCAGTAGGTACATTACTACACTTTCTACCTTCATCCATAAGAAGGCGTCGTGCTGTGCAGCACAAGGGTCTCAGCCTTTGGGCTGGGTGTATGTAAATTTATTGCATGTTCCCAGCATTTGTGGTTGTGTTTATTTGCCACATCTAAGTAAAATTCTGTTGTGGCAAAAGCTGGTGTTGGGGTTGCTTTCCTCGTTCGTGACTTCACTGTATCCTGGAGAGCCCACCCCGGTACACGGCTTACAACACTCTCTGTCAAAACAATAAAAGTGGTAAAAAAAAAAAAAGAATGAAAGAGACAGTGTAAAAATGAAAAGAAAAAAAAAAAAAGCAAAATAAATAATTAAAAAAAATTCACACCCGCCCCTATCCCTGTGCTCACGTGCAAAGGTAAACGCAAGTGTCAGTCCCGTGTCGGTATGTAAATAAAGATTGCACCATGGATGTGAGGTATCACCACGAACGTCAATCATGAGCAGTAATTCTAGCACTAGATCTCCTGTGTAAATATAAATAGTAACCTGTAAAGGCTTTTAAAGTGTCGCCTATGGATATTAAAAATGTATGTGGTTTGTCGCCGTTGCACAGGTGTGTGCAATTTTAAATCAAGTCATGTTTGATATCTGTTTACTCGGTGTAATATTGTCTTTTATATTTTACCAAACAATTGGGCAATATATTGTGCTATTTTTTTGTGCATTAAAATTAAAAAAAGTGAATCAAAACAAAAAAAACATGTGTTTGCAAAATCACTACTCAAATACTGAGTGACATAAAAAAATTGCAACACCCACCATTTTATTCTCTCAGTATATCTGCTATAGGACGGCGGGAAAGTGGTTAATGAATTTTGCAGTTGCTCATATTAGCATAATGTGTATGCATGTATATAGCACAGTGGCTAAGTGGTTAGCACTTCCGCCTGGCAGTACGGTCATTGGTTCGAATCTCATCAAGGACACTACCTGCCTGGAGTTTGCGTGTTCTCCCTGTGCCTGTGTGGGTTTCCTCCCATCTTCCAAAGACATGCTGGACATCCTGTGTAAATTTACCCTAGTATATATATGGATGTGAGTTAGGGCCCTTAGATTGTACACTCCTTGGGGGCGGGGACTGATGGGAATGTACAATATATATGTAAAGTGCTGCGTAAATTGACGGCATTATATAAGTACCTGAAATAAATAAATGTACATGCGTTTTTACAGTATTCGTGTAGTTTTTAAAGGAATTATGATATATTAAGCACTGTGTGTACAAGGGAGTTGGGATTTATTGCACTTGATCTATTTATTTAATTGGCTTTATCATTAATTGTGTTTTATGCATTTACATGTGTTTGTCATTTTTAAATTGTATAATTTTTTTTGCACATTTATATTGAGTTACACATATTTTAGTTGTGCTGCACTTTCTTTATATTGATTTCTATTGGTGTCTGGCTGAATGATGGTGAGGAGCTGCAACGTAATATATATAGTTTTTGATGCACATTTGGGTTAGCGCAGAGTTTTTATCTTTTTGGTTTGTTCTATCCTTATTTAAAAGGTTCCCTCACCCAAAATGGCCACTGAAGTCTTTCAAGAGTTGGGTGTCCAGTCAAACTACTTTGCTCTCTCAGGGCACTGAATGAAGTCTCTAAGGGACCAATTGCTTTATAGGGCCCCCTCTTCCATTCAATAATGGAATTAGGCCACATGCAGGTGGGAAGGCTAAATGCACCTTCCTACACGCAGGTAGTTAGACAATATGGGCTAGTACTGTCCCCTGGATGAACATGTGAAAGCAGTCTAATGGATTGTTTTCTTAACCACTTGCCGTGTGCCCTATAGTAGAAGTACTGCTGCAGGGTGGCAAGGCTGTTCAAAATCACGTATATATACGTGATTTGCATCTCCGGGTGGGTCCTACCCACGCCGCTATTGGCGGCTGAGAATGTCAATCACCGGGTCCTGGCCGGTGATTCCCGGCCGGCACTCGATGATCGTCAGCAAAGCTGAGAGGGGAGAGACCTGTGACAGCACACGTCTCTCTCCTGTCAGCATGGACATGCTGCTTTGTATCTCTTTGCACAGCAGAGAGATACAAAGCAGCATGTTTTCCAAGTAAAACAGCACACAGTTAACCCTTTGATCGTCTCAGATGTTAACCCCGTCCTGCCCAGTGTGATTAGTACAGTGTCGTGCTTTTAATTAGCACTGATCATTGTATTAATTGTTACTGAGGATTTCAGTGGCAGTTAGTTCCCACCCAGTGACAGAATTCCCGCCACAGTCCCGCTATAAGTCGCTGATCGCCGCCATTACTAGTAAAAAAAAAAAATTCCAGTATATATACTACCATTTTAGATGCTATAACTTTCATGTAAACCAATAAATACACACTTATTGGGATTTGTTTTTTTATCAAAGACATGAACCAGAATACATTTTGGCCAAAATTTATGAAGAAATTAGATTTTTTTTAATTTTATTGGATATGTTTTATAGCAAAAAGTCAAAAATACTTGGGTTTTTTCAAAATGTTTTTGTTTATAATGCAAAAAATAAAAAAAGGAAGAGCTGATCAAATACCACTGAAAGAAAAAATGACACAAATTACATGAATTTCATTTGGGTGCAGCGTTGACCGTGCAATTGTCAGTTAAAGTAACACAGCGCCGTATCGCAAAAATGGCCTGGTCAGGAAGGGGGGTAAATCCTCTGGAGGGCAAGTGGTCAAATTATAGACTATTTTTTTCAAACATTAGTTCTGCATGAAGAATGGATATTTGGGTGACAGGTTTCTGTATATCACTTTGAAAGACTGTTACACAAGCATTAATCAGTTGTGGAAGGCAACCCATGGGTCTTCGCAGTACTTGCAAAAATGCCTTGGGCCTCATTCACATGGGCAGCCTAGGAGGGCGGTAATAATATGCTGTTGAGCCATACTTTTACTGCCTCCAACTGCCCAGCAAAAGAAGAACTTGCAGCCCCTCGGGGCTGTATACATGTGTGTTAACATGCCAGTGTTATACTTGCACATATTATGCATAAATTACTGCACTAAATCATAGAAGTTTCTGTATTTATTTTATGGCTTTGTACTCATCACTGTATTACTGATCTTTAGGTGTGTACATTGTTCCATAGTAAATAATGCACCTGTGCTCAGATCAGTAAAAAAAGTGTCGTTTTTTTATACTCCCTTATACAAGAGGCCTAACTATGTTATTTGGACAGAGCCGATGACAAGTCGTGGTCCAATGAACAAACTGTAGGCAGAAAGAGGACATGAGGGATTGAACCAGAAACAGTAGTGTCCCTTGCCTGGCTGTGCAGTGTAGTAGAGTTTGGGAATCAAAGGACTAGCTTAACAATAGTACAAATCCTTGGGCAAGTCAATCAGGAGCAATATTGGAATTTAAAATGGTTATAAACCTCAGACATGAAATATGAACAAAACACATCCCTCTATAGTGTGTACTTGTCTCGTTCCAGAGCACTGCATATGATTTCTGTCTGCTGCCTTGTTCCTCTGCTATCTGAATGAGTCACTTGTGACATGTTTCTTGAAACCAAACAATAAAAATGTGACAGTAGAGGGAGCTCCAGCACACAGCCTGAGATTGACAGCCTCAGCTCTGTTCTCGTATGCTGTGTGAAGGGGAGTGTGTCCCTTCCATCTAATTAGCTTTCACTGAGCTCTGCAGAGTACAACATCAGCTGCCAGCCACCTTCTTTCTGGAAGCTCAGACAAGCTGTATAAATTCTGCACTTTGAAAGGCTCTAGAGAAGAGAAGAATGCAGGTAAACAGGTACAACTTATGTATTGTAAGCTCGAAAGAGCAGGGCCCTCGATCCCCTCATGTTTTGCATTGTATTGGTATTGTTCTGTCACATGTTCTGTCCCCCTTTGTAATGTACAGCGCTGAGTGAACTATTGGCGCTTTATAAATACTGTATAATAATAATAATAATGTAGGAGGATTTGCTTCATCTCTGTGTATCACCTGAGCCCAGTCACTTCATTGAGTATATGTAAGGGTTTACAACTGTGGCAGCACCAAAATATTATAGAGTTCCCCTTAAGTTTTAACATTTCTAACAGCATCTGTTTGCAAACCAAGGTCATCAGCTCACTTCCCCCCTCCCTTATTTCCTGTGAAATAATGTGTTCCAGTCTGTAGCTGGCACCCTTATTTTCAGCTGAAGATACTATATCTAGCAAGGCCATATTCTGCACTGCTTAGAAAGTCTTTTAAATGTACAGAAAGTGAAAGAGCAAATATATGCACTGTGACTTAATTGCTGATATGTATACTCTGCAGAGTTGCTTTTTCAAGGCACTTAGCTTTGCAGACGTTAGTCTGTCTAGGTCACCAGCTGGTTAATAAAGCTTGTTTTCCTCAAGTTCATGTCTGGAGTTTTACCTGGAATTCCCAAACTTGCCATTACACAACCACTTTAAACCAGGCAATAAATAGAAAACTACAAATGCTGAGTAGATTGTTTCACTGTTGGTCCCCCTTCCAGTCTTTGTATTTTTTTTACCTTGTTTTCTGCGAGACCCACTGATGCTTAGGCTCCATGCACACGGGGCGTTTTAATAATGCTGGTAACATTAGCTATATAAAGTCACGTTAAAACTTGAGTTTTTCAGCGTTTTTGCATTAGCGTTTTTCGCTTTTGCGTTTTATGGCATTTTTTAACAAAAAAAATCTTTTTTTTGCTCAAAAAGAGTACAAAAATGCAGATTTACTGCGTTTTACAAGCGTTTTGCTGCGTTTTTCAGTGTTAGAGCGTTTTTACAGCTAAAAAACTCCTCTAGAAACCCACTAGTTCTGGGGGCTTTTTTCCAGCCAAAAAATGCCCCTGCCAAAAATCGTTGATTACAGTCTATGTGTGCATGGACACATATGATAACATGCTGGTGGGGTTTACTGGCTGTAGAAAAAAACGTCAAAAGCCAAAAACAGCCACTGTAATAACGTCCAGTGTGCATGAGGACTCATAGGAGAGCTTTTTGACTCTTTTGGTCGCATTAGGTCCCAAGCCCCACCCCACTCCCTAGAAGCCATGGTTTCCATACTGATGATGGTACCAGGGGCGGACCGACAACTCATGGGGCCCCCGCGCAATAGGGGATCATGGGGCCCCTGTGTCCTTGCCCAAACTCAAAAAAGCCTATGAAAAAGGTACCAGGGGCATCTCATGGGGCCCCCTACTGACCCCGGGCCCTCGGGCAGTGCCCGAGTTTCCAAATGGTCAGTCCGCCCCTGGATGGCACAGAAGCCTTAAACAGCTTTATGCACTTTGGAATAAACAGCTCTATATTTTTGGGCTATATTTGGACTATATACCAGCCGTTCATCTGGCTGATGGGGTCTAAAGCAATGATTTGCATGGCTCTGCGCACCTTCCCAAAATAGTGAATCATTCTCTTATTTGTGGGATATGTGATAAAACGAGCCTCAAGGTAGAATCTAGTGTACCACATTGGGGTTTATTTGCTAAAACTGGAGAGTGCAAAATCTGGTGCACCTCTGCATAGAAACCAATTAGCTTCCAGGTTTTATTGTCAAAGATTCACTGAACAAGTCAGAAGCCGATTGGCTGCCATGCACAGCTGCACCAGATTTTGCACTCTCCAGTTTTAGCTAATCAACCCCAATGTGGTACACTAGATTCTATCTTGATGGAAAACTAAAGCCATGAAGCATTCATTCAGATGCGATTTTGAAGGGTTTACATTGAAGTCTATGGGACAAGCCACATGAAAGTCAGACCAAAGTAGTGCAGGGACTACTTTCAAGTTGCTGCAAATTGAAATCGCAGAGATATGAATGGTACCTTGACCATTTGGGAACTCGGGCACTGCCCGAGGGCCCGGGGTCATTAGGGGGCCCCATGAGATGCCCCTGGTACCTTTCATAGGCTTTTTTGGCTGTGGTTTGAGTGTGGGCGAGGACACAGGGGCCCCATGTTCCCTATTGCCCGGGGGCCCCATGAGTTGTCAGTCCGCCCCTGATGGTACTCATTGGGAAACATGGGTTGCGACTTGTCATGCGACATGGACTCCAAAGTCGCATGGCAAGTTGCACCAGTGTGAATGGGCTCTAAGCGTACCATTCATCCCTCTTTTGGGGAATCTGTCCCAGGAAGTGGGTGTCCCTGGCACTGCCGCCTAGGGGCTACTGCAAGAACTACCAATCTCAGTGCCGCAGGAGACTGACATGTAAAAGATTGAACAAATGCTGCAGCAGCCAGTGATGGAGCACATGGCATCAGAGTTAACTTTTTACTGTGCAAAAAAAAAATATATTTTTTTTACAAAAATGGCTTAAAATGTTGTCAGCTATGCTGAGTATTAGTTTAGTGATCTGTTTTCTCCAGTGTGGTCCAGGTTGCACAAATGTCTCAGGCTGCACTCTGCCCTCCTCTCTCATTACACCTTCTGTGCTATTACTTCCTTCTGTCACTGCTCAGGACTGACGGATTCTATTTCTGGACTGACTCACTGTGGTGCACCTGCATCCTGCCCGGCTCTGCTGTACTCATCATTCCCTCTCTGTATATATCCTATCCAACGCCTGTTATTCTGAATTCACTGGCTTACTGAATAACTCGGGGCAAGCATGCAGCTAGTGAAGACAGAGGAAATCCATTGGCAGCGCTTCAATCGTGTGCCATTGCTAGTTACAGGATGCTATTGCACACTACTTGTGTATCTTACTCCATACGGAGACATTTGTTCCATCTGTTCAGCTACACCTAGAGATTCATTGCTGGCTATTTTACAGGGATGATAAGCCTGACAGACAGCCATCTAACATTTCCAGAAGGTTTTCCCATCAGCTGCTGAACTAGTGTTGAGTGTTCTCAATACAGAGTTTAAAGCGGAGCTTCACCCAAAATGGGAAGTTCTGTTTAAATGCATTGTCCCCCGCTTCCTGTTAAGGATTGGCACCTTTGAGGAGCGGGTACCCGAATTTGACTCCTACTTCCGCTGCGATCGCCTAAGGCACAGGTATCAAACTGATGGCCCTCTAGCTGTTGCCAACCTGCAAGTCCCATGAGGCATTGCAAGATTGACAGTTACAAGTATCACTCCCAAAGGTAGAGGCATGATGGGACTTGTAGTTCTGCAACAGCTGGAGGGCCACTAGTTTGACACCCCTGGAAGGCGATCAGAAGCAGAAGTTGTCCTCCCTCCCCGTAGTCTTCTGGGACACGTGACAGGTTCCAGAAGACTAGGGGGCCATTCACAAAGCGCAGCACTTCTCACGCATGCACAGTGGGCACCCGGCTATGAAGCCGCAAACTCTCACAGCCGGGTGCCCACATTGAAGATGCCGGTGCAAGGGAGAGAAGATAGCTGGTGAAACCAGCGGTGGTGAGGACACCGCTGGACCGAGAGACGGGTGAGTGTCTGTATTTTAAAAGTCAGCAGCTACAGTTTTTGTAGCTGCTGACTTTTATTTTTTTTTAAATCAACTGTAACTCTGCTTTAAACTTTCAATTTGAATTCTTACCAGTGGATACTGGTCATTTAAAGTGTTACTAAACCCACAACAGTAAAATCAGTCTGTATATGTAGTAAAGCATGCTTGTTATACTTACTGTGGAACCTAAGGGGTTAATCCTCTGCATGGTGTAAAAATGCTGTTTGATCCTGTCTTCTCTGATCCTCCCCTTCTTCCAGTGTCCTCCTCTTATCTCCTGATAAGACATATCGTGTGGAGACACTCTGCACATGCTCAGTTTGGTGTGTATTGCTAGAGAGGTTTTCTTTTTTTTCCCTTGGGAGAGTGCATGTCACCAGCACAAGGCCAATCAGCACTGTCCAGACAGAGGGTCAGGGGTTCTGCACTCCTCCTACAAGCTTTAAAGTGTTAGCCCCCGGACCCTGCATTCACTATATCCGGTCTCCCACAGCACACAGAACACGGAAATGCAATTATTTTAGTGCACCCTACATCACAGACACATTGAGAACTGCAAGAGAAGAGAACCAAAAAATGGCATTGAGGATGGATCACAGCTCATCATAACACAGGAATGTAAAGTGTTACTAAACCCATGACCCTGCATTCACCATATCTGGTCTCTCACAGTACACAAAACATGGAAGTGCAATTATTTTAATAAATATAAACTGCTAAATACCTTTTCTCATCAGCAGTATATGGCAGTCTTGTGGCTTCTATCAGTGTCCAGCAGAGAACTTGTTAAATCTTGTAGGAGGAGTTTTCTCTCTAGCAATACACACCAAACTGAGCATGTGCAGAATGGCTACGGATTCAGTCTGTCGTATGAGGAGATAAGACGTGAACATTTGAACAAGAGGAGGAGCAGAGAAGACAGGATCAAATGGCCTTTTTACACAATGCGGATTAACCCCTTAGGTTCCACAGTGAGTATAACAAGCATGCTTCACTGCATATACAGACTGATTTTACTGTTGTGGGTTTAGTAACACTTTAACCAGTGCTCTGCTGGACACTGACAGAAGTCACAAGACTGCTCTAACTGCTGATGGAAAAAGGTATTTAGCAGTTTATATTTACTAAAATAATTACATTTCCATGTTGGGTGTACTGTGGGAGACCAGATATAGTGAATGCAGGGTCTGGGAGACCAGATATAGTAAATGCAGGGACCGGGGAGACCAGATATAGTGAATGCAGGGTCCGGGGAGACCAGATATAGTGAATGCGGGGTCCGGGAGACCAGATATAGTGAATGCGGGGAATGGGGAGACCAGATATAGTGAATGCGGGGAATGGGGAGACCAGATATAGTGAATGCGGGGTCCGGGGAGACCAGATATAGTGAATGCGGGGTCCGGGGAGACCAGATATAGTGAATGCGGGGTCCGGGAGACCAGATATAGTGAATGCGGGGAATGGGGAGACCAGATTTAGTGAATGCGGGGAATGGGGAGACCAGATATAGTGAATGCGGGGTCCGGGGAGACCAGATATAGTGAATGCGGGGTCCGGGGAGACCAGATATAGTGAATGCGGGGTCCGGGGAGACCAGATATAGTGAATGCGGGGTCCGGGGAGACCAGATATAGTGAATGCGGGGTCCGGGGAGACCAGATATAGTGAATGCAGGGTCCGGGGAGACCAGATATAGTGAATGCAGGGTCCGGGGAGACCAGATATAGTGAATGCAGGGTCCAGGGTTTAGTAACACTTTAAAGCCTTGATGGAAGAGACAATGTACAGTCCCTGAAATGCACTGGCTATAGCATCTGTCATATGTCTGGAGTGAAACCTCTCGAACTCTCATTCACACAGCCGTAAATATTTTACTGATGTTATCACATATCCTACATAATTATCAGCAAAATGCTTATGTATAGAAATGTTTAAACGCATAAAGACACATGCGTACTTAATGATAATTTATTTTTCCCTTTGCTTAGACTGTATGTGCTTACAAACGCGTATATATGCGTTTACATGCGTAAGCGTGTTCTTAGATGCAGATTTTTGGATTCTTTGTTCCGGATCTGAAAGCAGCTCATGTTTACTCACCTGTGTGAATGGCTCCATTAAAAACAATGTAGCTGTGTTCAAATCTGCATTTAAAAAACACTTGTATATGTGTTTGTTTGTTTTTCCGGTCATGTGAACGAAGCCTAGAACTTGGTGTGGAACTTCGATTTTCACACTCACACATTTCTACAGTCTCAGGCCCCTGTTCCAGTTCCTCGGTTGATCACATTTATTTGCTATTCGTTGTGATGCATTGACAGCTCATTGACAGTATAATGAATGAGCTGCCCTAGCACAATACACACAAACATATTCATCAATGCATGGCAATGGATCGCTATTTAGTGTGAATGGGCCGTAAGAGCAAAGGCTACATGGCAGAAGGGGGTCACTTACATGCCTATTCTAACCTGCCAATTCTAATCTGGAATACAGGCATCTGCCTATGGGCTCCCGCACAGTAATAGTCTGTGCTTTCAGGAAAGTTCTAAGGATCACCAGGTAAACCTTGCTTAGACATGGGATGAGTGGCAAATGGGTGACAATCCCACCCATTTAGGCCAAAATATATTCCGCTACATGTATTTGCTAAAAAAAAAAATCCTAATACACGTGAATTAATTGTTTTATATGAAAGTTATAGAGTTTACAAATGGAGGTACAGATACTTTTAGCGAGACTGCAGCAGACATTCTGACACTGGGGGGGGAACTAACTTGGGGTCAGTGACACCAATACAGTGATCAGTGCTAAAAAAAAAAAGCACTGACACTGCACTAATTGCACCGGGCAGGAGGGGGTTAACATCTGGGGCGATCAAAAGGTTAACTGTGTGCTGTGTGTCTTTTACTAGGGGGTGGGGGGTGTGTGTCCTTCACTGTAAGCACACTGATCGGGATGACTGTTCTGTGCACAGCCATCCCGAGCAGTGTGCTCGAACTGACAGGGAGGAAGATTGTTTGTGAACAAAACAATCTTCCTCCCCGTCGGAGATGCTCGGTAATCACCAGCGGGTAATTACCGGCCGGTACCCGACGATTGACATCCGCGGCCACGAATGGAAGTGCGGGTAGGGATCACGCGTGCCCCCTACCCGGAGATGCAAAATCACATATATATATGTGATTTTTGTGCACAGGTGCCGCCCTGTAGCAGTATATCTGCTATAGGGACCGCCCTTAAGCAGTTAACAGCCATCAAAGCTTGTTAATACCTGTTGTAAGTGCTTTAAAATACATGTGTATCTACTGCCCCTTACTGTCTGAATCAGTAAATGCCTGTAAATATATTACGTAGCCACTTCCTGTCTCTGGGTTGTTGGCTGTGAAACCCCAGAAGCATGACGTGGAGAAAGAGACAGAAATCTCAGCCTCATGACTTGTCCATGCTGCTAAACCCCAAGCCAGAAGGGACTATTAAGCAAGAATTCCTACAATCTAATTGTTTAACTGCAGCTGCTGAGTCAATATCTTAATTATTGTGGCAAAGAATCTCTGCCCTGTCCTTGTTAATATTTCACATGCACAGAGCCGGATAGCTAGGTCTGTGCTACTGTACTTGTGGGGATCACCATCCAGTATGTTGGTATGTGAACCGGTTTACTGCAATATACCTGTAGTTTATATGCAGTTCCTGTTATTCTAGTTAACACTTTCCCTTCTAGTCTGAGACTCTATAGCTGGTTTTAGCTTAGAGCTCAATAACCACCATAGGCTAGAGCCAGGCTAGGCTTCTAGCTGCCATGTCGGGATCATAGACTTAGAAGTCCAGTTGCATGTCAGATTAGAAACTATTTGAGAGGGACTAAAAGCACAGAGTAGATAGGCTGACTGAGCTCCAGTGCCACACTACAGTTTCCACCAGTGAGATGCTCCATTCCAGGCTGGTTGGACAACAGTTGGAGGCTCTCCCCAAGATGACAAATCTTGCCTTTAGGTCTCTGACAAAAAGACAGATGCCGGATCATCCTCAGGAGACCCTGCAACTGAACTTTGCTGCAACATTTATCTGGAGGTATCTCTATAAATAACAAATTGCAATTTAAAAAGCCACAGATGTGGGAAATTAACCTTTAATCGCCATTTGGCCTGTGTGTGTCACCTTGTGTGTCTGTACCAAGGCCAAACATTCCAGGCAATATGAACTTTTGCTCATGGCCATTTGGGTGATTTCTGTTATCATTATGTTTTAAAATGGAACCAAACGTGATAATAAAGGCCTTTATATGTTCACTATATCTAAATAAAAGACAGGTTTTTGGCATGATCAGTCATACTTTCAATATCAATGGCAAAATTTCATATCTGCAGGATATGCAAATTTTTGAGTGTATATATATATATATATATATATATATATATATATATATACACACACACACACCTACATACATACACACACACACACCTATTCACATACACCTATCAAGAGTAGTGACGCTGTGCACCTGCTAAAAACGGACACACACCGAGGACAGTAAACCATCACTTGCTATATACAGATTATGGCAAGAGCATCATTCCCACCCATAACAGCTCAGGATCAGATTCTGTGAACATTTTGTATTATAGAGATGGAACAGTCCATAATTTTGCATGTATGGAATGGTACTAAACTGATGAACATAACTCTGTATCCCATATATAGCAAATCTCCCCTCCCATCACTTCAAAGGCTTGTTTCACATCTGTGCGATTTTTATTGTGTTTGCCAAAGCACAACGCATGACGATCCATTTAACATTGTTTCTATGGGGCCTATTTACATCTATGCCTTTTCCTGCAATGTGTTTTTGGAAAGGGTGAAGGAACTTCTTTAGGTGCAGGGTTCAGCTCCATAGAAGTCAACAGAAGAGCACAAAAAAGGTATGTATGTGTTTTTGACACATTTTTAGTAAGGTTTAAATACCAGATTACTACAAAAAAAACCACATGAAGCATGAAACCGTATCAAAAACGCATCTGAAAATGTACAAAAATGCACACACACGAAAAAAAAAAAACGCAAGAAGCAACACACACAAACACAGGTGTGATCCTAGCCTAAATGAACCAAAATCAAATCATGGATTGTTCGCCACGGGTTACCATACCTTTCCTTCTGAAGCTGGACATCAGAACATTTTTGCCTTGGCATGTCTGGCAGTTCACTTTTAATGATGGCCAACATATGCAACCCATATGCAGCTATTTTATACGTCTTCTGGGCTGATTAACAAAAACTGGAGCAGATGTCAACTGTACCCAGACAGATCCTTTATGTGGGAGGTGATGGGTTGCATAAGACAAGGCACCATTTTTAATTTTTTTTGTGCATCAAGGCAAAGGATGGCATTTCCTAAGCTCACCACACAAGTTACAATCTGATTGTACAATCTCCTTTAGACCTACTAACAAGTATGTCATACAAGATTGGATACAAATTGATTGGATATTTTACATTTGGTCATCACATTACATAGTTTTGGTAAATCTAAGGTTGATTGTACAGAGGTTGTATGGTCAAGCTGTAAGGTGTATGGTGAGCCTTAGTCACCGATCTGACTTCTGAAAGCTGTGGGTTACCATCTTTTACCAGTTATCCTTTCTCTAGGGACCCATAAGAAGAGTGCATGGCTGTTCCCACACAAAACCATCAGTCTTACCTTGGCACAGCGGCAGAGGGACGAAGAATAAAAACATCCATTGGATGCCCATGACAGCTGGGTAGTAAATCCTGAGCGCTCACCAGTTTGCGGGCACCTCTGTGCATTTCCCACCCCCACACAGCTCCATCCCCATCACACAGTCAGAGAATGAGTGAGGTCACAGCCGGGGAAGTGCCCCCCCATCCTATATCGTTGTAGGACAAACTGCACCCTATCCACTTCCTGACTGCAGACAATAGGGAGAGCCTGAGAACCGACCGGGCAGGAGTGGGGGGTGGAGAGTGAAGGGAAATATTACACAGCTACAGATCCAAAATATGAGAAGAGACTGGACCAGACTGAAAGATTTTAGGATGTAATATACATACCCTCTGCGCCTTCGCAGATCAGCGATCTGTAGCTCCTCCCATTACGCCAGAATGTTATCAGTAGGTTAGGGATGACCAGATTGCAGCACTCCATCTTTGGAGGAACTAAATGTCCCAACAAATCTGTACAACATCCAGATCCTATATAAACTGTAGGGACCTACTTACTAAAGGAGGTTTTTTTTTGCTTTGGCTCATGTTCAATTCAAACACCCCGACAGGATCAGGGGAAATTTACAGGAAATCTGCTCGAAAACTGTACTGAACACAGGACAGAAAAGGCATTTCTTCTTTAGTAATTCATCAATAGCTTTGTTTCCCACAGAAAAAAAATAACTCAATATGACAATATACTGTATGTACCATGCATTCAGAAAATATTCAGACCCCCTTCACTTTTTTCCAATTTTGTTATTTCGCAGCCTGATACTACAATTGTTTAAAGTGGAACTGCACTGCATCTGGGTACCACAAACTAAAAATGCTATATAATTAATTTTTAATATTTAAAGCAAACTCCTCCACCCATCCATATCTCCATACTTTATTTAGCTGAGAAATCATTTTGAAAAACACCTCCTGGCCTTTCTGGCAGATGATTCATGAAGCAGTTACTTCCGGGAATCCATCTGTTCTTAGCTCAGGCATTGGCTGTGCTGAGAACCCTCCCTCCCCTCCTGAAGACTCCTGGGATGTATGACATAATTTGCCTAGGCATGGAAACCAGGAAGCAATGGAAGGAATGCAAAAAAAAGAAAAAGGTTAAAATATGTAAATATGATATACTTTCCTATCTATTTAATAATGCAAGCAGTATAATGATTATAATTAGTTCATGTTGATTGCCAAAGTAAAGTTCAGCTTAAATTTTCCCCCCCATTACTCTGCATTCAATACCCCATAATAATAAAGTGAAAACAGAATTTTAGAAAAATTTACAAATTTATGAAAAAAGGAAAAACTGAATTATGTGTTTTGCACTGAGATGCGTCCGTCTAACCACTCTGCCATAAAGCCCAGACTGGTGGAGGGCTGTAGTTCCTTCTGGAACTTTGTCACATTTCCCCAAGGGATCTCTGGAGCTTAGTCAGAGTGACCATAGGGTTCTTGGTCATCTCTTTTAAAAAGGCCCTTCTCCCCCAATTGCTCAGCTTGGCCTGGTGTCCAGCTCTTGGAAGAGTCCTGGTTGTGCCAAACGTCTTCCATTTGAGAATTATGGAGACCACTGTGATCTTGGCAACCTTCAATGCAGCAAAGTTTTTGTAGCCTTCCCCAGATCTGTAGTTTCCAATAATCCTGTCTCTGAGCTCTGCAGGCAGTTCTTCATAGGTTTTGCTCTGACACAGTATGCATTGTCAGCTGTGAGGCCTTTTATAGAGAGGTGTGTGATGGACTGGCCAAGCATGTCTCCAAACCTAAACCTTATTGAGCAACTGTGGGGCATCCTCAAACAGAAGGTGGAGGAGCGCAAGGTCTCTAACATCCAGCAGCTCCGTGTTGTCATCATGGAGGAGTGGAAGAGGACTCCAGTGGCAACCTGTGAAGCTCTGGTGAACGCCATGCCCAAGAGGCTTAAGGCAGTGCTGGAAAATAATGGTGGCCACACAAAATATTGACACTTTTGGGCCCAGTTTGGACATTTTCACTTAGGGGTGTACTCACTTTTGTTGCCGGCGGGTTAGACATTAATGGCTGTGTTGAGTCATTTTGAGGGGACAGCAAATTTACATGTTATACAAGCTGTACACTCACTACGTCACATTGTAGCAAAGTGTCATTTCTTCAGTGTTGTCACATGAAAAGATAGAATAAAATATTTACAAAAATGTGAGGGATGTACTCACTTCTGTGAGATATTGTATATAAAAAGGCATCAGTCTATTCTGGCATCAGCCAGACCAAGTCACCACTGGCTGCTTCTTTGTCTTGGAGAAACCTGCCTGCAACACTGACTCCATTTCCACCTTGGGTGTTCCCACGCCTCATATTTTATTCCTTATAGTATAAAAATTTGTTTAAAGGGCATCTACACCCAAAACAACTGTAATGTATTGCAGCTTACAAATTCTCAGATGTGGTGGCTACACTAGTTTTCTTTTTTAGGCTTTTTCCCCTCGGTTTTCACCTGGTGATCTGGTCAGTAACACAATAACTGTCTTAGGGTGTCTCCATTCTGGATGTAGGAGCAACTGTGACATCTTTGGACAGCAGCATTGTCAATCTGGAAAGAGGGGAGTGTCAGATGTACTGGCAGATTTAGATGGACTTGACTAACAGATTAACAAATCTTTTTTTCATTGGGGGATAAAAGTTTTACATAAATTCACAAAAGCTGACCATTGTAAGCACCCCTGTCAGTGGTAAAGCAGACCTTTCCCATGTGTTACCAAAATTCACATTAGTATGCATCTCTGCATGGTGATGTGAAGTCATCTAAAACAGTTTTTTCTTAATTTACTTAACTTGCTTGTGTCCACTTCCTTGTTTCCATGAAAGCCTCATGACGGAGCCCCGGCCCCTCTGGGAAAGCAGCTTCATCAGTGCCTTAAGGGTGATCTTGTACCTCATCTGCAAGATCTCAAAGTATTGTTGTACTCGTGTGTTGCAAGTCATGTGGCTCATCTTGCGCATGCGCTGTACAGTGTTGCATCAATCTATTTAAAAAACAAAGCTGTCCGCCGAAACATGTGGGAGATGAGCCGCATGACTTCATGAGCTCCATCTCATGCATGTGCCAAAACTATATTGAAATCACTTTGCCCTACCTTACAAGATGTAGCAGCTTTCCTAAGGCTTATACTCTGCTACTAAGATGTGTTAAAACAGTGGTCTCCAAACTGCAGCCCTTTATTTGTCCCTTAGGGGACTATTCCATCCACTAACACCAACTAGAGGGCACAATGACTCCCTCTGACACCAACGAAGAGACATAATTCCACCTGCTGACATTAGCGATAGATCACAATTCCTCTCAATGATACCAACAATGTGACAATTCCTTTCATTAACACCAACGATGAAGCACTATTCCTCCCAATGACACCAACAGTGGGGCACAATTCCTTCCATTGACACCAACAATGGGGCAGTATTCCTCCCAATGACACCAAATATGGGACATTTGTTTAATCCCACTGATGCCATGACATTTTCTACTCTCACTGGTCACATTCCAGCCAAGCATGAAAGACAGTAAAAAAAGTGTTAAAATATCTGACATAGGATTCTATCTTATACTGTGTATTGTATCCTAATTGTTTAGATATGTCTTCCTTTGTAACATGTTTTCTTTGAAATTAATACAGAAAAAATGAATGTAAACTATATTGGGAGCACACCCTGAAAAATAATTTCAAAATGGTGAGGGCACAGGCAGCAGAGAGGCACCATGAAGAGGGTGAAGGGTGAAAGAAGGAGAGGCAGCGCACTTGCTTTTGTGTTGGGGCATCTTCATCAAGTTTTCTATAAAAGGGCTGGTGGTGGGTGTTTCTCTTTAAATGTTTTGTCTCATCTCCATAATTGTCTTTTTGCTGTACAGCTTGGTCTGTGGAAGGAAGATGAAAAATAAACTTATTGGTGGGATCTCCAGTGGAAAATAAAGGAAAAAAGCCTAAAAAGTGAAGTGAAAATGAATACAGCCAGCACATCTAAGGGTTGGTAAGCTGCAATATAATACATTTTGCTTTTGGGTTTGGATATGCTTTAAACTCCAATAGGGAAAGTATGACATGATGCAGATCAGGAGTTCTGACTCCATGTATTTTTTCTTGGCAAGTGGCACAGAAAGTACAGAGGATGACCATGACTGCCAGAAATTGGAATCTTCAGGAAGAGGCCACCAGTGGCAGCCCATGAGTTGCTCATATGGCAGGTTTTCCTTTTATCTCCACAATGTTCTTGTGAATAATTATTCTACATTTCATTACATATGAACAAGATGGCTGCTTTCACTCTAGGACTGATGGATCACCAAGATGAATAAAGGAACAAGGAGTCAGATGTGTCAACGCCTGTTTATTAAGTACAAACTGGAGTGTTCATAATCTTCTTGCATGTCACCTGTGTAATCAGCCACCACAATAAGTGAACCCAACATGAAGTGCCAGTGCTCTGGTTATCGACACTCTAAAGTTGGGTGTCCTCCTCAATCCATCTGTACCTCGATGGATCCTGGACCAGTTTGGCCAGAAAAGTGGTATCCCACCAAGTCTGTGTCCTCAGTCCGTCTGTATCTCCTTCACCCGCTGCTCCAGATCCTGGACCAGTTTGGCCAGCTGAGCGGGGTCCTGATAGAAGAGAAAATAAAACTGCCTCTCCTGCTCTAGATAAGAAGTCTGAATGGAATGTTTCTTACGTTCCAGATCCCGCAGGCAGTCCAGACATAACTGATTAAACTGAGAGACAGCAGAGGAGAGCACTTCAAAGGCCAGGGTGAGGGGCTAGGGAAGAGAAAAGAAAATGAGAGGACTTGTCAATTTACAGAAGACCCTACTGGTCATGCAACCCTGCTCTTAATGGGGAAAATACATACAAACAAAAAAAAAAATGGGTAAGGTTGAAATTTTGTTGGATCTCCATAGTTTCTCTAGTCCAAGAAACATGATATCCATGGTTCTCTCCATTACAATAAACATTTACACTTGAATTAGTTCAGCATATCTGTTTAGGAATCACTGTCAGATTTTCCCTGGAGCCCGAAACTTAAAAACCACATCAAATTCATAGCTTCTACAGGTCTCTCCTACCTGGGTGCAATAACCTCTAAGTGTGTGATTCAGAGAGTTCTGTGACTATTTGTGTTGAAATGCATGCATTGGTACATGTGCCTATCCATTTTCTATGGACCCTTAGCCTATTTACACTGATGCGGTGTGGCACACCTCGTGATTCGCTCAGGAACCGCACCACATTCCTGTGCAAATCACATGCGATTTCTGTGCGGTGCAATTTGAGCAATACATTTTGTATGGCTCAAATCGCACCGCATCTGCACCAAATAAGTGCAGGACCCTTTTTTAGTCCCCACCAGAATCGGATCGCATGGGTGTGAACACCCATGCGATCCAATTCTGCACATTGCACTGCATTTTGCGAACTGACTTGGGTGTCAACTTAAAATACACACCTGCAGTGGTTCGTATGAACGGGGTGCGATTATAATGCGGTGCGGAAATTGCACAGAAACCGGTGAAAATTACGCACCGCATCAGTGTGAACCCAGGCTGAATCTACATCCACTCATTAACCACGCAAGACCCTGTTTTTCCCCTTGTTGGGGGTGTTTTAATTGTGCAGCCCTGTTTGAAATCTTGCTTTATGCATTGACATACGTCCTAAGACCCAGTCTGTCTGGACAGTATGGTCACCTGCTGATTTTGCACCATCCACAGGCAGTTTAAAGGATGAGTTCACCGTTTGGGAACATGTTCCGCCCGTTTTTCGAGTAAAATATGTAACATGCTCCCAATGCTGCAGCAGCCACTCAATCCCCCCTCTTCCTGTGACAGCAGAACAGGGAGAAGTTCTCTGTACAAGCTGTCACATTTTGAATAGAGTGCAGCCATGCAGGGCTCCACCCACACGACCATGTCATTCAGTCACAGAGTTCTGTGAATGAATGAACTTTAAGTCCTGACAGCCTTAGCGGCACTGTGGTAGGTCATTGATTCTTCCTGTCAGTATATCTGCTTGCCAGTACATCCCATACAGGCAAGCAGATATACTGACAGATCTTCAGGAGACCTGCCTGGCACCAGTGATCTGCTGATCGCTGGTGCAATGTTTTACAGTCTCCTGCAACCAAAAATAATAAATGCACATTTTATCTGCAAAAAAAAGTGAATGTATTATTTTTGGTCATATGGTGAATCTATCCTTTAATCACATGCCGCCCAGCCACTGTATAAATACGGCGGCAGGGAGGCACTGCTGGGCAAAACCACGTTTTAAAACGTGTGCTTTGTAGACAGGTAGGGGGCGTGCGTGAGGCGCGCCGCCGCCCTACCTGTCCCGCCGATCACAGCCGCGGATGTCAGTCGTCGGGTCACAGCTGGTCGTTACCGGCTATGTCCCGGCGATCGGCGGCAATCGCTGACAGAGAGCACAGCTGCAGTAGCTGTGCTTTCTGTCAGTTCCCTGACAGCTCCAGGACACGCTGATTGGGACAGAAGAGTTTCTCTCTCCCAATCAGCGGTGTTCCCTGCAGTACACACCCCTGCCCCCTAGTAAAAACACTCCTCACACAGTTAACCCTTTCCCTGAAAAATAAACTTAACCCCTTCCTCCCCAGTGCCATTAGTACAGTGTCAATGTTTTTTTTTTTGCACTGATCACTGTATTGGTGTCACTGGGGATGTCAATGACCCCAAGTCAGTACCCCCCAATGTCAGAATGTCCGCCACAGTCCCGCCATAAGTCGCTGATCGCCGCTAAAGGTCGCTGATCGCCGCCATTATTAGTATAAAAAAAACCCCTAAAAATCCCAGTCTCTTTCCCGCCATTTGTAAACGCTATAACTTTCACGTAAACCAATTTACGCGTATTGGGGTTTTTTTTTCTAGCAAAAACATGTCGCAGAATATATTTTGGCAGAAATTTATGACTAAATTTGATTTTGAAATTTTTTTTTTACTGGACATGTTTTATAGCAAAAAGTCCAAAATATTGTTTTTTTTCTCAAAATTGTCAGCCTTTTTTTTATAGCGCAAAAAATAAAAACCGCACAGGCGATCAAAATACCACCGAAAGAAAGCTCAATTTGTGGGAAAAAAAGGAAGTAAATTTCATTTATGTACCGTATTGCATGACCGCGCAATTGTCCGTTAAACTAGCGCAGTGCTGTAAAGCAAAAAAATGGCGTAAATTGCAGTATCTATACCATAGTTTGTAGACGCTATAACTTTCACACAAAGCAATCAATATACACTTATTGGGATTTTTTTTTACCAAAAACATGTAGCAGAATACATTTTGGCCTAAATTTATAACCAACTTTGAGTTTACTTTATATTTTTTATAGCTGAAAGTAAAAAATATCGTTTTTCTTCAAAATTCTTGGCCTTTTTTTGTTTATAGTGTGAAAAATAAAAAGCGCACAGGTGATCAAATACCACCGAAAGAAAGCTCTATTTATGTGAAAAAAAGGACGTAAATTTTGTTTGGGTGCAGCATTGCATGACCACGCAATTATCAGTTGAATTAGTGCAGCGCCGAGTAGCAAAAAGAGGCCTGGTCATTAAGGGGGGTAAATCCTCTGGAGGTCAAGTGGTTAATTCATATAAAAAAAAAAAAAACACAAATGTTGATTCCAACAGAAATGTACTTAAAGCAGAGTTCCAGCTGCAAAAAAGTCAGCAGCTACAAAAACTGTAGCTGCTGAGACTTTTAAAATACAGACACTTACCTGTCCCACGATCCAGCAGTGTCCTCATCATGGCTGGTTTCACCGGCGGTCTTCTCTCCCTGGCGCTGGCATCTTCAGTGTGGGCACCCAGCTGTGACAGCTTACAGCTTCACAGCCGGGTGCCCACTGCGCATGCGCGAGAAGCTTTGTGAATGGCCCTGTAGTCTTCTAGGACCTGTCACGTGTCCCAGAAGACTACAGGGAGGGGGGGGAGAACTTTCACTTCCAATTGCCTAGGAGATCGGAGCAGAAGTGGGAGCGGGTACCTGTCAAATTCGGGTACCCGCTCCCCAAAGCTGAACTTCCCCTTTTGGATTTAAGCTAATTACAGTACAGAGCATGTTTTTTCAGTCTTATAAAGTGTAAGAAGACAATCACTTTCCACAGCGCTGTCTTTGAGATGCACCAACACTGAGGGAACATGGAAGAAATGGGAAAGGTCTAGCAGGTATTGAACAAACGTGCACTAAACACGAGGGGAGGACAGATAAAAATACCCAAATCCCATACTAAACAAGCTGGCTCAAAACCACCTCTAGATGACAACATATTGCAGAAAAAATGATAATCGCATGTAGGTCAATACAAGACATAAAAAAATACATGAAAATGGGGCATAACAACCCCGCTGAAATGGCTTGTTTGCTGTATAAGTTTCAGTTAGCTAAATAAATTCCAGACAAAACAAAAACGTGTACAAAGTCACACAATTGGTTTACTTTGAAAAGCAGCCACAGCCTCATTTTAAAATTCTGTCACCTGCCAGCAGCTGCAAAGTAAGACCAATTCATGAGCGAGTCATTGTAGGCAGAAAATGTTCTTGGTGAGGCATTCACTTTAAGTGGGTGTGGTTCTACAAGAGTTCTACAGATTGTTAGCCTAAAGCCAGCCATAAACGGTTCGAATCTAGAAGAGATTCAAAGCAAGTATGGACAGGCTGAATGTACCCAAGTTGATCGATCGATCAACTTGGGTACAACCAGCCTGTTGGATTTTCCATGCAATTATTGCCACTAGGAGTAATCACCGTGTTATTCTAACGGGGACGGCTCCCCCCACTGGGGGAACGCAATGGCTCCAAAGGAGGGATTCCCCCATCAGTACTAATTGTGTTGACGGGGGAATCAAGAGATTTTCTTTCGTGGTTGTACGAAAGAAATTGCTCCATATATATATAGGGGTGTGGTGATTAGTTAACTAAAGAAAGGTAGTAACCATAAACACTGAACCCCAAAGTTTTAGAGGAGGACAGCAGACAACAACTCTATGAATAATCATCCTACACAGTAAAGAAATGGTGGGAAATACTACATACATACAAATTAAAATATTGAAATGAAGCCACTCAGTGAATCATACCTGCTGTATTAGCGATTTCCCAGGTCTAGATATTAGTGACATGCATACAGCAGCCATGGTGTACCCTATGCTCCTCTATGCGTCTTTTAGATTGTAAGCTCCATGAGCAGGGCCCCCCTATTCCTTCTGTATTGATATGTATTGTAATTGTACTGTCCCCCTTTATATTGTAAAGCTCTGCGGAAACCGTTGGCGCTATATAAATCCTGTATAATTATAAGAATTATTATTTTCAGTAATAATCATGAAATTAAATGAATACTAATAACGGCAAAAACAAAACTTGGAGACTTTCTTTATCTGAACTAGCAAAAGTGTGCCTTTTCCAGTACAGACAATGTTACAGAACTGTTTTAGTGGGTTAGAGACGTAGGAGAGGAGCGTGTAGGGTATGGAGGCAGACAGCGTGTGTAGGAGAGGAGCGTGTAGGGTATGGAGGCAGACAGTGTGTAGGAGAGGAGTGTGTAGGGTATGGAGGCAGACAGCATGTGTAGGAGAGGAGCGTGTAGGGTATGGAGGCAGACAGAGTGTAGGAGAGGAGCGTGTAGGGTATGGAGGCAGACAGTGTGTAGGAGAGGAGCGTGTAAGGTATGGAGGCAGACAGTGTGTAGGAGAGGAGCGTGTAGGGCATGGAGGTAGACCGTTTGTGTAGGAGAGGAGCGTGTAGGGCATGGAGGTAGACCGTTTGTGTAGGAGAGGAGTGTGTAGGGTATGGAGGCAGACAGTGTCTGTAGGAGAGGAGTGTGTAGGGTATGGAGGCAAAGTGTAGGAGAGGAGCGTGTAGGGCATGGAGGCAGACAGTGTGTATAGGAGAGGAGTGTGTAGGGTATGGAGGCAGACAGAGTGTAGGAGAGGAGCGTGTAGGGCATGGAGGCAGACCGTGTGTGTAGGAGAGGAGCATGTAGGTTATGGAGGCAGACATAGTTATATTGCCTTTTCTTTGTATCCTGAACAAATCTTCTGGCAGTTGTGGCTGCAATCTCTCTTGGTCCACTTGACCTTGGCTTGGTATCAAGAGATCCCTGAATATCCAGTTCTTAATTATGGATTGAACAGCACTGACTGGCATATGCAAGGCTTTGGATATCTTTTTATATCCTTTTCCATCTTGATAAAAGTTCCATTTCTGCTCCCCATGGCTCAGTATCTAGCCTACTCCGTGCATCCACGTGATAGCTAACAAACTCATTGACTGTTTATACATGGACACTAATTACAATATAAAAAGCCACTGTGAGGGACCGCCTAGTGGCACCACTAGCACTCCACCGGTCAGGCGTGCCCAGAGCGCGGAGTCTAAGCCCCAGGGTACTTGTAAACCAGAGCCCCTGATGGTGGGGATGGACTTGGAGTACCCCGAGACCAGGTTGCAACTACTGAGCACACCTGTCAGTGGTAGGGGTGTTCGCCAGGGGCTCCAACCAGGGAGAGCCAGATGTGAGGAGGTCGGGTGACCCCGATGGGATGATGGATGGATAAGCAAGTGCGAAGTCAGACGGGCCGAGTTGGTAACGTAGAGGACGGTATGGTACAAGGGAGCGGACAGAGAATCGTCGGGTCACACGCCAGGTCAGCAACAGCAGGTCAGATCTAATGAGGGGCATTCAGAAGAGAGGTCAGGCAAAGCAAAGGTCTGGGCAGGAGAAATCAGCAGGTCAAGAGCAATCCGGGTCAAATAACTTACTAGGAACAGGTTCAGATTCGCAGGATACAGGTAGGACCAGAAGGCACTGAATGACAGCTCAGGGCCATTTAAATATCCCGCCCTGCGCTGCCATTGGTGCCCAGCGGGCGGCCGCGGCTTCTACTGCGCATGCGCGAACTCGAACGCCGCGGCCGGCCCGGACCTAGTGCCCGTGTCCCTGCACAGGGCAGTGCACTGCGCCTGCGCCGGGACCATCGCGGCGGGGATCGAGGAGATCCCTGACATTGCCCCCCCCCTACGGGCAACCTCCAGATGCCCACCCGATCTCTCCACCACGGGTGGTCACAAAGAAACCTCCGGACAAGTCTGGGTGCATGGACATTATGGGCTGGTTCCCAAGAATTGTCCTCAGGGCCGTAGCCCTTCCATCTGATAAGAAATTGGGTCTGGCCCCCCCTTCTTCGGCACTTCAGGATCGTTTCAACCTCAAATTATTCTTCCTCTTCGACTGTTATGGCCTCCGGGGGCCTGGATTCTCGTTCCGGGAAGGCATCTGGGACTACCGGCTTCAGCAGGGACACGTGGAAGACTGGGTGGATCTTGAGTGTCTCAGGGAGAACAAGTTCATAGGCCACTTCATTGACCATCCGCTTAATGCAAAAGGGGCCTATAAATTTAGGTCCCAACTTCTTCGAAGGGCAGAGCATCTTCAAGTTAGATGTAGCCAGCAAAACCTTCTCTCCGGGCCACAACACCAGATCTCCTCTTCGTTTCCTGTTAAAAGCCTTTTTGTAGTCTTCTTGGGCCTGACTGATGGCTTCCTGTAGTTTCTTATTGTTTGAAGAGAAAAAAGTTAGTGCATCCTGTGTTGCTGGAACTGGGCATTCCGGGACCAAATCCGGGAGGAAGACAGGGTGAAACCCATAGTTGGAGAAGAACGGGGACTGCCCTGTTGCTGAATGGCAAGTGTTGTTGTACGCGAATTCCGCCAAAGGGAGAAGTGGCACCCAGTCGTCCTGAGTAAATGATGTGTAACATCGCAAGTATTGCTCCAGGGTCTGATGGGTCCTTTCGGTCTGTCCATTAGTCTGAGGGTGAAATGCCGAGGAAAGGGATAGTTTGATATCCAGGGCTTTGCACAATGCCCTCCAGAATCTCGAGGTAAATTGAACCCCTCGGTCCGAGACGATGTCTTCAGGGACCCCATGCAGTCTTACAACCTCTCGAATGAAAACTTGCGACGTCTCGGCTGCCGATGGAGTCTTCCGTAATGGTACGAAATGGGCCATTTTGGATAAACGGTCCACGACCACGAGAATTGCTGTGTGGTCTAGTGAAGGTGGAAGCTCGACTATGAAGTCCATTGAGATCTTCTGCCAAGGCCGTTCAGGAATGGGTAATGGACGTAGCAGACCCCAAGCCTTATTTCTTGAAGGCTTGTTCCTTTGGCAGATGACACAGGAGCCCACGTAGTTCTTACAATCCTTGGCCATGTCTGGCCACCAGAAGGAACGTCGGAGAAGTTCCAGGGTCTTGACTGGGCCAAAATGTCCTGCCATCGGGTGGTCGTGGCAATGTCCCAAGACTAGGGTTCGGGCTTCCTCCGGCACCACAATCCGGTCCTCCCTCCATAGGAGTCCCCCCTTGTTCTGGAGGGGCGCCCCATCGGGGGTAGACATGGCTGTGGATGCTCCATTATCTTGGAGCGAAGGTTCGTCTGGAGGGCCAAGAAGTTTCCTGCAGGCAGAATAGTGTCAGGTACTGGGATCTCCTTGGCGTCCTCGTACATGCGTGACAACGCGTCTGGTTTCGTGTTTTTTGATCCCGGCCTGTACGTGATGTGGAAATGGAATCTTGAGAAAAACAATGCCCATCTCACTTGTCGTGGGCGCAAACGTTTGGCGGTCCTCAGGTATTCCAGGTTCTTGTGGTCTGTGAATATCAGGATGGGGTGTGAGGCACCTTCCAGCAGGTACCTCCATTCCTCTAATGCTGTCTTGATAGCCAGTAGTTCTCGATCGCCAATGTTGTAATTCTTCTCTGCAGGGGTAAGTTTCCGTGAGAAAAATGCTACCGGGTGGAGTAATTCCTTGGCGCCCTTTCGTTGGGAAAGAATGGAACCAACCGTGTTCTCGGACGCATCTACCTCTAAGATGTAGGGCAGGGAGGCGTCAGGGTGACCCAGAATGGGTGCCGAGGTGAATAACCTCTTTAATGCTTCAAAAGCTTCCTGTGCCTCTGGAGTCCATCTGAATCGGGTCCCAAGCTTGGTTAACTGAGTGATGGGGGAGACCAGACCCGAGAAGTTCTTGATGAACTTCTGGTAGAAGTTTGCGAACCCGATAAATCGTTGCACGCTTTTCCTGTCCGTGGGTTCAGGCCAATCTAGGATCGCAGAGACTTTCTGAGGGTCCATTGCGACCCCCGCGGTGGAGATAATCAGGCCCAGAAATGTAATGCTAGACTGTTCAAAGCAACATTTCTCTGCTTTAGCGTACAACCCATGCTGCTGCAACCGCCCCAACACCCTTGCTACATGTACACTGTGCTCCCCCAGGGAGGATGAGAAAATCAAAATGTCGTCTAAGTAGACGATTACAAAGATATCCAGGAAGTCCCTAAAGATGTCGTTTACGAAGTGCTGGAAGGTGGCCGGTGCATTGCACAACCCGAAAGGCATGACCAGGTATTCGAAATGGCCAAAACGGGTGCGGAAGGCTGTTTTCCACTCATCCCCCTCCCTTATGCGAACCAAGTTGTAGGCTCCCCTTAAATCCAGCTTGGTAAACACTACTGCAGCCTTTAAACTCTGGAATAATTCCGGTACCAATGGTAGCGGGTAACGATTTTTGACTGTGACCCTATTCAGTTCCCGGTAGTCAATACACGGCCTCAAGGTCTTGTCCTTTTTTTCCACAAAAAAGATCCCTGCACCTGCTGGAGAAGTGGAGGGACGGATGAATCCCTTCCGGAGGCTGTCCTCAATATAGTCCCTTCAGGGCCCCTAATTCGAGCTCAGAAAGGGGAAAAATTCGACCAAAGGGAATTTCTGAACCAGGTAACAGGTCAACAGGACAGTCATACGGGCGGTGGGGGGGTAGAGTATCTGCTCCCCGTTTACTGAACACATCAAGAAACTCATGATAGGCTGCAGGAATCACTTGTTTTAAGCTGGCATCCCCTTCAGAGCACAGGAGGACCTGGGGGACCTCCGGGCCTGAAGTTCGGCAAAGTTCCCGACAGTATGGGGAAGGGAATGAGATAACCCCAGTTTCCCAGTCAATTTGGGGGTTATGGGCCCGCAACCATGGGAGCCCCAGAATGACTGGGAAAAGGGGTGATGCAATAGCATCCAGGCGGAGGAGCTCCCGGTGCTGGCCGGCGATGGAAGTAACAATGGAAGGGGTCTCCTGGTTAACCACCCCTGATTTTATCCGGGAACCATCGGCCAAAAAGATGTGAAACCCCTTCTCCTTTGGATGGAGGGGGATACCCTGCCGGTGAGCAAAATTGATATCCACAAAACAGCTGCATGCCCCCGAATCAACTATGGCCGTCACCTCCACAGTCCTTTCTGAAAGCTGAAAGGAGAGGGGCACAACTAAGTATTGGGACGGATTCATATTGCCAATAGATAAGGAAGACGAGGTGAACTTACTCAGTTTCTGCGGGCAGGAACGTACCATGTGACCAGCTTCACCGCAGTAGAGACACAGGTTCTGGGAGCGTCTGCGCTGGCGTTCCTCTGGCAGTAGTTTAGGCCGTGCCAGGTCTAGCTGCATGGGTTCGGGAGCATCCTCAGACGGCAGGTTCTGGATGTTTGGCCTAGTAGCTTGACTGGATCCTTAGAATGACCCCCAGGTATTTCCGCAGCCTTGACCAGACTTCTCCAAACTGCGCTCCCGTAGTCTACGGTCAATTTTAATGGTTAGTGCAATCAAGTCCTCTAATGTCTCGGGCACCTCCACCCGGACGAGCTCGTCTTTCAGAGCCTCTGATAGGCCCATACAGAACTGGTGCAAAAGCGCAAACTCGTTCCAGCGAGTGTCCCCCATCCAACGCCTAAAGTCAGAGGCGTATTCCTCTGCCGCTCGCCGACCTTGTCGGAGTGCGTATAATGTGGCCTCGGCCGAGGCTGCCCGTTGTGGATCATCGTATAAGATGGCCATAGCGTTAAAAAAATTGTCAACCGAAACAAGATGTGGATCATTGTTTCCCCTTAGTCGGTGGGCCCAGTCTTGGGGTTCACCCTGCAACAGGGAGATAAACCCCACCTTCACTGATTCTGTCAGAAAGGTCCATGGTTGCAGTTCAAAATAGAGCAGGCAGGAGTCACGGAATGACCGGAAGCGTGTGCGATCCCCGTGGAAGCGCTCGGGTAAGGGTACTCGGGGTTCCGCCACAGGGAGTGATGCGGAAGGCCCGGGAGCTGGCTCATGGGCTGCTGCGACCGGGGGTGCAGGAGCCGGGGCTTGTGAAACAGGAACAGATACGGTGCAGGCCTGGAACCGGTTCTCAATCTGCAAACATCTGTCCTGTAACACGTTTACAGCTTGCGTCAGGGTAGCCAAGTGTCTGCAAATTTCCTCCATCGGTGAGGGTCCTCCTCGAGGCTCAGTCATGGCCTTCTGGTACTGTGAGGGACCGCCTAGCGGCACCACTAGCATTCCACCGGTCAGGCCTGCCCAGAGCGCGGAGTCTAAGCCCCAGGGTACTTGTTCACCAGAGCCCCTGATGGTGGGGATGGACTTGGAGTACCCCGAGACCAGGTCGCAACTACTGAGCACACCTGTCAGTGGTAGGGGTGTTCGCCAGGGGCTCCAACCAGGGAGAGCCAGATGTGAGGAGGTCGGGTGACCCCGATGGGATGGATGGATGGCTGAGCAAGTGCGAAGTCAGACGGGCCGAGTTGGTAACGTAGAGGACGGTATGGTACAAGGGAGCGGACAGAGAATCATCGGGTCACACGCCAGGTCAGCAACAGCAGGTCAGATCTAATGAGGGGCATTCAGAAGAGAGGTCAGGCAAAGCAAGGGTCTGGGCAGGAGAAATCAGCAGGTCAAGAGCAATCCGGGTCAAATAACTTACTAGGAACAGGTTCAGATTCGCAGGATACAGGTAGGACCAGAAGGCACTGAATGACAGCTCAGGGCCATTTAAATATCCCGCCCTGCGCTGCCATTGGTGCCCAGCGGGCGGCCACGGCTTCTACTGCGCATGCGCGAACTCGAACGCCGCGGCCGGCCCGGACCTAGTGCCCGTGTCCCTGCACAGGGCAGTGCACTGCGCCTGCGCCGGGACCATCGCGGCGGGGATCGAGGAGATCCCTGACAGCCACAGATGTGGGAAATTAACCTTAGTTTCAGCTTTTCAACCTGTGTGTCACCTTGTGTGTCTGTACCAAGGCCAAACATTCCAGGGGATGAAAACTTTTGATCATGGCCATTTGGGTGATTTCTGCAATCATAATTTAAAAAGGATCCAAACTATGTGACAATACATTGGTTCATATGATCACTATCCCTAAATAAAAAAGGTTTTTCTGGCATGATCAGTCATATTTTCAATATCAATGCCAAAATTTCATGATTTCTGCAGGGTATGTAAATTTATGAGCACAACTGTACATCAATATGTATAGTGGTGAGCATGCCAATTCAGCTATAATGGGCACGTAACACTTACAAGGGCTAAAAAAAAAAAAAAAAAAAAAAAAAAAAAGTGTCTACCTTATTTATTTTCAATGCACTGCAAGACGTTCTGTATTGGAAGTGTTGTAGTGTGACCTCTAATGGTTAGCAGAATCATTTTATTTTGGCCAGCAGCCTGTGTAAACTCTCAGTTACAAAAGTTGATGTCTATTTCTGTATACAATAAGATCATCTATATATGGTTTGCCTTATTTTAGACTCCAATCAAAGAAGCATTATCACTGTTTATAAATATTACAACTACATGGCTTTTGTTATTACACATAATAAGCCATTCACAATTACCAAGTCCTCAACTGACCTGGTTGGATGTTGTGCATCCATTTAGGCTTTTGAGGTCAGGTGAGGTCAGGGCAATCAGAACTGGCTTATGTTAAAAAAATAAAAAAAAAAAAGTTTCAAAAAACTTAAAAAATAAAAAACAATACATTACAAATTGTAGAATGTGTGTAATAAAAAATCTGTTTGCTTTCACTTTTTTTCTTGCTTGTTTCGGGGTGTGTCGTTTGAGTTTTTTCAATATGTTTTATTTATAAAAAAAAAAAAAAGGTGGTGGGAGGGGGGTGGGGGGGATAAGACAGTAATACAAGCATTTACAAGTAGTTAAAGTTTTTAAGTCACCATTATTTCCTATTGTCTAAAAACCCTCAAAAAAAGAAAAAAATCTGAAAACAAAAAGAAGAAAATGACAGGTAATTTTAAAAAAATGTATGTCTACATTTGCTTGTGCTACTATTTCTGTGTTTTCAATTTTTTTTTTTGAACAGCTAAAATACCAATGTAAAAATGGTACACAAAATTGTCGTCTTTTCTTTTTTCCCCCTTTTAAAATAGATTTTGTTATATCTTTAAACACATCTCCTTTAAATGTTCAAGTTGCTTTATGCACAGATGCATGATCCATTTTTTTTGTTTTTGAAAAATACATTTCTCTATAATCACATTTACAGTATATAAGTTATAACTTGTGTTTGCAGCGCCTACAGCAGGGGTGCTCAACCTGTGTCCCTCGGAGCCCTCTGATGTGGCCCTTGACCTAAAACCAGGGTAGCTCACTTAAATTATATCTTGTGGGTCCCTGAATGCAAGAGTTTTGGTGTACCCTCAGAAAGTGCACCAGACCCGCAAGATATAATAAAAGTCTATGGAAAATGGCAGGTAACCCGAAGGAAATCCACAGGTGCACCGTAGCTCATCAGTGTGAAAGCAGCCTTATAGGGGGCTCAGGACAGTAAGGGCTAGTTTACATTTGCATCTTGAGGGGCAGTAAAAACCTATAGTTGAGATGTGTTTTTACCACACACCCCCAACCACTGGTGTAGCATCAGTGGTCTCAATGGTGACCTGCCCCATGCTCCAGGGGGGCCCGTGTGGCCTCCCTGTCACATTCCGTTTTACACTTGGACAGGAGGGGCAGCATATACAAGAATCGGTCCTCTCCATTTTGCTCCTCCAACTGCTAAAAGCCGGCTTCTCCTCCTATCTCTCCCAGCAGCTGCAGGAGGAAAATAAAAAAAAAATCATAATTCTGAACCATTTCATTTTATTGTGGCCTGCGACCGGTTACCAAATCACTTAAGTGACCCTTGTTCTTCAAAATGTTGAGCACCCCTGGCCTGCAGCATTTGATTATTATAAATGTGGATCAGTATAAACAGTGTGCATATGAAGAAATAAACATCCAGTGAAAACATACACAATCATAATGTGCAAACAATATACAAACGGTGATCAAACTAATACAGTAATGCAAAAAAGTCTTTATAACAAGCTCATTTAGGTGCAGAAAATCTAAATATGCTGTGACATCCACCACCGTATCCAATCTAGAGCCCATCTTCCAGTGTATGGTCTTACAAATCCCCCTGGTGAATTTCACACTCAAAAGAAATTGGAACTGCAAAACGCACAGCAACAACAGCCTGATTGCTCAGAGTAGCTTGCAATCCATGCCACAACCTCTGACAGATGGAACGGTCTGTCCTCCCATAACAGTTTTCAGACCGGGATAAGTTGCATCAATAAAGCTCAAACAGATCCATAGTGTAGTCATTTTATTTAAAACATGCCACAAGCACAACAAAGCATCCAAAGCTAATCAAAATCTCATATAGATCTCACATTAGGAGCCACTGCTTAGAATTCAAGGCAGCAACGTGACATCAGGGCTGAGACTCCTGGGCGGAGTCTAAACTCTGACATCACACTGCTGCAGTGCACTTGGATGAACTTGTTAGAGACTTTTTGGGCATCACTTTTTTAGTTTGGTCACGGTTTGTATTTATATTATATTGTTCGCACATTATGAGTGTATCTTTTCACTGATGGAGATTTATTTATGTGCACATGATCTATATCAGCCTTCACTACATGGTGAACTGCGGTCTGGATCCACACCTACTGAAGGCCCAGTCCAGACCAACAGCCCACCATTCTGCTCTGCTGGATCCTTACTAAACTGCAGTCAATGGTAGTTAGGATTTCCGTTTTTTTCATGTGTGTGCTCTGCCCCATGCAGCATGCTTCTCCTCCCAGCTCCCGTCCCCCACATGGCTCTAATCGAATCTACTGATCTATCGTGAGACTCTGATGGGGTAAATCTGATGTATGGGGGCACTCTGATGGGGTAATCTGATGTATGGAGGCACTCTGATGGGGTAATCTGATGTATGGGGGCGCTCTGATGGGGTAATCTGATGTATGGGAGGCACTCTGATGGGGTAATCTGATGTATGGGGGCACACTCATGGGGTAATCTGATGTATAGGGGCGCTCTGATGGGGTAATCTGATGTATGGGGGCGCTCTGAAGGGGTAATCTGATGTATGGGGGCGCTCTGAAGGGGTAATCTGATGTATGGGGGCGCTCTGATGGGGTAATCTGATGTATGGGGGCGCTCTGATGGGGTAATCTGATGTATGGGGGCGCTCTGATGGGGTAATCTGATGTATGGGGGCGCTCTGATGGGGTAATCTGATGTATGGGGGCGCTCTGATGGGGTAATCTGATGTATGGGGGCACACTCATGGGGTAATCTGATGTATGGGGGCACACTCATGGGGTAATCTGATGTATGGGGGCACACTCATGGGGTAATCTGATGTATGGGGGCACACTCATGGGGTAATCTGATGTATGGGGGCACACTCATGGGGTAATCTGATGTATGGGGGCACACTCATGGGGTAATCTGATGTATGGGGGCACTCAGATGGGGTAATCTGATGTATGGGGGCACACTCAGGGGGTAATCTGATGTATGGGGGCACTCTGATGGGGTAATCTGATGTATGGGGGCACACTCATGGGGGAAACTCATGTATAGTGACACCTAATATATGGGGGCACTCTGATGGGGACACCTGATATAAGGGGGTACTCTGATGGGAGAAACTGAACTAAGAGGTACTCTAATGGGGACACCTTATGTAAGGTGGTTCTTTTTTCTTTTACTTGAACAGAGAGAGTCGGACCTCGGCTGGAAGAAAAATGTTAGCAATTGGACCTCTTTGAATGTTAATTCATTACCCCTGATCTATATACTGATCTGCATTTATACAAATTTTTTTCTGCTGTAATCACTGCAAACATACAGTATGTGATAAAGGTTTTCTCTGGGTGTATATATTAACCCTTATCTTTGATGGCTGCCTGTCCTGTTTTATCACAGAGCTGACCTGATTAACCCATCCTATTTATGTGCGTTAGCCTTGCCCAATAACATACACAATTCTCAACTGAGTATGTGCCAACATGTCAAGGCAGTGTGTATGTTGGGGCAATGGTGAGGGAATGCAGTGGCAGCTTTTGTATTTTTTTTTACAGTAACATGTGCAATAAATAAAGCAAATAAAGCATAATAATTATTTCTGTGTTGCTCATGTGTGCCCTCTCATGCACAAACACAGTACTGCAATTGCATTGTTCAGCTAAAAAATAGGAGGTACAGAGCCTATGAGAGTGGCTCTGTACCACATGATTACTGTGACCAATCACAGCACTGCACAATGTAAACAATGGCTTCAGTCAGTTATTGTGTCTAGTGCACCATTACCAAGCTCCATGTTTTAACCCTCTCATACTGGTAAAGATGGACCCTCACCTTCATATATGGACACATATGAGAAACAGGTCAATGGGACATCTCCCCTCCTAGTGGGGGTAATGTAGTAATCCCTTCTGTGCAAAATCACCCAAGCCCTTGGGGGAAGCCCAAAAAGAATTATAAAATTATGGAGTTACGTGATGTGTGACGATATGCGTGGGGAGGAGCTTGGGTGACGTCAGAGCCAACAGTTCAGTAGGAGCCACAATATACAGCTTTACCACTACCTATATACTGTGGTTGTTGTACTGTTACCATGTGAGTGTATTTCAATAAATTTTTATGAGCTTTTAGCAGATGTGCTGCACTCTGGTCACTCTATATGGTTGTTAAGTTCCATTTTCAGAATCAGCATGATCGTTCAGAGGGCTTGTTGGAGGACACAGTGGCCATGTATAAGGGGAGGATTTTGCACAGAAGAGATTACTACATTACCCCCACTAGGAGGGGAGATGTCCCATTGACCTGTTTCTCATATGGGTCAATATATGAAGGTGAGGGTCCATCCTTACCATATGCTCACATACGTGGCAGTGTATTTCTCTTAAAGATTTACAGCACTAGGATTGCGGGCTCACTGTCCAGTAGATATATAGTCCTTTCCACCAAGATTTTCTGAAGAGTTGTTTCTTTTTATTCCTTTCGACTTTTCATTTGGACTTTCACGTTTAATGCACACAGGTGTTTTTTGTCTTAGTGTTTTTATTTGTGTTATTTGAGCAGCACAACACTATACACATTTATATCATGCACATCTGCATCAGATTCTGTGTGCACCAGTTTTAGTAAGTCTCCCCCAGAGTGGCTATGAAATACCACCAAAACAAAGCTTTATCTGTTTAAAATAAAAAAAACACATACAATTATTCGGGTACAGTGTTGCATGACAGTAATTGTCACTCAAACTCTATCACAGTGCTGAAAACTGAAAAATGGCCTGGACTAAAAGTGAGTGTAACATGCTGTTCCTCAAGTGGTTGAAATAATAATATGCGGTGATCTTGCAATAAAGCACTGAACATGGATATAAAAAAAAAAAGCTGAGGAAAATGCAGTAGCATTATGGAGTAAACAGTGCAGTGCCCAGCGAAAAATATAGGATTCAAGGTTGTCCATTCAGGGGTTGGACCTGCTTTAAAGTATTTTAGGTTGGTCTTAAATGCTATATGGCCTCTCAATACAGATGAAATAATGCCGTTGTAAGGGAAGTACTTACTGGGTCTCGAAGCTGCAAGTTCCGTGTACCACGGCACAAACACTGGTGAAGCTCTTCACAGTCATGTTCCAAGCTGGTGGTCTGCGGAAGAGGACCATGGTAGATGCTACTTAATGCTGTCAGCTCCTGAAGAATAGCACTAGCTTGGCGTTGGAGGGCTTCATACTTTGGAAAAAGCTCTTTTTGCTGTGATGGGTTCTCCAACATCATTGAGAGCCTAGTGAGAAAATATCAAAGAGAAGAAAAATACAGAAAAAGTCAAAGAGAAAGATGATGAGGACACAACACAAGATCAGAAACCAGGGGCAGAAAGAAAAAAGAAAGAAAAGAATCCAAACTTATTTGTAAAGCCAAAATTGTTGTCCTAGGTTTGTATTAGGGAATGGTAAGCCTGGTTTTATTTTTGCTATCTGTCACATTGGGAACATATCCCTTTATGTCCTGTTGACTCAACTGGAAGTGATATGAAATACCGAAAGTGAGCGTAATCTCAGATGTCAACAGAACAAGTTTCCTCATTGGAAGACTTCCCCTCCACTATTCTTGATCTGGTGACGACTAAACTTTGGGTTTACTGTTTTTCAGCCAAAATGGCAATGGTAACAAAGGACAAATAGGGAACTTGCACCCAAGTAACAGGGACAAAAACCACAATACAGAAGTCCTAACTCTTCCCCCTTCATCAAAGAAAACACCACTAAAATTCTTGGCTTTACCTAGACTTTACTGGAGCCAATAAAAACATTTTTGATGTAGAAACTATATGGGAAACTTGTTTTTCTTGTTCTGTTGTAGTATTAAGGTATTTTCTTATTTATGGATGAATAGGGAATGGTTAAAACCACAGCCAAGTCTTTATTATTTATTGGTCTATGGTCTTCAGGGAGGCTTCCTTTCACTCATTACCTTGAAGGCATAACAGAAATGAAAGGAGATTTCCTCAAAGTGTGGGAAAATCTCCACTTGTCACCAGAACATCAGTAGCATTTTGGATTTGCCATCAATGGTAGTACCAGGACAAATACTGAAAAAAAAGTCAGTCTTCCAAGCTGAAACAGCTTTAAAAAAAAAAAAAAAAAAGTAACAAGATTGGTTTTATATATACTAAAAGCTGTACAGACTCCCCTCTTGTACTGAAATTACTTACTCTGATTTCACTGCACACTGGGAGCTTCTCACAATGTGCTTTATAAGCAAGTCTGATAGAGCCCGCCTCATTTCCTGCCTGGAGGACATCCAACTTCATCTTGCACAGCCTCTCTCAACCTTTTCAACATAGAGGAACCTTTGAAATACCTTTCCAGTCTCAGGGAACCCCTGCTAATATTACTATATCTACAACTCAAGGGGAAGAATGCTCCTTATACTTGTCATTGGGAAGAATTACCCCATAACAGATAACCAAAAAGATCAATAGTGTCAGTGGGAAACTATCAGAGAGGCAGAAATTGCTCATCACTCAAGGAACCCCTAGCAACCTCTGGAGGAACCCTGGCTGAGAAACCCTATCTAGCAGTTTCCTCCTCAGTCTAACTGTGCTTGGTCTATACCTTTCATTGATTGGTCCTACCAAGAGCCAGCCCATTGCTTGCATCACGGATGAGGGTTGTTATTGGGAGTACAGAGGCAGGGTGCTGTGATGTTTTCAAGAAGCTCTGTGCAGCACCCTATTGAATCCTCTCACCATCCTGATCTGCCTGCATGACAAAGTACAGACACCCACTGAAGACATCACTGGGTCTATATAAGGTATGCAAGTAAAAATTAAAACAAAAAGGTTTATTGAAAAATTTTATTAGCTTGATGATAAAAAAAAAAAACACAACAATCTACTATGTCAAGACAAAGCAGTAATACGGAAACACTTCCGAGCTTTCTAGAGTCAAACCTGACCACAAAGGAACAAAGAGGAACCAAAGTGGACTGAAATAGCCATTAGCAGAACAATTGGAAGCCAACATCACACATTTTAATGTGCAGTCTAAGGGCCATTCTCAGGAGTACAGGCCGGTCAGCGTGGAGCCAGAGGAAAATGCTTCTCAGCATAATAGGAAATTCAAACAAAAAATAATCAAAACAATGTAAGGTGAACAAGAATGTAAACCATTGAGACAAACAATTAAAAAGTACAAACACGGCTCCAAAAACTTCAATAAACTGTAAGTGCTAAAGTGACACATGAGAAAAAGCCAAACAAGACTTTAAAGTGGAACTTTAGCCAAAAAAAAAAAAAAAAAAAAAGAAAAATCAAAAACAATAGTGACTCTCCCAGTACGCAATCTGTAGCTGCTTTTTAAAAACTGATGTATGAACGGCAAGTCCTCAAGAGCTCCTTCCTTCAACCTGGGGCTGTGTCCCATCTGGATGACATGGCTACAAGTCAAGACGTTGATGAGAAGAGCAGCAGCAAGATTGGTCAGGAGACTAGCATGCAGAGTAGACCAGTAGTCACATTCAGAACCAGCAGAGTGGAATATTGCAGGACCATGAAAAGGAAATTCACCCCACTGTGTGATTTTTTTTCCCTTTCGGTCTCCTCTTACTTTCCAGGGTTATCTTCTAAACACATACTAACACGCCCAGTGAATCCAGCATAAAGTCCTCCAAAAGGCCACTGCACACTGGGTCTAGCTCTGCCATCTTTTTGCTCACATCATCAGGGGGCAGCTTCCTCTCCTGGGTTTCTCCAGGCAAAGCCCCCTGATGACACCCAGGGGTGCATGCAGTGTTTGAGACCCTCCCCTACCTTCCCCTGAAGCCTCATGGGATGTGTGATGTGAGTTTCCCAGAAGGCTTTGGGCAGCTGGAGATGTCATTGTTTTCTAGATGGGAAAGGCAGAAGCTTGGATTGCTCATCCCAAGAAAAGATACTTAACCCCTCAATATTCCCAATTTTATTTTATTTTTTTCTGAAAGGAGGGGGAGGAAGGAGTAATATTCCTTAACCACTTGCCTACCGGGCAATTTTACCCCCTCCTACCCAGGCCAATTTTCAGCTTTTAGTGCTTTTGCACTTTGAATGACAATTGCGCAGTCATGCAACATTGTACCCAAACAAAATTTTTATCATTTTTTTGAGACAGATAGAGCTTTTTATTGGTGGTATTTAATCACCACTGGGTTTTTATTTTTTGCTAAACAAACTAAAAACTACTGAAAACTTTGAAAAAAAAAAAGTTTTTTTTATTAGTTTCTGTTATAAAATTTTGTAAAGAAGTAATTTTTCTCCTTGACTGATGTGCGCTAATGAGGCTGCACTGTTGGGCATTGATAGGCGGCACTGATGGACATTGATAGGCAGCACTCATATGGCACTGACTGGAACGGTTAGGCTGCACTGACGAACATTGATAGGCAGCACTGATGGGCGGCACTAACTGGCACTCATAGACAGCACTGATATTTGGTGCTGAAAGGCAACTTTGATGGACACTGATATGTGCTATTGATGCGCACGGATATGTGGCATTGATGTACACTGATGAGCACTGGTTCTGTATTCATTATTATATCACTAATTGTACATGTTTGAATTTAAACGATATAAGAATTTGAATCTTACCTGGTGCTAACCTCTTGTGGTGCCTGTATAGCAGAGCCCAGACCAGTAGAAGAAGAAGCAGCACAAGCAGCTATTTAACTGTGCTGTAATGCTCTTGAGCTAACAGGGAACATGCTAATAGGACAACAAAAAGATCAACTTATCAGTATGCTGCTTCTTTCACTGTCTAGTCACAGACTGGAGGAGGGACAAGACCTCTAAATGTTACTTAATGGTAGCAGAAAAAAAAAGTAGTTATTGTGTCCTATTAGACTATAGATATGTGCAGTTAATTTTGTTCTGAATCAAAATTTAGACAAATGTTTCATTATTCAGAGATTTGGCTGTATTCAAAATTTCCCAAATACAACAGTAACGAATTTAAACTAATCTGAAATAATGGAATGAAATTATGTCCGAAATTCGAATCGAGTTAGAAAACAAAATCAAAAACAAGAATAGAATAAAATAGAATAGAAAGTAAAAAGGGATAGAATAGGAAGGAACAGAATAGAAAAAAAATAGGCTAGAAAAGAAGAGTCGAACAGAATAGATGATAAAAGAACAGAACATAAAGAAACAGAATAGAAAATCAAAAAAGAAAGTATAGAAACACAATAGAATAGAAAAAAAGAAAATAAAATAGAACAGAAAATGAATAGAACAGAATGGATTTGAAAATAATAGAATAGAACAGAATAAAATAGAATAGAGAATAAAAGGGATAGAATAGAACAGAATATTATTATTATTACACAACATTTATATAGCACCAACAGTTTGCTCAGCCCTGTACATTACAATGGGAGACAATACATGAGACAGTACAGTAACAATACAATAAAATACACAAGGGGTTTGAGGGCCCTGCTCCTTGGAGCTTACAATCTAGGAGGGAGGGAGAATAGAAAAGAATCGGATGGAATACAAAAGAGTAAAACAGAAAAGAAGAGAAGATAAAAAGAACAGAATAAAATAAAACAGAACATAAAGAACGGCTGCTATATATACACATGTGATTTGCATTTCCAGGTAGGGGACATGTGTTGGGGATATCAATCACCGGGTCCCGGCTGGCGATTCCTGGCCAGTTCTTGGTAATCGCCGGAAAAGCTGACAGGGAAGAGACCTGTGTAAACAACACAGGTCTCTCCACTGTCAGAATGGAAATGCATGAGGGACTACGATGTCACTACTCACCCGGTGGACGGCGAGTATAGACTGTGTGCAGCGCACAGCAGTGGATTTTTATCAAGCACACATTGTCTTTTATTAAATGTAAGTGCATTACCTGGCACCTAATAAAGATTACTTAAAAAGGATAAGGCACTATATTCCTCTTTGTCTCTTTATAATAATATACCATGAAGGATAACCAAGGATAAGGGAGGAGGAGAAAGCAGTATTGGAAGGAGAGAGAGATCCCAACAGGGATACTGACATATAAGGAGGAGATTACTGAGAAGATCTGGAGGGATATCCATTCATTATCCAATTGACGATACCACATATGTTCCCATTGTGAACAAAAAGCGTAGCAAGCCTATTTACTAGGCTTACAGGGAGGTGAGCGCATAGAAAAATCTTAAGAAGAAGTCACAGAAATTCACCATTTCACTCTTTTGGAGCACATCACATTTTTTTGGGACTATCACTTTTATATTTATTCACAGAGTTTTTGTGTATTGCTTATATTTGACATAATAGCACTTTAAGAAGTTTTGTTTACAATTTTATTTATGGTATACAATACAGAAGATTAATCTGTTTGTTATTCTGACTATATGCACTGGATTAGAATTTTGATATTTAGCATAAATAATTCATTTTGAGATCACTGTTTGAATAATACTGTAATACACAGGAGATATTATTTTATCTATTTTAGAGAGTGGAAATTTTTGGATTTTTGTTTTAAATGATTCACATTAATTATGCATTAATTAATAATATTTAAATTAGAGTTGGTACACAGTTATTGTGTAATTAACACAGATGTGGGAGCGCGACATTTATTCGTTTTTTTCTTTTTTTGTTATGCACATTGAATGAGGATGTGATTAATGTCAGTGAACCTTGATACGTCTTTAAAATAAGTGGCTCACAAGTAATTACCGTATTTTTCGCACCATAAGACGCACTTTTTTCCCCCCAAAAAAGGGGGGAAAATGTCAGTGCGTCTTATGGAGCGAATATGGAGCGGCCGGTCCGGTATTTCCACTGCCGCCGCCGTGTCAGAATACCGGGCCGGCCGCTCAGCTCTACAGTGGGACCTTATAGAGATGACTGCTGACCTTTGGGGAGGGGGGGGGGGGAGCGTGTACCTGAATTTGACAGATACCCGCTCCCACTTCCGTGGAGTTGTTCTTTCATCTTACCTGTTCCTCTATCCAGCGGCGCGGTCTTCCCGGCTTCTGTAGTGTGGGCATGACAGTCGGGTGCCAAGTGCGCATGCGCAGGAAGCGGTGCTTTTTGTGAATGGTAAGGCGGCACCTGGGACACATGACAGATCCTAGAAGCCGCCGGACCAATCACAAAGCGCAAGTGCTTCTCGCTCATGCGCACTGGGCACCCGACTGTGATGCCGAGCGCCATTACAGAAGCCGGGAAGACAGCGCGCGGCTGGATAGAGGAACAGGTAAGATGAAAGAACAACTCCGCGGAAGTGGGAGCGGGTATCTGTCAAATTCAGGTACCCGCTCCCCCCCCTCCCCAAAGGTCAGCAGTCATCCCCTGTACTATCCACAGTCTCTGGTCATCCCTGTACTGTGTCCGCAGTCTCTGGTCATCCCTGTACTGTGTCCCCAGTCTCTGGTCATCCCTGTACTGTGTCCCCAGTCTCTGGTCATCCCTGTACTGTGTCCCCAGTCTCTGGTCATCCCTGTACTGTGTCCCCAGTCTCTGGTCATCCCTGTACTGTGTCCCCAGTCTCTGGTCATCCCCTGCACTGTGTCCGCAGTCTCTGGTCATCTCCTGTACTGTGTCCACAGTCTCTGGTCATCCCCTGAACTGTGTCCACAGTCTCTGGTCATCTCCTGTACTATGTCCGCAGTCTCTGGTCATCTCCTGTATTATGTTCGCAGTCTCTGGTCATCTCCTGTACTATGTCCGCAGTCTCTGGTCATCTCCTGTACTATGTCCGCAGTCTCTGGTCATCTCCTGTACTATGTCTGCAGTCCATTAGTTCAGAATTTTTTTTTCCTGTTTTCTGCCTCTAAAACCTAGGTGCGTCTTATGGTCAGGTGCGTCTTATGGAGCGAAAAATACGGTAAACACATTGCAGAATGGAAATGCTGCTTTGTATCTCTCTGCACAGCAGAGAGATACAAAGCAGCATGTCTCTAAAGTAAAACACAGCACACAGTGTAAAAAACACACACCATACCTTCCTGCCCAGTGCCATTAGTACAGTGTCAGCGCTTTTTATTAGCACTGCTCACTGTATTACCCCTGGTTCACATCTGTATTGGCACGCCGTTCACACTGGAAATCGCAACCGTACTAGGAACTGAAGTTCCCTTGTGGGCTGCATTTTCCAAAACAGTGCAGGAACTTCTTCTCTGCGTGTACCGGGGCACGGGAGTCCATTCAAATGAATGGGCTCTTGTGCCCGCGCAAAATGCAAAGCGCAGAGATGTGATCCTATCCTTAGTTTCACTGGGGATGTCAGTGGCAGTTAGTTCCCACCCAGTGTCAGAATGCCCACCGCAGTCCTGCTATAAGTCGCTGATCGCCGCCATTACTAGTATAAAAAAAAAAACAAAACAAAGTATATATACACCACCATTTGTAGACGCTATAACTTTCACGTAAACCAATTAATATACAATTATTGTGATTTTTTTTTAGCAAAGACATGTAGCAGAATACTACATGCAGAAATTTGCCCTAAATTTATGAAGAAATTAGAGATTTTTTGTAAATATTTTTCTTGCATATGTTTTATAGCAAAAAGTCAAATATATAGTTTTTTTTTCAAAATTGTCGGCCTTTTTTTGTTTATTTTGCAAAAAATAAAAAACACAGAGGTGATCAAATACCACTGAAAGAAAGCTCTATTTGGGAGAATAAAATGACAAATTTCATTTATGTACAGTGTTTCATGACCACGCAATTGTCAGTTAAAGTAACACAGCGCCGTATCACAAGAGCGAAGGGGGGGGGGTAAATCCTCTGGAGGGCAAGTGGTTGAAAACAACAAACGTTTTTCAAAGTGTAAAATGCTTTTAAAGCAAGCCTAGAACCTGATATTTTGTATCATATTTTTATCATGGCTAAACTGATCTACAAAAAACAGTAAGAAAAACAGTGTACCATGTATGCATTTCAACTATGAATTTAGTGGTTTGTCTGATTTTTCAGCAGGGAAAAACTGATAATATGCATTAAAGAACGTTGGAAGCTTTTACATAGAAATGTTCTTTCCTTACAATCTCACCTGACTGCTGTGTGATCTTTGCTGTCAACTCGTATTGGTGGCAGCCATTGAGGTGTGCCCCGTAGTTCTCTTGGCCCAAGTGTTCTCCTCCCAAGTTCACCAGACAGGTTGCCCATCTTTATCTTAAACGCCTGAAGGTCCTTCTCAGTTTGGCGATGTTCCCTCTTCTCATCCTGTAGGCCAAATTCTACCAGCTGTAGACGAGACAACTGAGAGAGTATTGCCTCCATCACTAGAGGTTGGTGTTGGCCTATCCTTGCCAATCTCTGTCTCTCTGTTTGAAGCCAGCCATGGTGGGCAGGTAGGCATAGCCCCATTGAATCCTCACAGACTAGCGGAGCTAGTCTTTGTGTCTGTAAACTTTCCATCTCCGCCTCTAGTGTCTGAACTTCTCTCTCCAGCAAAGGCAAACGCAGAGGATCCCAAATCTGACAAAGGGGCAATTGAGTGAAAGGTGTATGAACAACATTAAAAAAAATGTGTAAATGTCAAAACTCCTAAACAGAATATGGGATTTTTGTAATTTATATAAAATTATGGGATGACTAGACAAGTAGCCAGCTGTGAACTGGAAAATGATGATCAGTTACATAAGAGTCTTATGTTCAATAGCCTTTTAAAAGAAAGTTACATTTTCTTATATCCCATTTAAAGGATATCACCATCCAAAGCAGATATTTCAGTTTTGGGAAGGATTGGGAGTTTAAATTACTTGCTCGCCATGCTAGATTAAGTTTTCACCCCCCTTCCTCAAGGTCAAAAAGTGTTGATCTCTCAAAGCTGGACTCACTGATTTTTTCAATATTATAAAGAACCAATTCTGTAAATACCATTACATCATATACCAACTTAGCACAACCAGGAAATTTTATGCACCCCATACTAATTAACATGAGAAGTAGGGGTGGAATGCAGGGCGCCCCTTATTAAAGGGGGGTTCCAGATTCTGATAAGTCACCCCCCTGCACCCCCACAACCACTGTCCAGGTTTGTGTGGAAGAGGACCTTGTCCTCATCAATATGGGGAAAAGGGTGGGTTTTTTTTTTGGGGGGGGGGGGAGCCTCTCTCCCACAAAGCATCCCCACATGTTGAGGGCATGTGGCATAGTATGGCTCAGAAGGGGGAAGGGGCACTCGCTTGTCCCACTCTTTTCCTGGCCTGCAGGGCTGCATGCTCAGAAAAAGGGGACCCCCAAGCCAAAATTTAAAAAAATGGCATGAGGTCCCCCCAAAATCAATACCAGACTTAAGGGTCTGGTATAGATTTTGGGGGGACCCCGTGTCATTTAAAAAAAAAAGTTTTGGCTTGAGGTTCCCCTCAAAATCCATACCAGACCCAGACTGCCTGTTAGGGATTGTTATTTTTTAATCTTTTTTTAACCGGCACTTGTTTTGTTTGCATTCTGCTGTCTGTGGGGAATCCCTGCTAACATGCTTTGGCTTTACGTTTTATATAATGCAGCTTGGAACCTAAAATGTATTGCGAAGACAAAATGGAATGTGCAAAATGTGATTAATAGTTTAGATTTTCCTTAAAAATATTCTTATCCCTTACCTGCTCTCCTGCATTCCTATCCAGCCAGTTTAATGCCTCCTTATTACCACTGAGGGTAGCAAGTGCAATGCTTAGCTGTATTTTCTGGGAGGACCATGCCATTTGAACTCTCTTGCTTTCTTTTTCCATCTCTATCTGAGCATTCCTTTCTTTCTCCAGATCTTCCTCCTTCATAGGCAACACTGCCTTGGCATTTTCCTCCACCTGTTCCCAGCATGTTTCTTCAAGTCTTATGTAGCCATCTAAGTCAAGAGAAGAAAGCAAGATATTCGGGGAAGATGGGGCAGTGTGATAGTAGACTCCAAGCTCTTTTACCATTTCTTGTAGCCTAACCAAGGCCGCATTGCACCGTGAGTTCAGGGTTGAAAGTTCTTCCTTGATGTTACTCAGATTCTTCTCTTCTTGCCTCTCCACTTTCTCCAAGCACAAGCGATTGTGGAGAAATGTTAACCCCAAAGACTCCAACTTGTTGCGGAATTGCAGTCTGTGAGCTTTGAGAGCTCGCAAGTTCTGTAACTCTGCTTCTAGTTCTTCCAGGCTCTTTGTATCTTCCATTTCCCAGTCTCCTTCAGCTTCATTTGCCCCTTTGCAGAGGTTCTGGAGCTCATCTGCTTCTAGAAGTGGTTGTCCGGAGTCTAGAAGGGCATCGTAAGCCTCCAATTGCTCACTGGTTAAAACATTGTTCTGATCCACAGCACTACAAAGCCAGCTTAGGAAGACCTTTACCTCTTCACTGCCTTCACAGAGCCAATCAAAATCCTCCCCCTTAAGATCCTGTGCTCCAGGGTATCCGATAGTACGGAGCATCTCAACAAAATCTGAGCCTACGACACGGGGAGAGTCCAGAAGAAAACAAGAAGATCGTTGCCGAGAGAGCCTAGTTGGGGGCACACTCTAGAAAAAGGAATAAACATGGTAGCTTTATATGAGGAAAATACAGTGGGCTGCCAATGCTGACCTCCTTATAAAAATTCTAGTTGCTTAACTATCATGCAGATATGTTGGCTTTAGCACCCTGAGCCATTGGGTCAAGGATACAACATATTGAAGTCAGTGGCAAATATCCTCCTGGCAAGATCAGGCTCCAAACTCTGGTGCTGGCATGATTTGTCTTCACTGAAGCAATCCATTGTACCAGCAACAGGAATGTCACACACCAAGATGAAAAATAATCCCTTTATTAAAATAGCCAGGTCTGTGCTGTGCCTAGCCCAGAACATGTCAGAATAGGACTTGTTCCTGCTGGCCATTTTAATAAAGGAAGATATTTTGCATCTTGGTTTGTGACATTCCTGTTGCTGGTACAATTTATTGAAGTGGGACAGCCAGGCAGCTAGTCATTTGTAGGGGCGTTAGGTAATGGCTACTCCCATGTTTCTCATTTCACATTCTCATGTTTCCTAAATAAGAGGGAACGAGGGTAATGGTGTGGAACATATAGCAGACCATGTCAAATCACATTTCATCAGCTTCCAATGACAGTGAATGAAAAATTCTGGAGCTGTAGGTAACTGCTGTTTGTACATGACATGAACCCAGTGTTCTAAATGAACAGCTTGGTAAATTTGTAATTAACAGTTTAAAAACATAATATGAGGCAATAAATTAATAATTATATAGAGTACTTACTAAATGTTTGGCCATTGTATACCACCAGAGACGGCTGATTAAGAGTTCCTGGAAAGAGTAAAAACTGATATCTTACTATTTTATCACCACCAGTTTGGGTCAGTATATTTGCCATGACAAACAGACTCCTTTGTTAACATGTAAAAGTTATATGTATGTACGTCCAACCAAAACTTTTTTTTTTGTTGTTTTGGATAGAGTGTGTAAGGGATAGAACCCCTATCAGGTTATATTGCCGGCTGTGGCCGATTCTCACTCCTTCGCTGTTCTGCTTACATTGCATTTACTGGATAAAAACACAAAAAACACTGAGTGAAATAAACTAATATACCCAAAATGTACCATCCCCTTAACCCTGTAGCACTCACCCCCTAAAGGGCCCGCTAAGTAGTCCCAAGGTTCCTTTTCCAAACCAGTGTATTAGCAGCCAAGCACACAATCTCTGGCTCAGTGAACAATCTAGGGTATCTATTTTTGGATGCTTTATTAAAGTGTTACTAAACCCAGGACCCTGCATTCACTACATCTGGTCTCCCACAGAACATGGAAATGCAATTATTTTAGTAAATATAAACTCCTTTTCTCATCAGAAATGTATAGCAGTCTTGTGACTTCTATCAGTGTCCGGCCGAGCACTGGTTAAAGCTTGTAGGAGAAGTTTTCTTTCTCCTCTGCCTCTCCTGTGAAGCTGCATAACCCCTGAGCCTCTGTCTGGACAGTGCTGATGGACTCCTTGCTGATCACATGCACCCTCCCCCCACAAAAGAAAGAATACTTTCTAGCCATACACACCGAGGAGTTACAGGGGAGAGGAGGGGGAGAGGAGGGGGAGAGGAGTGATGCTATAGAGCGGGGACAGGAGTGACGCTATAGAGCGGGGGAGAGGAGAAGGAGAGGAGTGACGCTATAGAGCGGGGGGAGAGGAGTGACGCTATAGAGCGGGGGGAGAGGAGTGACGCTATAGAGCGGGGGGAGAGGAGTGACGCTATAGATCGGGGGGAGAGGAGTGACGCTATAGAGCGGGGGGAGAGGAGTGACGCTATAGAGCGGGGGGAGAGGAGTGACGCTATAGAGGGGGGGAGAGGAGTGACGCTATAGAGAGGGGAGAGGAGAAGGAGAGGAGTTGACACTATAGAGAGGAGAGGAGTGACGCTACAGAGGGGAGGAGAGGGGCGACGCTACAGAGAGGAGGAGAGGGGCGACGCTACAGAGAGGAGGAGAGGGGCGACGCTACAGAGAGGAGGAGAGGGGCGACGCTACAGAGAGGAGGAGAGGGGCGACGCTACAGAGAGGAGGAGAGGGGCGACGCTACAGAGAGGAGGAGAGGGGCGACGCTATGGAGAGAGGGGAGTGGAGGAGAGGAGTCACGCTATAGAGAGAGGGAGAGGAGTCACACTATAGAGAGAGGGAGAGGAGTCACACTATAGAGAGAGGGAGAGGAGTCACACTATAGAGAGAGGGAGAGGAGTCACACTATAGAGAGAGGGAGAGGAGTCACACTATAGAGAGAGGGAGAGGAGTCACACTATAGAGAGAGGGAGAGGAGTCACACTATAGAGAGAGGGAGAGGAGTCACACTATAGAGAGAGGGAGAGGAGTCACACTATAGAGAGAGGGAGAGGAGTCACACTATAGAGAGAGGGAGAGGAGTCACACTATAGAGAGAGGGAGAGGAGTCACACTATAGAGAGAGGGAGAGGAGTCACACTATAGAGAGAGGGAGAGGAGTCACACTATAGAGAGAGGGAGAGGAGTCACACTATAGAGAGAGGGAGGAGTCACACTATAGAGAGGGGGAGGAGTGACACCATGGAGAGGGGAGCGGAGGGGGAGAGGAGTGACGCTACAGAGAGGGGGAGAGGAGTGACGCTACAGAGAGGGGGAGAGGAGTGACGCTACAGAGAGGGGGAGAGGAGTGACGCTACAGAGAGGGGGAGAGGAGTGACGCTACAGAGAGGGGGAGAGGAGTGACGCTACAGAGAGGGGGAGAGGAGTGACGCTACAGAGAGGGGGAGAGGAGTGACGCTACAGAGAGGGGGAGAGGAGTGACGCTACAGAGAGGGGGAGAGGAGTGACGCTACAGAGAGGGGGAGAGGAGTGACGCTACAGAGAGGGGGAGAGGAGTGACGCTACAGAGCGGGGGAGAGGAGTGACGCTACAGAGCGGGGGAGAGGAGTGACGCTACAGAGCGGGGGAGAGGAGTGACGCTACAGAGCGGGGGAGAGGAGTGACGCTACAGAGCGGGGGAGAGGAGTGACGCTACAGAGCGGGGGAGAGGAGTGACGCTACAGAGCGGGGGAGAGGAGTGACGCTACAGAGCGGGGACAGGAGAAGGAGAGGAGTGACACTATAGAGCGGGGGAGAGGAGAAGGAGAGGAGTGACACTATAGAGCGGGGGAGAGGAGAAGGAGAGGAGTGACACTATAGAGCGGGGAGAGGAGTGACACTATAGAGCGGGGAGAGGAGTGACACTATAGAGCGGGGAGAGGAGTGACACTATAGAGCGGGGAGAGGAGAAGGAGAGGAGTGACACTATAGAGAGGGGGAGAGGAGGGACACTATAGAGGGGAGGAGAGGAGTGACACTATAGAAAGGGGAGAGGAGAAGGAGAGGAGTTGACACTACAGAGAGGAGAGGAGTTGACACTACAGAGGGGAGGAGAGGAGTGACGCTACAGAGGGGAGGAGAGGAGTGACGCTACAGAGGGGAGGAGAGGAGTGACGCTACAGAGGGGAGGAGAGGAGTGACGCTACAGAGGGGAGGAGAGGAGTGACGCTACAGAGGGGAGGAGAGGAGTGACGCTACAGAGGGGAGGAGAGGAGTGACGCTACAGAGGGGAGGAGAGGAGTGACGCTACAGAGGGGAGGAGAGGAGTGACGCTACAGAGGGGAGGAGAGGAGTGACGCTACAGAGGGGAGGAGAGGAGTGACGCTACAGAGGGGAGGAGAGGAGTGACGCTACAGAGGGGAGGAGAGGAGTGACGCTACAGAGGGGAGGAGAGGAGTGACGCTACAGAGGGGAGGAGAGGAGTGACGCTACAGAGGGGAGGAGAGGAGTGACGCTACAGAGGGGAGGAGAGGAGTGACGCTACAGAGAGGAGGAGAGGAGTGACGCTACAGAGAGGAGGAGAGGAGTGACGCTACAGAGAGGAGGAGAGGAGTGACGCTACAGAGAGGAGGAGAGGAGTGACGCTACAGAGAGGAGGAGAGGAGTGACACTATAGAGAGGAGGAGAGGAGTGACACTATAGAGAGGAGGAGAGGAGTGACACTATAGAGAGGAGGAGAGGAGTGACACTATAGAGAGGAGGAGAGGAGTGACACTATAGAGAGGAGGAGAGGAGTGACACTATAGAGAGGGGAGAGGAGTGACACTATAGAGAGGGAGAGAGGCGTCACACTATAGAGGGGGGGGAGAGGAGTGACACTGCGGAGAGGGGGGAGAGGAGTGACACTGCGGAGAGGGGGGAGAGGAGTGACACTGCGGAGAGGGGGGAGAGGAGTGACACTGCGGAGAGGGGGGAGAGGAGTGACACTGCGGAGAGGGGGGAGAGGAGTGACACTGCGGAGAGGGGGGAGAGGAGTGACACTGCGGAGAGGGGGGAGAGGAGTGACACTGCTGAGAGGGGGGAGAGGAGTGACACTGCGGAGAGGGGGGAGAGGAGTGACACTGCGGAGTGGGGGGAGAGGAGTGACACTGCGGAGAGGGGGGAGAGGAGTGACACTGCGGAGAGGGGGGAGAGGAGTGACACTGCGGAGAGGGGGGAGAGGAGTGACACTGCGGAGAGGGGGGAGAGGAGTGACACTGCGGAGAGGGGGGAGAGGAGTGACACTGCGGAGAGGGGGGAGAGGAGTGACACTGCGGAGAGGGGGGAGAGGAGTGACACTGCGGAGAGGGGGGAGAGGAGTGACACTGCGGAGAGGGGGGAGAGGAGTGACACTGCGGAGAGGGGGGAGAGGAGTGACACTGCGGAGAGGGGGGAGAGGAGTGACACTGCGGAGAGGGGGGAGAGGAGTGACACTGCGGAGAGGGGGGAGAGGAGTGACACTGCGGAGAGGGGGGAGAGGAGTGACACTGCGGAGAGGGGGGAGAGGAGTGACACTGCGGAGAGGGGGGAGAGGAGTGACACTGCGGAGAGGGGGGAGAGGAGTGACACTGCGGAGAGGGGGGAGAGGAGTGACACTGCGGAGAGGGGGAGAGGAGTGACACTACGGAGAGGGGGAGAGGAGTGACACTACGGAGAGGGGGAGAGGAGTGACACTACGGAGAGGGGGAGAGGAGTGACACTACGGAGAGGGGGAGAGGAGTGACACTACGGAGAGGGGGAGAGGAGTGACACTACGGAGAGGGGGAGAGGAGTGACACTACGGAGAGGGGGAGAGGAGTGACACTACGGAGAGGGGGAGAGGAGTGACACTACGGAGAGGGGAGAGGAGTGACACTACGGAGAGGGGAGAGGAGTGACACTACGGAGAGGGGAGAGGAGTGACACTACGGAGAGGGGGAGAGGAGTGACACTACGGAGAGGGGAGAGGAGTGACACTACGGAGAGGGGAGTGGAGTGACACTATGGAGAGGGGAGTGGAGGAGGAGAGGAGTGACACTATAGAGAGGGGGAGAGGAGTAACGGGAGAGGAGAGAGGTGGGACACTATAGAGAGGGGGGAGGAGGAGAGGAGTAACAGAGGAGAGGAGAGGAGTGGCACTACAGAGAGTGGGGAAGACAGGGGTGCAGCACTATGGAGAGGAGAGGAGTGACACTATAGAGAAGAGATGGAGTACACCGGAGCAAAACTTAAGAGGAGAGGAGTGACATAATGGAGAGGGGAGGAGGAAGAGAGGAAACACTATGGAGAGAAGAGGTAGAGGAGAGGAGCAACACTATGGAGAGAAGAGGTAGAGGAAAGGAGTGACACTACGGAGAGAACAGGGGGAGGAGAGGAGTGACACCATGGAGAGAAGAGGTAGAGGAGTGACAAATATTCTAAAGAAAGAAAACACAGCTGTAGGTCTGTGCAGCAAGATTCACCCAGCGCCCCATGTACTATGAACTTTAATATCTGTTTATAAGAATATTTTAATAAACCATCATTTCCCAGTGGAATGTGCAGCCATTCTCTTCTAGAGGTGGAGGAGAGGAGTGACTCCGTGAAGAGAAGAGGTGGAGGAGAGGAGTGACACCGTGAAGAGAAGAGGTGGAGGAGAGGAGTGACACCATGGAGAGAAGAGGGGGAAGAGAGGAGTGACACCGTAGGGAGAAGAGGGGGAGGAGAGGAGTGACACCGCAGAGAGAAGAGGGGGAGGAGAGAAGTGACGCCGTAGAGAGAAGCGGGGGAGGAGAGAAGTGACACCGTAGAGAGAAGAGGGAGAGGAGAGGAGTGACACCGTAGAGAGAAGAGGGGGAGGAGAGGAGCGACACCGTAGAGAGAAGAGGGGGAGGAGAGGAGCGACACCGTAGAGAGAAGAAGGGGAGGAAAGGAGCGACACCATAGAGAGAAGAAGGGGAGGAAAGGAGCGACACCATAGAGAGAAGAAGGGGAGGAAAGGAGCGACACCATAGAGAGAAGAAGGGGAGGAAAGGAGCGACACCATAGAGAGAAGAAGGGGAGGAAAGGAGCGACACCATAGAGAGAAGAAGGGGAGGAAAGGAGCGACACCATAGAGAGAAGAAGGGGAGGAAAGGAGCGACACCATAGAGAGAAGAAGGGGAGGAAAGGAGCGACACCATAGAGAGAAGAAGGGGAGGAAAGGAGCGACACCATAGAGAGAAGAAGGGGAGGAAAGGAGCGACACCATAGAGAGAAGAAGGGGAGGAAAGGAGCGACACCATAGAGAGAAGAAGGGGAGGAAAGGAGCGACACCATAGAGAGAAGAAGGGGAGGAAAGGAGCGACACCATAGAGAGAAGAAAGGGAGGAAAGGAGCGACACCATAGAGAGAAGAAGGGGAGGAAAGGAGCGACACCATAGAGAGAAGAGGGGGAGGAGAGAAGCGACACCATAGAGAGAAGAGGGGGAGGAGAGAAGCGACACCATAGAGAGAAGAGGGGGAGGAGAGGAGTGACACCATAGAGAGAAGAGGGGGAGGAGAGGAGCGACACCATAGAGAGAAGAGGGGGAGGAGAGGAGCGACACCATAGAGAGAAGAGGGGGAGGAGAGGAGCGACACCATAGAGAGAAGAGGGGGAGGAGAGAAGCGACACCATAGAGAGAAGAGGGGGAGGAGAGAAGCGACACCATAGAGAGAAGAGGGGGAGGAGAGAAGCAACAATATGAAGAGAAGAGAGGGAGAGAAGCGACACTATCAGAGAAGAGAGGGAGGAGAGGAGTGACACCATAGAGAGAAGAGGGGGAGGAGAGAAGCGACACTATCAGAGAAGAGGGGGAGGAGAGGAGCAACAATATGAAGAGAAGAGAGGGAGGAGAGATTTTAATGCACAGTGTTCAGGCAGTCCATTCATTTTGAATGGGCTGTCAATGCACAAGGATGTAAAAAAAATCAAACATGCAGCATTTTTCTCTAGTGCAGTGCCAAACACATGGTAGTGCACTACTCTGCAGTGTGGTGTGCTAGAGCATTAGGTTGGCATAAAAAAAAAAAAAAAAAAAAAAAAGAAAAAGCCACCCCTGCCTATTAATGTACATAACGAGCGTAAGGCTCACATTTGTGCGGGTGGAAGCTGCTGCGGGGCCCGCACTTTATCCGGCAGCTGCAACCACCAGCACACAAAATGCAGGACTTGCGGGAGGGTGCCATTAACCTCAACAGCACACCACCTGCACTAAAAATCGCACTCACACTGGGAACCGCATTGTTGTGCGGTTCCTATGCAGGCTGAGATTTCCGGAAAGGTAAAGAGACCTTTTCCCTGTGTTTTGTATGGCACAACAGCCCATTCAAATGAATGGGCTGCTGTGTCTGCGCAAATTCGTCCAGCACAACACGTGAAGGTGTGAAGCTACGCTCAATATTTGTTGTGGTAATGCATATGCATTATGCCACCAAAACACACAGCAGCACAAACATATGTGTGTCCTTAGCCCTGGTTCACAATGTGTGGGCTGGTTGCGGGTGCAGTAATCGCATTTGTTCCTGCACCCGCAACCAAATTGTGCTGCTCTTACGAGACGCACAGGGCTGTCTTACGAGGGAGAATGTCACCAGCACACCGAGGATCACCAATATGGGTCCAAAAGTTTTACTGAACGATCACATAGTTACAGCAAGGCAACATTTCGGAGTCTCGCAGGACCCCTTCATCAGGTATGTGTCACATGCCTGATGAAGGGGTCCTGCGAGACTCCGAAACGTTGCCTTGCTGAAACTATGTGATCGTTTAGTAAAACTTTTGGACACATATGGGTGATCCTCGGTGTGCTGGTGACATTCTCCCTTGCCGATTCTGTTCGGTTCCAGCCGAAGGTCGCTGCAGCACCCACTTATACACACAGCCATTTTTAACGCACTTGCATTCTGGGCTGTCTGACGAAATGCACAGTGCTGTGTTAGGGCTCATGTACACTGCAGCTGATAAACTGACGTTTAGGAGCTTTTCTGCATTTTTTTCAGCAGCCCCTGAACTCTCCCTATTGTTTTCCTATGTGTCCATGTACACATCTTCGTTTACAGTTGTTTTTTTGAACGCACCAAACTTGCGTTCAGGAGTAGATTTTATCAGCGTTTCAAACGCCAAATGCTTGTAAATGCATGTAAACGTGGCTAACCGCGTTTATAAGCGTTTGCATTTAGAAGCTGTTTTTAACTGTTCCATGTCCAGATGCTGTCCAGAGCCTTTTTTCATCATCAGAAATGCATGCAAAGCGGGTTCCATGTATTCAAATGGACCCGGTACACCAGCGCAGTTCCAGGTTTCACGTAACATAAAAAAATGGTAGAACGTGCTGCATTATGCTCATGATGGGATCCATAGTGAATACAACCAGAAAAAGACAGGTCATCTCAACATATACTGCTCTCTCTGCTTCTACTCTCTCTATTCCTCTCAAAATGTCTGAAATAGTTATTTACTATTTTTCAGTGCATTCTGGGCATTTGGAAGGTCTCCTGAGGTTATCTTTTAAAAACGATTCTGAATGCAAATGCGCAAAAACGTGTCTAAACGTGCATAAACACGGTATGATAAACTGATGTTTTTTAGCCTGCATTTTCCAGCAGTCAGTTTCCATCGTTCAGAAGAGTTTTCCAAATGCCCCGTGTACATGAGCCCTTACGAGACGCACAGGGCTGTCATTCATTCGGAATGGCACCCCCAGGGGCGGACTGACAACTCATGGGGCCCCCCGGGCAATAGGGGATCATGGTGCCCGTGTCCTTGCCCACACTCAAAATCCTATAAAAAAAAAAAAAGTACCAGGGGCATTTCATGGGGCCCCCTACTGACCCCGGGCCCTCGGGCACTGCCCAAGTGCTCGAATGGTCAGTCCACCCCTGGGCACCCCTACACAGCTCAACCTGTAGAACACACAGGCATGGCAGCCCATTCAAACGAGTGGGCTACTTTCCCAATGCAAGTGTAGGACGCATGGCCTGCACAAGTGTGAGCTCATACACAGGGGCGGACTGACAACTCATGGGGCCTCCGGGCAATAGGGGATCATGGGGCCTCTGTGTCCTTGCCCAAACTCAAAAAAGCCTATGAGAAAGGTACCAGGGACATCTCATGGGGCCCCCTACTGACCCCAGGCCCTTGGGCAGTGCCCGAGTTTCCAAATGGTCAGTCCGCCCCTGCTCATACATATTCTGCATTATATTCCCATATATACAGATAGCCCTACACTGATCACAAGCATACAACGGAAGTCATCCACACATTGCACACAAACATACAATAAGCCGGCACTATACACACAATCATACACATAGTCCTACAGTAAAATCACAATTATATACACAATCTGCACATTGCATACTAAAATACACACCACCCTACACAATATGCACAACACAATGGGGGGGGAATGCTGGTGGCAATCTCCTGTAGGAGTCCTAGGCAATTGCATAGTTTGCCCAATTAGCCAGCCCTGCTCCTCCTGATTTCATCCCCTACAATAGATTACCATATGTAATGCAAAAAACAAAACATAACAATAATAAAGTCCTGGCTTTTCTATGTATTCTGTGCATATTACCTGACCTAAGAATCTGTGCTGGATGTAAAGAGATGAGCACACACCTACAGCAGGATTGTTTCAACTGCTTCCACCTGACCTCTGCCCCAAAGGAAGGAAGCTGACGCCTGTGTGAAGAAGGTATCAGACCTCCTTCACACAGGCTTCAGATTTCATAAGTGTCCATTCAGCCAAGCAGCCAGGGGGCAGTAAAAGCAGATGGCTGTGTCAGTTTTACTTCCCTCCCCTGTGACTGCCCACCTAAACAAGGGCATGCAGCCATTCAGTGCTGTACACATACCATGGAAAAAAATAAATAAATTAAACAGTATGTCACATTTGGTGGGCAAATGCATCCTATTCTAGTGAAAGCTGCAACCACCCTGCAGCCGTTGTGGTGGGTCAACATTTTCAGGGTTTAAATGCCTCCTCACTGTGTCAAATGTCTGTAAAAAGTGATCTACTGCAGATTTGTGGGTTTTTTTTTGTGTATTCAGTTGTAATTGGTGTACTGTCTCTCAATTTTTACTCTTTACTTTTTCGCTTTGTGTTTTCTTTATGTAATAAAAGCAAAACAGTGAGTTTAAATTCCATTTCCGGGCAACTAAAAAATGACCCCTTGCAGTTGGTGCTGTGCTGGCTTTGAATGGGTTACAGTGTTACTAAACCTAGGACCCTGCATTCACTATACCTGGTCTCCCCGGACCCTGCATTCACTGTATCTGGTCTCCCCGGACCCTGCATTCACTATATCTGGCCTCCCAGGACCCTACATTCACTATATCTGGTCTCCCCGGACCCTGCATTCACTGTATATGATCTCCCCAGACCCTGCATTCACTATATCTGGTCTCCCAGGACCCTGCATTCACTATATCTGGTCTCCCCGGACCCTGCATTCACTATATCTAGTCTCCCCGGACCCTGCATTCACTATATCTGGTCTCCCCGGACCCTGCATTCACTATATCTAGTCTCCCCGGACCCTGCATTCACTATATCTGGTCTCCCAGGACCCCGCATTTACTATATCTGGTCTCCCCGGACCCCGCATTCACTGTATTTAGTCTCCCCGGACCCTGCATTCACTATATCTGGTCTCCCTGCACCCTGCATTCACTATATCTGGTCTCCCCGGACCCTGTTTTCACTATATCTAGTCTCCCCGGACCCTGCATTCACTATATCTGGTCTCCCAGGACCCTGCATTTACTATATCTGGTCTCCCCAGACCCCGCATTCACTGTATTTAGTCACCCCGGACCCTGCATTCACTATATCTGGTCTCCCCGCACCCTGCATTCACTGTATCTGGTCTCCCCGGACCCTGCATTCACTGTATCTGGTCTCCCCGGACCCTGCATTCACTATATCCGGTCTCCCCGGACCCTGCATTCACTGTATCTGGTCTCCCACAGTACACACAACATGGAAATGCAATTTTAGTAAATATGAACTGATAAATACCTTTTCTCATCAGCAGTTAGAGCAGTCTTGTGACTTCTTAGTGTCCAGCAGAGCACTGATTAAAGCTTGTAGGTGTTTTCATTCTCCTCTGATTATCCTATGAGACTGCAGGACCACTGACCCTCTGTCTGGACAGTGCTGATTTGCCCTGTGCTGATCACATGCATCCACCCCAGAAAAAAAAAACCTCTAGCAATACACACCAAACTGAGCATGTGCAGCTTGCCCCCCCTAAGGCTCTGTTCTACCAGGAGATGAGTTGGGGACAGTAGAAGAAGGGGAGGATCAGAGAAGACACACAGCCTTTTTACACAATGCAGAGGACTAACCCCTTAAGTTCTGTTCTATCAGGAGATGAGTTGGGGACAGTAGAAGGAGAGAATCAGAGAAGATAAAGATCCTTTTTACACAATGCAGAGGATAAACCCTTTAGGTTCCACAGTAAGTATAACAAGCACGCTTTACTGCATATACAGACTGATTTTACTGTTGTGGGTTTAGTAACACTTTAATAGCTCATTTTGTCTAGGAGAGAAACAATTTTACTTAGCTGATCCTCTACTCCCCCAGCAGATGGCGCTCCAGCAGAGGACTGTACTACGGCTTCATTATGTCCAATGCAGGGCTTTAAACCCAGCTTTGGTCTTTATTACGTCAGGACCCTGGGCCGCTGGTGTCACTCGCTAGCCTGCAGTTTCTTGTTTGTGTATTCTTACCTCCTTGCTGCAGTGCTGTTCCTGATCCCTTCACATGTGTGTTTGTCTGTACTCACCTAAGGGCGTCATCTGCTGTCCTCTGGGTTTTATTTCCTTCCCTTCCATCACTTACTGGCCTGTCTCCTTGTTTGCCTCCCTATATAAGACATGCTCAGTCTAGGCCACTTTGCCTGAACAATGGCCTATTTGTCTGAGCTCCTGTGTGGTGCTAATGCCTGTATCCTGCATTGACTACTTGTGTACCGACCCCGTTCTCTGACTGTGCGTGTTTTCTGCCTGTCCTGACCTCGGCTAGTCTATTGGATTTCTGTTGTCTCCTCCCATTGTACTCTGCTCCTGCGAGTGGTCTACTCATCCTCAGCTGGGCGTAGCTGGGGGCTGCGACCTGATCCCACCTTGCTGCAAGTCCATCCCCACCATCTGGAGCTCTGGTGAAGAAGCAGGCTGGGGCTTAGACTCTGCGCCTGGGCAACCCTAAGTTGGGTATCTAGAAGGGCTCAATACCACATGTGCTGACAGCTGGAGCGTGGGGGGGGGGGGGTGAAACTGCAGGGACCGGATTAGCTGCTGTGGGAAGGGGCAGAGGGTCAGGTAGTTAAATTCTTTTTTTTGTTCCCCCTGGTCCAAAAACGAGCAGCCCCACTGCAAGGAATAATTTTTTAGCTGCCTGGAGTTGGGTTTTAATAGGAGAACCCAGGAGAGTTGGAAGCTCTCCTGGAGCCATTTGAAACACACTGCACCATAAAAAAATCAAATAACCATCTTCAGTGCAGACCTCTACCGGGCCCTGGTTCTCTTCCCAAGTGGATGCAGAGCAGCCAGGCACACAGCAGCTCCCACAGTCTTATAACACAAAGACCAGGCAGGGAGTGTCTTTTTTGAGGTTTAATGCTCATTGAACTTGGTCTGGGTGTAAGGTGAGCTTGAGGATACTCCATGTAGCAGAAGGCACTCTCTGGTTTAATGATGTTCTTCAGAGTGACCTCCTTCCAGATTAGCAATAGGTGGACATGCAGCTACTCCAAACACAGGAGCAGTAGCAAAGCTAGGTTCACATATATACAGGTTGATGCCCAGAGATTCCTTCAGACAGCTGGATAGAATAGTATCTGGGGTGGTACACTAGAGAAGTTGGCTAGCACTCCTCCTGTTCACCCAGCTGCCCAAGGGAATCCCTAGCCAAGAGGTCCCAGAACCTTAAATGAAAGCAGTCCCAGATGGAGGATACCCAGGTTTCCCACCTGAATGCCCTTTCCCCTTATCCGACTTAGGGGTTGTGGGGTTACTTACCCAGTCTCTCCTGTGAGCTTGTGGGTTGGTGGCTGCCTTTAAGGCCTTACTCTGGGTCAGCTCTTGCCCTGCTTCCCAGGCTCTCTTCTCTCAGGGGACAGTGAGGCTGATAGATCCTTCCTTCCAGCTTCTCTGCCTGTAGGTAGGCCCCTCTCCTGGACTCCCTCCCAGGCTCCACGCACCTTCCTGCTCAGTCCATCTTACACCCAAACTCTCCTGCTGCTGAGCAGGCTCTGTCACTCATAAGGGCTGTCCTGACCCCACGCCAACCCTTCTGTTGGCGATTGGTCAGGATCCCTCAAGAGTGCCAACAAGCTACTCCTCATCCCCCTCCCACTGCTTCTAGAATTTTCTCCAAAACTCTGGAGCCGGGGGGAAGTCCCAGAGAGCTGGTCTGCAGAGCTTCTCAGCTCTGACCTGAATTTGATCTCCCTCTGAATATTATCACAGGCTGCTACACAGCCTCTGACTAACAATTTAGAATTAAGCTACCCCTAGCTATCTAGGAGGGTGCTACACTTATTTGCAAAATTTTATAACAGAAACTAAGAAAAGCATTTTTTCTCGGAAATGTTGGGTCTCTTCATTTGTTTATCAACAAAAAAAAACCCAGTGGTGATTACTAAAATACCACCAAAAGAAAGCTCAAGCTGTCTAACAAAAATGATAAATTTCCTATGGGTACAGTATTGCATGACTGTGCAATTGTCATTCAAAGTGCGACAATGCTGAAAGCTGAAAATTGGCCTGGGCAGGAAGGGTTATGAAAGTGCCCGGTATTGTGGTTAAATATACTAATCCGGAAATAGATACTTTCAGCATAATAAGTTATGCAGATCCTGCACCAAGTCTATTCACTACTAAATATTCCTTTATATTTCCTAACGAGTAACTTCTTTATATAAAGGTTCTTTAAAAAGTTTCCACTTTTTCAACTCTATTACTGTATATATTTAAAAGTGCGGAAACATTTTGAAGAACCTTTGTAGTTGGGTGCCAGCCAACACCTATCACCAAGTCATGGCAAAAATAGGACTCTTGATGTTATTAAACAAATCTCTGTCTTTGAGTTACTTTGTTTCATGTTGGACTGGTAATAGGGTAAACAGTCTTCGGGTCTAATCTGTTTTTTTATGTTTATGATTTCAATTCGTAATAATTTATACTAATAACCCTTTGATGGCCAGGGTGAATAGATCTTCACCCTAATCTACAGTGCACGGGAGCACCATAGATCTACACCCCCTATTTCTACTGTACACTATATTGCCAAAAGTATTTGGATGCCTGCCTTTACACGTACATGAAATTTAATGGCATTCCAGTCTTAGTCTGTGGGGTTCAATATTGAGTTGGCCCCGCCCTTTGCAGCTACAACAGCTTCAGCTCTTCTGGGAAGGCTGTCCACAAGGTTTAGGAGGGTGTCTATGCAATGTTTGACCATTCTTCCAGAAGCACATTTGTGAGGTCAGGCACTAATGTCGGACGAGAAGGCCTGGCTCGCAGTCTCCGCTCTAATTCATCCCAAAGGTGTTCTATCGGGTTGAGGTCAGGACTCTGTGCAGGCCAGTCAAGTTCCTCCACCCCAAACTCGCTCATCGATGTCTTTATGGACCTTGCTTTGTGCACTGGTGCGCAGTCATTTTGGAACAGGAATGGGGCCATCCCGAAACTGTTCCCACAAAGTTTGGAACATGAAATTGTCCAAAATGTCTTGGTATGCTGACGCTTTAAGAGCTCCCTTCACTGGAACTAGGGGGCCAAGCCCAACCCCTGAAAAACACCCCCACACCATAATCCCCCGTCCACCAAACTTTACACTTGGTGCAATGCTGTCAGACAAGTACAGTTCTCCTGGCAACAGCCAAACCCAGACACGTCCATCGGATTGCCAGATAGAGAAGTGTGATTCGTCACTCCAGAGAACACGTCTTCGCTGCTCTAGAGTCCAGTGGCGGCGTGCTTTACACTACTGCATCCGACACTTTGCATCGCACTTGGTGATGTAAGGCTTGGCCGCAGCTGCTCAGCCATGGAAACCCATTCCATGAAGCTCTCTACACACTGTTGTTGTGCTAATCTGAAGGCCGCATGAAGTTTGGAGGTCTTTGCTATTGGCTCTGCAGACAGTTGGCGACTTCTGCGCACTGTGCGCTTCAGGATGTGCTGACCCCGCTCTGTCATGTGACGTGGCCAACCACTTCGTGGCTGAGTTGCTGTTGTTCCCAGTTGCTTCCACTTTGTTATAATCCCACTAACAGTTGACCGTGGAATATGTAGTAGCCAGGAAATGTCACGGATGGACTTATTGCACAGGTGGCAACCTATCACGGGACCACGCTTGAATTCACTGAGCTCCTGAGAGCGACCCATTCTTTCACAAATGTTTGTAGAAGCAGTCTGCATGCCTAGGTGATGATTTTATACACCTGTGACCATGGAGTTGATTGGAACACCTGAATCCAATGATTTGGAGGGCTGGCCCAATACTTTTGGCAATATAGTGTATATGAACTCAGGAGAACATATGATGTGTTCACATAGATTACTAAAGTTGTCCACATGTTACAATCTAATTTTATAATGATGTTGAATCACCTTTAGAGATGGCTGGAATAAGGCTCACCCAGGCAGAGCCACACAATAAAGATCACTGAAATGGGGAGGAAAGTAAGACTGCAAATTGCACAGACAGCAAAGTCTTTCAAACTCACCCTATCAAGTCAATGGGGCTGCACAGCAACCGCGAACCAAGTGCTTGGTTGACAGTGGCAGGGTATCAGTCCCAAAGAAAAAGGTATTCAGGAAGCAGCAGGATCGTCTCCTGAATGCCTGATAGTAGCTGCTTTGATGCCCTCTTAAAGTGACCCACCGCAGATTGCTTTTCAGAGACTATAAAAGTGAGCCTAAAAGTGAAATTGTCTCTTAAAGTGTAACTCCACTTTTGTTGAGAAAACAAATTCCCTTCTAGGTAATTTATGAGCATTGCAAGGATTTTACCCAACTTTGTAGCAGAGTTCTACCTGCTTCTGTTCTGAAGAGAAAGCGGTTAGTTCCCAGATGTCCTTGCAAAAAGCTGTACGGGCAAGCAAATATACTGAAAGGTCTGCAGGAGACCTGCATAGCATCAGCGATCAGGGTCTTGCAACAAAAAATATTAAATGCACATTTTATTACCTGCAAAAAAAAAGTGCATTTATTATTGTTTTAGCAAAAGGTGAACTTATCCTTTAAGGCCGACTGTTGACTGGTACACAGAGACACACCTTATTTGTTTGCCCAGGTATGAAATGGTCTTTGGATCTCTCCCCGTTCTGTCTGATGACAGGTCAGGACTGAGGATAGATTCTGTACAGACATCATCCAGTTCTGGACTGTCTTCTGCTGTGATGGGGACACGGCTTGTCTTCCTTGTCCTGATGGTCCTTACGTGGAGCTGTTCTGTTCATACTGGTAAGGCTGAGAAATGGAATGTGTCTGTGTTGTCTCTACTGATATAGAATACCATTTTTCAATGACAAATCAGCTCCTCTAATGGATAAAAGCACATCTAGTCCCATGTTGGTTTGGCCAATATTTGGGCCATGCTGCTTTCACCTTTTAAAGTAAATCCTTAGCAGGGACCAAACATTGCATGCCACCTTCATATTGTCCTGGTGCAGGGAAATACCTGACAAGCCAAGTTTGGCTCAGCACACCCTTTCCTACCCGCTGTCTGGGGGGAGCTTGGCGGGAGGATATTTAAAGAGTAACTCCACTTTTTTACATAGCTAGTCCGGTTGAAAAAGACACACATCTACCTAGCTCAACCATTAAAGGAAAAAAAAAAATTATACATACATAATTTTGCTTATTATTAATATTACAGATACTTATATAGCGCTGTCAATTTATGCAGCACTTTACATCTATATTGTACATTCACATCAGTCCCTTACCCTTAAGGGGTGTACAATCTAAAGTCCCTAACTTACATTCATACAGACACATACTAGGGACAATTTAGACAGGATCCAATTCCCCTACCAGCATGTCTTTGGAGTGTGGGAGGAAACTGGAGTACCCAGAGGAAACCCACGCAGGCACAGGGAGAACATGCAAACTGCAGGCAGGTGGTGCCATGGTTGAGATTTGAACCAATGACGCTAGTACTGCCAGGCGGAAGTGCTAACCATTTAGCCACTGTGCTGCCCAGCTTAGAAAAAAAAATTCCCCTCGGGGTGATCTATGTACATTGCAGGGATTTTAACCAACTTTGTTGCAAATTCCTTTTTGTTATTCTGAAGAAATAGCTGTTTGTCTGTGTCCATGTGCAGAGTGAATCTGTATGGGAGTAATTTTATAATTACCAATCAGCTGCTGCACTTGCAGGGCTCTAGTGAAGAAAGTGGTAGGGTCTGCATCCCCTTAGATGTTTCCCTTTTTGAAGTATCTCAACAAAAATGACATTTTTTGTTGCAGGGGATGCCCCAAATCTTACTTCTAGGAAAATCAGGGAGCCAATCACACAAGCAGAAACTTACATTTGAGGGGCGCTCTGTCTAGAATGCCTCCAAGTTGTCATATTGCATTGCATTTTACAGAACATTACAATGTGACTTGTGTAGAAATTTTGTATGCTATTATTATTTTTTTTTTTGGCTTTTTTTCCCCACAATAGTGGAGTTACTCTTTAAAGGAAGTTTCTTGGAAAATGGATCCACCTCTCACATCCCCATAGCAAATCCTAATGCTTTTTTTCTTCAAAGGACTAAAGGTGGGAATACACGATTAGAAAATCGTTCGTTCGTTGGTCGAAATCATGGACCACATTAACCAATCTAAAAAAATCATTCGCCGGGCAATACGTAGTGTTGACGTCTTCCGTAAAAGTGGAAGCGATGCGGTGTGCGTGTGACCTTGTAGCCACGCCCTTCCAGAACGAGCGATATACACAACAATGAACAACAATGAGTACAGTATAGTTTATTACATTCACTATATACATAAAAATATAATATGTATCATTCTTATTTCATGATCTCATTAGGCCAATCTACTTTTAACATTTGGATTTTTCGTTTGTGTTTACGAAGATTCCTTGGACATAAACATCCGGAATCATCTTCTGTTTCCGCTCATGCGTGATAGCGCTTGATAGATGTTTTTCATGCAACCGTTATACCAACGCATAGAAAATTAGTCATTCGTATGTGAAACGACAACATTTTTCACTGTTGTTCAACTGGATTTTTTCGTTCACAATATCGTTATCGATTAAAACATCCTGCTCATCAACTAAGAGAAAATCGTTCGATCAGTGTTTCCACAAAATTTTTCGTACGATTTTCTTATCGCGTGTACGGGGCATGAGAACTAAAGTCACTACAAAGACACATTTGAACTCATAGGGAATTGTCTTTTCTGGTAGAATTGCAGTGCCAGATTGTACCATTAGGTGACACTGTTGTTATTTTGGTACTAAAGGATATCTACAGCTAAACTGTTTTTTATTTTGGATGTAGTAAGAGAGGTTTAAAATCCTTGTCATTTTTGTCTTCCATCTGCATCTTAGGGAGATTTCCCTTCATTTCCTGTCATGCAGACGCAATAGGAGGTGAGAGGATATATATCAAATGTGAGGGAAATCCCCTCTTAGACCGATGTCATGGGCACATCTTCCCTATTAGAAAATTTGCAGCGCTAGTTACAATTTGAAACTAAGAAACCGGTCATACCTGTGCCAATTCAAGTGTACCTGAAATCACATCTAATGAATGTAATTGTCAGTGTCTTGACATGTGCGAATGGCTGCAGTACGATTTCTAAAATAGTTCTTGCATTACTTTTTCTGCAGTTTTGTTACGATTTCACATACTGTACATAGAATATAATGGAAATTGCACTGCAAACTGCAAGAAATTGTTGAAAATCTTCACATGTAACAATAAAGTCTTCCGAAATCGCACACAAATTCTAAATCTCAGCGGTGTGACTTGACGTACATTCATTTTGCAGTAAAGAGGACAAAATAAATAATTTTAGGCTATTTTTCTTTGTCATATTCTTCCCATGGATCAAAGTGAATCGGGAAAATAGCACATTATGGCCACTAGATGGATTTGATGACCATAAGAAATAAAAGCGTAAGAAATGACCATAAGAAATAAAAGCGTCCGTCTCCAGGACTTCTCCAGGGCTTCCCCCATCTTCTGGAACTCACTACCCCAATCCATCAGACTGTCACCTACCCTTCTCACCTTTAGGCGCACCCTGAAAACCCATCTCTTCAGAGAAGCCTACCCCGCCCTCACCTAACTGCTGATCTCCTCCGCTCTTCCCACCACTCCATCCCCCACAGCTATTTCCTCCCGTACCACTATCCCCTCCCTCCTAGATTGTAAGCTCCAAGGAGCAGGGCCCTCGAACCCCTCGTGTATTGTATTGTATTGTTACTGTACTCCCATTATAATGTACAGCGCTGAGCAATCTGTTGGCGCTATATAAATACTGTATAATAACTAGAAAAGCTACAATTTCTGGGGAAATTGTGTGAAGTGTTCTTGCCTCCACCAGTAGTCTACAACTGGAGTGGGCGGAGTAGCTTTTGTCACTCTGCTGCCTGCACACACACCTGGGTTCCTATGGCAACTCACTCTACAGCAAGGGCAGAAGAGAGTTTAAAAACAAACTGCTCCAACTTGCTCACTTCACTGGCAGTTGCCATCTTCAAACGATTGTAGTTTAAAAACTATAAATCCTACACCAAAGAGCTTTATATTGAGAGAATCACAAGACCCAGACCTACGTTTTGATGCATAGTATGTCTCTGAAATATTGAAAATTAAGGCACAGTCACAGTTTAGAAATTGCCCTTCAAATTTGAGGTGGCTAGAGTGGAGTTTCAATGAATGTCAATGGGCGGCGTGAGTTGCAAACAAATGGTCATATTGTGAAAACTATCAGGACTATGGCCTAGCCGTGGACATTTTTAGTGGCAGCAGGGATAGCTGAACATTTTGATATAAGATTTGTGTAGGTGGGCTTGAAAATGAGGGAGTGATGGCAGTTTAGAAATCATGTCCTGATTTTTCAGCTCACACTCTAACTTTTGTCAGCTCCCACTCTAGTTTTGAACATTCTGTCATTCATTCCTATGGGACCAATTTCACCACAAAAACGCCAATATTTCGTGAACCATTCGGCGAAACGTTCCACAAAGTAGTAGCACACCAATCGGGAACAATCCGCACGTTTCTGTATATTACTGTCTATGTAGTGTAAAAACTGTGGGAGGAGTTAGGGTGGTAAATTTGGTTATAATAATAATAATATATATGTGAGATAACAGTAAGTGGTCTGCCATGCAAGAACACCTAATAATACTAAGACCATCAGCTCCATCTAGTGGCCATAATAAGGTATTTTCCTTTTCACTCTACTGTTATGAAGAATATCATTTGACCTGGAGAGAAAATAGCCTAATAACATTTGCTTTTGTCCCCATTCGCACAGAGTGAATGTATTGTACTTGCAGTTTCATAGAATGAACAGTTCTGAATTTTTTTTTTAAGTACGCCCATAAGTAAGTAAATTAAAAGGTGGCCTTATTCCAATTGTTTTATGGCATACCTGCAGTAAGTTTGGTGAGTTTGCTATCCAATAGAAGCCTAAGTGCTGAACAGGTATTGTATGTGTGTGTGTATACTTTAGGGAAGATTTAGTCCTCATGCACACGGGACGTTTTTACAGCGGCTGTTTTTGGCTTTTGACATTTTTTTCTATAGCTAGTAAACTCCCCAGCATGTTATCCTATGTGTCCATACACACATAGACTGTAATCAACGTTTTTTGGCTGGAAAAAAAAACAGGACTAGTGGGTTTCTAGCGGAGTTTTTTAGCTGGAAAACCGATCTAACGATGAAAAATGCAGCAAAACGTAGTAAAACGCAGCAAACCGGCGTTTTCGTGCGTTTTTTTTTAACCACCAAAATTTTTTTGGTTAAAAAAAAGCGCACACACGGAAAAACATGGGAAAACTCTGCTAAACATGGCAAAATGGCACTGCACGCCAATGCAAAAACACTAAAAAGCCTGAAAAACTCACCTTTTTAACATGACTTTACACAGCTAACGTTATCAGCGATATCAAAACGTTCCGTGTGCATGAGGGCTTACTAAGGCTAGGTTCACATCTGTGTGGGTGGTGCCACACAAAAATCTGTGCAGCCGCACCACCGTGGAAGGGTGACCCGTGGAAGGGTGCCATTAGTTCTAATGGTTCCTGTGCGGGCTGCGTTTTCGGAAGAAGTGCAGGGACTTCTTCTCTGCGTGTCACCGGCACGGGAGTCCATTCAAATGAATGGGCTCTTGTGCCCACGCAATACGCGGCCCGCACAGCCGCATATATGTGAACTGGGGCTAAAACTGGATCACTCAGAATCTGGTACATGGTAGCCAATCAGCTTCTAACTTCCGCTTGTTCAATTAACCTCCCTGGCGGTATTCCCGAGTGTAGCTTGGGGTAAAGTTTCTGTACCAAAAGCTACACTCGGGCTTACCATGCGGCGCTACATAGGGAGTCCCTCCAGCACTTACCTTGTCCTTCGCTCCCACGATGCGTCCCCTGCAGCGTCCCCGGCCATCTTCTCCGGCTGATGCCGGCATCCAGCTTCTGTGTTCTGGTCCCTGTGACGTCGGGACGTATGGGCGCCGCTGGCGGCGGGAAATTTGAAAATTTAAAAAAAATGTCATTTTTTTCAAAACGAATTTTACATAGTAAAACATTACTGTATCAAACCATTTCACATACATTTTGTCCCGAGTGCTTTGTCCTGTCCCCTGTCTGCATTTTTACTGTTCTTTCTGCCTGGAAACTGAGAAACGTCCATGGCGTCCAAAAAGCGTCCCTTTAGGTCAAAATCAGTTTTAGACCAGCTAGAGAACAGTGATAGTAAATCAGAACCACTTGCAGAATTGAGTGATAATGATTCATGGGGAAATTCATCATCAGACACTGAAAACGATTCTGCGACTGAGCTCAGCAATGTGCGAACTTGGCGGTATATTTCAAATTTCAGTGTTTTCGGTTTGATTATATTATTGAATTAAATTTATAATTATTATATTATTATTTTTTATGATTATTTAATAAATTATAATTTATTATTTTGTGTTTCAAATTTTATCCTACCCGGGATGTTTAATAGACTCTTGTTCGGACAGATTTCAGTGAGTTATTCCTAAATATTACAGCCTACAATAAAAAAATGACATATTTCCATGCAAAATAATGGTACTGCTTTCAGCACCAAAAATCTGAAATAATCATACCGCCAGGGAGGTTAAGGTTTGGTAATAAATCCTGGAAGCTGATTGGTTTCTATGCAGAGCTGCACCAGATTTGTACTCTCCAGTTTTAGTGAATAACCACCAGTGTGTGTGTGTATACATAATATATACTGTGTGTGTGTATATATGTGATGCATGTGTGTATAAATATATATATATATGTATAGTGTATCTATGTATGTATATATATATATATATATATATATATATATATATAAAAAATATATTATATTATACAGTTGTGTGTTGTCATATACTTTTTAATATATTCTGCTGTTGCCTAAGCCAAACTAATAATGCCAAAGCAACTTTTTTTTTTTGGGCCAGGCAGGTATTAACAAAGGTCAGTATTGTTGACAACAATAAAGCTGATAAAATGATGATTCAGTTCTTTTTTTTTTCCCATCAGACAAACATACGCACGTCTTTTTCACAACAGTCCTTAGTAAGCCTTTGCCTGGTCTCCCCCTGTACTCCACATGCAGAGTACTGGATGATGTCACTCTATACTGGTACGACAGCCACAGCCGGCTACTGGAAATCCGAGCTCCGTGGTTCAGAAATGCCGGAGTCAACCTTTGGAGAATTAACCTCCATGAAATAAATTATCAGCTGACCATGCAAAGATATTTACAGTCTCTGACTAACAGACTGAACTTCAGTCAAGGTGAGTTAGAAATTGAAAACGTTTGATGCTAATTGTTGGAATACTATCTTCAATGTACTTTTGTTCAACAACTACGTCAGTATTCAGTAGAGATATATTTATAAACCAGTAGATGGCAGTGTTTATCAGTTTGTAGCTGCATCTATGGTATACTCTGTCTTTTCTCTATAAAAAAGTTCCTGTTTCTTGTTAGCAGATAAACACATGTGGACTGTGTACTGCTAGTTCTGTAGGGGAATATACAGAATCACTAACAAACTGCCATTCTCAAACATTAAGAATTGTGACGAGGTTTGATATAATTTGTTGGCTCCCACTTATCGTTTATCACACTTTCTTCTTCACCAGTCAGGGTTGCTATGATATTTTGATGGTTGATTAAGTTTGGATTTTTGGTATCTAAATAAATTGATAAATGCCGCTTTCTGCACTGATATACTTCCTTAGACCCAATCTGTCCAGACAGTATGATCACCTGCAGACTTGGCAACATCCACAGGCAGCTTAACTGTTTTTTTTTCATGGGTAAACTAGATGGAATTTTGTCTTTTTTCAGCCAGACTAACTATGTAACCATATGTAACTCTTCAATAAGACACAGAAGTTGAATCCAACGCAATTTTACTTCATCTGATTGCAGTACAGGGGATGTTTTTGTAGTCAAGTGTAGGAGGATAATGTGTTTCCAGAGCTCTCTCTCTCTGTGAAGTACTAACACTGACTGAAGGAACATGAAAGAAATAGGGAGGGTCTAGCTAGGGCTGAATCTACTAGCACTAAAAAAGAGGGGAAGACAGAGGGAAAAACATCACACAGTAAACAAGTTGCAGTGACCTAAAATCTCCAATAGATGTCAGCACACTACGTAACACAGAAAAATGACATGTTAGTGGGACAGAACAGGTAGATTGTGGGACTTCACGCAGATGAAGATCCAGAGTCAACCTTTATAGGAAACATCCAAGTGGCTTTAAGTGTAAATCTGGAACTGGGAATAATCTAAATAGATGTTGCAAATTTTGTGCTTTCTATAGTTCTTTAAATTTTTCTCAATTCCCTTATTTATTGAGAACAAGAGGGGCACACCTGAGATTTCCTAGAAGCCTTACAGCAAAGGGGACCAATATTTTTCTTCTGTTTATTTCAGGTACTTATATAGGGCTGTCAATGTACACAGCGCTTTACACACACACATATATATATTGTACATTGACATCAGTCCCTATCCCTCAAGGGATGTACAATCTAAGGTCCTTAACTCACATTCATACATACACACACTAGGGCCAATTTAGACAGGATACAATTAGCCTACCAGCATGTCTTTGCAGTGTGGGAGGAAACCAGAGTACCTGGAGGAAACCCACGCAGGCACAGGGAGAACATGCAAACTCCAGGCAGGTAGTGCTATGGCGGGGATTCAAATCAACGGCTCTATTACTGCCAGGCAGAAGTGCTAACTGTCTAAGCATGTTAACATGCTTACAAGGGAATACAGAAGGATGGATAGTAAAGTGATGCCCAGGACCTGTCTGTGTAACCTAGCAAGGGGGTCTGGATCTCAAGACTGGCCAAACAGATTTACAGATTATTAATCACTTGGCATAATGGCTAAATCGTTAATAATCTGTAAATCCGTTTGGCCAGTCATGAGATCCAGACCCCCTTGCTAGGTTACACAGACAGGTCCTGGGCATCACTTTACTATCCATCCTTCTGTATTCCCTTGTAAGCATGTTAACAGTGTTAGACTGACAGTACTAAAAATTGCAAAGAACCCCTAATGCCTCAGGTTGCTGGCCCCTCAACTCCCAGTTTGTGAATACCATGCAGGGCATTACTAAGAAAGATTTAGGTTCTATAACACTATTATATTCTATAATTTTACTATCCTATTCTTTACTATGCTATATTATTTTATACTTATACTAGTTGAATGTAAACAATACATTAAAGTTGAATTCCAGTTAAAAATGAGAGTCTACCCTTGGTTGGTATGTACAATAACTGAAACGTTTACATTGTGCATGATTGCATTTTCTGAGTGTCTGATTAGAAACAAAAGACTAATCAAGACAAACGGCAATCCTCCTGATCTTCACCTACAATGGAGTCTGTGCAGCTGAATGTGGCTGCTGACAGGTGCTTCCTGGAACCTGGTGTCTGTGTGTGAGCACAGCTCTGAGCAGCCCCGCCCCTATCCCACCTCTCTCCACCCTTGTCCCACCTGGCTCCACCCTTGTCCCACCTGGCTCCACCCCCATCCTGCATGGCTCCACCCCGATGCACGATGGGGGTGGAGCCATTCATGAGAGTTCTACATGGCATGTGCTTCAGCTACTCCTATCTTTCTAGCCTTGCAAGAAGGATGGGGAGCTGTAAGAGTGCCTCTAATCCCTCTAATAAAACATCTTTACATGTTTTACATACATCATTGCACTAGTACTGCATGGAGGTAATTGAAAGCAAGCCTTTCCTTCCAATTTAAAACACAGAAGTTTAATCCAATTCAGTTTTACTTATAATTAGCCTCAACAGACAGGGGAGCTTGGTTATACCATTAACAAATACAAAAATAACAAGCTGTAGTAACACTGAATTGGCATTAGATGGCAGCACTGAGACATTAATTCATACATAATGAAATCCAATGCCACAGTACTTGGCACATACTGTAAGTGTTCCAGAACAATATAAGCAGAATGAACTTCGGCTTTAAAGACTAAATTTCCCTTTTGTAAGAAAAAAGATACATTTTACAGGTAAAATATAATGTGCTACCTGTCCACATTTCTGTATGGGCAAACAGTTACTGAGCTGCAGGAAGTGTCTATGAACTGTGAGAGCACTGATGAGCGCCCTTGTAGTTCATTCAGAACTATAAGCCATCTGCTGCAGTAGAAGATGGGACCTGCAGTTCATTCATTCACAGGTTGCTGTGAATGAATGACACAGCTGTGAGGATGAAGCCCTGCACAGCTGTACATTTTTTATAAAGTGATAGTCGGTGCTGGGAAAAGAACCCCTGCCTGCTGCCATAGTGAAGGGGGGTAACAGGTATATATGGGTGTAAAATGTAACATGTTACTAAAGATCTCCTAGATTGTAAGGTCTAACGAGCAGGGCCCTCTTGTTACATAGTTAGTTAGTCTGGCTGAAAAAAGACAAGAGTCCATTCAGCTCAACCATAAAAAAAAAAGTTATAATCCTATACCCACAGTTGATTCAGAGAAAGGCAAAAAAAAAAACCCAGCAAAGCATGATCCAATTTGGTCCTGCAGGGAAAAAAGTTCCTTCCTGATCCCCCGAGAGGCAATCGGATATTCCCTGGATCAACTTTACCTATAAATGTTATATCCAGTTATATTCTGTGTATCTAAGAAACAATCCAGGCCTTTTTTACAGCAATCCACTGAGCTGAGCCAGAACCAACTCTTGAGGGAGTCTATTCCACATTTTCACAGCTCTTACTGTGAAGATACCTTTCCGTATTTAGAGAATAAATTTCTTTTCCTCCAGACGTAAAGAGTGCCCCCTTGTCCTCTGTGATGACCTCAGGGTGAATAGCTCTACACCGAGTTCACTATATGAACCACTGATGTATTTATACATGGAGATCATATCCCCCTTATGTATTATACATGGAGATCATATCCCCCCTTATGTATTATACATGGAGATCATATCCCCCTTATGTATTATACATGGAGATCATACCCCCCTTATGTATTATATATGGTGATCATATCCCCCCCTTATGTATTTATACATGGTGATCATACCCCCCCTTATGTATTATACATGGAGATCATATCCCCCCTTATGTATTATATATGGTGATCATATCCACCCTTATGTATTATACATGGAGATCATATCCCCCCTTATGTATTATACATGGAGATCATATCCCCCCTTATGTATTATACATGGAGATCATATCCCCCCTTATGTATTATACATGGAGATCATATCCCCCCTTATGTATTATACATGGAGATCATATCCCCCCTTAATCTCCTCTTCTCAAGAGAGAATAAATTCAGTTCCTCTAATCTTTCCTCATAGCTGAGCTCCTCCATGCCTCTTATCAGTTTAGTTGCCCTGCTCTGTACTTTCTCCAGTTCCCCAATGTTCTTTTTGTGAATTGGTGCCCAAAACTGAGCTGCATATTCCAGATGAGGTCTTACTAATGATTTGTACCGGGGGGGGAAATGATATATCTCTCTCTCTGGAGTCTATACCTCTTTTAATACAAGAGAGGATTTTGCTCGCTTTAGAAACCGCAGCTTGGCATTGCATGCCATTATTAAGCTTGTGATCTACCAAAAATCCCAGATCTTTCTCCACCATTGAATCCCCCAGTTCTACCCCCCCCCCCCCCAGTATGTATGATGCATGCATATTCTTAGCCCCCAAGAATAGACCCCATTTATCAACATTAAACCTCATTTGCCACATAGTTACCCAATTACACAGAGCATTGAGGTCGGCTTGTAAGTTGGAGACATCCTGTAAGGACGTTATTCCACTGCACAGCTTGGTGTTGTACCAAATTATATTATAATTGTAATGTCTACCTTCATTTTGTAAAGCGATGTGCAAACTGTTGGCGCTATATAGATCCTGTGTAATAATAATATTAAAGATGAACGTATCCTTTAGGTTCTAGAAATGTTTTAGTAGTTATTATTTTGGAATGGATCCACATAGGAGTAATAGCAGATGACCTCTTTTTGTTTCCTTCCACAGAAGATGATATACTTCAGAAGAAGGAGGGCTGTACACTTTATGACAATGGAACAGTAGAGGCATTCTTAAGTGAAGCCTATAATGGGAAACTATTTGCCCATTTCGACTTAGAAACTGCAGTTTGGGAAACTGAAATCCCCGAGGCTCAGATCTTTGTAGAATCCCTGAATTCCAACAGGACAGTGAATGAAGATGTTAAAAAGGAAATAATGGACACATGTATGTCATATATCGGGTGGCTGAAGTCTCTAAAAAATGGCACATTAAGCAAGAAAGGTGAGGTTTTCACAATTGGGTAATAGTGGTATTATTGGTGTGGTCTTAAAGTGGAGCTGCAATCACACTGTAAAAAAATAAGTCAGCAGCTACAAAAACAGCAGCTGCTGACTTTTAAAAAACAGCATTCATCTGTCCCACGATCCCATGGTGTCCTCCCTGCAGCTCGTTTCACCGGCCGTCCTGTGTTCCAGGAGCCGGCATCTTCAGTGTGGGCACCCAGCTGTGACAACTTGCGGCTTCACAGCTGGGTGCCCACTGAGCATGCGCAAGTAGGGCTGCACTTCCTGAATGGCCCCGTAGTCTTCTGGAGCTGTCACGTGTCCCAGAAGACTACAAGGAGGGAGGATAGGAGGACGACTTCCGTTTCCGATCGCCTAGGCGATCACAGCAGAAGTGTGAGTGGGTACCTGTCAATTTTGGGTAACTGCTCCCCAAAGGTGCTAATCCTTATTGAGGACCGAGTGTCCAATCTTTAAAGCGGAACTTCCCCTTTTGGGTGGAACTCCGCTTTAAGGCTACTTTCACACTGATCTGCCGCCAAAACGCACAGGCATTTTTATTGTGCTTTTGCTGCGATTTCTGAGCATTTTTAAAGGACACGTGACTTAAACTGCATCAAAAATGCTTCTCAGATGCATTTTTGAGGTGCTTTTCAGGCGTTTTCCATTGATTTCAATGGGAAGAGACATTTTTAGGGCATTTTTTTTTAACTCCCCAAACACGCCCCAAAGATGCTGCAAGCAGGAATTTTTGCCCCACACCGCAAGCACAACACCTCAATGAGAAAACAAGTTCTGTCTCCTAGCAGGCACTCTTTCCTTCATTGAAACACAGAGGAGATCACTAATAAGGAGACACAGCTTCTACTCATTTACTTATTTGTGTAAATGTCATATTTAGCTACTGAACTTTGTAAATAAACGTTTTTACAAGGGCTGGTTGAAAGACACCAGAAAACACAAAAAGCTCCCCCTACTGGTAAATATGTACACACCAATGTGTATTCCCTGTTACATATTTATAACTTGTCTGACACTACACCCAATGTATTACAGAGAAGCCAACCGTAAGAGTCACAAGGGGACCTATATCCAGTGATATTGTCATGCTATCTTGCAAGGCTTATGGTCATTACCCCAAAGACATCTCCTTGAAGTGGTGGAGAAATGGTCAGCAGATACCAGAGGAGGAGATACAGAGAATGACTTTGCCATTCCCCGACCAAACCTATTTGTCCTTATCAACTCTTAATATAACACCAATTAACGAGGATCTATATACTTGTGAGGTCAACCACAGCAGTCTGAAAGTGGTGATGAGACAGCATTGGAGTAAGTACATCTCTGTGATTTGTGGTAAGAGTGATAGGACATATTTCCGTTTCGCTGCATCCAGAAGCTATATAAACCTTCAGGGATGTTTTTTTTTAATTCCTTAAGGCTTTTGGAGTCATCTAAAAGTTTTGTAGCTTGAAGCTTTGAAATGCTCAACGTCAAAAATTCCATGGTCTTCAGTTGTGCCTGTTCACACTTGAGTGCAGGGGCGGACTGACCATTTGGAAACTCGGGCACTCCCCGAGAGCCTGGGGTCAGTAGGGGGCCCCATGAGATGCCCCTGGTACCTTTTTCATAGGCTTTTTTGAGTTTGGGCAAGGACACAGGGGCCCCATGATCCCCTATTGCCCGGGGGCCCCATGAGTTGTCAGTCCGCCCCTGCTTGAGTGTAGTGTTGCTTGAAGCTTGTAGTTCAAATAAGTATATGAGCTTCTTTTGAGTTACAAGCTTCAAGCAATTTTGATCCCAATAGAGTTCACTTGAAAAACACATGAACATGTGCAGAAACACACATTATGTTTTGTTTTCCCTAGTAACAAGCTTTCCATGAGCTAACAAAAGTTTAAAAATGTTCAAGTTTAAAAAAAATGGGCAAAACCTGATACCAATGATGTGATACTATTCCACCAACTAATACTACCAATGGGGCACTAGTCCAACCACTGATACCAATGATGAGGTAATAATACTTCAATTGACACAAACGATGGGGCACTATTCCTCCCATTGACTCCAATAATGGGGCACTACTCCTCCCACTGACTCCACTGATAAGGGCACTATTCCTTCCGTTGACTCCAATGATGGGGCACTACTCCTCCCACTGACTCCACTGATGGAGCACTACTTGTCCCACTGACTCCACTGATGGGGCACTATCCCTCCCGTGGACTCCAATGATGGGGCACTACTCCTTCCACTGACTCCACTGATGGAGCACTACTTGTCCCACTGACTCCACTGACTGGGCACTATTCCTCCCGTTGACTCCACTGATGGAGCACTACTCATCCCAATGACTCCACTGATGGGGCACTATTCCTCCTGTTGACTCCACTGATGGGGCACTACTCCTCCCACTGACTCCAATGATGGGGCACTATTCCTCCCACTGACTGCATTGATGGGGCACTATTCCTCCCACTGACTGCACTGATGAGGCACTATTCCTCCCATTGACTCCAATGATGGGGCACTATTCCTCCCATTGAATCAAATGATGGGGCACTATTCCTCCCATTGACTCAAATGATGGGGCACTATTTCTTCCACCGATACCAATTATGGGCATTAAGGCTCTCACTGACACCAATGATGGGGAATTATTCCTCCTATTGACACTAATGATGGGGCACTATTCCTCCAACTGACACCAATAATGGGACATTGTTCCTACCAATGATACCAACACTTGGGCTATATTCCCCCAAATGACACCAATGATGGGGCATTGTCATGGAGCATGACAATGATGAAGAACTATTTCACCCACTAATACCAATGATGGGGCACTAGTCCTTCTATTGACACCAATCCACTGACTATGGATACTAACGATAGAGAACTGTTCCTCCAACTGACAACAATGATAGGGCATTATTCCACCTATTGACACCAACAATGGGGCACTATTCCTCCTCCCAATAATCACAGGCTGTAGGCCAATTTTTACTTCCACTGCTCCCCATCCCTGGGATGTTTTTACTCTCAATGACTATAGTCCACCCCCCTAAATTCTAAAGGACAGTGAACTGGCCATTTGTTTAGAAAATTGGAAGACCCCTGTTCTAATTTTTCCCCACAAATAAAAAAAAATGTTGAGAGTTCCACTTTAAATGTAAACTATAACCCAAGCATGTGCCACATTGTTTTCTCTTCAATAAAATCTTTGATAAATGTAAGCTATAGTTCATGAAATGCACAGAATATGGTCATGTATTATTCCACATTGGTTTTATACAGATCCATTGTGCAAAAAAAGAAGAAAATGCAATTCTGCAAATTTTCACAACAGTGGAGCACTACACCCCCTCCTGTAGCTGGAAATACTTTTGGTGTGTTATTCTAGATCAGTGGTCTCCAAACTGTGGCCCTGGGGCCAAATGTGGCCCTTCTCTTGCTTTTATCCAGCTCTTGGCACATTATTACCCACCCACTGTCAGAAACAGTGGGGCATAGTTCCTGCCACTAACACTGACACTGAGGCACTATTCCTCCCACTGTCATCAACGATGGGGCACAATTCCTCCCACTGACACCAACAATGAGGCACTATTACAACCACTGACACAGACAATGGGGTACTAATCCTCCCACACACTGATGATGGGGCACTAATCCTCCTACCTACACTAATGGAGCACTATTCCTCACACTGAAAATGGGGCATTATTCCTCCCACGACACCAACAATGGGAGCACTATTCCTCCCACGACATCAACGACGGAGCACTATATTCCTCCCAACGACAGGGCACTATTCCTCCCACCGACTCTGACAATGGGTGTCACGGATCCAGGTATGACCAGAGATGTGTGGACTGACACAGGGAACAGCAGGCTTCAGGAATGATATAATAATAATATAATTTATTAAGAGCAGCACAAATATACAAAACGCACAGTAAACAAAAACCAAACCTTCAACTAATATCAATATGTACAGGAACACAGGCGTAGTCAGGGATGGAGAGGTGGAGTGGTCAGGCAGGTCGGGTCAGGAACAATCAGGCAAATCTGGCACAGAGGGGCAAGCAAACGGACGGTCAAAAAGGAGAGCCGGGTCAGAACCTTCAGAGTTCAGTCGTGGTCAGAAACGAGCAGAAGAGTCAAGCAGGTAGAAGACAGGATACAAGTTCAGAACAACAAGGGCTCATGGGAAAACACCAAGGCACTGATTGCAGGCCTGATACTGCTTAAATACACCTCCTGCAATCAGCCTCAGGTGATGGCTTGATTGCAGGAGTAAGATCTTGGCTGCTGAAAAGCGCCCGCTGGCCAGCACTGGTACTGCAACCCACACAGCAGGTGAGCCCCAGCACCACCAGCGGTGAGTCCTTTCCTGACAACGGGGCACTGTTCCTCCCACCGACACTGACGACGGGGCACTGTTCCTCCCACTGACGACGGGGCACTAATTGTCCCACCGACACACATGACGGGGCACTGTTCCTCCCACTGACACTGACAACGGGGCACTGTTCCTCCCACCGACACTGACGATGGGGCACTATTCCTCCCACTGACGCTGACGACGGGGCACTATTCGTCCCACCGACACCGATGACGGGGCACTGTTCCTCACAGCAATGACGGGGCACTATTCCTCCCACTGACACTGATGACGGGGCACTGTTCCTCCCACCGACATTGGCGGCAGGGCACTGTTCCTCCCACCGACACTGACGACGGGGCACTGTTCCTCCCACCGACACTGATGACAGGGAACTGTTCCTCCCACCGACACTGACGACGGGGCACTGTTCCTCCCACCGACACTGACGACAGGACACTATTCCTCACACTGACACTGATGACGGGTAACTGTTCCTTCCACCGACACTGTAGATGGGGCACTGTTCCTCACACTAACACTGACGATGGGGCACTGTTCCTCACACTGACACTGACGACGGGGCACTGTTCCTCCCACCGACACTGACGACGGGGCACTGTTCCTCACACTGACACTGATGATGGGGAACTGTTCCTCCCACCGACACTGACCACGGAGCACTGTTCCTCCCACCAACGCTGACGACGGGGCACTGTTCCTCACACCGACGGGGCACTGTTCCTTCCACCGACACCAACGATGAGGCACTGTTCCTTCCACTGACAAGGCACTGTTCCTTCCACCGACGAGGCACTGTTCCTTCCACCGACGAGGCACTGTTCCTTCCACCGACGAGGCACTGTTCCTTCCACCGACGAGGCACCGTTCCTTCCACTGACCCCAAGACATTTTCTACTCCCACTGGCCTCAGTCCAGCCCTCCTAAAGTTTGAAGGACAGTAAATTGGCCCTTCATTTAGAAAGTTTAGAGACCCCTGTTCTAGAAGGAAGGGATTACACATAAGGGTGCAATCTAATCTGTACAGAACAGAGCACACAGTGTACCTTGCATGACAAGTGGTATTAAAGTAGATATGAACCCAATTACAAAAATGTCAAATAAGCTTCCATGTTAATGTGATTTAAAAACAATTTTTCAAAATATTCAAATATGCACATAAACCTGCCATAAAGGAATTTCCTGTTATGGGGTGACAACGTTCTGTCTTTGTCTACCAATTGCGCACCTGTGTTGTCATCCCATCACATGGGCTTCCAATGGAGATTACAAGTGACCTTTTCAATGCACATTAGACAGAAATGGTCCATTGTTGTCACCTTCAGAAACCCCCATTTGAGAAGTTCCATACAGCCAACTAAATGTGATTCAGTTTGGTTGAACAGTCATTTTAATTGTAATTTATTTTATTCTGTGCAGAACCAGTTCAGCAGACTCTGCATTCACTCTCACAAGATGCTGGTGGCCTCTCTTTTGGGATAGTCATCGTCCTTTCGCTCACCGCTGTGTGTTTGCTGTCTATCACAGTCCTCGGGCTTGTAGCGCTTGACAAAAAGAGGTACAGAGAACCGCAGACTCAGGGCAGCTTCAAGCTGTTGCACATACGATACACATTATACCACACGTTATGACATGTGTTTAAGGCACGCTCACCCCAATGTATGTCATATGGGCATGGCAATGTATTGACATCCATTCTGAATGGGGCACCAACACACATATTCAGTGTTACAGCTGAACTCCTGACTGATATAATAGACACAAATGAATGCAGCTCTATATTCAGCAATAAATCATATACCTACCTGAATTTTGCTTGGTATCAGCCTCTTGCAATTTCCTGTACAGCAGAGCTCAGACTTGGAGAGGGAGAAGCAGCACAAGAACCCATCAGATATGCTGCAGTACACATGTGCAAAAAAAAAAGAACACGTTGATAGAAGGAGAGAGCAGAGTGACAGACAGAAGAGCACATCAGTGTGCTTCTATTCCTTCACTGCCCACTCACAGGCTGGGGGGAGAGACAGACCTGTAAATGTTATTTATCTACAACATAAGAAAAAATCAGGTCTCCTCCTCTGGCTGTGCTGTGTGGCAGAGCTGTGTAAATCTCAGGCTTGCATGTAAAGAAATAAAATGATTGCAGTGCTACTTGTTATGTAAAACTGAGTGTGCATTTGCATAGAGTGAATCAAGAAAATACCCCATTATGGCCACTAGATGGGGCTAGATATCAAAGGAAACAAACACTTATTTACTTTGAAAATCAGCTACATCTAGTGGACACAGTGTGGTATTTTCCCAAAGTACACATTTTTTTAATGAATGAAAAACATTCAAGCTAGAGGGAAAATAGCTTAAAAATTGTTTTTGCTCCTATTTGCACAGAATGAATGTACATGCATTTTCACTGGATGAATAACTTCTTATATTTTTTTTATAAATACACCTTTATGCATCATGCATCATTTATGTAAACACGTTAAAAAAAAAATAAAATAGGGGTCATTCTTTTTTTCTGTTTTTTTTTTATTTTTTCAGACGCTTCATTGGCCTGGATGACTCTCACAATCCTTCAGTTTTTTTAATCACGATGAAGAAATTCGATCCATTTGACCCATCACCAAACCCTCCAATCAATGTTATAACTATCAGCAATGTGTAAGTGTAATCTATGATTTGTCTGTTTTAATGAGTTCTTATATATTTTGTATTCAATATTCATAGTTTCGTGTCTGGTGACGTCACAACAGACCTATCAGCCAATTGGACCAGGCAGTGAGAGTTTATTGCAGAAGGTCTGGGATATAGGAGATCGATAAAAGTTGGTAAAGCGTTAGTGTGGTCATGACCTTCTGGCAACACTTTAGCCTTGTTTAGTGAATTGTTTGTATTACATAAAGTGGTTCTAAACCTCAGACATGAAATATGAACAAAGCATATCCCCCTATAGTGTGTACTAATAGTCAATTAAGAGCACTAAGTGTCATTTCTGTCTGCTGCCTCATTCCTCTGCTATAAGAATGTGTCCCTCTGACTAGTTTTCCTGACACCAAGAGAAAAATGGTGACAGGGGAGGGACTTCCAGCTGATTGACACCCTCAGCTCTGTTCCTATGTGCTGTGTGAAGGGGGGGGGGTGGGTGTATCTCTTCCCTCCAATCTGCTCTCAGAGCTCTCCTCACTAAGCTCTGTGGTGTGTAACTTCAGCTCTCTGCCCCTCTTCCTGAACTCTCAGACAAGCATTATAAATTCAGCATTTTGAAAAGCTGTAGAAAAGAGAAGACAACAGATAAACAGGTACAATGTATGTAGGAGGATTGGTTATATCTTTGTGTATCACCTGAGGCTAGTCGTTTTACTGGATATTTGTAAGAGTTTATAATCACTTTAAGTGCCAATCTTTAAAGGAAAATTTCACTTTTAGGCCCTTTAAATGCACCTCTAATTCCCCTAAGATGCAGCCACCCCCCTAAATGCTGGGAGTTGGTATGGTCCAGCCATAGGAATAAATCAACTAAGTGGTGGGCATGCGCAGTAGGAACTTGGCACAGCCAGGATTTTTTTTTGCAAAGGCCAGGTAGTGCCAGATATAGCTGCACAGGGCTACAGATACTCATTTAAGCAGGTGGCTGCAACTGAGGGGATTGATCATTTAAAGAAACCCTTTTCATTTTAACATAAAAATATATGTGCATTCTATTCATATTATTTACCCGTGAAATCCTCCCGTGTAGACATCCAAAAGTCCCGAGACTGCTGCTGGGCGCTGCCATCTTGGATGTGATGTCAGGAGCCCCAGAATACTTAGAGCTGTCACTCAAGTGACACTCTACACTCAGCAGCCACTTTATTAGGTACACCTTGCTAGTGCCAAGAAAATATCCCCCGCACCATTACACTATCACCACCATCAGCCTGAACTGTTGATACAATGCAGGGTGGATCCATGCTTTCATATTGTTTATGCCAAATTCTGACCCGACCATCTTCAACCAGTCTGCCCATCTGACCTCTGACATCAACAAGGCATTTTCGTCCACACAACTGCCACTCACTGGCTATTTTCTCTTTTTCGGACCATTCTCTGTAAACCCTAGAGATGGTTGTGTGTGAAAATCCCAGTAGAGCAGCAGTTTTTGAAATACTCAGACCAGCCCGCCTGGCACCAACAACCATGCCACCTGCAAAGTTACTTAAATCCCCTTTCTTCCCCATTCTGATGCTCCTCAGTTTGAAATTCAGCAAGTCGTCTTCACCATGTCTAGATGCCTAAATGCATTGAGTTGCTGCCATGTGATTGGCTGATTAGCAATTTGTGCTACCAAGCAATTGAACAGGTGTACCTAATATAGTGGCTGTGAGTGTATATTATTCCTCTTCACTCCTCCCCCCCAACAGCTGCATAAAAGGAAGGTGGGGGGGGGGGCAGAGGAGCTGGGACAGCAGAGACAGTCATTAAACACCCCCCAGAAGAGGGGAGGGCTATGATGTGCAGAGGGGGGGGGGATGGCTCTTCCTGGAGTAGTTAACTTTCTACCAACTTCAGAGGTACATTGCAAGTAAATAAAAAAAAATTTATGAAAAGAAAAAAAAACACAAGTATACCTGACTTGTCTGTGCGTTTACTAGCCATTTTCAAAGTTAGTGACAGGGTCTCTTTAGGAATAGCAACCCATTGACTTCTGTACTGAGTTCAGCAAAGTGAACACTGAGCTGGAATGAGCCACCTAGAGACTGATTTGTGTTTAATCAGAAAGATACAAGCGCGAAGAATGCAGAACAGTAAAAAGCAATCACTGTGTAGTAGTACTCAGTATGAAGTCGATTAATTCTCTGTTTTCTACAACAGATACGCTGATCCCACCTCCAGGACAACAGAACCTGCACCCGAATCTTATTACCAGCAGCACAGAAGGAGCCCCTCACCATAGGGAGCTCAGTGTATGCCTCTGTCTATTAAAGGAGAGCATTGATGGTGCACCATATACTGTAAATAGCAAAAGCATCTCCAGTTATAATTGAGAAGCTTCATTGATCAGTACAGTTATCGATTCAGAACATTAAAACTGAACATCCGCTGCTCTAAAGCACAGTTAACATAATTAACTTTTTTTTATCTGCCAAAGGCTTTGTAACTCTGTGCAGCCAGTTGTGTGATCCAGGTAGAGAACACAGTAAGATCCAAGACATCTACTGCAAATACACAGGTTGGTTAAGGCACACGCATGACTGTTGATTGGTTGATGAAGCAGCAAAAGCGCACTGATGAAGTCCTCCCTCTTACTCCTTCTATCAACATGTTCCCTTTTAACCCATTTCCAGGACATGATGTAGACAGGCACATACATTTGAGGCAAGGCCCATGTGCAGAGGCACACTTACACTGGATTGGCTGCACAGACACTTAGGGCTGGTAAGACCAGATGCAGTTCAGTGTGTTTTAAACCTTCATTAAGTGCTATTTCACACCAGGAATCACACAGGAACCTGATGTTTCTGTGTGATTTGCGTGCAGTGCATTTTCAGCCTATTCAATTTAATGATCTGAAATTGTACCGCGCCTTACCAAAGGTAGACAATGCACTACTTTACAGAATGCACTGCAACCAGATTTCATGCTACTTCTGTACTGTGCAATCTGGTGCAGGGTAACGCACTGTGTTTGAGGTGTCATAAGCATTGCCTCGACACCCACTGCAGATCGCAAGGGCAGTGCATTTTGAGCGCAGTGCAGGAAAGTGCATGGAACGCAGGTTTCCCACACTGCATTTGGGTGCTAACCGGCCTCAACAGCGCACTCACAGGGTTTTCCAATGGTCCTAGTTCACACCAGTGCACAGTGTTGTATTTTGATTTTGTGCTGCCCTAGGCAAGACTAAAATTGGGCACCCCTTCATCAAGATTTGTCCCACTCCTTCCTCTTTAAGATCCACCCCTTAATCTGTAAACTCCACCCCTTCTTGTTTAGGCCCCACCTCTTCCTGTTAGAGCTCCACCTCAGGAGATGGTCAGGGACTGCAGACCTACTACAGGAGATGGTCAGAGACTGCAAGCATATTACAGGAGATGGTCAGAGACTGCAAGCATATTACAGGAGATGGTCAGAAACTGCAGACATAATACAGGAGACGGTCAGAGACTGCAGACATAATACATGAGATGGTCAGAGACTGCAGACATGGTACACGAGACAGTCAGAGACTGCAGACAGGATACAGGAGATAGTCAGAGACTGTGGACAGGATTCAGGAGATGGTCAGAGATTGCGAACGCTATACAGGAGATGGTCAGAGACAACAGACATTCTACAGGAGAAGGTCAGAGACTGCGGACATACTACAGGAAAAGGTCAGAGACTGCAGACAGGATACAGGAGATGGTCAGAGACTGCAGGCAGGATATGGTCAGAGGCTGCAGACAGAACAGGTCAGGGACTGCGGACAGGATACAGGAGACTGAGGACAGGATACAGGAGACTGCGGACAGGATACGGTCAGAGACTGTGGACAAGATATGGTCAGAGACTGCGTACAGGAGATGGTCAGAGACTGCGGATAGGAGATGGTCAGAGACTGCAGATAAAATATGGGAAGAGACTGTGACAGGATACAAAAGAAGGTCAGAGACTGCAGACAGGAGATGGTCAGAGACTGTGGACAGGATACGGTCAGAGACTGTGAACAGGATAAAGGAGACTGCAGACAGGATACAGAAGACAGTCAGGGACTGCAGACAGGAGACGGTCAGAGACTGTGGACAGGATACAGCAAATGGTCAGAGACTGCAGACAGGATACAGTCAAACACTGTGGACAGGATATGGTCAGAGACTGCGGACAGGATACAGGAGACTGCAGAGAGGATACAGTCAGAGACTGCAGACAGGATACAGAAGACAGTCAGAGACTGCAGACAGGATACGGTCAGAGACTGCGCACAGGATACAGGAGATGGTCAGCCGACAGTGACTCCAAGTCAGTTCCCTCCAGTGTCAGAATGCTATAAGATGCTGATCGCCGCCATTATAAGTAACAAAAAAAAAAATCCCAGTGTCTATACCGCCATTTGTAAACGCTATAACTTTTGCGTAAACCAATTAATTGACGTGTATCGGGATTTTTTGTTAGAAAAGACATGTAGTAGAATACATTTTGGCCTAGATTTATGAAGAAATTAGATTTTTTTTTACATTTTTTACTGGACATGTTTAATAGCAAAAAGTAAAAAATATTGTTTTTTTTTCTCAAAATTGTTGGTCTTTTTTTTTTTATAGCGCACAGGCAATCAACTACCACCGATAGAAAGCTCTATTCGTGGAAAAAAAGTGGCCAGTAAGTGTATATACAAATAATGCAAATTAGTATTTAATAATTCTATCTAGTAGTTGTTCATAGGAAAGGTGCTGACATAAGAATATTAGAAATACTATGCACCAGGGGTGGACTGACCATTTGGGCACTTGGGCACTGCCCGAGGGCCCAGGGTCTGTAGGGGGCCCCATGAGATGCCCTTGATACCTTTCATAGGCTTTTTTGGGTGTGGTTTGAGTGTGAGCTAGGACACAGGGGCCCCATGATCCCCTATTGCCCAGGGGCCCCATGAGTTGTCAGTCCGCCCCTGCTATGCACCTGACAGGAACAATACCATAAGTTTATTGGCTGCATCTGGAGGTCTCAGATGTTTCTATCCACTTCAGCTCCAGCGAATTATCTGTACGTCACTGGAGTTTCAACCGTTATACCAGGAGGCAGGCATCATTCCAGTACTGTTTTTAAAGCCGGCGGTCAGTTCTCTTGTAATAGCAATCATAGTAGCTAACTAACTGCTGGATTGCTGTTACAAGCAGTGTAGGGGGATGTCCCCCCTGCCTCCTGCCAATCAACCAGCTGGCCCTTCCACCGGCTGATCGTAGAGCCCAACAAAGACTGGGTCAGCTTTATTGGGCTCTATGACATAGTAACCCGGAAGCGATAACCTTACATCACTTTTGGTTTACTCAGGAATACATGGTGTCATTTTTAAAAAAGAAAAGCATTCAATCATACCAATCTTGTTGTGAATAAATGCTTTTAAGGGCAGAGGAGGGATTTGGGGTTTTAAAGACCCCAGATCCCTCCATAAAGAGTACCTGTCACATGCCTATTATTGTCACGTGTTTACATTCCTTGTGACAGCAATAAAAGTGATCACATTTTTTTTAACCGCTTCCCAGCCGCCCTATAGTAGAACTATACATGATATCACTATATGTGATTTTCATTTCCGAGTAGGGGATATGCGTCGCTGCCGCCCTACGCGCACTGCCATTGGTGGCTACAGATGTCAATCAACAGGTACCGGCAGGAGATTCCCTACCGGCACCCAGCGATCGCAGAGTATCACTGGCAGGAGAGAGACCTGTGTGTAAAAAACACAATTTTCTCCCCTGCTAGCAAGCACATGTTGCTGTGTATTTCTCTGCACAACAGAGAAATACACAGCAGCATGTTTCCCTAGTAAAACACACACAGCAAATTATGTAAAACAGCACACAGTTAACCCTTTGATCGCCCCAGATGTTAACCCCTTCCTGCCCAGTGTCATTAGTACAGTGTCAGTGCTGTTTATTAGCACTGATCACTGTATTAGTGTCACTGCAGATATCAGTTGCAGTTAGTCAGTTCCCACCCAGTGTCAGAATGCCCACCGCAGTCCCACTATAAGTTGCTGATCAACGCCATTACTATTATAAAAAAAAATAAATAAAAATTCCAGTATCTATACCGCCATTTGTAGATGCTATAACTTTCATGTAAACCAAATAATTTATATGTATTGGGATTTTTTTTCAGCAAAAATATGTAGCAGAATAAATTTTGGCCTACATTTTGACGAAATTAGATTTTTAAAATTTTTTTACTGGATGTTTTATAGGACAAAGTTAAAAATACTGTTTTTTGTTTCAAAATTATTGGTCCTTTTTTGTTTATAGTGCAAAAAAAATAAAAAATGCACAAGTGTTCAAATACCACCGAAAGAAAGCTCTATTTGTAGGAAAAAAAGGACTTAAATTTCATTTGGGTGCAGCGTTGTATGACCGCGCAATTGTCAGTTGAATTAACGCAGTGCTGTAATGCAAAAAAATGGCCTGGTCAGGAAGGGGGGTAAACCCTCTGGAGGGCAAGTGGTTATGATTTTTATTTTGCAAAAGTTAGGTTTTACTGTTGCTGAGAATGATACAAATATTCTCCCTTTTGTACTCCATACTGGTAACCCTTCACATGCAAAACCTTGTGACAAAACAAATGTGAAAATTGACTTTAGGAAGAACCCGTCACTGTGACTATTCAGGGCAAGGAGTATCTTTGTAAAGGCCCCTAACCCCATGATACCTCACCACTCCTTCCTCTGCCTTCTATAATACCCAATGTTGGCTAGTGTAGGAAACTAGGGGGGAGCTGTGCCATCTCTCTCTCCATCATGTGACAGTGCTTGGGCCAAGTGATTGGCTGCTAGACCTGAGCACTGTCACATGGGAGGAGGTCACATGCTCCCCCAAACCCTGAAGAACTGGCTATATACGTTGGCTAAGACAGCCGAAATAACAGTACAGGAATGCTTATGAAACCAATACTTTCACTTTCACTTTGTCTGGAATAAACGTTATGACTCATTGCAGTAAAATTGAGTATTGCTTTCTTTTTCTGTTGTCCAGCACAGTTCAGTCATTTGATGCACCTCCATTTCTTCTCGTCAAGGATAGTCTTTCCATAGTCGTCCCAGCCATGGAAGTGTATCTTCTGTGTTATGTAAAAAGAAAACCCAATTATTTAGCACAGATTGGTAGTAAATCAGACCTTCATGGAGCTTAACAAAATACATAGTTACATAGTTAGTCTGGTTGAAAAAAAGACAAACGTCCATCTAGTTCAACCATTAAAAAAATATACAATCCTATACTCACAGTTAATAAAAAACCCAATAAAGCATGATCCTATGTGATCCAGCAGGGCAAAAAATTCCTTCCTGACCCCTGAGAGGCAATCGGATGTTCCCTGGTTCAACTTTACCTAGAAATATTAGTATTCAGTTATATTATGTACATTTAAGTAAGAATCCAGGCCTTTTTAAAACCATCTAATGAGCACCAACTCTTGAGGGAGTCTATTCCACATTTTCACTGCTCTTGTAGATTATATCTCTTTTCCTCTGGACATAAAGAGTGACCCCTTGTCCACTGTGATGACCTTAAAGTGAATAACTCTACACTGAGTTCATTATATGGACCACCTATGTATTGGTAGCACTACCCCCTTAAGGGTTGCTTAGTCATTTTTGGGTTCCCTGTCAATCTGGACCTCTTGTTGAAAGCCCGACCTCTGTTGAAACCACTGTGCTCTTGTGACCAAAAAAAATTAAAACTGTAAAATGGACTCACACACAAGTTAGTATAAACCAATATGAAGTTTATATTGGAATTAAAGGTAACTTGGTCAAGAAGAACAAAATGACATTGATATATGCAACAAATATAGTCATTTTTGGCAAAAGTAACATTCACAGTGAAGCAACAATAACTGTTAGCAGCCTGCTTTCAGAAATAATCCACTGCCTCCACTCTGAGGGAACTACTGAATCCTCAGTGACACGGAAATCTATCAAGAAACAGGTAAGCTCCCTGTGGGTCCTCAGAACTAGATGACAAGGATTAGATGTGAAATAAAGAGAATTCTCATTTGTAATTGAGCAATGTCCCTTTAAGAGCACTACAGTGTCTTCTGCACGCTTGTTGGGGCCCAGTCAGTATGACGTTGAGTTAAGGTGTGCCATATAGTTCCTCGGGATGGCAAAACAAAGTTATAGAGGGAAAGGGGGATATTTAACACTTTTCCTTTTGGTGGTAGTGAATAAGTGTAGGGTCCCCTATAAAGCACTAAAGCATACTTGAAGTAATGAGTAGCAACAATTGACATTAGTGTCTATGAACAAAGACAAGTCCCTCTGAATATCAAAGGCAAAATGAACAGCAGTAGGAATCCTGCTTTGCTGAAAAAGGGAACTTGCTGTCTCAGTTGGCACTGCTGTATCCTGCCCTGCAACTGTATGTCCTGCAGTCAGCTTGTATGGTAAACTGTAATGCAGATGTATCCCAATGATGGTGACTGGGGGAACTAGGCTACAAACTGAGGCAACTATATGTAATGTTCACAACTATGTGTGGGCAGATAGCTGAAGTGGCAAACTGTCACTATTTGCTTGGACAGTGGGTGCATGGGTCTTTCTCAACCTATCAATCTGCCTGAGTAATCTGGCAGATCGTAGCGGTCTGTCTTTCTCTGCAGATGGGGTCAGTCCACGGAATCTCCTATTCAGACCTGGCCTCCCATCAGGTCTCCTGCTGTCAGATTGGCCTGCTGGGCAGTGTGGCAGACCAGGTGGTCAATAGCCTCTTTCCACTCTTCCCTGACTCCGCGGCCTAGTTCAGCACTTCAGCTGCCAGCACACCTCCTTCTCTTTCAGCCTCTCCCTGCACTCTCTTGGCCAATCTCCCAGGCTTTGATATTTATATGACCCCGCCCACACACTACCTTTCTTGGGAAATGTAGTTCCTGACTGCCCTGCTCACCAGCTGAGTCCTCCTATTCAGCATACAAGTTCCAGAGGACTGTTCTGTCCATGTGAGTGATCCTGAATGGCAGGCCACCGCATCTAATGTCCATCTTAAGGCTTCATGTACACGAACCTACTTTAACTGCCGTCGGCTGGAAAATGCAAACTGTGGGCAAAAACACAGTACCGTGGTTGCCGTGTCTTTCTGCATTTTGTATTTTCTTACGGTCAACGGTCAAAACGTACATAGGCTTTTATGGTGTTGAGTTTAGAAGCTTTGGCAAAAAAAATGCCAAAAGCTCCTAAACTCGAGTTTAGCAGCTGCTCGTGTACATGAAGCCTAATGTATTGCAAGTAGCAACATTTCAGTGCGTTACATATTTATACAAAGAGGCAATGTTCAAAAAATCCACAAAACAATAATTAAAAAGAGTACAAGGATCACTGTGACATAATTATGGCGTATTGTGTCTCATACTGTACATCAGTGTTGAGAGATCAAAGCAGAACAGTCCCCAAATGCCATGATGAGATAAGAAGACTTCCAAGGATAGCCAATGTGGCACCAACCGCTTGCATGCAAGGCTTACCAGAAGATATGTGACCACCTGCTAAGAGTGATCAATCTTCACTTTTATAAGATGCTATTGGTGGCATCAAAGGGAAATGGATGGTTAGAATCATCTGCTGGACACCCAAGGAAAAGACTGGTAATCCTCCCAAGCCGATCTCCGTGTATATGATGGCTCCAACCACTCCAAATGAGTTATGGATGCTGGAAAGACCTGTTTTAGTACTTGTACATGTTGATTTGTGTCTGGTATCAAGGTACAGTGTCCAGCTGCTATTTATTGGTATTTATTTCTCTTAGCGCAGATTTTGGGTTATATTTAAACAATTACAACCACACTGACTACAGTGTGACAACTAATTTTACCTATCAAAACTAAACAAAACCTAGCACCTATCTAGGAGGGTGCTACAAATATGGAAACATTCAAGGGAAAAATCCAAGGAGTGTGTTTTTTTTGTGTATATTATTTATTTGAGGAGGAAAATGGGTCAAAATTGCAACCTAAAAAAGTAAAGAGCCTACACGCTTTTCTTGTTTGTTTTATTCCTGAAGAGGTGATATTTCTTCTGAAGATCTGTAATTGGTGATGCATTACATTTTTTACACACTCTATTAATAAGAATTTTCAACCAAGATTCACACAATTTTTTAACTAGGATTTTATTGGAAACCATGCATGATTTATGGGTAAAAAATTGTATGAGTCTTGTGTGAAAACATTTATGGATCCCATTTATTTGTGAGTTGCTTATTGCTGCTAATGTTCACATTAGTACTAAAGTAAAAACATTAGCTAATAATTCATCATCTCTAAGTAATTTTCTAACCGCTTGCTGACCGGCCCATGCAGATATGCTGCTGTCATTCGCTGGGCCTGGACCAGCTGATCAGCTGAGCGAATGACAGAAGAGAGTCCTGTGTTGGGCTCTCACAAAACATCACAGGGCTCTCTACAGATAGCAGCGATGTGCCAGTTTTCAAAGCAGGGAGTAAAAACCAGCACATTGCTTAGTAAAAAGAGCACACAGAACACACTGTAAACATTGTTAGGCACATAGTTAACCCTTTGATTGCCCCTAAATGTTAACCCCTCCACTGGACACAGCGGAACACAGATCGCTGTATGGGACTGCAGTGATCACATGAACAGTAGTAAACAAGATATCACTTCTTGACATCATTGTTTACTACTTGTGAATTTTGTGAATGATCACAGAGGTCACATGGTACAAGACCATTCACAACAGCCTTGTACCATGTGATAAGCTGTGACCAATTACAGCTCTCACAGTATGTCTCAATGGCAGCCAGAGAGAAGGAGAAATGATTGCTTTTACAGCCTTTATGAGTGTAAAAGCAATCAGTGTAAAAAAAAAACAAGAAAACAAAACTTCATCACCCCCCACTATGGTGACACTGTACTGCTAGGGTGACAGTATGTAAAAAAACAAACAAATAATAATATAAAAAAATAAACATGTAAAAACAATTTTGAAAACGTATAATTATATTTTTATAAACTGATTTGGGTTATTTTTTTTTTACCAAAAAAGGTAGCTGAATACATTTTGGCCAAGATTTATGAAGAAAGATTATTTATTTGCAAAATTTTATAAGAAAAACACTGTTTTCCAAAATTTTTGGTCTTTTTTCTTTTATATAGCAAAAAAATAAAAAAACCCACTGGTGAATAAATACCACCTAAAGAAAAATTCTCAAAAAAATGCTAAAAATTTCATTTGGGTACAGTGTTGCATGACCGCGCAATTGTCATTCAAAGTGTGACAGTGCTGAAAGCTGAAAATTGGCCTGGACTGAAAAGGGGTAAAAGTGTCCAGGCTTGAAGTGGTTAAGGTATAATTGACACATCTATAGCACTGTCTGTTGGGGGATACATACATTTTTATCATTATCTGATTATTTGAAATATGTTTTTTTTAATACGACTTTATAAAATAGCACTGTTAAAACCTTCTTTTTTGTTTTCAAAAATCATATGTTCTAGGAGGTTAATGGAGTTAAATAAAGAGATCTAACCAGTAGTCAAAAGAGGGAAAAATGCACTATGGGAGATTGCTAGAGTACTGGAAAATGTATACCAATATTAATAATTTGGGGTAGAAATGTTATGTCAAGCACAAACCTTATAAAGGCTATGGGGCTAGTGTTGGCTTTTTAGGATTGATAATGGGAATGTACCAGCTGCACCATAAATGTATACCAAAATTCATATATGCTCAATAAACCAGTCATATACCTTGTTGTGTTTCCTGATAATGCAATCTTACCTGAGACTTCTATAATACTTCAATAAGCATGCCACTCCAACCACAGAAACCACTGTGATACAGACAACCAGTCCTCTGGATATCTGACGTTTCATATCTGTAGAGATAGTGAAGGAGCTCAGGATAAAGCAGAAGTCTCCCATTTATCGGTTTTAAGTTTTATAAATGTTAGTTCTGCTTAACGGCACTTTAAATAAAGTGATACCATTGTAATTAGTATACAATAGTGAACCTGATTTTTGTTTCTATAATGATTATGTTAGTGTAATATTACAGCTCATGTAGCACTTTACCTAATGAGGACTGTCATCATTTAGGTGGAGTACTTGAGGATGAAGATAAATCACTCACACTGGTCATTTAACCTTTTTTCAGGATGTGATAGCTATGTGAAGGCATGGGCAGGTGACAGGTCCTCTTATGGAGACTTCAGGGGTCTATTAGATGCAGGTGCAGTTTGTTTTCTCCACTGCAGGTGGTGCTCAAACCAAGTGGCACCTCAGCCTGGAGAGGAAGTCCAAAAGAAACATTTCACAATGGTTTACTGGGTCAATGGAGCAGTGTCCTGGTTGGCTATGCTGGCCCATGTGATGCTCGGCAGCCATCTTGGGTAAGCAGAATCTATTTAAGTCCCTGCCTCCGGGTTTTGGCACGCTTCTGGCATGTTGCTAGTGTAGGGACAGAGACTCCGCTTGTAAGGATAGCTAGCGATAGGGAAAGTATTCTGACGAGGAGGGAAAGATTAGGGACTCACTATCCTGGAAAGGAGATCCCTCTTGGGACTGGCCAGGTCATACTTCACTCTCTGAAACAGACGCTGTCAGCACCTCTTTTCCTCTACATCCGACTACATTGAACTGTGAGTTATCTCCCTAGCAGGACCCTCTTTCCTGGATGTTTGGAATGTTGGCTTTCTGTTTAAAAGAAGCACCAATTTTACTGCAACCAAACTCTGTGTATTTACTGTCTACGCCACACTGAACTGACCAATGTGCCCAATGTTTCCCCTCTACTGCAGTTAGTTACGCTCAGATCATACTTGATTAGGTGCTGCTGTAGCTGGGGAATGATTGCTCTGAACCTGGACGTTTTATACTCATCACTTTGAGATTTATTAGTTGCCTCCTGCTCTCAATGTTAATATTGTTTACTGCAGTCTCAGGTTTCCTTAAGGAACAGGAGAACCCAGAAACCAATACGGACACTGGCGGCAGGGGGCCCACCTTCACAGCCCCTTAAAAGTGATCCGGCTCTGGGGCCCAGATCTTTTTTTACCTGAAATCCCATCACCGGCTCTAAAACCATACCAAGCTTGCATCAACCCCTTGAATACCAGGACATTTGGAAACATAATTTGGTAGAGAAGGAGTTCATCAGGAGTTCTATGTGTCACCTATCTAGTTGTGTAGTGTGGAAAGTGTGTGTAAATCGCAAGGACAATAATTACAAATCCTTGGGCTGGTGAGACAATGAATGTACTATATATTGTATATACTGTATGTGTTCTAGCTGTGTCTGTTGCTGTTTGCCTGGAGGTTTTCTTTGATTAGTTCATATTTTGAATCTGCTATTTTCTTGTAGCAAAACCACAAGCACAGATTTCTATGGATTACTCACCCAGATGTACTATTAGGGGTTCTTTCAAGCTGCTGTGTTCAACCCGGCAGTAGATAATTTGCTGTTTTATCAAATTTGTAATTATCAACACTGTTATCTGGTAAGTCCCGTCTCCATTGGGTAGAGTCACAGTTGACATCACATCCTCCATTTTATTCTCCTTCCACAAGCTTACATTGATTGGTTTTGGATAGAAGCCGCTCACCATACAGATGACCTTTGTTTCAGATTTATAAGGTTTCTTGGTTATGTACACCTGTGGCTGGACTGAGATATATGGAGGAAAGTTGAGAAGAAGAAGGATTATTAGGGTAGATATGTAATGGTCCTGATTCATCAAGCTGCAAAAGAACTTACAGAACTAAACAGGTCTCTTAAGCAGTATTTTAAGTAAAAACATAGGCCGTTAACCATGACCCATTCCTCAACCATGTAATGTATGTGTGTGGCATCAGGGAGGGTGGACTTTAATGCCCACCCTGTGCACATATACCTTCACGGTGGCCAAGGTTTCTGTGCTGAGAGAGCATTCACTACATGTTCCCAGCACAGTGACCAAGCTATTGAAGGTGTCTCCCAGTCAGTGGCTGCACTAGAGTTGGTGTCACCTGGTGCAGTAAAACATGGTGTCAATCCTTCCCTCATAGTACATAATACAAGAGATAGCCAGAGATAGTGGACATGATACAAGAGGTGGTAAGAGACTGCGGACATGATGCAAGAGATAGCCAGAGATTGTGGCCATAGCTCTGCTGCACAGTAGCTTGGGAGTCTCCAGCAGCTATGGATGGATGGGGTAGAGCAGGGACTCCATGTCTATGCTGCTCACAGTGGCATGGTGATAGGATGGTGTGGCCCAGGATCCGGTTTCCGGCATGCCCACTGCCTTGCAGCTGTGCTGCCATTTATTCATTGATTCCCACCTGACCAAAAATGGTTGAGCATGTCCAAGCCCAGTTGGTTCTGGAACTGTACATGCGCAGTTCCAAAGTTGTCCCATGTCTGTATTTTTTATGGATGGTTGGCAACCCTTGTGTCACCCTGCACGTGGGTGTCACCTGGGTGTGGTCTGCACCCTCATAGCAACACCACTGCTCCCAGTCTCTTTTTATGATTGGAAGCTCGCAGAATGTGCTCGTAATCATGTGTCCACTGTGACAGCCAATCACATTGATCATGTGGTTTGGTTGTCTGTCCCATCTCCTGGCATTAAGCCACAGTTAAAGGGCCACCAGGAGGGGGCTGGAAGAGGTTAAAATAGAGATTAACCTGAGCACTTGCATCTATTCTGTCACCACAAAGCCATGTAAACCAGTATAGTTTATTAAAAATTACACAATGCGCAATTATTGTCTAGGATTGTCTACTTCTTTCATTGTGTTACTTACTCTTTCTTGAGAGGGCTTCTTTCCCTGCAGTTGAGTATGTGGTGGCCATGGCATGGCACTGGTTCTTCAGCATGTTTTCAATGGAAACCAGTGTTACTGTGTCATTCTGCAAATGTTTCTGTACAGCTTTGGACTGAGGATTGTTCTCAGGAACCCACACCCCTGCTGTGACATTTAAATGTACCAGATCTTCTCCTTCCACAGCTACCTTGAAAGCATAGCCTGCGGGGTCGTCTGCGGATGAGGGACATATTGCCACGCACTGAGTTGTGAAGGCACCTAAGAAGGATAGATTTTCACTAAGCTTAACTTGTAATAATTTGAGACTTCTAGATGTAGTATACACAGGGGTCTATACAGATATGGAGCTATATTTGTTAAGGGTATCCCTGAGGCAAAATTATTATGTCTTCTTGGCTCTCCAACTTTCATATTGTAAGGCAAACATATAGGTAAACATGACTTTTTTTTACCTGTTAAATAATACTACATCCAGGGGTGTTGCTACCGTCAGGCACCCAGGTCACAAGCTCTGCATGACCTTTAGATTGTCCTAGATCCCCGACACCATGATCCCTTGCCATTACTTCAGCTGCCTGTCACAGACTTCAGAACCAAGGGAAGCTTTCCCTAGGCTCCTTCTCTTCTCTGACGTGTTACATAACACACATGGGAAGAAGCTTGGGAGGAAGGAACCCTCTCATATTGTGCTGTATCTAAGATCATAAATTCAGTGGGGGAAGAGGGGGGAATGAACTGTACTGGGGGACAGACTGACCTGGGGAGGGGGGTGGGAGATGATTTGTGCTGGGGGTGGAATCTGGAGGGAACAAGGGGAACGGAGGTAAAGTTAGAGGGCAGATTTTCGCTAAGAGGGGGAATTTGGAGGCAGGGGGGGATTTGAACTGGGAGTTAGAATATGGGGGGAAGGTGAGGATTTGTGCTAGGAGGGTGAAGATGGGGGGAAGATTTCTATTAAGGGGAGTGGGGAACTGTACTGGGGACAGATGGCCCTGGGAAGGGGGGTGTAACTAAGATTTGTGGTGTGGGTGAGAGGATTTGTGGATTTGTGCTAGGAGGGGAATTTTGGGGGTGATTGGGTGCTAAGAGGGGCAACTTGGGGGCAAGGATTTGTTCTGGGTGGGAAATTAGGAGAGGAGATAACTCATCCTGAGAGGAGGGAATCGGGAAGGGGGGGGTGAGAGGAATTTTGTTGGAGGTGGGAGATGATTTATGCTAGGGAGTGGAATTTTGGGGAAGAAGAGGACTTGTGGTAGGAGGGTGAAGTTAGGGGCAGATTTGTGCTGGTGGGGATGTGGTGGGGGGGGGGGTGTCAGAGGATTTGTGCTGGGAATTGGAATTTGGGGTGGAGGTGAGGATTTGTGCTAGGAGGGTGAAGTTGGAGGCAGATTTCTGCTAAGGTAGGGGAAAATAGAGGAAAGTGAGGTCACCATCCTGCCTTTGCAATATAAATCTCACTACTGAGTGGACAGACATACAGTACATAGACACTCACCAGCCACTTTGTTACGTACACCTTGCTAGTGCCAAGAAAATCTCCCCCACGCCATTACACCCATTACACAGCCACCACCGGCCTGAACTGTTGATACAAGGTAGGATGGATCCATACTTTCATGTTGTTTATACCAAATTCATTCCAGAATTTATTTTGACCCTACCATCTGAATGTCTCAGCAACCAGTCTACCTATTCTCCTCTGACCTCTGACTTCAGCAAGGCATTTTCGTCCACACAACTGCCGCTCACTGGATACTTTCTCTTTTTCGGACCATTCTCTGTAAACCCTAGAGATGGTTGTGCGTGAAAATCTCAGTAGATCAATTTGTTTTTTGAATACTCACACTAGCCCGTCTGACACCAACAACCATGCCATGTTCAAAGTCACGTAAATCTCCTTTCTTTCCTATTCTGAGGCTCGGTTTGAACTTCAGCAAGTTGTCTTCACCACATCTAGATGACTAAATGGTCTGAGCTGCTGCCATGTGATTGGCTGATTAGCAATTTGTGTTACCCAGCAATTGAACAGGTGTACCTAATAAAGTAAACAAAATACGATTCCTCCTGCGCTCCAGGACCCAGGCCGGTGGTGAGTAGGTGAAATCAAACCCAAACGAAATGACCACCAGAGCATAGAAGGTCATGCAGCTCCAAAACAAGGCTGGGGAAACCCGAACAATAGTGCAAAGTGAAAAAAAGAAGAAGCGCACCAACCTTGCGCATTACCTCAATAACCAAAATTTATTAGTAAAAGAATGGTACTCACAAACAGCGAATAAAAACAGGCATGTAAGTCCTCCAAGGGACTTCAGAAACAAGAGGCCAGCGCGAATCCCATCATGGGGGTAGACACTCAGTACAACTGACGCGTTTCGAAGGACGTACCTTCTTCCTCAGAGCTGATTGGACTGAGAGTGAATGTTCCCATTTATAACTATACACTGAAGTTAAGCCCTCCCCAATGGGCTGGGAGGAGGGGCCAAGGTGTCAACAGAGTATAGTGTCTAGTCATCAAGATATTACTCAACAAATATAAAATAAATACAATGTAGATAGATATATAAAATAGCTTAAAAATGACAATAAATAATTTGTTACTAAATGCAGCTTATAAATATAAATGTGTAATACATAGATTGGACTGATGGCGAGATACATAAAAAGTGGAGAAAGAGGAACTCATAATTGCATGAACCAAGAATGGCCTGGTTAAATTGCCCACCCTTTATTTATAATTTACAAATCACTGGCCATTCTTGGTTCATGTCTTGATGACTAGACACTATACTCTGTTGACACCTTGGCCCCTCCTCCCAGCCTAAGACTGCCCAACCCATTGGGGAGGGCTTAACTTGGTGCAAGCGCAAGGTTGGTGCGCTTCTTGTTTTTTTCACTTTGCAGTACCTAATAAAGTGGCTGATGAGTGTACTTTGACAGGTAAAACAGCCACCCTACATGTATTTTATCTGTGTATTTATTTTCCTGGAGATCAGCTTTAGGTTATCATAATTCTAATGTGGTTGCATGTTCTTTCTCAATAGAATCTATATTTTACCTTTTTAACAAATTTCTTACCTTTATGTTTTAGTTCCTTGCTCAATTCATCTATGTGTATGTGAAAATAATATATAAAACTGCCCAGAAACATATTAAAGAACATCCAGTCAGTGTTACTTAAGTTCCCCTTTGACCAGCTCTGCTTGAATACAATCAGCCGTGAATCATTGTAGGCTGCCAGTATCTGAATATCTTCCACCTCCAGGGAGCCCCAGAGAGTCAGTACTCGATCGCTGGAGTAGTAGTAGTTCTGTAGTAAGTTAATCCTGATATCTAAGAAGGAAGGAGGAAAATGCATTGTTCATCATGTGCAGAATAGATAAGACTTTTAACACAAACCATTCAATGCAGCAGGTTGCTTAGGTTTGCTCCAGCACACTCAAAAATTCTTTAGGCACCCCCTAACACCTTAATCAAGGGGAAATATAGCTTTGCAGGAGCAAGTGTTCAGGTAAGTAAAACTGCTCAACACCAATGCTAGGGGTCTATTACTGCTGCTGGGGGTCTACTATTGCTGGAGTCAGTGGGGTTTTATTATTGCTGCTAGAGGTATATTATTGATGTGGTCAGCGGCGGTTATTATTGCTGCTGGATGATAATTTTTTGATGGGGTTATTACTGTTAATTTATATTATGAGTGCTGCTGGGGGGGGGGGTATTATTTTGCTGAGGGTATTACTGTGTTGGGGGTTATTATTGTTATTAGTACTGCTGTAGGGAGCTTTTTTGTGCTGAGGTTTATTTCTTGACTTGCCACTTAATGGGGGTTATTGCTGGCACTGACACTTGCTGGGGTTATTACTGGTCCTGATACATGCTATGGGGTTATCATTGCTGGCGCTGACACCAACATTTGTAACAACATTAGCTTATTTTACCTTTGCAATCTTTTCAGTGTACCTCGTTGGTCATATGTTGTTCTAATTCATAGCAAAGTAGGTGCAGTCTGTATTCCCCTCTGCAGGTGGTGCTTGACCACAGCAGCAGTGCAGATGGGGGAGGTGGGTTTCTCTGTAATTTCCTTGGCCATACGGGGCAGTGCTATGTTTGGATGCTTGTGCCAAATGGTGGCCATCTTTGGTCAGGCAGAGTCTATTTGAGACTCTGACCCCTGAGTTTGGCACCCTTTATGCGAGTGGCTAGTGTAGGGACACATTCCCCATCTGTCACGAACAATGCTGGGTGATAGGGAGAAGTTCCGGAGGAGTAGGGCGAGAGCAGGGACCACATCTACCTCATCAGGAAGTGTCTCCTTTGGGTTGGATTGGCCAGGCTGTATTCCATTCCTTGTAGAAGATGCTGTCATCATCTTCGGAACCTCTACCACTGTCTCACCACTGTGCAGATGTAAGTGGCACCAAACGGGTCAGCCTCCCTTCTGGGCCTGTTTGTACTTGTTGAACTTTTTTCCATAAGACATTGTTTTTGGTAAATTCGGACTCTGTGTGTTTACTGCCCCCCACACCACGCTGCACCTACCCCACACTTGGAGGCAGTTGGCAGGATATGCCTCCCGGCACTCCTGTATCAGGTCCATGACCGCGGAGCTGGCCATCAACTCTCTGGAAGTATGGGCTCCCAGGGCTGATTGACAGCCCCCGAGACCAATAACACAAGGGACCAGATGAACCCCTCCTGGCTGTCCCCAAAGGCCACCAATAACCTGCCCATCTTGGTGAAAGGCGTCACCTTGGTGATTGTACAGGTATACAACCAGGTAGTGGAATGGGTAGGGGTTATGGTGACTCGAAGCCCAGTGAGCGCTGCAGTATATATTGTCCTGGGCATGAATGTTTTGAAGGACCTGAACTTACCTTGCTTGATGCCTAAGACTGAACAATTGGACTGGCATGCATGGGGCTGTCCCCTTGTGGTCCAAGTCTTCAAGACCTACTAGCAAGCAGCTAGTCAACAGACAGAACGGGTAAGGATAGTCTGTACACCCCCCAAACAAAAGCTATTCCTGGCATCCCTCCAAGAGGTAGTCTCGTCCCTACCCATCATGGCCCACAAACTGCAGGGAGCCACAATGGTGAAGAACTGAGGGAGCGGTTGGCAATCCACATCTTGTTCAAAGTCCACAAGGCCTGTCTGACCTGTTTGTACTTGTTTATTTTATTTTACAATACATTGTTTTGGTAAATTGTGACTCTGTGTGCTTACCGCTTGCCACACCATGCTGCTCCTACCCCACATTTTGGCAACTATAGTTTATTTTTTTGCCCGCTAACAACAATTATAGAACTGGTTTTTGCACTTGATGACTAGACACTAAATACTTTTGACCACTGCTCTCTGTATGCTTCCATGTACTTAAAAGGGGCCACAATTTGTGTTCTTAAAGCACCCCAAAAAAACTGTCAGAAACCACCCCTTCTGCAGTGAAAGAGGGTATACTATTTTGTTCAAACACAAATGTGCCAAAAGTCTGTTACTGTAACAAAAAAATGTTTTTATCTGCTAAATGTTTTTTTTTTTACTTGAAATTTGTAATATTTAATGTGTATTTCAAGCAATAACCTTTTTTCAGTTTTTTTTAGTTTTGGTTGAAGTAGTGAAACCGCATCAGGTTTTCACTACTATCTGAGACTGTGTTATGGAAATTTATCCACAATTCCTATTCTGACAAAGTTTTACTAAATTGTAGCAGTTGAAATTGTTTGTACTTTTCTCCAATCAAATCTTTAACTTTCTTATAATGTGAATAATTAATTTTCAGACAATGTAAAATGCATATTGTCATGCTTTCAATTTGGGTAAATAAACCCTTGTGACTTTTTTTTTTTAAGTTTTTGTCATATTTTACCATTTTGGTGAAAAGTCTTGATTCAGGTATGCTATTGTAGCAGAAACGCTGCTTTTTGCTTTTAAAGAAGTCCCTGAACCTTTCAAAAACGCAGCAGCTCAAAAAAGCATAGATGTGAACATGTTCCATAGGAAACCATGTTAAATGGACTGTAGTGCGTTTCTGCAAAAAGCACTGAAAAACACATTGGTGTGAACGGAGACTGTGGTAAGTGGCAGTAGAAAATATCCTAGCGTTGATGGGGGGAGAAATATTCCCCCATCATTGGTATTAGAGAAGGAATAGTGCCCAATCATTGATGTCAGTGAAAAATATTGCCCCATTGTTGGTGTCATTGAAATTGGCATTTGTGGGAGAAATAGCGTCCCTTCTTTGGTGTCAGTGGGAGGAATAGTGCCCCATGGGTGGTGTCAGTGGGACGAATAGTGCCCCATCGCTGGTGCCAGTGCAAGGAGTAGTGCCCTATTATTGATGTCAATGGAAGGAATAGTGTCCCATCATTTGTGTTATTGGGAGGAATAGTGTCCAACTGGTATCAGTGGAAGGAATAGTTCCCTATTGTTGGTGTCAGTGGGAGGAAAAGTGCCTGGTGTCAGTGGGAGGAAAAGTGCCTCATATCAGAGCCTGGAAAAGTGCCCCAAGGGTCAGAAAAAAGGGAGTGGGAAGGAGGGAAGAGAAGGGGAGTGCCTTGCCATCCCACGTCAGGGGTCTTCAGAGTATCTAAACAAAGGGCCAGTTTACTGCCCTTTAGACTTCAGGAGGGCTGGACTGTGGTAAGTGGCAGTAGAAAATATCCTAGCATTGATGGGAGGAGAAATATTCCTCCATCATTGGTATTAGGGAAGGAATAGTGTCCAGTCATTGATGTCAGTGAACAATATTGCCCCATTGTTGGTGCCATTGAAATTGGCATCTGTGGGAGAAATAGTGTCCCTTCTTTGGTGTCAGTGGGAGGAATAGTGCCCCATGGGTGCTGTCAGTAGGACGAATAGTGCCCCATCGCTGGTGTTAGTGCAAGGAGTAGTGCCCTATTATTGATGTCAATGGAAGGAATAGTGTCCTATCATTGGTGTTATTGGGAGGAATAGTGTCCTATTGGTGTCAGTGGAAGAAATAGTTCCTTATTGTTGATGTCAGTGGGAGGAAAAGTGCCTGGTGCCAGTGGGAGGAAAAGTGCCTCATATCAGAAGCAGGAAAAGAGCCCCAAGAGTCAGAAAAAAGGCAAGCAAGGGGCTGCATCCAGCCCACAGGCCATGGTTTGGAGACCACTGCCCTAGACTATAGTGCTGTGTGTTTCCATTGATGCACACAGTGTAGGGAGGCACAACTCTAGTCCCTGCATACAAGGCTGACTCCATAGGATGCTGCAAGAGAAAAGAGACACCCTGAACAAGGAAACCTGGAGCAGGGGTCATGTCACCAGCTTATAATGGAACAAAGGCAAGTATTAAAAGACAAAGAAGCTGCATATTCAGTAAGTGATTAAATCAGCTGCTGAAAGTGCTTAAAAAATTAGGGTTTAGTATTATTTCATTGAATTAAAATATCCAAGAATAAATCAAATGAAATTGAATGAGTTGACTTACCTGTATTTGTGACACTCAGGAATAAGTGGAAAGATAAAGTCAAGGATGGGATCAGGATTTTTATCATTCTTCAAAAATGTTTCACTAGCCCAACCAAGTAAATAGAAAACTATAATATTAGAAAGGAGAAAGGAAACTGAGGCGTGGGAAACAGGCTTGTGTATTCTTCCAGAGACTGTTGAAAACCTCTCATTTCCTGCCGATATAGAAAAGATGGACCACACAGATGTGGAACAATACAGCTGTGGTGGTAAATGGTAACCAGTCCGCTTCTGACAAGGTGGTTAGGAGTATATTGGAAAGACAGAATGCAGACGACTCCCATGAATAATTATTCTAATATGGTAAAACACTACATATTATTGTTCTGACCAGTAACACTTTTTAGGTACTTCACTCCCACCCCCCCAAAATTGAAGACTCTGACAAAAAAGTATTAAAAAATTAGGTATTGGAAATTTTTTTTTTTTTTTAATAAGTACAATGTACGCATTATAGCCACTTGAAGACCAGGCTTTTTCTGGCACTTTTGTGTAACAATCAGTATTTTATACTGGAAAATGTTTCAGAACCCCCAAACATTATATATTTTTAAAAATCAAAGGCCCTAGAGAATAAATTGGTGGGTTCTTAAATTTTTTATGTTATTCGACATTTGCGCAGTGGCTTTTTAAACGCAATTTTTTGGGGAAAAAATTGAATGTATAATGCAAAAAAAACCACAATACATAACGCAATTTTTTGTAAAATATTAAAAATACAAAACATGTTACGCTTTAAAATTGCGCATGCCCGTACAATGGCGACAAAAAGCATAGATATTACTATCTACAGGCGACACTTTAAAAGTCTTTACAGGTTACCCCATTAGATTTACAAAAGAGCTCTGGTGCTAGAATTACTAACCAAATCTGACAATCATGGTAATACCTCACATGTGTGGGACGATCGCTGTTTGCCTGCGTGCCTTTGGGGGGATGGGGGCACGTTAATGTCTGTTTATAATTTTTTTTGCTTTTATTTTTACACTGACACTTTAACCACTTGCCCTCCAGAAGATACCTCCTTCCTGACCAGGCCATTTTTTGTGATACGGTGCTACATTACTTATACAAATAGAGCTTTCTTTCGGTGGTATTTGATCACCTCTGCATTTATAATAAAAGACCAACAATTTTGAATTAAAAAAACAGTATTTTTTACTTTTTGCTATAAAACATCCAGTAAAAAAATTGTAAAAATCTAATTTCTTAAAAAATGTAGGACAAAATGTATTCTGCTACATGTTTTTGCTAAAAAAAAAATCCCAATACATGTAAATTAATTGGTTTATATAAAAGTTATAGCATCTACAAATGGTAGTATAGATACTGGAATTTTTATTCATTTTTTTTATACTAGTAATGGCGGCGATCAGCGACTGCGGTGGGCATTCTGACACTGGGTGGGAACTGACTAACTGTCACTGATATCTGCATTGACACTAATACAGTGATCAGTGCTAATAAAAAGCACAAGACTGTACTAATGGCACTGGGCAGGAAGGGGTTAACATCTGGGGTGATCAAAGGATTAACTGTGTGCTGTTTTACATAATGTGCTGTGTGTGTTTTACTAGGGAAACATGCTGCTGTGTATTTCTCTGTTGTGCAGGGAAATACACAGCAACATGTGCTTGCTGGCAGGAGAGATACCTGTGTTGTATACACATAGGTCTCTCTCCTGTCAGTGATACTTGGCGATCACTGGGTGCCGGAGGGGAATCTCCTGCCAGTACCTGTTGATTGACATCTGTAGCCGCCAATGGCGGTGAGGGTAGGGCGGCATGCGCATGCCCCCTACCCAGAAATGAAAATCACGTATAGTGATATCATGTAGTTCTACTATAGGGCGGCGGGGAATTGGTTAAAAAAAATGTGATCACTTTTATTGCTGTCACAAGGAATGTAAACGTGACAATAATAGGCACGTGACAGGTACTCTTTATGGAGGGATCTGGGGTCTTTAAAACCCCATCCCTCATCTGCCCTTAAAAGCATTTATTCACATCAAGATCAGTATGCTTGAATGCTTTTCTTTTTTAAAATTGACACCATGTATTCCTGAGTAAACCAGAAGTGATGTAAGGGTATCGCTTCCGGGTTACTATGTCATAGAGCCCAACAAAGCTGACCCAATCTTTGTTGGGCTCTACGATCAGCTGGTTGAAGTGCCGGCTATTTGATTGGCAGGAGGCAGGGTGGACATCCCCCCACACTGCTTGTACCAGCAATCCAGCAGCTATTTAGCTACTACGATTGCTATTACAAGAGAACTGACCGCCGGCTCTAAAAACAGTACTGGAATGATGCCTGCCTCCTGGTATAATGGTTCAAACTCCAGTGACATACAGATACGTCGCTGGAGCTGAAGTGGATAGAAACATCTGAGACCTCCAGATGCAGCCAATAAACTTATGGTATTGTTCCTGTCAGGTGCATAGTAATCCTAATATTCTTATGTCCACACCTTACCTATGAACAACTACTAAATATAATTATTAAATACTAATTTACATTATTTGTATATACACTCACTGGCCACTTTATTAGGTACACCTGTTCAATTGCTTGGAAACACAAATTGCTAATCAGTCAATCACATGGCAGCAACTCAATGCATTTAGGCATTTATCCTAGGTTCACATCTGTGCGGGTGGTGCCGCTGCGGATCTGCACGAAAATCCATGCAGCCGCACCACCCGCACAGAGAAATGCGGACCCGCGGGCGAGTGCCATTAGTTCTAATGGCACGCCGCCCGCATTGGAAAATGCAACCATACTGGGAACCGAGGTTCCTGTGCGGGCTGTGTTTTCCAAAGAAGTGCAGGGACTTCTTTCCCTGCATGTCACGGGCACAGGAGTCCATTCAAATGAATGGGCTCTCGTGCCCGTGTAAAACGTGGCCCACACGGCCGCAGAGATATGAACCGGGGGACTTTGAATGTGGAATGGTTGTTGGTGCCAGACAGGGTGGTTTGAGTATTTCAAAAACTGCTGATCCACTGGGATTTTCATGCACGACCATCTCTAGGGTTTACAGAGAGTGGTCCGAAAAAAAGAGAAAATATGCAGTGAGTGGAATTTGTGTGGGGGAAAATGCCTTGTTGATGTCAGAGGTCAGAGGAGAATGGGCAGACTGGTTCGAAATGATAGAAAGGTAACAGGAACTCTTGTCAATACGGACCAAAATCTCTGAGGAATGTTTCCAACACCTTGTTGAATCTATACCGCGAAGAATTAAGGCAGTTCTGAAGGCCAAAGGGGGTCCCAACACAGTACTAGCAAGGTGTGCCTAATAAAGTGGCCGGAGAGTGTGTATCTATATAGATAGATATATAAATATAGATATATATATACACATTTACAGTCAAAAGTTTGAAATTTTGGCAGTGATATTGAAAATACAGCTAATCATGCCAAAAAACTGGTTGGGTTATGTAAGGATAGTGATCCTATGAAGCCATTTATTATCAAATTGTTGTTTGGCTCCTTTTTAAATCATAATAATAACGGAAATTACCCAAATGGCCATGATCAAAAGTTTCCCTCCCCTGGAATGTTTGGCCTTGGTACAGACACACAAGGTGACACCCACCGGGTAAAATGCCAGTTAGAGGTTAATGTTCCACATCTGTGGCTTTTTAAATTGCAATTAATGTCAGTGTATAAATAGTCAATGAGTTTGTTGGCTCTCACCTGGATGGACTGAGCAGCTTAGTTACTGAGACACGCAGAGCAGAATTGAACTGAATTGAATCAAAAGACCTACATAACAAGGTAATAGAACTTTATAAAGCTGGAAAAGGATATAAAAAATATCAAAAGCCTTGAATATGTCAGTCAGTACTGTTCAATCACTTATTAAGAAGTGGAAAATTCGGGCATCTCTTGATACCAAGCCAAGGTCAGGTAGACCAAGACTGCAGCCACAACTGCCAGAAGAATTGTTTAGGATACAAAGAAAAACCCACAGGTAACCTTAGGAGAAATACAGGCTGCTCTGAAATAAGATGATTTGGTTGCATTAAGAGGGGACAATATAAAACTTGAACAAAAATGAACTGCATGGTCGAGTTGCCAGAAAGAAGCCTTTACTGTACTAATGTGCAGTAAACATTTGTATTTCTTATAAAGCTATTGCCAGGACAATGTTGTCCAATGCCCAGGGTGAAGATCCTGAACTGTGTTCCCCCTTCCCCTGATGTGGTCGCTCCCCGATTATTTTCTGGGATCTATGAGCACTAAGTGCCACTACTGTCTGTCTAAAATTTGCAAAGTGCAACAAAAAAAAAATGCAACCTTCCCTAAGTACACCACTGGTGCAGACAATGGACCTCACCACTGTAGACATCACTGCTCATCGGCTCCAGCTCCTCTTGTCAGGTAGGGCAGCCCTCAGGTATCAGGAAGGGTCAATAAAGGATGGAAGGGATGAGGGTGGGCTCTCCACTCCATTGAATGTACTCTATGAGCTGCCACCTTGCAGCATCCTCTCCAACATATAGGAACACTGGACCCAGGGCAGCTGCCCCCTCTTGCCTCCCACTAGTTGTAAAAACTTTGCAACCAAGGTATACATCACATTGTATTTAAACTTCAGATGAATCTCAAACATATGAAAAGCACACAAAGTTTTTCTCTCTCTTAGGATTATAACTTAAAGAGTAACTCCACTTTCATGAAAAAAATAAAGCTAATTAAAACAAAAAGATATATAGCTTATAAAATTGCTACGCAAGCCATGTTGAATATCAAACTACTCAGCCCTGTCTATCAATATTCAGTTCTTAATAGGGTGAGAGAAAAGCTGTTTTCTATTTCAATGGTTTTTATTAATTTTTAAACAGTATAAAAGAGAGGCAATAAAACACAGGGGCTATTAATTGCACAGATAAAAAAAATGCAAAATAAAAAAAAAAGGAAAAACGGTGCTCTAATGCCAACAGGGCAAAAGGTACGCCCACGCAGAGGCTATCAATGGCACATAAGTTACAAAACATTACTGTAACTGACTATAACAACTAAATGCAGCAGTCCAGTCACACCAAAACAGAGAGAGAATGAAAAAAGAACAAAGAGGGGAAGAAAAAGAAAGAGAAAAAAAAAAAGGGAGGGGCAAGGGGCAGGGATCCAAGAGCGCCAATACCGAACGCCATTACATCCCCAGACTAGCCGGGGAGATTGTGGGAAAGGCATATTGCAACCACGGCTCCCATATTTTCAAAAATTTTTGTTGGGAGTCGTTGCGGATACTCAACATCTGTTCGTTGAGCATCACAGTGGTCATACGATCCCGCACCCCCTGAAGAGGGACAAACGGACTCTTCCAGGCCTGAGCAATTGTTCTAGTGGCCGATAAAAACAGATAGGAAGCCAACTTCTGCTGATGAGCCAAGAGGCCCGGTATGGGGCAATGAAGCAAAGCATACCGAGCATCCCGGTGTATGGAGAGATGGAACAAGGTGAAAAGGAGGCCAAACACACGAGACCAAAAACGAAACAGTCTCGGGCATGACCACCAGATATGCAATACATCTCCACAATGGCCACAACCCTGAAAACACTGATCACTACAGGCAGGGTTAGCCCGGGCCAACCGAGCCGGAACCCAGTACCAGCGAAACAATACCTTATCGGCTGCCTCCAGCGTGGTCTTATTAAATGAGCATTTAGCTATGAGTGACCAGGCCTTATTCCAGTCCTCCGGATCCACGGCCACTCCCAGGTCACGCTCCAACTGAACGACATATGAAAGAGAAGTATGCGGCGAGCGTCTATTCAAAGCTGCATAAAGAAGGGAAGTAAGGCCTGGGGCGCCCAGCCGTTGTTGGCAAAGCAGTTCAAAGGCAGATTTCTGGTACGGGAAGACAGAAGTGCCCCGCAATGAGATCAGCCAATGCCGCAATTGAAGGTAACGAAAATACTCCGCCGGAGGGACATCCCGTGACTCCTGAAGAGAATTCCAGGTAGGGAAGGACCGAGAGGTCAATAAGTGTCGTACCTGGGAAAAACCATTGGTCACCCACCAAGAAAACGCCCTTGGTTGATCTAAACCTGGTGGGAAGAGGGGGTTGTTAGTGATTGGTAGCAAAGGCAAAAAAGGTGACATTAGGCCACTGGAGTAACGTACCGAGTCCCACACTTGTAAGCCATGGAGCAAAATTGGACTCAGTGCCGTGGGATGCAGGGCAGGGGGAAGCCATAGAAGTGTCGATATCGCAATAGGGGCACAATTAGGTAGTTCCAGGAGGACCCAGAGAGGTATGTCTGAGGAAGCATGCAACATAGATAGCGGGGCGATCTGGCTCGCCTGATAATATTTAGTAACATTGGGAACCCCAAGGCCACCCTGAAGTCTATGGACAAAAAGCGTAGTTCTGGAAACTCTGGGGCGTTTATTGGCCCAGATGAAACGCATAATCTTTGCCTGAAGCAACCGAAGGAAATGAGGAGGAACCCGTACTGGGAGGGTGCGAAAATAGTATGGCAGTTTTGGCAAGATGGTCATTTTTACTGAATTAATCCATCCAATCCATGACAGGTGCGGAAATTGCCAAGAATGCATAAGAGAGGACACAGAGCGAAGCAGTGAATAGTAGTTTGCAGCAAACAGTGAGTCATAGGTGGGGTTCAAGCGGATGCCTAGATATTCAAGAGAAGAAGAAGCCCATTTATAAGGGAAGTGGGACTGTAGGCGCAAAACCAAATCTGAGGCCAAAGTAATATTAAGCGCGACAGTCTTATCCAAATTGATACAGAGAGAAAAGCTGTTTTAAACAAATTCCTCCTTAGTTCCTATTCTATGCCACAGCCCATGAACTAACAGAGCAAGGATTGTTCCACATGTCCTAAAGAATTCAGAATGGTTCTGGCTATATGGTATGGTATGGCTATATTACTTGATTAAATGTATGTAAACGCTTGTTGGACTTCACATTCTAAATGTACTGTATACATGTTGCTGACACCACTTTGCAGCTATTACAACCTCCCTGCCATTGGTCAGGCTTTGGTAAACCTTTCCCCAAGATTTTGGTGTGTGCACCATAAACATCCCACATGGAAGAAAAATATATTTTAAATATATTTGAAAAATATTATTCCCAAATATATTGACATATATTTGAAATACTACAATTTTGGCCCTATTCATTATATATATATATATATATATATATATACAAAAAAAATTATATATATATATATATATATATATATATATATATATATATATATATATATGTTTTTAAAAATACATTTCATCTTCATTTTTGGAATGCATTTACAAATATATGTAAAAATATATGTTAAAATGACTTTTTTTATATGTTAAAAATATCTTTCATATATTTTGTATATATATATATATATATTTATATATGTTATGACCAAGATTGTAGTATTTAAAATATTTGTCAATATATTTGGGAAGAATATTTTTAACATATATTTCAACTAAATTTTTCTTCCATGTGGGATAAAACACAGTATTTCTTCAAAAAGGTGAAAGCATTCTTAGGGTGCTTAATGTGGAGTTAATATTTAAAAAAAGTCCCAAGATACAGTTGTAAATATTAAAATTGGCACACCATTGATTTGTATTAATTAATTTTTAATCATTGGCATGGTTATTCGGTACATGGACGTAATCAGCAGTCTGTGTGAGGAATCTTCCATTATTGTATCTAGTTCAAAACAGCATAACTGGTCCCATACAAATACACACACTATGTAGTAAATTACATAGTCAATATGGCCACAATACCCCAGATAGTATATACTAGGATCTCTAATTCTATACAGTGCTGAAATAATAAACATAACAGTATATTATGAACAAAAAACTGATATATGACACCAAGGCAAAAAATAAGGGAAAATCAAAGTTTGAATGTTTTGGTGTAATGCAAATCCCCTTCTTTCCAACATGGAAGAAAAATACATTTAAAATATATCTTAAAAATATTTTTCCCAAATATATAGACATACATTTGAAATACTACAATTTTAACCTTATTTAATATATTAAAAAAAAAAAAAAAAAAAAAATATATATATATATACTGTATATACACTGTATGTTGAAATGCGTTCAGATTTTTTTTAACATATAAAAAAGTCATTTTAACATATATTTTTACATATATATGTAAATGCATTCCAAAAATGTAGATTACAAGTATTTTTTATATATATATGTGTGTGTGTGTGTGTGTGTGTGTGTGTGTATATATATATATATATATATATATATATATATATCCTGCAAAACCTACTTGAAGCAGGTCAAATGCACGCCAAAATGAGATCAACTGCTCAAGAAATGTACTTGCCAATGAATTATCTTAGTAAGAACCAGTGAAAATGTGGCACAACTCCATTCCGCCACATCCGCCACATCCGACACAACTCCATTCCGCCACATCCGGCACAACTCCATTCCGCCACATCCGGCACAACTCTATTCCGGCACAACTCCATTCCGCCACATCCGCCACATCCGGCACAACTCCATTCCGCCACATCTGGCACAGCTCCATTCCGCCACATCCCACACAACTCCATTCCGCCACATCCGGCACAACTTCATTCTGCCACATCCCACACAACTCCATTCCGCCACATCCGGCACAACTCCATTCCACCACATCCGGCACAACTCCATTCCGCCACATCCGGCACAACTCCATTCCGCCACATCCGCCACATCCGGCACAACTCCATTCTGCCACATCCCACACAACTTCATTCCGCCACATCCCACACAACTCCATTCCGCCACATCCGGCACAACTCCATTCTGCCATATCCCGCACAACTCCATTCCGCCACATCCGCCACATACGGCACAACTCCATTCTGCCACATCCGGCACAACTCCATTCCGCCACATCCGGCACAACTCCATTCCGCCACATCCGATACAACTCCATTCCGCCACATCCGGCACAACTCCATTCCGCCACATCCGGCACAACTCCATTCCGCCACATCCGGCACAACTCCATTCCGCCACATCCGGCACAACTCCATTCTGCCACATCCCGCACAACTTCATTCCGGCACAACTCCATTCTGCCACATCCCGCAATAGTTCCATTCCACCACATCTGGCACTAGCTCTGTGCTCACCGCTTTCAATTTATACACAGAAGCCAGGCTTCTGTGTTTCTAGGTGACAGAGCATATATCCTGGCAGCTCCGACATAACTCTCCCTGCCCCCGCACTCAGGGCTGGCACAAGGGAGCTGCTGGCAGAGCATAGTGTATTCATGGGTCTTAAGGGTTCTTTTTTTAACTTCTGGTATTTGTAGTCCAGATAATGCTGCAGTGTAACTAGACACACTTCCCACTCTGTCAGCCGGAAATTATGTGTTTCCTCAGCATTGAACACTAGAGGGGAAGAAGTGGAATCACAGTCTGTGCAGCAAATGTTCCTGAATTGCAGAATGACCCAGCCTGAACCCGGCTACATACGTATTAGAGGATGGTGGTGAAATGAAAGGGTCTGCAGTGCACTAGGCTGTATACACTCCTGACTCCTGCACTGTGTACATTGTATACACCTGAAATTCGGAAGGAACCCTCTGCACACTGCTATATATCCTTTCCAGCAAACTTAGCAATAAAAAACAGGGATGGGATTTTTAGTTCACACATATTGCAATACATGTTTAACATGGCCAACTGCATCAAAGTAATCCCTTTTAACCAGTGCTCTGCTGGACACTGATAGAAGTCACAAGACTGTTCTAAATGCAGATGGGAAAATGTATTTAGCAGTTTATATTTACTAAAATAATTGCATTTCCATGTTCTGTGTAATGTGGGAGACCAGATGTAGTGAATGTAGGGCCCTGGGAGACCAGATATAGTGAATGCAGGGTCCGGGGAGACCAGATATAGTGAATGCAGGGTCCGGGGAGACCAAATATAGTGAATGCAGGGTCCGGGGAAACCAGATATAGTGAATGCAGGGTCCGGGGAGACCAGATATAGTGAATGCAGAGTCCGGGGAGAATCTTGTCTGTTAGGAAGCAGTTTGTATGCATCTCTCATCTTCCAAATATGTGGCCGACTGAAACACAGGTACCTGAGAATGGTTGTACTGTGCCTATACTCTCGTGTATATGAATAGATTTAAACCCCGACTGGATGATTTTAGTTTGCTAAAGCGTAAAGTGTATGATGAACAACTGCCATTTTTTTTATAAAATACAGTTTCACCTTTTTTTTAGCCTTTTATTTCAGTGCTGCGGACCTCCTGCATCCATGCCTTCACTTCAGCATCAGCCAAACATTATTATTCTGGACTGGCTTCCTGATTCTTGGCAACAATGGACAACGCCTGTGCAATATGTGTCGACACGGATGCTCGTAGTCTTTCATGGGTGCATGTGACAGGGTGGCAGTGCAGGAGCACAGATGTCAGCCAAAAACAGGAAGTGCCTGAACAAGGACCTTCATGGCAGGATGACCTGGCATTCTCATAATGAAAACCATGAAAAGAATGCACACAATTTAGAAATGACAATAATGTTTTAAACTCTATACAATTGTTATGATTGGGTTTAGATGTACTTTAATGCTGCACCTGGGGAAATAAAAAAAAATACAACCCTTGCAGTGGGGCTCCTCCTGCACTGCGAGTGTTAAATGCGCTTATTTGGTTAGGGTACCATAAAAAAAGCACTTTAAAGCTGGCCATACATGTATAGAATTTCTACTGAATTGGCCAAAATTCACTCCGTGGGTGGTCATGTTGTCAATACTCGGATCAGCATAGATGGTGGAATCTGCTAGATTTCTATACATGTATGGCCAGCTTTACTTACCTTATTATCCCTCTATCCCACAGGTTTCCTACTTTCTGAGTGTCTGGTCCCTTAAAGCCACTTCCTTTCTGCAATCTCTCCGTCGGTTGTACTCTGACGTCATCACGTGTAATGCAGGACCAGCAGACTTGAAGCACTGGAGGAAGGAGGAGAGAGCTGGCTGCTGGGGGAGTGAGGTATAAGGTATGTAAAAGTCCTTTTTCAAGTAGATTTGAAGGGAAAACCTTTTAAACTAGTTTTGGATAGGGTGAAGAGGGATCGGAACACCCGTCAGGGGAGATGTACCCTCTCTAATTGTCCTTGCGATCATTATCATTGACAGTGAAAGTGAAAGGAAATATCAATCTTCCAATTGGGACACTTGTCCTGGTGACCCTGGTGACTACCAGAATTTCATTTACTTTGAAGGGATTTCCTTTAACTTCTTGTTGTGGCTATGGGACAGGAAGTGAAGGGAATTCTCCCCAATGGGACAGAAATGGGAAAAAAACTGACAGAGGTTATAAATGAATACAAAAAAACTGATACTGTGCTACTCGACAACAACCTAAACAGTGAAAATCATACACCCAAAAAATCCCATCTGTGACCAAATATGATGGTGAATAAATGTAAATATAGAATTATAAATGTAAGGTGAGCAAAAAAAAATATATAGTAGTGATGAAAAATCAATCAATCAATCAAATGTGAATAACACCAACACAATGTGAAAAAAATTCCAACCAAAATAGGTGACTAAAAAATATATCTATAGCTCTCTCTCTCTATATATATATATATATTATGTATATAAATGAATAAGTGTGCAAATAAACGTCCAACACAGAAGTGCACAGTCCCAATAAATCTATGTGTCTTCAGGAGCAGAACAGAACAAGAATCCAGTGGCCACTGCAAACAAAAACACAATCCTCCACTAGCTAGCATGTGCGCTCACCTCCAAGCTGCGACCCCCAAAGGGTCATAAAACTTTGGACTGCTCTCAAATGATATTATCCCTGTGAATCCCCTCGATGGTTGTCCAGGCAATCTTCAATGGTGGAGACAATGAGCACTCATACAGAGGTCCCTGCACGGATATGGCCAGACACTTTTTTCTCCAAATGACCCACCCATGGAAAATTAAAGAGAGCTTCCCATAGTTTAATATGTCAAAAACAAAGTGACTACTCACATAAAACACAGGGTCACCAGACCCATAAAACATGTAACGCTTAGCACCCTACCAGAGGGATTCCTGCAGGACTAGGATCACGGCTATTACTGCTGGGCTGTTTATCACTTCCTCATTGTGAGTTTTACCATTTGTGGCTTATTAAATATCTTTTTATAATACATTTCAGAAGGCACCTTTCTTTCTTTCCTTATTATGACATTTTTTTTATCCTATTCACTGGTGCTGTAGCATGTGCATTATTACAGAACATAGTTTGTATTCATTCCTTAGGAGCATATTCAAATAAGAATCTGGAATTAACTTTACAACTAACATACACTAAAAAAAGGAATAAAAACATCAGTGTAGTAAATTGAAAATAAACATTTCTAAATATGAAACATCAGTGCAAAATTAATGACTTTGGAGTCAAAATGATACAATAGTTGCTTATTTTTGGTCCCATATTTTTATTTATTTGCTAAACATTATTATTAATTAAACAGATGTGAACAAAACTGCAGACATTGTTCTACATTGCAGTGAAGCTGTGTAAGCTCTTGTCCGTGGTCTGGCACAGTTCACAGCACATCTCTGTCTATTCTTCTCTAGGAGAGTTGCTTCATAGTCATCCTAATGATAGAAGGGTTTCTTCTGTATATCGTGAACGAACAATACCTGTCCTGTAACAGGAAAAAAACCTAAGCTTTATAAAATACAAAGTAGAAAAGGCAATGATCATCCAGCTCTGAATAGTAATTATCTGTTCTTTTTCTCCATAAGGCCCCATTCACACCTGAGCGTTTGTTTTTGTGCATTTTTTTGCGTGTTTTTATGCCCGTTTGCAAACTTTTGATCAGGCTTTTTCGGGGTTTTGAGTTCTGGCCTTTTTGTGTAAGCCAACAGAGAAAAATGTAATCGGTGACATCATTTGTTCCATGTTTTGCCATTGCAGAGAAACACTCTTGGTCATGCAACAAAATGCGATAAAGCGCATGAAAATACGTGATTTCCGTGTTTCCATGTATTTCTATGGGAACAGAAATTTGCCAAAAACATATCAATCTGCTCGAACGGAGCTACAAAAGTAGCTCCAAAACTTTTTTGAGCTTCAGGAGTTCTGTTTCATTCGACTTGGAGTGGAGATGTCAACCATCTCCATAGAGTAATATTGATTTTCTCCCTGAGAGTTTTGGAGCTTCGAGCTTCAGGCTACAAAACGTTCAGTTGTGAATGGGGCCTCATATAGCCAATTAGGATTCTGTAAATCTAAGCAGACCCCACATGTACTTTCTTACAAGATATATGAATGGGGCACAACAAACATGGAAAATCATTAGCGCGAGCCTTCCAAGACAAAAAATGGCACCTTATACCCAGTAACAATAACCCAAACATTTCATGAATTTTACCTAAACCTGCACGTAGCGCTACTCCCATAGTTGCCTTCCTCCATGATACCAGACCATATCTTCAGTAGATGACCCCTCAATCAACATAGCAGAAGCCAAGCCTCAGCATTCAGGCCCTCAGTTCACCCACCTGAGGCCACATGGCAGCAGTTGCCTGGGAGGGCAGCATGCCCCCTCTAATCTGGACCCAGAGCCCAGTGTGCTCACTGAATATCTGAATATATACAGTTACCCAGCATGCCATTAGAATGCCATTAGTCTCTCAGGAATAGGCTGCCATTAGTTTCTCAGGGATAGGCTGGGGCTGTATGAATATCCATGCTGCCATCTGCATAGCTCCAAACCTATTATCCAGAAGCTTTTCAAGCTTTCTGGATGCAGAGAGAGCTATCAGGCTGGCAGCAGCTGATCACTCTAATCAGACCTAACTAGAAGAACACAGCAACATTGATTACTGTGTGCAAGTTAGGCTTTGACCTAACAACAATCACAGCCACACTGACTACAGTGTGACAATTAAATGTACCTATCAAAACAGATATCTCGGTTGATGAATGAATCAAGGCCCTGCAGGTAAAGCTCTCACCCTTTCTCCACCTTGGACTACCTCTAATGGTTTAGGCGCTAATGGTTTAGGCTTTTTATACACACACTATGGATGTAAAAACAACTCACCAATTATGCTCTTGCTAGGACATCGATTTTTTTTCCCCATGCTTGTTGGACTATCACTTTAATACATGGTCAACCCACCATCCATTTCTACTTTATCAAATAATTTGAAACTCTACCTCTCAATTAACATTTTAACTCCAGTAACACAACCCCCATGGACCAATAGACACAATTGACTCTCACAATTTATATGAATCTTCAAAGTTAAGTCACTGATAGAGCTAAACGCAATTGAAAAGAAAACTGTCATTAAATGTCTTATCCTGGATACTTATCCCAATGGGAAAAAGAACTCAACGATCCAATTACATATGATCGAAAATATATGATTCTTCAACTCTCTCATGTATCTTCCATATTTTCCAAAATTATAGAAATTAACTACAGACTGTCATCCAGATGGTATAACACCCCGACACAATTAGGTAAACTTTTTTTATGACTTTCTCCGGATTAGCAATTTGTGTTACCAAGCAATTGAACAGGCGTACCTAATAAAGTGGACGGAAAGTGGATATCCAATTAATTGCACCTACTCCTGTGCAGTTGCAGTCAAGACCACTCCCCTCCCATCTCCAGCTCCTTTCTCTTCATTGTACCCTGTTTCTCTATCTTCTTTTTCCCCCTTTTCTTGCTTCCTTTTTTACATTTTCATCCAAGAGCAGAATGGGAGGTTTGAAAGTTGTGATGCATCCTGTACTATTTGCATAACCCAATTGGTGGTATCAGAAAACCTGCATAGATGTTAGTTCCTGGTTGGATTAAGGTGTTCTAAGGTGTGAATATGGGGTATCTTCCTGGCACTTCAGAAACTGAAGAAGTGGCTTAGAAAAGCTATTCTTTATGAGGTCAATGACATCAGAGAAGACAATCTGAACCCATAATCCCCTTGCTCCCTGCCAGACAATAAAACAAAGGATTCACAGGGGTTCCTACTTATTTGCTAACCAGAATGAGTACAAGTAGGAAGCCAATATTCCAGGATGACTCCAAGCATGCTGATTCCTGTTTTGCTGTAATCCTGAACCAATATACAGAATTTCAATGTGGTGTGAACCATTTGTCAATCTTGCTGCTTGGAGATGGCACCATCTTACCTGCGCTTTTTAAAGTGCTTCAAAAGGAATGCCAACCCAACCACACACATAATAGTTACAATGGTGATCCCGGCAATTAGCCCACTTGATGTGCGATGATTCCTATCTGCAATAAAGAAATAAGATCAGAAGTTTAAGTGGTTCTAAAGGCAAAACGTTTTTATCTTATTGCATTCTCTGCATTAATAGCTAAGTTTACCTTTGTAGAAAAAACAATAAATGCACATATTTTTCTTGCAGGAGCCTGAGAAGCATAATCAGTGTACCAGGGCATTGGCGTCCCTAGAGGGGTGCGGGGGGTGCAGGCCACACTGGGTGACACCATCACAGGGGGTGCAGGAGCAGAATGCCAGCAGAACTTCTGGGCTCTGTGAAGGTCCTGGCCAGTTATTGGGGTGATCATGGATTCCTGGCACAGTGACAGCTTCCCCCGGGGTAGTGGTAAAATGAGTATCCCGGCCCCTGAAGATATGTATCCCCTGAAGCAACTGCACATGCGCCGGTTTCAGGCAGAAGAAGCCGATTGCCGATCTCCAACTTTAGCACAGAGCTGCCACAGTTAACCCCTTACAGGCCCCAAACCACTGAAACTGATGGGTTGCAAGATCAGTTAACCCCGTATAGGTTTAACCTGTATGGGGTTAACTGATCTTGCAACCCATCGTGATCTGCGGGATCAGCTTCAGCGGCTTGCAACCATACTGGGTGACACCAACCCTAGGGACGCCTCTGGACAATATCAGGCTTCTGTAGACAAGGCTGTCTGAAAGCTGCAGGGCTTGTGAATGAACTACTAGAGCACTCATCAGCACTGTGGCAGTTCATTCAGAACTACAAGTCGCTGCCATGGTGGCTGATGGTAGTTGTAATTCATTCATTCATGTTCCAAAAAGGGAAATTAGCCTTTAAGTTAAAAGAACCTTTCAATAGCAGCTCCCCCCAGTCCCTGTTAAACACCTACCTGAGTCCTGTATTGATCCAGCACTGTGCCCATCTACAGGTCTTACATACTGTAGTTACAAAGTTATGGTAAGGTTGAATAAAGACGTCAATCCATCTAGTTCAATCTGTGCATGTGAGTTCATGTCAAAAGCATGGCCTGTATCCCTGTATATTGTGTTTGCCAAGATACCTGTCCAAAATTTTTTAAAAACTATTAATGCTTCCTGCTGACACCGCCAGTTGTGGAAGAGAGTTCTACATCCTTACTGCCCTGATAGTGAAAAACCTAGTTTAAGGTTAAATCACTTCTCTTCAAATCTCATTGAATGGCCCTGTGTCTTATTACACACTCTGAGACTGAGCAGTTTATTCCCTATACTAGTATCACCATTGAGATACTTGTATATCGCTGTCATATCTCCTCTCAAGCATCTCTTCTCCAGGGAGAGTAAGTTTAGTGTTTGTAATCATTCCTCATAACTAAGATCCATCCAGCCCCCTTATTAACTTTGTTGAACTTCTCTGGACTCTCTCCAGTTTCCGCACCTCCTTCCTGAGGATTGGTGACCTGATTATTTTAGCTGCCCTGATTGCTCTCTTACACTTTTTATTGCACTCCTTGTAGTGTTGGAACGCTGACAATGACCCCTCTGCCTTATATTCTTCTCTCCCCTCTTTCTGTATTCACACAACACAGAGGCAACTGTAGGAGCATTGGCTTCTGTCAATCAAATCCTGTTAGGAGGGAGCAGGGGGGTGAGTCCCAGCTGTACTGTGTGTGTCTATGCGCACAGCCTGGATCAGGAGAACCCCAGCACAAGTGCCCCATAGCAGCCGGCTTGCTATGGGGGCACTTGCAGAAAAAGAGGAGGGAACTGCACCAGCGGGGGACCCCAGAAGAGAAGGTAAGCCGTTGCTCCTCTCATTACACAGAGGTAAGTATAACATGTTCATTGTTTTAAGACAAAAATATTAGCCTTAAAAATCACTTTAAAATGTAAAGTGTATCTTAAACCAAACAATGAACTTCTCTTTTTTTTGCTCCCTTTCAGTATGGTAAATCCGTGGGGAGATGCAGCGTGGTGCAGTGGCAGTATTCACTCAGAGCCCAGTTGCAAAGAACAGAACTTGTATTAATGCTAAAATTCAGCAAAACACAAGCCGGGTGGTAAGGAGCCCAACCGGGAACAGTCACAGAATGCAACAGCTGTGTGTAGCAGAGCAGGTCTCGGGTGTGTCGACAGCGTCTGTCTTGAGGTGCGTAATCCGGTCTGGCCAGTCTGCGCCCCAAATGGAGAGGTGTCCAGGAAGGATGGCATGAACCTATCCTTTTCCTACTCATCTTGAACCTCTCCCTGCTGCTAATCACTGTCCCTCACAGACGGGTGACCTGTCCCTGCACTACTAACATGCAACATGCATGCCAAGTCTGGGAGTCAGGACCTCAAATAAGCTTTGCCTGACCCAAGATGGCTGCCGAGTCACAATGGTCAGCAGTATGCAATCAAATAGCTTCCCAAAACACCTCCGCTATGCTTTGGAGAAGATGGAAAGGTGAGATGTTCTCGTTTCCTAGCACACTTCCTGCGCTAGGGTGACAAGGGTGTTCCTCCATACATAAAGTACAGTGAACATGTCATCCTAGGACAGGAAATGTGTTACTGGCAGGAAAATTTAAAAAATGCTGAAAGCCTAGAAAAAATCATGCAGTCACCACATCTAAAGACTGGTAATCTGCAGTGTATTACACCTTTTCTCTTAGGTTCAGATACACTTTAGGCCCCATACACACTGTACGTTTAGCCCCAGTGCATAGGGTTGTGGCATTTAGCTGGGAGTGGAGGGCTCAGGTGCGCCTTCTAGCTCTGTTGCCAGCAGCCTGTCAGGCTCTATGAGAGGCAGCTGTTGCGACTGGAGGGGTCTGGATGGTACACCCTGCGGTACTTCCATTTAGGGCAGCATGCATGCAGTCTAGGGTCTTGGCATTTGTCCCTGGGTGCATACTGCCTAAATGTTTGTACTGCTAGGTGCACCATCCAGCCTTGTCCAGGAATAGCAGCTGTCAGCCTCTCATAGAGCTTGGCAGGGTGCCTGCAGCATGGCTGGATGGTGCACCCATGCTCTCCAACCGCATTTAAAATCCCAGAGCTCCATGCACCAGGGCTAAAAGCCCATTGGGCCTTAAAGTCAACAAGTACAGTTAACCAGCCAATCAACCAATGATTTCCAGAAAAACACTGCTATTGTTCTGAATGTTAGAGTGCATCTGAACCCCAGAACAAAAATATATATATATTTTTTCATTTTATTTTAACCTAGTTACATTGCCAGCTGTAACTTCCTGTCCCATACCTCCCAATCTTTTGAGACAGGAACAAGGGACACCTATTAGCAAACATATGTAGGCCTAGGACACCACCCCCTGCCATGCCAACTTAGTTAAACCCATAAGTGTTTTTTTTTTACCACTACTATTTCTTCACACTGGCTTTTGAAATTTACAAATGCAACAATTTAGAAATTGGATGAAAGGTTTAGCACTGGGAAACACTTTTTGAAAGATAAAAAGTGCAATTTATATACAACTAAATAGATCAGACCAAAATGAGGGACAAATGAGGATGAAAGAGGCACAGAGGGACTTTGTTCCAAATCAGGAACAGTCCCTTGAAATCAGGAACAGTTGGGAGCTATGCCCTGTCCTAAGGTGATAACACTCACTCACTGGCCATCCGGAATACCAGCAAACATACAGATAATGTTTTGGATAACCTTAGTCATCAAATGAGGGTCATAGCAATATTACTGGGTTTACATTTTGGCTAAAGTCACATCTCCTTTTTTTTTCGTATGTTGCCATTCATCTCTAAGGTTTGTTTTGCTGGGAATAACTCCAAAGATGCAACAAAAATATTTTTTTACAACAAAAAATATTTTAAAGTTTTAGATAGCATAGGGAAGGGTTAACTGGCCATGTAGTGATGTGCGATTGCTGACAGGTCCGCCGGACAGTAGGTGGCAGCATGCGGTTTGCAGCAAGATGGCTTCCCGGCAATTTCCGGGACCAGCGTGACCTCATGCTGCCTCTATTCTTAAGGACAAATCATATGTATATCGGATGTTTGTAACTCAGGGACTGCCTGCATATCCCATGTTTCAGTAGTCAAAGTGAAAAGTGTCCTAGCCTGTCAATTGGTCACCCAACTAACAGGAGCAGTGATGAGTCTTCACGTTGCTCTCTCATGTCATAGGCATTGAAGAGGGGTCTTCTAGCGTCCAGTACTGGCTACAAGAAACTGATATCAATACAAATCTGGATGCTTAAACTAATTGTAATAAGAATTTTTTTTTTACTTAGCTGCATTAACTTTTTTTTTCAATCTGTGCCACTAATTCAATGTGTTCAGAATGTGCTTCTGTTAAAGCGATACTAAAGGGTCAGTTTTTTTTTTTTAATAATAAACATGTCTTATTTGTTCTGTGCAGTGGCTTTTGCACAGAGCATCCCAGATCCTACTCTTCTCATGTCCCCTGCCGGCGCTCCTGGCTCCTCTTTTCTGTTGGGTGCCCCCATAGCAAGCAGCTTGCTATGGGGGTACACAAACAGGTGTGCTCCTGAGCAACTGCTCTGCATGTCCATTCACACACGGAGCTGCGGCTTGGCCGCCTCTGTCTCCTCATTGACTCACTGGCTGTGATTGACAGCAGTGGGAGCCAATGGCTCCGGCTTCTGCCTCAGCCATCGAGGAGGCAGAGACCGAGGACAGCCGAGGTTTTCTTGAACATCGTTGGATTGAAATGTGGCTCAGTTAAGTATTAGGGGGCTGGGCAGGCCGCTGCACACAGAAGGTTTTTTATCTTCATTAATGGAATGCATGAAGATAAAAATCCTTGAGCCTTTACAACCACTTCAAGGTATATAAAATGTAAATGGATGACTCACCCAGATGTAATATTACTGGCTCTTTCAAACTGCTATGCTCCACCCGGCAGTAGACACTTTGCTCTTCTATCAAACTCCCAGTCATCAACACTGTTATCTGGTAAGTCCCGTCTCCATTGGGTAGGATCCCAGTTGACACCACATCTTCTATTTTATTCTCCTTCCACAAGCTCACGTTGATTGGTTTTGGAAAGAAGCCGGTCACCATACAGATGACCTCTGTTTCGGATTTGCCAGGTCTCCTGGTAATGTAGACTTCTGGCTTTGCTAAGAGATACAAAGCAATTAAGAAAAAGAAAAGAATGGATTTATTGTGAGGAGTAAGGCTAGAGTTTGGTTCTAGGGAGTTTATTGATAGGTAAAGTCACTGGGGTACAAGTGGCAGCATTTCTATACCCAAAACGTTTTTTTTTTAGTTCTGGATAGAATGGGGAAACGTTAGAACCACTTTCAGGTTTTAGGATTATGAGAGATTTCCCCTTACATTCTGTTCTGGGAACAACTATAAAAAACTGACAGATGTTCTAGCGTTTCTCTACTTAAAATGGAACTATGGACAAAATCCAAAATGACATATTATATAGTCTGGCAATAACAGTAATACAGCAGTCTTTGTAACTCCCCTCTACAACCATGACTGAGCACAGAACGGTCCATGGATCACTGAGGAGCAGGGATCACTGTGGTCTGGTTGGCAGAGGTGATGACATAAGCGTTCCTGAAACACTTGCTTAAAACCAACCCAATGTGAGTGCAGACCAGTGGGGGAATGGAGGAGGAACAATTCAACTCAGACACAGTTCAGTTCAACCTTGCCCAGTGTGAACAGACCCATTTTTTGAAACTTCCGTTCAGGGGCGGACTGACAACTCATTGGGCCCCCGGGCAATAGGGGATCGTGGGGCCCCTGTGTCCTTGCCCACACTCAAAGCACACCCAAAAAAGCCTATAAAAAAGGTACCAGGGGCATCTCATGGGGCCCCCTACTGACCCCGGGCCCTCGGGCAGTGCCCGAGTGTTCGAATGGTCAGTCCACCCCTGCTTCCGTTAACAGACCAGGATTTGGGATAGACTGATATACTAATGGCACTAAATGACACCGTTCATACATGTCAGTAAGGCCGGGCATACATGGGTCGATTTCCGAACGATTTTTCATTCAAAAATTGGACCTAAGAATAATCAGCCGATTTTCGCTCTTTTAGTGGGGCCGATTTTCGTGGTTTCTCCCCATTTTGTTTATCGGGCATACTGGAAAATTCATGAAAAATGACTGATTTTCGAAATCATTAGTGGCACCTTCGGATTACAGAACAAACGATGTTTTAGATTTTCGATTGCAAAATTGTTTGGAATTCAACCCATGTATGGGCTGCTTAAGTGTCAGAACTTGTGAATGTGTCAGAAGCAACGCCTCATGGGACATATAGTCCTGGCAGGAGAGGGAAGTGATTTCAAGTTATTCTAAAGGCATTCTTTTTTTTACCTTGCTGTAGAGGCACTCTATACTATATTTGCTACAAGGGCATTCTGAAGGCAGTAGGAGACAGAAGCACCGGTGAGGATCCCCAGAAGAGGAGAAACGTGGCTGCTCTGTGCAAAACCATTGCACAGTGGAAGTAGGTGTGACAAAAAAAAACAACCTTTACAATCACTTTCAGGGCTCTGTGCAGGGAAGATCAGCATCTGAACCCAGAGAAGCTGGAGGCTGAGAGACTGGAGGTAATTTGAGGCATTACAATTACAGTTTAAGTAAAAGATTACCAGTATTGAGCATTATATTTAAAATGCAAAAAAAAAAGTCTTCAGTACTTTCATATAAAAGATTTACATTCCCCTCCGCCCATGATATAGCTTCATGCCTGGCTCACAGCTAAAATACCATGTATATCCTACTTCTGGGTATAGTGTGTGTATATATATATATATATATATATATATATATTATACTTTAATTGTTTCACAGTATAAATGCACCCCTTATGGTAGTGATTATCTGCTGTTTTTGTACTATAAAGAACAATTTTTTTTTCTAACCCTATCATGACAGCTGATAAAAAAAAGCATGCTGCTGCTTCTGTATGTCTTATACTGGCCATCCACATATTGATTTTTGGCTGAGAATATTTATTTGAATATTCCACTTAAAATTCTTTGTAAATTCAATGAATGAATGAGAGTCTTTTGAAAATGTCACTTGCTTTTAACATTCAATTTAAGGCCTTATGCACACAGGTAGTTTTTGTAGCCACTTTTAACCTCTTGGCACTGGCTGCACGCAAATGTGTGGCCTCCCGGTGTCTGGGCCTTGACCCTGAGCGGCCGCACATTTGCGTGCAATTAAGAAAAACATATGCGCTGAGAGTGCGTGCCCTGCGCTCTCCCAGCACACATGTCCGGTACTCAAGGAAAGGTCCCGATCTCTTCTTTTGATCGGGACCTTTCCCAATCATGTGACAGCAAATCTCGGCAGTCACATGACTCTGAAACCCTGCCCCGCCTCCTACCTTAAAGGGCCAGGAGGTGTCGGCACCAAAGGGCTAAGGACGTCACACACACGCTTTCAGTATCAGTAGCATTTACTAACAGGAGAAAAAACCAGGGCCCATGCATCCAAGAGCAGCAGCATAGTGGCAGAAAAAATGCTTGACATGTATAAACACCTCTAAACGCGTGTTAACGCTAGGTGCATTTAGTGCTTGACTGTTAAATAATTTCAATGGTCTGAATAAATTATTATTCTGGCCAATGAAATGAATTATCGCCCAAGTGCTTGGTGCCTGTAAATGCACCTAAAAACTTGTAAAAGCTTTAGACACTTTGACAAGCATCAGGCTTTTTTTGCCAAAATGTTGCTGCCAAGAGGAGGAGCTTTTTTAAAACATGCTGTGTGCATGAGGCCCTAAAATAAATGTAATTTTTGAACAAAAACCACATACACTATTCAATTTGTTTTATCAAGAAAGGTTTCTATTCTGCTCTTTCAAAATTTTTCATCACTTTGGTCAAAAACAAATGTCGATTTGACCCCACTAACGATTAGAAAACCAAACGAACGTTCTTAGAATGAACATTTTCAAAGAAGAAATTTGTTTTTGTTTGGCTGGCATAACCTGAATATACATGGTCTTAATATCGGCCAGTTCAGCAGGAAATTTGTACAGCGTTCCTTCCATCAGAAGCCGGTCTAATGTTGGCCATATTATAGTTGAAAACATTGTTCAAAATTTGTTTCGAATAGCATCATGTAATGACCAAATTTTGAACGATAAATCTGTCAATGGACATAAATGAATCAGTTTTTCGTTTGTTTTGTCACATATGCTCGTTACGAACGTTTTATTTTCCAACCTTTTCCTTTGATTTTATGGTTCAGAAAAATCAAAACCGAGATTCTATTTGAGCCCATTAACTGGACGTAAACAAACCAAACTGTCCAAATGATGGATTTTCAAATGTTTTTTTGGCTAGTATATGGCCACCATAAGGACCATCTTTTCTCAAAGGGACATGCTGGAAAACCAACATAATTAGTGTGTTCTGGTGGGGACCTGTGAGAACACAAAGGCACAGTGGGAGAAATCGCTGTTCTAACATCGCTTAGAGAGTACAACGATCTCTCTGAAAAAACTGAATGTGTGTACAAGGCTCAAGTGATAGCAGGTGCAGGTAGCATGCATGTATCAAGCTACCTGCCTATGACAAGGGACTCTGCAAGGCATAATATTATCTCCCAATCCTGTCTGAAAATCTGCAAAACTGTGTTTTAGGTCTTTTTACATTTTGGTTTTGTTTATGTAGTGCCCCTCTAGATGGCCAGGGGGAGCTAGTTGCTAATTGATAGTTAGAAAGGATGAGCAGCAGCCTGGGAATAGTAAGCTGGGTCAAATTTGGGTCAGGGTTGAGAGGCTCTGCATATCAATTCCTTGATACCTCCCCCTGCTCTAGAGTCTTGGAGAAGATTCTTGAAGTAGTGGGCAGGGGTGAAAAGGGGCTGATCTGCATACTTAGGGGATCCTGACAAATCCCCAGGCAGGAAGCTTGGCATAAGGTCAGGTATGAATGACTGAGCTTGCTCAGCAGCAGGAGAGTTTGGGTGAAAGATGGGAGAGAGGAAGAGATGCAGAAGCCTGGGAGAGGTCCAGTGGGAAGGGTAGGTAAGGTAGGTAGCTGTCCTATCCAAGAAGAAATAGGGTGGGGACTTCTTCAGTTTGGTGCCAAACCTGACCGAGCAGAAGTCCCCCTACAATTCTGGCGTAGTTGGCAGAATAGAACCTTGTGTCATGTGTCAGGATCTGTGAGTTGATGGGAATTGGAAGAAGTTTGTCTGTGCTGGGTGCACTCGTCGGTCGTGGCCAGTTGCAGCAGATTACTCTGAGGCAAGCATAGCAAAACCTTGCTATACTGCTCCAAGCTTTGATGATACTTCCCATGTGCTTCCCAAGGGTTCATTGGAACTCTTAGTAGCGGAGTGTGTGAAGAACTGACCCAGATGATGACATCATGGGTGCGCTGAAGGCCTTTGGGGACATTTTTTACAAAGTTCTCCTGGGGAGAATGGAGCCACCCGAACAATGTGGGTTGCATTGTGTAGTGGAAGCAGATTGGGGGAATTCCAGCAATCCCCTGAAGCAGAAAGAGGCATGGCATCTGGGATCTCTAGACCTGGTATGGCAGGGCAAGGATGGTCTGCAATGGGGATCCCCTACCAGGACCAAGGGTGAGTGCCCCCCCAAAACCAGAAAAGTTGAGTTCCATAGGGAACCCGAAAGAGAGCCACAAGGATCAATTGTCATTACAGTAACAGTTACAGTAAAGTGTAGAAAATGAATTTTATGTGTGGACATTCCTTTATTCTCAACTATTAAGGCCCCAGGTCAGAAATGTTAAGAGTGAGCTTATGGTTAGTAGTGGGGAAAAAGTGGAACAACACCTGACTAATCCTACAAGCCTACAGGTATGTAAAAGCTCCTTTTTCTAAAAGCTTAATGGTGGGTTTTAATCTACTGGGGATTTTTTTATAAGCTCAAACAATTCTAGAAAAAAATTGCTGGATGAAAAACGTTGATAATAGTGTTTTTGCGGCAGCTTGTAGTGATGTTATAGTTGTGTTTAGAAAACATTTAGGAATGTTAGCATTTTAATAGCATTTATATATGAGTTTTGAAATTTTCTCAATAGAGCCAATTCTTAGAGTCTTCGGTGTGGTGCCAACACCACAGATACCTGCTTTCTCAAGGAATTATAATTTCAGATTCACTTTCAGCATCACCTGCTGGTAAACTCTGGCATTGCAACTCCTTGAACCAAATCAGATAGAACATTTGATGTTTGTTTGATACATACTGTATTTTATGTCCTATCAGTGAGGGGAAAGAGATAAGGGAAATAAAAAATTGACCCTTTTAATAAGAACTTCAGCTCTACATTTTCCAAGGGTTTCCCCACTTGTCTGATGACATCTAAAGTCCTTTCCCTATCTACTCTGGTGTTAGTGATCCCCTCTAACACACAATGACATGTGAGTGCCAGTCACTGCAATAGTATTCTGAGCCCAGGCCAGTGGGCGGGTCTATGACAGTCTGCGTTTAGAGGAAGTGGGTTGAATGACACTGGCCCAGTGTCAACCCAAGAGACTGGTGACATCTGTTGACAAAAAGAAATTACTTCAAAGGGCAGCTCTGAATTGAAGGTGAATATTGCGGCAATAGCGGCTTTTTTTTATTTTTATTGGTCAATTAATTTTTACCTCTTATTCCATGGGTTCTGCTTTAAACTTGGATGTTACTTATACTTTTTTTGAGAAAGCTTCCTTCCCTGAAAACTAAAATATTTAGGTGAGCTGTTGATGCTCCTGCTGAGACATTTAAGTGCAGTCCTTTTTTGCCTTTCTGCTCAGTGCAGTAGTATTCTGAGCCCAGGCCAGGGGGGCGGGTCCATGACAGCCTGGGTTTAGAGGAAGTTGGTTGAATGACGCTGGCCACCATTCAACTCAGGAGACTGGTGACAAAAGCTGTTTTTTGTGTTACTGGTCAATTAATTTTTACCTTCTATGCCTTGAGTTCTCATTTAAACTTGGATGTTACTTACACTTTTTTGAAAAGGCTTCCTTCCCTGTATGTGAAAATATGTAGGCAAGCTTTTGACACAAAAACATCACACTATTTTTCAATTGGTTGATAGTGTCCACATCTTTCTGCAAGATTTTCTGTATAGCTTCTGCTTCAGGGTTGCTCTCTGCTTCCCACACTCCTGCTGTGACATTAAGGTGCAGTACTTCTTGTCCTTCAGAAGCCAATGTGTAGGTGGACCCCTTGGTGTCATTGATGGTTGAGGTACATCCTATCCAGCACTGAAGTGTGAAAGCACCTATGGTGAATTAATTCTCAGTTACTTTAGAACAAAATGTTGAAATTGTTGCACAATGGCCTAGTTATATGTTTTAAAGGCAGATTTATAAATACATAGAAAGCTAATGGACATTTGTACCATTCTAGATTCAATAAGCAAGACTATTTTGAAAATGATAGGACTGTTTATAAAAGGAGTGTGAGAAAAATTGTGAAGAGCTGCTCCCATTATTTTGCAATATCAACAATGATGATGCAGTCAAGAGGAATAGGGGGTGTCTTTGATGGGCTGACTGGTCAGGAAGAGGCAGTAGGGCCAGATTTAGACCTTGGAGGGAACTTCAGATTCGGGGGAACTTCATATATATAGAGTTGGTTTACATTCTTAATGACAGTCACAGTTATTATTTTTTGTGTTAGAAGCCTGTAAAGCATTGCACCAGCGATCAGCAGATTGCTTATGCCATGAAGGTCTCCTTCAGGTCTCCTGCAGACTGTAAGTGTATCTGCTTGCTCTTACATCCCATACGGGCAAGCTGATACCTACATGGAAGAAAAATATATTTTAAATATATTTTAAAAATATTCTTCCCAAATATATTGACATATATTTGAAATGCTACAATTTTGACCGTATTCAATATATTTTTTTAAATATATTCAGATCTTCAGATTTTTTTTAACATATAAAAAAGTCCTTTTAACATATATTTTTACATATATTCGTAAATGCATTCCAAAAATGTAGATTTGTATTTTTAAAGACATACAGTATATTTGAATTGTATTTTTTAAAATATTTTTCATATATTTTGTAATAAAAACGCATTTCAACATGCAGTGTGTATATATATATATATATATATACTAACAGAAGCAGTGTTGTGTTTCATTCCAAACTGAATTTACTTCTGTGAACAGTTCTGTAAAACTGCAATACAATTACATAAACTGAAATTACAATATGATTGTATACATGTCTCTCACAAAAGTTTATAATGAACACATTTCTTACAAACAGCTACCTACAAACCACACTGAATACATTGAAATGCGCTCAAGCTATGTATGTGACTTTAACGAACACAATTAAAGAACTTACAAGCATATGTGTATCAAAGGAAGAATGGAAGAGACCTTCACTGGAGTTCTTCTAGAAGCTGAAATGACTGCAGTGGTTTATGGGAAATCTTTATTCCTAACAAACATGAGGCACTTGCCCCAGACGGCATCATTTGTGATGAAATGCATGGGGTGGAGTCTGTGTTCCTGACGTCATCATGCTGTTTCTGGTTACCAGGAAGTTGGATTGGTTCCCAGGACCAGAGGTCTTATATTTGTATACAGCACTTATTTGTCTACATAAATGTGAGTGGAATTCAATACTTTTTGATAAAATTGTCCATAAGGTTTTACCCGATGTTTGCTCTCCTGTTTCTTCCTTTATGGTCTGATTGAATACATACACCGGAGAGACATATAGAATGGGGATAGTCTGATGGGATCCTTTCCATTTATAATGATTGTCAAGCATCTTTCCTCTGCTTGAGAATTATGGCGGATACACATTTCCAGGCCATTACATTCATGCGTTTATGACTCTTATTAGCTTAAGGGTCCATATGTTCTGGTAAGAGTCCTACCAATACTTGGTGGTGGTGCACTTGTTTTATTTGAAGACACACGGTGTTTGATTATACACGATCTGAATATTGGGACTTTTTTCTACGATTTTCTCAATTGGGACTTGATTATATGTTGATAGGGTTTTTTTTTTTACACATTTTTCATTATTCATGTACTTACTTGTAAATAATGATGGTTTAGCGCAGCAATTTTTTTATGTTTATCAATTTATTTGTTTTGCCAGCAGTATTCTTTTTATTTTATATTTTACTTTTTGTGTGACTTTTTTGCCATTTTTTTACTTCCTGTTCTTGTTGAAGGGAATAATAAAACCAGGGAACACCCAATAGATGGCTAGATTTGTTTGTTTCTCCCATAGAGTTTAATGGGGTTCAACACTATGTTTGAGTTTGGCAGATTTTTTTTCTGGGTTTGGCAAATTTTGTGTGAACCGAACTATACCTAGTTTGCTCATCCCTGGATTTAAGACCATGGTTTTTTTTTTTATACAGTTAAGTTTTTTTTATATAATCAATCTTCCATGTTTTTGCAGGTCACTCACCTGTAATCCCCAACTGTTTGCGGATTTCCTTGATCTTTAACTGGAAAGCAGAGAAGTATTTGTTTAGGAACACATTATATAGGCTCCAGAAGTCATCGGTCACGTTTCCCTTTGCCCAGCTCTGCTTGAATACAAACTCTGGCCTGTTGTAGGTAGCCGCTATCTGAATACCTTCCATCTCTATGGAACTCCAGTATGTCATATATCCATCGGGGGAGAAGTGGAAAGTCTGTAGCCAGTCCATCCTGATAGATCCTGATGAGTATAGAATGTATTATTCTGTAATATTTGTAATAAATGGAATACATCATGTTTTTCTATGTTTTCTCTGTATTCATTAATACATCATTAAAGTGGAACTTCACCCAAAAGGGGAAGTTCCGCTTTAAGCCCTCTTCCCCCCTCCTTTACCATAACCGGCATATCATTTTTTTTTTTTTTTTTGGGGGGGGGACAGGTGCCTAGGGGATCTGAGTAGATGTACTCCTCCTCCCTCCCCACATCACAGGTCCCAGATGACAGTGGGCCCATTCACAAAGGGCACCACAGCTCGTGTACATGCAGTGGGCGACCGGCTGTGAAGTCAAAAGCAGTGTAGCCGGATGACCACTGTTAGAATGCTGGTGCCGGCTAATGAAGAACAAGCCTAGGTGAGGATGGCACTGGGTCTAGGGTTGCCAGCTCATCCCTTTGAACCCGAACACATAATAATTACACAGGTTCTTGGGCTGATTTAATTCAGATAAGGCACTAAGTGAGTTTAATTACCACCTTAATCAGCCACAGAACCCATGTCATTAATATGTGTTCAGGTTTAAAGGGATGAGTTGGCAACCCTAGCTGTCCCTTTACAGAATTTGAAGCTGCTGATTTTTATTTTTATATTCCAGGTGAAGAACTGCTTTAAATACAAGCAGTGTAACTGCTCGACTCTGACCTGGTATGAGCCTCAATCAATCTCTGTACAACAAAGCTAAGGGATGGGTAGGCACAATGAGCCAATTAGTGGTGCTTCAGGGTAAGGCACATGCTGATAGAAAGAGAGATCAGAAGGATGAGCTCAACGGTCTGTTCCTTCTCCATTGCCTGTCCTGTCACGGGTTGGGGGGAGGGAAAACACCTGTAAGTGAAAGAGAAACTGCAGAAGGGAAAATTGTGGTCACTTGCTCTTCCAGAGAGGTTTGTGCTGTGTGGCAGAGCTTTGTAAATTTCAGGACTAAATTGACAGAAATACAAATCCTTCGGCAGTAAAACAGCTCTCTTATACTGTATATACCTGTTTATTAGCAGAGTTCAGCTTCATAGTGTGCTCTCACTGTGCTGTGAGTGTGCTCTGACTGTGCACTCTCTCTGTGTGCTCTGACTGTGCACTCTCCCTGTGTGGTGCGTGTGTGCTCTGATTCTGCAGTCTCTATGTGTGGTGCGTGTGTGCTCTGACTCTGCAGTTTCTATGTGTGTGCTCTGACAGTGAAGCTCACTGCCAAAAGAAGATGAAGGAGCTACTTTTGCACGTTATCAAGCGTTGGGCAGCACATTCAAGGGAATGGGCTGCCGTATGCAGTCACATGACAAATGCAAAAGGCATCATCCTATTATCTTTTTTTTCTGGATGCTCTGTAATGTAAAAGCAAACCTAGTAGCTAATTAGCGGCTGCATTGCTTTTACAAGTGGGGTGCCTTCCCCCTTTAGCCACTCTGATGCCTTCCATGAGTGTTTACATTCCTTGTGATAGCAATAAAAGGGATCAAAAAGAAACATTTGAAGGGACAGTGTGAAAAAAAGTTAATAAAATAAACATTACTAATAAAAAATTTTTAACTGCCCTTGTCCCCAATGCTCGCATGCAAAAACACATATGGAGGTTGCACACACATATGTAACATGCAACAGTGATTGCACCAAACATGTGAGGCCCAGTCATGAACATCAGAGTGAGAACAATAATTCTAAAGCCTTTTAAAGCATGACATGTTAGGTATCTATTTATTCTGCATAACATCATTTTTTATATTTTACAAAAACAAATCCGTATTATGTTGTGTTTGTGTGCACTAAAATTCATCAAATTGTATTTTTTTCACAAAATGTGCATTTGACAAACCGCTGTGCAAATACCATGTGACATAAAAATGGAAAAACCCACCATTTTATTCTTCAATATATGTTTGGGGGTTCCTAGTAGGAGATAAATTTCAGAACTAGCCCCGTAGGGATGCAGTTAAACCTTAATATGAATCCACCCCTACACCTAACTACTAAACCTAATCTTCAAGCTAAAAACTGTAAATCCAGCAAATCAGTATGGAGTTCAGTGAGCCATTTTTAAAGCTTCATAGCTGATGATAGCAAGAGCAAATTGGTCCTCAATATCATTTCTGTTTTCAACTTTATTTGCTTGCCAGCATATGTGGTGGTCTGTTGGACAATAACATAGTGTAAGCCAGAATCCTGCTTTCAGCCTTACCCCAGACCCACCCAAGCTCCACCATACAACTCTCTGAAGACGTCCTCCAACATCCCATGTGACATGAAAATGGAAAAACCCACCATTTTATTCTCTAATATATGTTTGGGGGTTCCTAGTAGAAGATAAATTTCAGAACTAGCCCCGTAAGGAAGTAGTTAAACCTTAATATGAATCCAACCCTACACCTATCTACTAAACCTAATCTTCAAGCTAAAAACTGTAAATCCAGCAAATCAGTATGGAGTTCAGTGAGACATTTTTAAAGCTTCATAGCTGATGAGAGCAAGAGCAAATTGGTCCTCGTTATCATTTCTGTTTTCAACTTTATTTGCTTGCCAGCATATGTGGTGGTCTGTTTGACAATAACATAGTGTAAGCCAGAATCCCCCTTTCAGCCTTACCCCAGACCCACCCAAGCTCCACCATACAACTCTCTGAAGACGTCCTCCAACATACCATGTGACCTGAAAATGGAAAAACCCACCATTTTATTCTCCAATTTATGTTTGGGGGTTCCTAGTAGAAGAGAAATGTAAGAACTGGCCCCATAGGGAAGTAGTTCAACCTTAATATGAATCCTCCCCTACACCTAACTACTAAACCTAATCTTCAAGCTAAAAACTGTAAATCCAGCAAATCAGTATGGAGTTCAGTGAGCTACTTTTAAAGCTTTAGAATGAATAATGTTGACCACCAAAGTGGACATGTTCATAGCTGCTGATAGCAAGAGCAAATTGGTCCTCATTATCATTTCTCTTTTCAACTTTATTTGCTTGCCAGCATATGTGGTGGTCTGTTTGACAACAACGTAGTATAAGCCAGTAACCCCCTTTCAGCCTCACCGCAGAACCACCCAAGCTCCACCATGCAACTCTCTCTGAAGACGTCCTCCAACATTATGCAGGTGTAAGCCCTGACATTCACTAGATCATAAATAATCACAAGACCAAATCCTTGTACTAAACTAAACAGGTTCATGAATTGTACTTACCTGTAGCTGTGAAGCTCAGGAGTAAGCATAGGGACAAAGTAATAAATGGAGAAAGCACTTTCATCCTTCTTCCTTTTAAAATCGCAGAGATAAGACCTTGGATCACTTTGGTAATGTAAAGGGAAACGACAGCACAGCGGATTATAACGTGTACAATCAAAGACTTAATCTGAAATAAAACTTCCTCATTACAGAAGTGGCAGAGCACACAGCTGTGGAGGAGTACCACCCTTGTGGTTAAATTGTGACCAAGCTTCATCTACTGATGCTGGCTCTATTTATAGGTCAGGCTGTCCTGGGTGATGAATGATTGTTCCCTCTATACCATCATTACACTATTTTTCAATGGTCATGAATTAACGTGGGCAAACTTCTGGCCAAAACAAGTCACAAGAGCTAACAATTTGAAGGAATTGATATCTCAGCCACCTTTCCATGAAAGGATGAGCTCGCAGCAGCCATATTGTCAGTAGACATGTGCAAGTCGGAAATGTTTGATGCATTCATTCATTGAAGAATTTAGCTTTGTCATATTCGTTATGTTGTCCTGTAATTCACTTCATATCTTCAGCATTCGCTTCTTATATTTATTGGCCCAGGTGGATACGAAAAATTATGCAGATTTTCTGGAAGATTGCTATATATTTGATATATTATCAAATCAGACGGATTCGAATCGGAAGGATTCAATATTTTCTAACGCTAGTCCAACCCATCAAGAGAAATGGCATGAGCTGATTAGACATTTGACTGGTGCCGGGTGCATCTGAATAAAACAAATGGAACAAAATTTGTATCCTATCATTATCCAAATCCAAATTATTCGAACAAATTTGAAAATTGAATTAATTTTGCCATGGGCCCGAACTACTATCGCATTGTGGCGTCATCCGAATGAAACAAATGCATTTGTTAATTCGTTATAACTTTTTTTTAATTCGTTGACATGTCCATTTGGAGATTCGTATACATCTGAATCTCCAAAAATTTAATTTTCGTCCGAAAAAGGAATACAAATTAAGTGAAAACCTCATATCTAATTGTCAGTGTGAGTTGGACCTGTTAGGGAGAGCTGAACATTTCGTGTAGGCAGAGGTATGTTTTTTTTAACCACTTGTCATGGAAATTTTGTATTTACAGGTTGAACTTTAACCTCCCTGGCGGTATTCCCGAGTGTAGCTCGGGGTAACATTTCAGTACCAAAAGCGGTAACCCCGAGCTACACTCGGGAATACCCTGCGGCACTGCTCCGGCATGCGTTCTTCACTTACCTTACCCTGCGCTCCCACGATGTGTCCCCTGCAGCATCCCCGGCCATCTCCTCCGGCCGATGCCGGCATCCGGCTTCTGTGTCCTGTCCCTGTGACGTCGGGACGTACGGGCGCCGCCGCCGGCGGCGGGAAATTTAAAAATTTTAAAAAATGTCCTTTTTTTTTTTTTTACATTTTACATAGTAAAACATTGCTGTCTCAACCAATTTCACATACATTTTGTCCCGAGTGCTTTGTCCTGTGTCCTGCCTGCATTTTGTCTGTTCTTTCTGCCTGGAAACTGAGAAACGTCCATGGCGTCCAAAAAGTGTCCCTTTAGGTCAAAAGCGGTTTAGATCAGCTAGAGAATCAGAACCACTTGCAGAATTGTAAATCAGAACCACTTGCAGAATTGAGTGATAATGATTCGTGGGGGAAATTCGTCATCAGACACTGAAAACGATTTTGCGACTGAGCTCAGCAATGTGCGAACTTGGCGCTATATTTCACATTTCAGTGTTTTTGGTTTGATTATATTATTGAATTACATTTTTTATTATTTTTATATTATTTTTATGATTATTTATTAAATTATAATTTATGATTTTGTGTTTCAAATTTTATCATACCCGGGATGTTTACTAGACTCTTGTTCGGACAGATTTCAGTGAGTTTTTCCTAAAAATTACAGCCTACAATAAAAAAAATACATATTTCCATGCAAAAAAATGGTACCGCTTTCAGCACCAAAAATCTGAAATAATCATACCGCCAGGGAGGTTAAATGTGTCATATATTAGTGTTATTCATATGTCTCTCGTGTGGCTTAATTAAAGCTCTGAAGGCTGTAATTGGGCCATGCGCATTTACAATGTATGTATTACAGTACTCAGCTCGGTAACGGATGAGATGGCAGATCTGCGCTTATAGACCGGCGTGTATACCACCACGGCATTCGATGCGAATGCCGCTGGCGGTAGGCCGCGGGCCTGTATCCACATATCAGCAGCATAGTACCACATGGACTTTCGTACAGCAAGGCGCCAAGCAGTGCGAACTCTGTGTATGATCATGGATATCTTACAAGCCATTACCGACCTGAAACTGTATCTGGATGGATGTGTTTTAATAAAGATTGTATCGGGCCCATTCAGATATAGACTAACACTGTTTAATCTAGGGGATGCTTGTACAGAGAATTTACATACCAATAGGAGCTAATAGGAGGGGGAAGGTTGCTTCCCTGAGAGAGCTCATGGAGGGAGGGGAGGACTGGTGATAGATAAGAGGAAAGGCTACGCTCCAATCGTAATGTACATCCTGTGTATAGGTACTCCTCATGCATTGTTCTGTGGGAGGGGATTGACCTGACTCATGTGGGGGGACGTGTGTGTGTTTGTAATAAAAATTGGAGGCTGGGGTTGGATCGGCCTCTATGTGAATTCCAACAGCAACCTGAGAGTGTCGTGTGATCATTCCTAGGTAACTGGAGCTCCATTTCCCCACAATTCTGAGATAGCTAACCGAGTTGGAGGCGCAGGAATCGTGGAGCTAAGCTGCAGTCGTGGTAATCGAGATTCGCACAGCTTTATGGGGGATTGCTGCGCATCCAACTGCGAGTACTCACGGTAAGAAGAAATTCATTAAAAGCAAATTTCCAAGACACACTAAAACCCCTTAGGACGTACCAGTACATCCTCAGTTTGATGTGGCTGTATTAGGATCATGGCGCCAGCTGTAGAAGTTAACCTGATACCAACATTTTCAGTCAGCTTGTCCTCCAGAGGATTTACCCCCCTTCCTGACAAGGCCATTTTTTGCGTTACAGTGCTGCGTTACTTTAACTGACAATTGCGTGGTCATGCAACACTGCACCCAAATGAAATTTACATCCTTTTTTCCCACAAATAGAGATTTATTTTGGTGGTATTTGATCGCCTGTGCGGTTTTTATTTTTTGCGCTATAAGTGAAAAATAAAAAACATTTTGAGAAAAAAAATATTTTTGACTTTTTGCTATTAAACATGTCCAATAAAAACGTGTTACAAATCAACTTTCGTTATAAATTTAGGCCAAAATGGTTTCTGCTATGTCTGCTAAAAATACCAATATGTGTAAATTAATTGGTTTATGTGAAAGTTATAGCATTTACAAATGGCAGTATATATACTGGAATTTGTTTTTTTTTTTCACTAGTAATGGAGACGATCAGCGACTTATAGCGGGACTGCGGGACTGCAGGACTGCGGTGGGCATTCTAACACTGAGGGGAATTGACTTGGTGTCACTGACATCCCCAGTGACACCAATACAGTGATCAGTGCTAATAAAAACCACTGACACTGTACTAATGGTACTGAGTAGGAAGGGGATTAACATGTGGTGTGATCAAAGTGTTAGCTGTGTGCTGTTTTACTATGAGGCTGTGTTTCACTGTAAACACACTGCTTTCTACAGAGCCATACAAAGAGGTATGCAGGAGCTGACAGGGGAGCGATCTGTGTTGTTTATACACAGGTCTCTCCCCCATCAGAGATACACAGTGGTCACTGGGTGCCGGCGAGAAATCACCGGCCAGGACCCGGTGATTGACAGCCAAGGCTGCAAATGGCTACATGGAAATGCAAGATTACGTGCCGCCCTTTAGCGGTTAATGTAGAAGTGAAATGAGTGGCTCTACAGCTATAGAGCATGGAAGGAGTCCCCCAGCCACCGCCCACCACCCTTACCAGTTTGGGAAGCCTAGTACCACCACTGTTCAGATTCCTGGTACACTGAGAGGGAAGGAAGATACATCCATACCCACCTCCACTCTGTGATGTAAAAGACCAGAAGCAATGAGGATTTCATCACTTGTTATGGTAGAAAAAGATAGAGAAGCCCATCTATTCTGCCCCTTTTTCATTTTTTGATTTATACATGTTTTGGATTTTTTTTTTTTGTTTAACTTTTTTTGTCTGAGTATAGTTTGTTCCAAGTGTAGCACCACCCTTGTGAGGGCCGCTTGTATTTTTGCCCAGGTTTCCCTTTCTTTGACCCACACCCAGGCACAAGGTATTTTCCACAGCTAGGTACACAAACTCTTTCTCTCGTTGTCTACAATGACCAGTCTAGAGGATGTTTGTTTTTAGAGTTTTATTGTAGAACCTGGGCTAGGGATAGGGAATTGTAGTAGGATACTGCAAAATTAGAACTATTCACACTGAGGACATCTAGCTGATCTCTTAGTTGAGCATTTTTTAAGTCTTGGCTGAAGCAGATAGCAGACTTCTCTTTAGTTTGTAGCAACAAATAGTTTAGGAGTGAGCAAAATCCCTGTCTCAGTAGTAGTAGTTATGGGGCTGAGATCCTCACCTATAAGCCAGTTACAACAGGCTGCAACAGCCCAAAGGTAATGTAGCTGAGCAACGTCTTCTTCAGAACATTAACCAATGTTCCCTTTCCTTCTCAGACCCACGCTGACTATCAAGCACCAGGGGGTAGCAAGCACATAGAGTCCTCAAATTCCCCAATGACTGTTCTCACAAGGCCAAAAGACAGAATAATTGCCTCCTTCCAATCTTCCAAGCAAATCCCTTCAGTGATACCAGACAGAGCTTTGGCAGACAGTTCCCCTCAGCTTACTGTAGAATCAGGGTCACTCTCTAGAGCCTCAGGCCCTCAGGTCGACCTACCTGGGGCCACATGGCAGCCAGTGCCAGGTAAGGCAAGCATGCCTCCAGTCTGGTTTGGTTCAATCCTGTCCTGGGAAAGACACCTAACCCATGTGCTCAAAGAACATAAGTACCACTTCCAGCATGCAATGGGACTGCCCTCCCTGCAATTGGCCAGGGCTGTATCCAAATTCATGCTGCTCATTTGACTAGCTCCCTCCCAGGTTCCAGAAGGCTCTCATAGCTTCCTGAAGGTGGGCAGAACTCTAGGCAAACTCAGCAGCACCAAAACGTCATGAAAAGACCTGACTAATCCATCACAGCACTCTGTTAAGCAGAGACCTCAATTGAATTATCCTAACAGTCTCTCTGTTAAGCAGAGGAACACAGCTATGCTTAACCTAACTATACAAATCCTAGCACCTACCTAGGAGGATGCTACACTAGTATGTTTGAAGCAATTTACTGTTAACTGGCTCACTACCTCCAGTTAGTTTGAGGTCATGTCCCCTTGTTCTTGATTTTGGTTTCATAGTGAAAAAACTGCCCTCCTGAAGCTTATTCACCCCCTTGATGTATTTAAAGGTTTCAGTCATGTCTCCCGTTTCCCTTCTTTCCTCCAGACTGGACATAATAAGTTTCTGAAGTCACTCTTAGTATGTTTTATCCCCAAGACCTTTCACCATTTTTGTTACCCATCTCTGGGTAACTGGAAACAGTCTTTCTACGGCTCAACTGGTTGGATAAAATGCAGCTTGACAGTACATTTCATTGCTCTTACAGTCCACCTTAATGGTATCTTCTCAAAAGCCTGGTCATGAACCACTCTTACTGGTCTTTATGCTAGTTGCTAGTTTGTATCTCAGGTACATAATGTATGTTTCACTACCCCTCATAAGGGCTGGATTTGTTTTGGGTCCCCCTATGCTCTGCACAGCCAGGCAACATTTCCCACACTTTGCACACTTGGAGTCAGTAAACAATCCGTGAGCTTGGTTTTGTTGTTTTTATTAGGGCTTAATAACTTGGATGGGGTCTATGGGTATATGAGATGCCCAAGGAGCTGTAGAACTTGAGGACAACTCCTTAGCATCTATGTACAAAAATTTGGACTAGAGAAAATAGTGACAGTCTCAGTTGAGGAACACTTAAGCCCCTTTGGTGTACCTCCTCAGACCAGATGAATCCTCCTTTTCACCCAGCTGCACTCAAAGTATCACTGGGCAATGGGGCTCAACAGCTGTCAATTAAGCAGTCCCAGATGAGAGCTAGTTTGGGTATTACACCTGACTGCCCTCTCCCCTTATCTGTACCAGGGGTATAGGAGTACTCATACTGCCCTTTCCTGTTTGTGTGGTAGGTTGGTGGCTGCTTTCAGGCCTTATGCTGGGCTGGCTCCTTCCCAATTAACAGGCTGCCCTCCCTAGGAGACATTGAGGCAGTAGAGATCCTCCTGTCCAGCATCCTGCCTGTAGGTGGGCCCCCTCTCAGGCTCCTCACTCCAGCCTTCTTCTCAGTTCATCTTCCACCTGACACTGCACTTTGCTTCCCAGGCTCTGTGATATTTGAGAGTTGTCCTTGGTCACCATGTCCAGCCTCCTGTAAGGGAATTGGCCAAGGTCAATCAAACATGGAAGTCTGGGCCTACTGCCCTTCCCCAACCCTCTTCCAGAAAGTTCTCTCAGTTTCTGGAGAGGTGGGAGGGCTCCAGAAGCCCTGACCTGTAGAACCTCCCAGCCTGTCCTGAGGTGAACTTCTACCTCACTCCCAGGCTGACTCATCGTCTAAAAAAAAAAACAATAGAACATATCTAGTAACCTAGAGCGTTATGTGTACACTGGACCTTGTCTTTTGCATTCCTTAGTAATGAAGCTGAGATCCAAGCTAAACAAATATTGTCAAAATAGAAGGGCAGTGTATATGGACTGGTTGTATTCTAATGTGCACCAATGGTACAACTGGGCCCCAGCAATACCTGACTGAAGAGTTAGGATTAAAGACTGCCCCTTTACAGCTACTACACAGAGACCTTTACCTATTGCTTATACCAAGAGGTACCTCTCAGGGGACATGGCACCATATCCTAGCCATCCCCTAGAGTGCCCTGTAGACTAGCTATAGTACTATTATTCAGAATGCAGTTAATGCTTATATGCACAAATGATTGCCTACTTTGCTAAAACATGAGTTAATGCCAGTTTAGTGGTACAGAACTCTATTCTAAATTACCTTGGCATAGTGATTATACTGTCTAGCAGAATGTGTCTAAACCTACCTTCTGTGTGCTTATTTATGCTCATATCATCATGTATTCTAGCCTGTACCAATACATCGAGGTCATGTACCACTAAACAGCCTTGTGTCTATTTCCTAGTACTAATTCACAGCCAAGCTAAAGGTATCTATGTTTGTGTTCTTGCAGTGACTCTTATTCAACCAGGTGTGTCAGAGGGGCTGAGGTTGTTCTTGGAGTCAAGGTACAGAGAACTCAAATTACCAAGTGGCTCCTGTGGGGGTAGCGTTACACACAGAGGCGTGACTTAAAGCTTGTGGGCCCTGATGCAAACGTTGACCTGGGGCCCCCCACTACCAGCGGCTGCTTCCACTGTGTCAAGATACTCCCATTACATGCCAAGGTACTCCTAGTGGCTAAAGAGTTATTTCAGAGATCTGATGTGAGGGGGATACGATATGGACTTTGGTGTAAAGGGAAACTCTGATGTAAGGGGATCTCTGAGGCCCAATAGGATTTCCTCTCTTTAAAACACATTGAATGCCTCCCAGGGTCAGCAGCCCTAGGAGAATGACACTGCTGAACATACCTCCCAAACATTTATCTTCTCCCCAGTCACCTTCAGGGCACCCCCCCCCCCCCAGGGACTGGCTGAGGTCAGGTAAATATTCATAACTTTAGTTGTTGACTTTCCTACTATATTATCTAGAAGCTTCTTCCAGTCAAAAGCAGTCAAAAGTAATTAATTATTAAACTAACGGAAACCTGACCAAACTGAGAAAAACTCAGATCATTACTCCACCGAGTGCAGCAGAGCCAAACTAAAATTAGCCTGACTGAGGCAGGGTGCTACACACATGAGGGGTGCTATTTCTAATTCCTGAAATAAATATGAGCAACAACCTTGCTGTAATGTCAGCTGCAGGATGTTAAAACCAACACAAGATGGCAGAGTCCTGCAAATTCAGTGGCACTCACATTCTACAGAGCAGCCCCATGGACCTTGTATGCTGAATCACAGGACTTTGCTGGGAGCAGTGTATCACAGGACTACTTTTCCCAGAAGTGCTGGCGTGTGAGTGGGGGCAGAGACACTATATTGCCAAAAGTATTGGCCCAGCCCTCCAAATCATTGCATTCGGGTATTCAAATCACCTCCATGGCCACAGGTGTATAAAATCAAGCATTTGTGAAACAGTGGGTCGCTCTCAGGAGCTCAGTGAATTCAAGCATGGTACCGTGATAAACATCCATCCGTGACATTTCCTTGCTACTAAATATATACGCCCAACTGTTAGTGGTATTATAACAACGTGAAAACAACTGGAAGCAACAGCAAGTCAGCGAAGTGGTTGGCCCCATAAAATGACAGAGCGGGGTCAACGCATGCTGAAGCGCACAATGTGCAGAAATGGACAACTGTCAGCAGATTCAATAGCTAAAGACCTCCAAACTTTGTGTGGCCTTCAGATTAGCACAACAGTGCGTAGAGAGCTTCATGGAATGACTTTCTATGGCCAAGCAGCTGCATCCAAGCCTTACATCACCAAGTGCAATGCAAAGTGCCGGATGCTGTGGTGTAAAGCATGCTGCCACTGGACTCTAGAGCAGTGAAGACGTGTTCTCTTGAGTGACGAATCACGCTTCTCTGTCTGGCAATTCGATGGACGTGTCTGGGTTTGGCTGTTGCCAGGAGAACGGTACTTGTCTGACAGCATTGCACCAAGTCTAAAGTTTGGTGGAGGGGGGATAATGGTGTGGGGTTGTTTTTCAGGGGTTGGGTTTGGCCCCTTAGTTCCAGTGAAGGGAGCTCTTAATGCATCAGCATACCAAGACATTATGGACAATTTCATGCTCCAAACTTTGTGGGAACAGTTTGGGGATGACCCCTTCCTGTTCCAACATGACTGCACACCAGTGCACAAAGCTAGGTCCATAAAGACATCAATGAGCAAGTTTAGAGTGAAGGAACTTGACTGGCCTGCAATCACGCTTCTCTGTCTGGCAATCTGATGGACATGTCAGGGTTTTGCCAGGAGAACGGTACTTGCCTGATTGCATTGTGCCAAGTGTAAAGTTTGGTGAAGGGGGAATTTAAGTGTGAGGTTGTTTTTCAGGGGTTGGGCTTGGCCCCTTAGTTTTGACTAAAGGTGTGTGTGTGCATGTACTCAAGGTCTTCCAGCACCCGGGGCTCAGATGGGAATCTGCGCCCTTCCCTTCCCTAGGCGAAGAAGTACAGTATATGGGGCTAATAATGGTGTAATGTTTGTAATATTTTGTGACATGTGCTGAAATAGTAACAATAGTTGTTGTTCACCGCAGTGAACTGAGGTGTTCAAAATTGGTGCATAAATATGGGGTTAACAGTGGCAAAGGAAAATGCCCCTGTGTTAGTGGTGTCACTGGAAGGAAAACAAAAATGCCCCACATCAGTGCTATCATATGCAGGAAAAAATGCTACTGCATCGCTGATGTCAGTCTGAGGAGGACTGATTGGCAAATACTGCATGTTAGTGGGCTGAAGAGAGCACAATAATCTGGCAAACAGGCAGTGCAGAGACATGGCTCAAATCAGGAAGTTCATGGGAGGAGCAAAGGGTCCAAGGTTTGTGACAGGCAAGGTCACGGCAGGATCATTCAAATAATTGTCAAGGGAGCTGGCCAGCATTTGAGGTGGCTCAGCAAGAAGAAACATTGCCACACACTGTGGAAGTCCCAGGCTCTGACACAATAGGTGACTCATTAACATCTGCTTAGAGTCTCTGAGTCTAGGAGGGGGTGGTTTAGGTGCAGAGACCCCAAATCTATATCCTGGTTCTCCAGTTCTCAAAGTCTGTGTATTTTTAGGGAGACATGGACTTGAATCCAAAGTAAAACTAAACCAAAATGTCCCCCCAGGCACACACCTACCAAAGAACACTGCCCCCCCCCATAGTAAGTGGGCAAGAGGCTAGCCTGCAGTCTCCTCCAAAAGCCCCTGTCCTGGTTGGGTCTGTTACAGAGATCCTGGAGTACATCATTGATCAAATATGGTCATGAATATACAGTATTTGGTCAATGCCATCACCCAGGAAGCATGGCCAGCAAGTTTACATACAGAAGGCAGTCAGGGATCTACACTGCTCAAAACAATTAAAGGAACAGTTTGAAAACACATCAGATCTCAATGGGGAAAAATATGCTGGATATCTTTACTGATATGGACTGGGTCCATATCAGTAATCGTTTGATAGAAATGAAAATTATAAACCTACGGAGGACTGAATTCAAAGACACTCCAAAAATCAAAGTGAAAAAATTATACAGCAGGCTAGTCCATTTTGCTGAAATTTCATTGCAGCAACTCAAAATGGTACTCATTAGTATGGCCCCACATGCTTGTAGGCATGCCTGACAACGGGGCAAGCTCCTAATGAGACGACAGATGTTGTCCTGGGGTATTTCCTCCCAGATCTGGACCAGGGCATCACTGAGCTACTGGACAGTCTGAGGTGCAACCTGGCGACGTCGGATGGACCGAAACATAATATCTCAGAGGGGTTCTATTGGATTTAGGTCAGGCGAGAGTGGGAGCATTCAATGGTATCAATTCCTTCATCCTTCAGGAACTTCCTGCATACTCTCGCTACATGAGGCTGGGCATTGTCATGCACCAGGAGGAACCCAGGACCCACAGCATCAGCGTAGGGTCTGAAAATTGATCATCCCAGAACCTAATGGCAGTCAGGGTGCCATTGTCTAGGCTGTAGAGGTCTGTGTATCCCTCCATAGATATGCCTCCCCAGACCATCATTGACCCACCACCAAAACGGTCATGGTGAACAATGTTACAGGCAGCATAATGTTCTCCACTGCTTCTCCAGACAACTTTCACGTCTGTCACATGTGCTCAGGGTGAACCTGCTCTCATCTGTGAAAAGCACAGGGCACCAGTGGCAGACCTGCCAATTCTGCTGCACAAATGGCAAATGCCAATTGAGCCTATGATGCCAGGCAGTGAGCACAGGGCCCACTAGAGGACGGCGGGCCCCCAGGCCACCCTCATGAAGTCTGTTTCTTATTGTTTGGTCAGAGACATTCCCACCAGTGACGAGAGGTCATTTTGTAGGGTTCTGGCAGTGCTCATCCTGTTCCTCCTGGCACAAAGGAGCAGATACTGGTCCTGCTGATGGGTTAAGGACCTTCTATGGCCCTTTCCAGCTCCCCTAGAGTAACTGCCTGTCTCCTGGAATCTCCTCCATGCTCTTGAGGATGTGCTGGGAGACACAGCAAACCTACTGGCAATGGCACATATTTATGTGCCATCCTGGAGGAGCTGGACTGCCTGTGCAACCTCTGTAGGGTTCAGGTATCGCCTCATGCTACCAGTAGTGACACTGACCCTAGCCAAATGCAAAACTAGTAAAAAACAGTCAGAAGAGATGAGTAGGGAAAAAAATATCAATGGCCTCCACTTGTAAAACCATTCCTGTTTTGGGGGATGTCTCATTGTTGCCCATCTAGTGCACCTGTTGTTAATTTCATTAACACTAGAGATGAGCGAATCGAAGTAGGCGAAGTGGAATTCGTTTCGAATATTAGGAAAATTTCGATTCGCGCCGAATCCGAAAATCAGCAGACTTCGGATGCGCGAATCGAAATTTTTCCTAAAATGGCGGCGACGGAGCGGGGATGTCTGGGAAGGCGCGCAGACAAGGTGCGCTGACCCATAATGCATTCATTCATGACATGTGATCGCATTAGCCAATCAGCAGCCAGCCAGCCAGCACAGTGTAATGGTCGAGCTATAAATGGCGGCCATTTTAGAATTCTCCATTTGCCTCCAGTCATTCAACAGAGGCAGACCTGGCTGTATTCAGGGAGAGAGTTAGGGACACAGAAACGTTACTTAGGGACACAGAAACGTTAGTTAGGAACACAGAAACGTTACTTAGGGCCACAGAAACGTTACTTAGGGACACAGAAACGTTACTTAGGGCCAAAGAAACTTTACTTAGGGACACAGAAACGTTACTTAGGGCCACAGAATCGTTACTTAGGGCCACATAAACGTTACTTAGGGCCACAGAAACGTTACTTAGGGCCACAGAATCGTTACTTAGGGCCACAGAAACGTTACTTAGGGCCACAGAAACGTTACTTAGGGCCACAGAATTGTTACTTAGGGACAGACACAGAATTGTTACTGAGGGACACAGAATTGTTACTGAGGGCCACAGAACTGTTACTTAGGGCCACAGAAACATTACTTAGGGCCACAGAATTGTTACTTAGGGACAGACACAGAATTGTTACTGAGGGACACAGAATTGTTACTGAGGGCCACAGAACTGTTACTTAGGGCCACAGAAACGTTACTTAGGGACACAGAATTGTTACTCAGGGACAAACACAGAATTGTTACTTACGGACAGACACAGAATTGTTACTGAGGGACACAGAATCGTTACTTAGGGCCACAGAAACGTTACTTAGGGCCACAGAATTGTTACTTAGGGACAGACACAGAATTGTTACTGAGGGACACAGATTTGTTACTGAGGGCCACAGAACCGTTACTTAGGACCACAGAAACGTTACTTAGGGACACAGAATTGTTACTCAGAGACAGACACAGAATTGTTACTGAGGGACACAGAATTGTTACTGAGGGCCACAGAACTGTTACTTAGGGCCACAGAAACGTTACTTAGGGCCACAGAAACGTTACTTAGGGCTACAGAAACGTTACTTAGGGCCACAGAATCGTTACTTAGGGTCACAGAATCGTTACTTAGGGCCACAGAAACGTTACTTAGGGCCACAGAAACGTTACTTAGGGCCACAGAATTGTTACTTAGGGACAGACACAGAATTGTGACTGAGGGACACAGAATTGTTACTGAGGGCCACAGAACTGTTACTTAGGGCCACAGAAACGTTACTTAGGGCCACAGAATTGTTACTTAGGGAAAGACACAGAATTGTTACTGAGGGACACAGAATTGTTACTGAGGGCCACAGAACTGTTACTTAGGGCCACAGAAACGTTACTTAGGGACACAGAATTGTTACTCAGGGACAGACACAGAATTGTTACTTAGGGACAGACACAGAATTGTTACTGAGGGACACAGAATTGTTACTGAGGGCCACAGAACTGTTACTTAGGGCCACAGAAACGTTACTTAGGGCCACAGAATTGTTACTTAGGGACAGACACAGAATTGTTACTGAGGGACACAGAATTGTTACTGAGGGCCACAGAACTGTTACTTAGGGCCACAGAAACGTTACTTAGGGACACAGAATTGTTTCTCAGGGACAGACACAGAATTGTTACTTAGGGACAGACACAGAATTGTTACTTAGGGACACAGAAATGTTACTCAGGGACAGACACAGAATTGTTACTTAGGGACACAGAATTGTTACTCATGGACAGACACAGAATTGTTACTGAGGGATACAGAATTGTTACTGAGGGACACAGAACCGTTACTTAGGGCCACAGAAACGTTACTTAGGGCCACAGAAAAGTTACTTAGGGCCACAGAAACGTTACTTAGGGCTACAGAAACGTTACTTAGGGCCACAGAATCGTTACCTAGGGCCACAGAAACTTTACTTAGGGCCACAGAAACGTTACTTAGTGCCACAGAATTGTTACTTAGGGACAGACACAGAATTGTTACTGAGGGACACAGATTTGTTACTGAGGGCCATAGAACCGTTACTTAGGGCCACAGAAACGTTACTTAGGGACACAGAATTGTTACTCAGGGACAGACACAGAATTGTTACTGAGGGACACAGAATTGTTACTGAGGGCCACAGAACTGTTACTTAGGGCCACAGAAACGTTACTTAGGGCCACAGAAATGTTACTTAGGGACACAGAATTGTTACTCAGGGACAGACACAGAATTGTTACTGAGGGACACAGAAATGTTACTGAGGGACACAGAATTGTTACTGAGGGACACAGAATTGTTACTCAGGGACAGACACAGAATTGTTACTCAGGGACAGACACAGAATTGTTACTGAGGGACACAGAATTGTTACTGAGGGCCACAGAACCGTTACTTGGGGCCACAGAAACGTTACTTAGGGACACAGAATTGTTACTCAGGGACAGACACAGAATTGTTACTGAGGGACACAGAATTGTTACTGAGGGACACAGAATTGTTACTCAGGGATACAGAATTGTTACTGAGGGACACAGAATTCTTACTGAGGGACACAGAATTGTTACTCAGGGACAGACACAGAATTGTTACTCAGGGACAGACACAGAATTGTTACTCAGGGACACAGAATTGTTACTGAGGGACACAGAATTGTTACTGAGGGACACAGATTTGTTACTGAGGGCCACAGAACCGTTACTTAGGGCCACAGAAACGTTACTTAGGGACATAGAATTGTTACTCAGGGACAGACACAGAATTGTTACTCAGGGACAGACACAGAATTGTTACTGAGGGACACAGAATTGTTACTGAGGGACACAGAATTGTTACTCAGGGACACAGAATTGTTACTCAGGGACACAGAATTGTTACTGAAGGACACAGAATTGTTACTGAGGGACACAGATTTGTTACTGAGGGCCACAGAACCGTTACTTAGGGCCACAGAAACGTTACTTAGGGACACAGAATTGTTACTCAGGGACAGACACAGAATTGTTACTGAGGGACAGACACAGAATTGTTACTGAGGGACACAGAATTGTTACTGAGGGACACAGAATTGTTACTCAGGGACACAGAATTGTTACTGAGGGACACAGAATTGTTACTGAGTTACACAGAATTGTTACTGAGGGACACAGATTTGTTACTGAAGGCCACAGAACCGTTACTTAGGGCCACAGAAACGTTACTTAGGGACACAGAATTGTTACTCAGGGACAGACACAGAACTGTTACTCAGGGACAGACACAGAATTGTTACTGAGGGACACAGAATTGTTACTGAGGGACACAGAATTGTTACTCAGGGACACAGAATTGTTACTGAGGGACACAGAATTGTTACTGAGGGACACAGATTTGTTACTGAGGGCCACAGAACTGTTACTTAGGGCCACAGAAACGTTACTTAGGGACACAGAATTGTTACTCAGGGAAACACACAGAATTGTTACTCAGGGACAGACACAGAATTGTTACTGAGGGACACAGAATTGTTACTGAGGGCCACAGAACCGTTACTTAGGGCCACAGAAACGTTACTTAGGGACACAGAATTGTTACTCAGGGACAGACACAGAATTGTTACTGAGGGACACAGAATTGTTACTGAGGGACACAGAATTGTTACTCAGGGACACAGAATTGTTACTGAGGGACACAGATTTGTTACTGAGGGCCACAGAACCGTTACTTAGGGCCACAGAAACGTTACTTAGGGACACAGAATTGTTACTCAGCGACAGACACAGAATTTTTACTCAGGGACAGACACAGAATTGTTACTCAGGGACACAGAATTGTTACTGAGGGACACAGAATTGTTACTGAGGGACACAGAATTGTTACTCAGGGACAGACACAGAATTGTTACTCAGGGACAGACACAGAATTGTTACTGAGGGACACAGAATTGTTACTGAGGGACACAGAATTGTTACTCAGGGACACAGAATTGTTACTCAGCGACCGACACAGAATTGTTACTCAGGGACAGACACGGAATTGTTACTGAGGGACACAGAATTGTTACTCAGCGACAGACACAGAATTGTTACTAAGGGACACAGAATTGTTACTGAGGGACACAGAATTGTTACTCAGGGACACAGAATTGTTACTCAGGGACACAGAATTGTTACTGAGGGACACAGAATTGTTACTCAGGGACAGACACAGAATTGTTACTCAGGGACACAGAATCGTTAAATTAAAGAGTATGTCAGACAACATGCATAGGAGTGGCAGAGGAGGCAATGTTTTAGGAGCAAGCAGACGTGGCAGCAGAGGAAGGGGTCGAGGCAGCACTAGTCGCAGCCAGAGGCCAGTGCTCCCGGTGTCATCCAGCGGTCGTGTCTCCACCGACAACCCTGCCGTTATCGATTGGTTAGCTCGTCGTCTTCCTCTTCCCAGGTCACCTCTGACACCTACAGCCAACGGTCGGTGGGTACGTCAGACACAACCGTTAGTTGGCATGGCCCGGGAGCAAGCCCACTGAAATCACGTGTCCTCTACCTGCCCCTGTCCTTTGGTGTTCCCTCAGCAAGCGAAGTATCGCATGCTGTGGGCTCAGCCCCACTGTACAGTGAGGAAGAGCTAACAGAGGGCGGTCAGGAACGGGGGGAGACATCCGCCTCTTCAGCAGCCAGGCGAAGAAGTAGTGGCGAGGAGAGTGGCTCGGTAGCCGGTCTAGAGACAGGTCTGTCTCCTGACCCACACGCAGCCGAGGGGGCTAGTAGTGAGGCGGAGACCCTAATTGATGATGATGAGGCTGATCGCACTTGGCAGCCTCGTCGTCATCAGGCTATTGCTTCCGCATCATCAGGAGAAGAGGGTGGCAGCTTGGCAGCGAGCAAAACAGTCGGTGGGTTGCCCAGGAGGCAGCAGGGTCGCAGCAGTGTCAGTGGAGGCAAACGGCCACGGAGTACAGCACCAGCTCCACTGCAGCCTACCACCACGGCCAGTAGTGGTGCCGGTGTGCACGGAGGAAGCAGCAGTCAGCCAGTGAGGAGTATCGGGGGCAAAGTTTCCTACTCGGCGGTGTGGCAATTTTTTGTCAAGCCGCCTGAGGAAGTAAACGTAGCCGTATGTCGACTATGTGGCCAGAAAGTCAAGCGTGGCCAGGGGGCCCATGCTGGGACTACAGCGTTGCGGCAGCATATGCAGCGTCGCCATTTGGTGGCCTGGGAAAACCGTGATAAAGATACGGCGGTTCTGCCTGCCCCAGCCCCCGCTCCATCACCCGCTCCGTTACTTGCTCCGTCACCTGACGTCAATCGCCCTCTATCAGCCAGTCAAGGCTCCAACACCTCCGCTGAGGGGAGTTGTCGCTCGTTGGCATCTTCCGCTCGTTCTGATGCTCCTTCTCCTGCTACTCCTCTTCACGGATTCCGTCAGCAGTCTTTCTTGGAATCCGTTTCCAAGAGACAACAGTTTGCGAGCACGCACCCGACGGTGCAAAAGCTGAACGTCCTCCTGTCCAAGTTGCTGGTGCTGCAGTCCCTCCCTTTCCAAGTGGTGGACTCAGCACCTTTCCGAGAAATGATGGCTTGTGCCGCGCCGCGGTGGAGAGTGCCAAGCCGTCATTTCTTCGCCAAAAAGGCAGTGCCAGCCCTGCATTCACATGTAGAAGAGATGGTGGGCCAGTCTTTGAGCATGTCGGTCTCTGCCAAAGTGCACGGCAGCGCCGACGTGTGGAGCTGTAACTACGGTCAGGGACAGTACATGTCATTTACGGCCCACTTAGTGAACGTGGTGCCGTCACAGCCGCACCAGCAACTTGGACAGGTCACGCCGCTTTTGCCTCCACGTTTGCACGTCCTTGGTCCACAAAAGATGTCCGCCTCTACCACTTCTTCCTTCGTGTCCTCAGCCGCCACCCCCGTGCCAAGTCCCATTACCCGACCGGCATATCACATGTGCAGGGCGCAACGGTGTCACGCTGTGCTGCACCTGGTATGCCTTGGCGAACGTAGTCACACAGGGGAGGAACTTCTCAGTGTAATGAACAGAGAAATCGACAGATGGCTGTCTCCGCGCAAACTGAAAATCGGAACCATGTTGACCGACAACGGAAAGAACATGGTGTCTGCTCTGCGTCAAGGAAGGTTGTGCCACGCGCCATGCATGGCTCACGTGTTCAATCTGGTTGTCAAGCGGTTCCTAAAATCCACCATCCCACTGCAAGACATCCTTAAAATGTCACGTAAACTTTGCATGCATTTCAGCCATTCCTACACCGCAAAGCACACCCTCCTTGAGCTGCAGCGGCAGAACGGAATTCCACAGCATCGCCTGATCTGCGACGTTGCAACAAGGTGGAATTCAACCCTACACATGTTAGACGGCCTTTACGAAAAGCGAAAGGCCATCACCGATTTCCTGATGTTACAAGCGGATAAAGGTACTCCCCTGTTTAACTTCGATGTCAGCCATTGGCAGCTCATGCGTGACACCTGCCGCTTGCTTAGGCCCTTTGAGGAGGCCACGCTATTCGTGAGTCGGCAGGACTATGGGATAAACGACGTCATTCCTCTGTTGCACGTCCTGGAACAAATGCTGTTAACAATGGCTGGTCAGGGTGCGGTAGACGTGGCGCACAGATCTCAACGCCACATGACCCCTGTGGGGGCAGGACAGGAAGAAGAGGAGGAGGTAGAGGAGGACATTTGTGCTCAGGAATTATTGAGTGAAATGGGTGGTTTTTCCACTCAGCGGACAGGAGTGGAGGAGCAGGAGCATCTGGTAGAGGAGGAGGAGGAGGAGACAGAGGACACAGACGCACCGTGGCAGTATGCTGTGGAGATGGAGGCAGGGAGTCCCTCGCATTCCTTGGCACAAATGGACCATAGCATGCTCGGTTGCTTGCGTAGCGACAGCCGAATAATAACCATCAGACAGAGGGATGACTTTTGGCTGTCCACCTTGTTGGACCCTCGTTACCGTTCAAAAATGGTGGCCTTTTTCACACCTGCTGAGAGGGAGGCCAAAATAACGTACTATAAAAACCACCTATGTAGTCAGCTGGTCTCTGCCTTTCTGCGCCAACGTCCATCCTCAGACACTGTGGGCCCTGTGCGCTCGCGTTCCGCTGCCATGGCAGCAGGGATCGGTGGGGTGGTAGGAGCAGTGGCAGCTCCACCAGCAGCGGCTGCCTCAGTCTGCAGTCGATGATGAGTAGCTTTCTTCACCAGCGCAGTGAGGAAACTACTAACCAGCCGCAGCAGCAGCAGCATCAGGTGGACCTGGAGCAGGACCTCAAACAACAGGCTTGGGCCTACTTGGACAGCACCCTGCCAACCGAGGTAGACAATCCCCTTGACTACTGGGCAACGAAACTTGACCTTTGGCCCCAACTAGCTGAATTTGCCTTTGAAAGGCTGTCATGCCCGGCCAGTAGCGTGGCATCGGAGCGCGTGTTTAGTGCGGCAGGAGGTATTGTAACTCCGCGGAGGACACGACTGTCCACCCAAAGTGTGGAGAGACTCACGTTTGTGAAAATGAGTCAGGCGTGGATTAGTCTGGATTTCAAACCACCAGTTCCTGACACAACTGACTAAATCCGCCATGAATCATGCCCCAAACATGTGCCACTTTCAGATCTCCTCACACTGCTGGTGTGTTCCATTTTTTGTCATAGGGTGCTGGCAGATTACGGGCCTCCCATAGCTGCTACCAGGCCCCTAATCTGCCATGGGCCCCTGTACCGCCTCCTCATGCTGCTGCCAGGTCCACAGTGTCTCATGCCATGTGCCACTTTCAGATCTCCTCACACTGCTGGTGTGTTCCATTTTTTGTCATAGGGTGCTGGCAGATTACGGGCCTCCCATAGCTGCTGCCAGGCCCCTAATCTGCCATGGGCCCCTATACCGCCTCCTCATGCTGCTGCCAGGTCCAGAGTCTCTCATGGGTCCCTGTACGGCCTCCCATTGCTGCTGTCTCCATCGCCACACTCTGCCATGTGCCACTTTCAGGTCTCCTCACACTGCTGGTGTGTTCCATTTTTTGTCATAGGGTGCTGGCAGATTACGGGCCTCCCATAGCTGCTGCCAGGCCCCTAATCTGCCATGGGCCCCTATACCGCCTCCTCATGCTGCTGCCAGGTCCAGAGTCTCTCATGGGTCCCTGTACGGCCTCCCATTGCTGCTGTCTCCATCGCCACACTCTGCCATGTGCCACTTTCAGGTCTCCTCACACTGCTGGTGTGTTCCATTTTTTGTCATAGGGTGCTGGCAGATTACGGGCCTCCCATAGCTGCTGCCAGGCCCCTAATCTGCCATGGGCCCCTATACCGCCTCCTCATGCTGCTGCCAGGTCCAGAGTCTCTCATGGGTCCCTGTACGGCCTCCCATTGCTGCTGTCTCCATCGCCACACTCTGCCATGTGCCACTTTCAGGTCTCCTCACACACTGCTGGTGTGTTCCATTTTTTGTCATAGGGTGCTGGCAGATTACGGGCCTCCCATAGCTGCTGCCAGGCCCCTAATCTGCCATGGGCCCCTGTACCGCCTCCTCATGCTGCTGCCAGGTCCACAGTGTCTCATGCCATGTGCCACTTTCAGGTCTCCTCACACTGCTGGTGTGTTCCATTTTTTGTCATAGGGTGCTGGCAGATTACGGGCCTCCCATAGCTGCTGCCAGGCCCCTAATCTGCCATGGGCCCCTATACCGCCTCCTCATGCTGCTGCCAGGTCCAGAGTCTCTCATGGGTCCCTGTACGGCCTCCCATTGCTGCTGTCTCCATCGCCACACTCTGCCATGTGCCACTTTCAGGTCTCCTCACACTGCTGGTGTGTTCCATTTTTTGTCATAGGGTGCTGGCAGATTACGGGCCTCCCATAGCTGCTGCCAGGCCCCTAATCTGCCATGGGCCCCTATACCGCCTCCTCATGCTGCTGCCAGGTCCAGAGTCTCTCATGGGTCCCTGTACGGCCTCCCATTGCTGCTGTCTCCATCGCCACACTCTGCCATGTGCCACTTTCAGGTCTCCTCACACACTGCTGGTGTGTTCCATTTTTTGTCATAGGGTGCTGGCAGATTACAGGCCTCCCATAGCTGCTGCCAGGCCCCTAATCTGCCATGGGCCCCTGTACCGCCTCCTCATGCTGCTGCCAGGTCCACAGTGTCTCATGCCATGTGCCACTTTCAGGTCTCCTCACACTGCTGGTGTGTTCCATTTTTTGTCATAGGGTGCTGGCAGATTACGGGCCTCCTATAGCTGCTGCAAGGCCCCTAATCTGCCATGGGCCCCTATACCGCCTCCTCATGCTGCTGCCAGGTCCAGAGTCTCTCATGGGTCCCTGTATGGCCTCCCATTGCTGCTGTCTCCATCGCCACACTCTGCCATGTGCCACTTTCAGTTCTCCTCACACTGCTGGTGTGTTCCATTTTTTGTCATAGGGTGCTGGCAGATTACGGGCCTCCCATAGCTGCTGCCAGGCCCCTAATCTGCCATGGGCCCCTATACCACCTCCTCATGCTGCTGCCAGGTCCACAGTGTCTCATGCCATGTGCCACTTTCAGGTCTCCTCACACTGCTGGTGTGTTACATTTTTTGTCATAGGGTGCTGGCAGATTACGGGCCTCCCATTGCTGCTGCCAGGCCCGTAATCTGCCATGGGCCCCTGTACCGCCTCCTCATGCTGCTGCCAGGTCCAGAGTGTCTCATGGGTCCCTGTACGGCCTCCCATTGCTGCTGTCTCCATCGCCACACTCTGCCATGTGCCACTTTCAGGTCTCCTCACACACTGCTGGTGTGTTCCATTTTTTGTCATAGGGTGCTGGCAGATTACGGGCCTCCCATAGCTGCTGCCAGGCCCCTAATCTGCCATGGGCCCCTGTACCGCCTCCTCATGCTGCTGCCAGGTCCACAGTGTCTCATGCCATGTGCCACTTTCAGGTCTCCTCACACTGCTGGTGTGTTCCATTTTTTGTCATAGGGTGCTGGCAGATTACGGGCCTCCCATAGCTGCTGCCAGGCCCCTAATCTGCCATGGGCCCCTATACCGCCTCCTCATGCTGCTGCCAGGTCCAGAGTCTCTCATGGGTCCCTGTACGGCCTCCCATTGCTGCTGTCTCCATCGCCACACTCTGCCATGTGCCACTTTCAGGTCTCCTCACACTGCTGGTGTGTTCCATTTTTTGTCATAGGGTGCTGGCAGATTACGGGCCTCCCATTGCTGCTGCCAGGCCCCTAATCTGCCATGGGCCCCTGTACCGCCTCTTCATGCTGCTGCCAGGTCCAGCGTGTGTCATGGGTCCCTGTACGGCCTCCCATTGCTGCTGCCAGGAGGCAGCAGGGTCGCAGCAGTGTCAGTGGAGGCAAACGGCCACGGAGTAGAGCACCAGCTCCACTGCAGCCTACCACCACGGCCAGTAGTGGTGCCGGTGTGCACGGAGGAAGTAGCAGTCAGCCAGTGAGGAGTAGCGGGGGCAAAGTTTCCTACTCGGCGGTGTGGCAATTTTTCGTCAAGCCGCCCGAGGAAGTAAACGTAGCCGTATGTCGACTATGTGGCCAGAAAGTCAAGCGTGGCCAGGGGGCCCATGTTGGGACTACAGCGTTGCGTCAGCATATGCAGCGTCGCCATTCGGTGGCCTGGGAAAACCGTGATAAAGATACGGCGGTTCTGCCTGCCCCAGCCCAGGGTTCCATTTTGTCATAGGGTGCTGGCAGATTACGGGCCTCCCATTGCTGCTGCCAGGCCTTAATCTGCCATGGGCCCCTGTACCGCCTCCTCATGCTGCTGCCAGGTCCACAGTGTCTCATGGGTCCCTGAACCGCCTCCCATTGCTGCTGTCTCCATCGCCACACTCTGCCATGTGCCACTTTCAGGTCTCCTCACACTGCTGGTGTGTTACATTTTTTGTCATAGGGTGCTGGCAGATTATGGGCCTCCCATTGCTGCTGCCAGGCCCGTAATCTGCCATGGGCCCCAGTACCGCCTCCTCATGCTGCTGCCAGGTCCACAGTCTCTCATGGGTCCCTGTACGGCCTCCCATTGCTGCTGTCTCCATCGCCACACTCTGCCATGTGCCACTTTCAGGTCTCCTCACACTGCTGGTGTGTTCCATTTTTTGTCATAGGGTGCTGGCAGATTACGGGCCTCCCATAGCTGCTGCCAGGCCCCTAATCTGCCATGGGCCCCAGTACCGCCTCCTCATGCTGCTGCCAGGTCCAGAGTCTCTCATGGGTCCCTGTACGGCCTCCCATTGCTGCTGTCTCCATCGCCACACTCTGCCATGTGCCACTTTCAGGTCTCCTCACACACTGCTGGTGTGTTCCATTTTTTGTAATAGGGTGCTGGCAGATTACGGGCCTCCCATTGCTTCTGCCAGGCCCGTAATCTGCCATGGGCCCCCGTACCGACTCCTCATGCTGCTGCCAGGCCCTTAATCTGTCATGGGCCCCTGTTGTCGCTTGTTGGCATATTCCGCTCATTCAGATGCTCCTTCTCCTGCTACTCCTCTTCACGGATTCCGTCAGCAGTCTTTCTTGGAATCCGTTTCCAAGAGACAACAGTTTGCGAGCACGCACCCGACGGTGCAGAAGCTGAACGTCCTCCTGTCCAAGTTGCTGCTGCTAGGCTCGTAATCTGTCATGCGCCCCTGTATCGCCTCCTCATGCTGCTGCCAGGTCCAGAGTGTGTCATGGGCCCCCGTACCGACTCCTCATGTTGCTGCCAGGCCCGTAATCTGTCATGGGCCCCTGTACCGCCTCCTCATGCTGCTGCCAGGTCCAGGGTGATCATGGGTCCCTGTACGGCCTCCCATTGCTGCTGTCTCTATCGCCACACTCTGCCATGTGCCACTTTCAGGTCTCCTCACACACTGCTGGTGTGTTCCATTTTTTGTCATAGGGTGCTGGCAGATTACGGGCCTCCCATAGCTGCTGCCAGGCCCCTAATCTGCCATGGGCCCCTGTACCGCCTCTTCATGCTGCTGCCAGGTCCAGCGTGTGTCATGGGTCCCTGTACGGTCTCCCATTGCTGCTGCCAGGAGGCAGCAGGGTCGCAGCAGTGTCAGTGGAGGCAAACGGCCACGGAGTAGAGCACCAGCTCCACTGCAGCCTACCACCACGGCCAGTAGTGGTGCCGGTGTGCACGGAGGAAGTAGCAGTCAGCCAGTGAGGAGTAGCGGGGGCAAAGTTTCCTACTCGGCGGTGTGGCAATTTTTCGTCAAGCCGCCCGAGGAAGTAAACGTAGCCGTATGTCGACTATGTGGCCAGAAAGTCAAGCGTGGCCAGGGGGCCCATGTTGGGACTACAGCGTTGCGTCAGCATATGCAGCGTCGCCATTCGGTGGCCTGGGAAAACCGTGATAAAGATACGGCGGTTCTGCCTGCCCCAGCCCAGGGTTCCATTTTGTCATAGGGTGCTGGCAGATTACGGGCCTCCCATTGCTGCTGCCAGGCCTTAATCTGCCATGGGCCCCTGTACCGCCTCCTCATGCTGCTGCCAGGTCCACAGTGTCTCATGGGTCCCTGAACCGCCTCCCATTGCTGCTGTCTCCATCGCCACACTCTGCCATGTGCCACTTTCAGGTCTCCTCACACTGCTGGTGTGTTACATTTTTTGTCATAGGGTGCTGGCAGATTACGGGCCTCCCATTGCTGCTGCCAGGCCCGTAATCTGCCATGGGCCCCAGTACCGCCTCCTCATGCTGCTGCCAGGTCCACAGTCTCTCATGGGTCCCTGTACGGCCTCCCATTGCTGCTGTCTCCATCGCCACACTCTGCCATGTGCCAGTTTCAGGTCTCCTCACACTGCTGGTGTGTTCCATTTTTTGTCATAGGGTGCTGGCAGATTACGGGCCTCCCATAGCTGCTGCCAGGCCCCTAATCTGCCATGGGCCCCTGTACCGCCTCCTCATGCTGCTGCCAGGTCCAGAGTCTCTCATGGGTCCCTGTACGGCCTCCCATTGCTGCTGTCTCCATCGCCACACTCTGCCATGTGCCACTTTCAGGTCTCCTCACACACTGCTGGTGTGTTCCATTTTTTGTAATAGGGTGCTGGCAGATTACGGGCCTCCCATTGCTTCTGCCAGGCCCGTAATCTGCCATGGGCCCCCGTACCGACTCCTCATGCTGCTGCCAGGCCCGTAATCTGTCATGGGCCCCTGTTGTCGCTTGTTGGCATATTCCGCTCGTTCAGATGCTCCTTCTCCTGCTACTCCTCTTCACGGATTCCGTCAGCAGTCTTTCTTGGAATCCGTTTCCAAGAGACAACAGTTTGCGAGCACGCACCCGACGGTGCAGAAGCTGAACGTCCTCCTGTCCAAGTTGCTGCTGCTAGGCTCGTAATCTGTCATGCGCCCCTGTATCGCCTCCTCATGCTGCTGCCAGGTCCAGAGTGTGTCATGGGCCCCCGTACCGACTCCTCATGCTGCTGCCAGGCCCGTAATCTGTCATGGGCCCCTGTACCGCCTCCTCATGCTGCTGCCAGGTCCAGGGTGATCATGGGTCCCTGTACGGCCTCCCATTGCTGCTGCCAGGCCCGTAATCTGCCATGGGCCCCTGTACCAACTCCTCATGCTGCTGCCAGGCCCGTAATCTGTCATGGGCCCCGGTACCGCCTCCTCATGCTGCTGCCAGGTCCAGAGTGTGTCATGGGTCCCTGTACGGCCTCCCATTGCTGCTGTCTCCATCGCCACACTCTGCCATGTGCCACTTTCAGGTCTCCTCACACTGCTGGTGTGTTCCATTTTTTGTCATAGGGTGCTGGCAGATTACGGGCCTCCCATAGCTGCTGCCAGGCCCCTAATCTGCCATGGGCACCTATACCGCCTCCTCATGCTGCTGCCAGGTCCACAGTGTCTCATGCCATGTGCCACTTTCAGGTCTCCTCACACTGCTGGTGTGTTCCATTTTTTGTCATAGGGTGCTGGCAGATTACGGGCCTTCCATAGCTGCTGCCAGGCCCCTAATCTGCCATGGGCCCCTATACCGCCTCCTCATGCTGCTGCCAGGTCCAGAGTCTCTCATGGGTCCCTGTACGGCCTCCCATTGCTGCTGTCTCCATCGCCACACTCTGCCATGTGCCACTTTCAGATCTCCTCACACTGCTGGTGTGTTCCATTTTTTGTCATAGGGTGCTGGCAGATTACGGGCCTCCCATTGCTGCTGCCAGGCCCCTAATCTGCCATGGGCCCCTATACCGCCTCCTCATGCTGCTGCCAGTTCCAGAGTCTCTCATGGGTCCCTGTACGGCCTCCCATTGCTGCTGTCTCCATCGCCACACTCTGCCATGTGCCATTTTCAGGTCTCCTCACACTGCTGGTGTGTTACATTTTTTGTCATAGGGTGCTGGCAGATTACGGGCCTCCCATAGCTGCTGCCAGGCCCCTAATCTGCCATGGGCCCCTATACCGCCTCCTCATGCTGCTGCCAGGTCCAGAGTCTCTCATGGGTCCCTGTACTGCCTCCCATTGCTGCTGTCTCCATCACCACACTCTGCCATGTGCCACTTTCAGATCTCCTCACACTGCTGGTGTGTTACATTTTTTGTCATAGGGTGCTGGCAGATTACGGGCCTCCCATTGCTGCTGCCAGGCCCGTAATCTGCCATGGGCCCCCGTACCGACTCCTCATGCTGTGACGTTGCAACAAGGTGGAATTCAACCCTACATATGTTAGACCGCCTTTACGAACAGCGAAAGGCCTTCACAGATTTTCTGATGTTTCAAGCGGATAACGGTACTCCCTGTGTAACTTAGATGTCAGCCATTGGCAGCTCATGCGTGACACCTGCGCTTGCTCAGGCCCTTTGAGGAGGCCACGCTATTCGTGAGTCGGCAGGACTATGGGATGAACGACGTCATTCCTCTGTTGCACGTCCTGGAACAAATGCTGTTAACAATGGCTGGTCAGGGTGCGGTAGACGTGGCGCACAGATCTCAACGCCACATGACCCCTGTGGGGGCAGGACAGGAAGAAGAGGAGGAGGTAGAGGAAGACATTGGTGCTCAGGAATTATTGAGTGAAATGGGTGGTTTTTCCACTCAGCGGACAGGAGTGGAGGAGCAGGAGCATCTGGTAGAGGAGGAGGAGGAGGAGACAGAGGACCCAGACGCACCGTGGCAGTATGCTGTGGAGATGGAGGCAGGGAGTCCCTCGCATTCCTTGGCACAAATGGCCCATAGCATGCTCGCTTGCTTGCGTAGCGACAGCCGAATAATAACCATCAGACAGAGGGATGACTTTTGGCTGTCCACCTTGTTGGACCCTCGTTACCGTTCAAAAATGGTGGCCTTTTTCACACCTGCTGAGAGGGAGGCCAAAATAACGTACTATAAAAACCACCTATGTAGTCAGCTGGTCTCTGCCTTTCTGCGCCAACGTCCATCCTCAGACACTGTGGGCCCTGTGCGCTCGCGTTCCGCTGCCATGGCAGCAGGGGAGGGGTGGGGTGGTAGGAGCAGTGGCAGCTCCACCAGCAGCGGCTGCCTCAGTCTGCAGTCGATGATGAGTAGCTTTCTTCACCAGCGCAGTGAGGAAACTACTAACCAGCCGCAGCAGCAGCAGCATCAGGTGGACCTGGAGCAGGACCTCAAACAACAGGCTTAGGCCTACTTGGACATCACCCTGCCAACCGAGGTAGACAATCCCCTTGACTACTGGGCAACGAAACTTGACCTTTGGCCCCAACTAGCTGAATTTGCCCTTGAAAGGCTGTCATGCCCGGCCAGTAGCGTGGCATCGGAGCGCGTGTTTAGTGCGGCAGGAGGTATTGTAACTCCGCGGAGGACACGACTGTCCACCCAAAGTGTGGAGAGACTCACGTTTGTGAAAATGAATCAGGCGTGGATTAGTCTGGATTTCAAACCACCAGTTCCTGACACAACTGACTAAATCCGCCATGAATCATGCCCCAAACATGTGCCACTTTCAGGTCTCCTCACACTGCTGGTGTGTTCCATTTTTTGTCATAGGGTGCTGGCAGATTACGGGCCTCCCATAGCTGCTGCCAGGCCCCTAATCTGCCATGGGCCCCTATACCGCCTCCTCATGCTGCTGCCAGGTCCAGAGTCTCTCATGGGTCCCTGTACGGCCTCCCATTGCTGCTGTCTCCATCGCCACACTCTGCCATGTGCCACTTTCAGATCTCCTCACACTGCTGGTGTGTTACATTTTTTGTCATAGGGTGCTGGCAGATTATGGGCCTCCCATAGCTGCTGCCAGGCCCCTAATCTGCCATGGGCCCCTATACCGCCTCCTCATGCTGCTGCCAGGTCCACAGTCTCTCATGGGTCCCTGTACGGCCTCCCATTGCTGCTGTCTCCATCGCCACACTCTGCCATGTGCCATTTTCAGGTCTCCTCACACTGCTGGTGTGTTACATTTTTTGTCATAGGGTGCTGGCAGATTACGGGCCTCCCATTGCTGCTGACAGGCCCGTAATCTGCCATGGGCCCCTGTACCGCCTCCTCATGCTGCTGCCAGGTCCAGAGTGTCTCATGGGTCCCTGTACGGCCTCCCATTGCTGCTGTCTCCATCGCCACACTCTGCCATGTGCCACTTTCAGGTCTCCTCACACACTGCTGGTGTGTTCCATTTTTTGTCATAAGGTGCTGGCAGATTATGGGCCTCCCATAGCTGCTGCCAGGCCCCTAATCTGCCATGGGCCCCTGTACCGCCTCCTCATGCTGCTGCCAGGTCCACAGTGTCTCATGCCATGTGCCACTTTCAGGTCTCCTCACACTGCTGGTGTGTTCCATTTTTTGTCATAGGGTGCTGGCAGATTACGGGCCTCCCATAGCTGCTGCCAGGCCCGTAATCTGCCATGGGCCCCTATACCGCCTCCTCATGCTGCTGCCAGGTCCAGAGTCTCTCATGGGTCCCTGTACGGCCTCCCATTGCTGCTGTCTCCATCGCCACACTCTGCCATGTGCCACTTTCAGGTCTCCTCACACTGCTGGTGTGTTCCATTTTTTGTCATAGGGTGCTGGCAGATTACGTGCCTCCTATTGCTGCTGCCAGGCCCCTAATCTGCCATGGGCCCCTGTACCGCCTCTTCATGCTGCTGCCAGGTCCAGAGTGTGTCATGGGTCCCTGTACGGCCTCCCATTGCTGCTGCCAGGAGGCAGCAGGGTCGCAGCAGTGTCAGTGGAGGCAAACGGCCACAGAGTAGAGCACCAGCTCCACTGCAGCCTACCACCACGGCCAGTAGTGGTGCCGGTGTGCACGGAGGAAGTAGCAGTCAGCCAGTGAGTAGTAGCGGGGGCAAAGTTTCCTACTCGGCGGTGTGGCAATTTTTCGTCAAGCCGCTCGAGGAAGTAAACGTAGCCGTATGTCGACTATGTGGCCAGAAAGTCAAGCGTGGCCAGGGGGCCCATGTTGGGACTACAGCGTTGCGTCAGCATATGCAGCGTCGCCATTCGGTGGCCTGGGAAAACCGTGATAAAGATACGGCGGTTCTGCCTGCCCCAGCCCAGGGTTCCATTTTGTCATAGGGTGCTGGCAGATTACGGGCCTCCCATTGCTGCTGCCAGGCCTTAATCTGCCATGGGCCCCTGTACCGCCTCCTCATGCTGCTGCCAGGTCCACAGTGTCTCATGGGTCCCTGAACCGCCTCCCATTGCTGCTGTCTCCATCGCCACACTCTGCCATGTGCCACTTTCAGGTCTCCTCACACTGCTGGTGTTTTCCATTTTTTGTCATAGGGTGCTGGCAGATTACGGGCCTCCCATTGCTGCTGCCAGGCCCGTAATCTGCCATGGGCCCCAGTACCGCCTCCTCATGCTGCTGCCAGGTCCACAGTCTCTCATGGGTCCCTGTACGGCCTCCCATTGCTGCTGTCTCCATCGCCACACTCTGCCATGTGCCACTTTCAGGTCTCCTCACACTGCTGGTGTGTTCCATTTTTTGTCATAGGGTGCTGGCAGATTACGGGCCTCCCATAGCTGCTGCCAGGCCCCTAATCTGCCATGGGCCCCTATACCGCCTCCTCATGCTGCTGCCAGGTCCAGAGTCTCTCATGGGTCCCTGTACGGCCTCCCATTGCTGCTGTCTCCATCGCCACACTCTGCCATGTGCCACTTTCAGATCTCCTCACACTGCTGGTGTGTTACATTTTTTGTCATAGGGTGCTGGCAGATTATGGGCCTCCCATAGCTGCTGCCAGGCCCCTAATCTGCCATGGGCCCCTATACCGCCTCCTCATGCTGCTGCCAGGTCCACAGTCTCTCATGGGTCCCTGTACGGCCTCCCATTGCTGCTGTCTCCATCGCCACACTCTGCCATGTGCCATTTTCAGGTCTCCTCACACTGCTGGTGTGTTACATTTTTTGTCATAGGGTGCTGGCAGATTACGGGCCTCCCATTGCTGCTGCCAGGCCCGTAATCTGCCATGGGCCCCTGTACCGCCTCCTCATGCTGCTGCCAGGTCCAGAGTGTCTCATGGGTCCCTGTACGGCCTCCCATTGCTGCTGTCTCCATCGCCACACTCTGCCATGTGCCACTTTCAGGTCTCCTCACACACTGCTGGTGTGTTCCATTTTTTGTCATAGGGTGCTGGCAGATTATGGGCCTCCCATAGCTGCTGCCAGGCCCCTAATCTGCCATGGGCCCCTGTACCGCCTCCTCATGCTGCTGCCAGGTCCACAGTGTCTCATGCCATGTGCCACTTTCAGGTCTCCTCACACTGCTGGTGTGTTCCATTTTTTGTCATAGGGTGCTGGCAGATTACGGGCCTCCCATAGCTGCTGCCAGGCCCCTAATCTGCCATGGGCCCCTATACCGCCTCCTCATGCTGCTGCCAGGTCCAGAGTCTCTCATGGGTCCCTGTACGGCCTCCCATTGCTGCTGTCTCCATCGCCACACTCTGCCATGTGCCACTTTCAGGTCTCCTCACACTGCTGGTGTGTTCCATTTTTTGTCATAGGGTGCTGGCAGATTACGTGCCTCCTATTGCTGCTGCCAGGCCCCTAATCTGCCATGGGCCCCTGTACCGCCTCTTCATGCTGCTGCCAGGTCCAGAGTGTGTCATGGGTCCCTGTACGGCCTCCCATTGCTGCTGCCAGGAGGCAGCAGGGTCGCAGCAGTGTCAGTGGAGGCAAACGGCCACAGAGTAGAGCACCAGCTCCACTGCAGCCTACCACCACGGCCAGTAGTGGTGCCGGTGTGCACGGAGGAAGTAGCAGTCAGCCAGTGAGTAGTAGCGGGGGCAAAGTTTCCTACTCGGCGGTGTGGCAATTTTTCGTCAAGCCGCTCGAGGAAGTAAACGTAGCCGTATGTCGACTATGTGGCCAGAAAGTCAAGCGTGGCCAGGGGGCCCATGTTGGGACTACAGCGTTGCGTCAGCATATGCAGCGTCGCCATTCGGTGGCCTGGGAAAACCGTGATAAAGATACGGCGGTTCTGCCTGCCCCAGCCCAGGGTTCCATTTTGTCATAGGGTGCTGGCAGATTACGGGCCTCCCATTGCTGCTGCCAGGCCTTAATCTGCCATGGGCCCCTGTACCGCCTCCTCATGCTGCTGCCAGGTCCACAGTGTCTCATGGGTCCCTGAACCGCCTCCCATTGCTGCTGTCTCCATCGCCACACTCTGCCATGTGCCACTTTCAGGTCTCCTCACACTGCTGGTGTTTTCCATTTTTTGTCATAGGGTGCTGGCAGATTACGGGCCTCCCATTGCTGCTGCCAGGCCCGTAATCTGCCATGGGCCCCAGTACCGCCTCCTCATGCTGCTGCCAGGTCCACAGTCTCTCATGGGTCCCTGTACGGCCTCCCATTGCTGCTGTCTCCATCGCCACACTCTGCCATGTGCCACTTTCAGGTCTCCTCACACTGCTGGTGTGTTCCATTTTTTGTCATAGGGTGCTGGCAGATTACGGGCCTCCCATAGCTGCTGCCAGGCCCCTAATCTGCCATGGGCCCCTATACCGCCTCCTCATGCTGCTGCCAGGTCCAGAGTCTCTCATGGGTCCCTGTAGGCCCGTAATCTGCCATGGGCCCCCGTACCAACTCCTCATGCTGCTGCCAGGCCCGTAATCTGTCATGGGCCCCTGTACCGCCTCCTCATGCTGCTGCCAGGTCCAGAGTGTGTCATGGGTCCCTGTACGGCCTCCCATTGCTGCTGTCTCCATCGCCACACTCTGCCATGTGCCACTTTCAGGTCTCCTCACACTGCTGGTGGTTTCCATTTTTGTCATAGGGTGCTGTATGGCCTCCCATTGCTGCTGCCTCCACCGCCACACTGTAGCTCCACACTCTGGTTTTGGCCCCGTGACTGCCCAAATGAGTGAAGTGTGCGGTGATTCTAAGATCGACGGCACTCATCTGCATGTCATACTGACTGTCAGTATTATTTCTCTTCCCCAGCAGACTCCAAGGGCATTTAAATTAAAGGTACAGTGTTCTGCACTAATATAAAGGCTCTCTGAAGCCTAGAAACACCCTTTTATAAGTTAAATTCGCAGCGAATATATTCGACTCGAATCGAAATTTTTTCACGAATTCGCCGAATCAGTCGAATCGAATTTTTGAATAATTCGCTCATCTCTAATTAACACCAAAGCAACTGAAACTGATTAACAACCCCCTCTGCTACTTAACTGACCAGATCAATATCCCAGGGGTTTAATTGACTTGATGCTATACTCTGATTAAAAAGTGTCCCTTTAATTTTTTTGAGCATTGTATAGCACAGGGGCAGTCTTGTGGGAGGCAGGTCTTCATGGCAGTGGGCCAGCATCATCGGCTGTCAATCATTGTGATTGGTACGTATCTACATTGGACTGTATTTGGCTTTCGATTTTCATTGTGGGACATTGCTTTTTCTTTTCAATAGAGGACTTTTTTCAATTTATTTCATTTCATAATTTTTTGGTTACATAGTTGGTAAGGCTGAGTAAAGACACCAGTCCATCCAGTTCAACCTGTGTGTGTATGCATGTATTTCACTCCTATTTTCCATATGCCTGTATATTGTGTTTGCTAAGATGTCCATCTAAACATTTTTTTTTTAAATTAACATCACTCTTTGCTGACACCACCAAATGTGGAAGGGAGTTCCACATCCTTGCTACTCTAACAGTAAAGGACCGCTTTACACAGTTTAAGGTTAAACCACTTCTCATTCAACTTCATTGAGTGGCCATGTGTCTTTTGGTAAGCAAGTAATAAGGGGTACTATATAATCCATACTCATTTATGTTTGGAGGTGGATATCTGGGGGCCCTCTTATTCTAAAGGGGGTCTCCAGGGTCCAATAAGTCCTCTGTGCAGACATCCATATCCCTTTTGGGATACAGAATGTGAAGATGAGGCCCTTATCTTTCCAACATGGGGGCAAAGTGCCCAGCAAGGAGAAGGGGGGTTGGGCTTTGCCGCTTTTCTAGGATGTACATACACTTTTATTATAGTTTTCATTCCTGACCATATGCAATTGCCCATTTTTAAAGAAAAACATATATAGTTAGTTTAATCTATTACTACTGCTGAGGAATGAACTAGGCAAAGTTCAGTTTGGGGCACATTCACCAAACCCGTAGGTAAGGTCTGAAACACTGAACATAAAGCATAACTCATTGAAGTCTATGGGAGACAACTCTTATTTTTTTCAATGGACTTTTTTAAAGTGGTTATAAAGCCAAGACATTTTTACCTTAAGGGCTCGTTTGCACTTGCTTCAACTTCAACACACACTAAGCGCCTATCTCTTCAACATGCCTCTTTGATGTGTTTTTGATGCTTCTGCGATGCTTTGATGATGCTTTGGTGGTGCTTTGATGATACTTTGGTAATGCTTTTTTGCCTAATACATTGCCTGTATTGAAGTAAAATATGTCCCAGTAGCAGTATAGGCCTCTCACTCTTAACTGAGTCCTCTCGTTCCACTTAATCCAGTACTGTGCCCATCTGTAGTGATTTATCTTCCCTCTTCCTGCTCTTACAGCCTTTGCTGGGGCAGCGGGAGTGAAAGGTGTATTACATGCTGTTCATACTCACTCAGTCACTATGGAATTCATTTTCTGTATTCTGGAAAAAACATGGTTGATCCTGCTGTTCTCTGTCTCCCCCTTCTGTCCATGTCCCCAATGCATGAATGAATGACGCCCCCTGATGAAGCAACGTGAGCCGGTGGCGTAATGTGTAGGGGAGGGCTTTGACATCTCGATGCTCGTGGAACAGGATTGAAGATACAGACAGCTGGTTGTAGGCTTGAGGTTAGAGGATCTACACTCACAGCATCGTACATCACTGGAGATTATCATATGAAGTGCATTGTTACTACATACATGTGAGTGAAAAACTGTTTTTAATAACACTGTTCAACAAATTTTTATTTTTTGCCAGTTTTGGAAACAAAAGGATCCATTTCTTAATGAATTTCACATTCTGAGTTCAAATATAACAATGAAATTTGTCAATTGGCTCTAGTTTTTCTGTAAACGGAAAGTTTTCTACTATAGGCGTAATGACTACATAATGCACAATAATTAGATGTCTTTCCACAAATATAAAGCAAGTGATATTGACTACATAACAAAGCCTAAATGGCATAATATATTGCATAGGATTACCAAGAAAAATTATAGCCATAAGCTAAGTTGAATCATTTTAATACTTAGGATTCTCACTAGTTTTGTCTTCAGTTTGTGTCGGTTTTGCTTCTCTTGGCTTTTCTCTTGTATTCGAGGAAAGGGCTATCTCTTACAACTGCACGTGACTACACGCTTCAGGTTCTTCCTCACTTGACTCAACCACGAAGGATTCTGGTGCTTTAGGAATTGGTAGCCCCTCTCCATCAGGAACTGGACGTATTGCCGATGGAATATTTGGATAGTGCACAGATAACTTTTTCTTCTTATTTAGCCCTTTTACAATTGGAGGCACCATACAAAAGTAACAATTACTAACATGATCTGTTGGCTCTCTCCAAATCATTGGCACAGCGAAAGGCATAGATGCCTTTTTTCCATTCAACCATTGCTCCAGTGCCGTTCCACAAGAATTGCAGCATATATGTGGTGCCCAGCTCTTGTCCTGGTCTCCTATCTTGCAGCCAAAATACAAGTTGTAGGCTTTCTTAATCATTCCTGTTATCCTCCTTTTTTGTGAGATAAAAGTTATTTCACCGCAGATATAGCAGAAATTATCTGCTTTATTCACACAAGTTCGAGGCATTACTGAGTAGCCTATATAAGCATAAAACGAAATGTAAAGACGCTGTCGAACTACAATCAGCTACAGATACTGCAGCTTTTATGCAGTGAAGTGATGCAATTAAAGGCTAATATTGCATCATCTCAGTATACATGCAATTTTCTATTGGTCACCAGTATCAATTGCGCAATATGCAGCTGAAGTTGCATCATAATTTTGAATGGCTTACGTCATTAGATGGGTGAATATATCATGGAAACTAGAGCCAATCAACATTTTTTAGGGTCATTTTCGTTTTCAGCACCCCAAAATTATGTAAGATTAGCTAATTTTATGCCCAAAACTTTTTACCTGTTGAACAGTGTAATCAATGTTTTATAAGGATAAAACACCATGTTCTGGTTATCTTCTCCTGGTGCAAACATGATGGTGGAGGTGTGTTGAGAAGGAGGAGAAAGAGGGATACTCATTGGAAGAACATACCCATTCCCATTGAACAACAAACATCAGTCCATAATAAGGGATACATGCAATTTTTTACCTCACCTAGCTGTTTGGTCATATATACCAGGTGAGAGCACAGCTGATGGAGGTGGACACATATGAAAATATTTGGCAGCTTATGTTATTGAAGCACTGGGTGTCTAAGAAGCACTTTGGAACTGAAGCATGCTAAACCTGTGAAGATGCACTATATTGCAACTTTGGACTATTTTTTATATATGGAGGTTTATGCATCTGTTTTTTGTGCAAATTAATTTTGTTTTTGTTTTATTTGTGATGTTTTATATAATTATGCATATTGGTGAAGCGCAACACTGGATTGTTTAAGATTGGAACTTAGCATGCTTGATTGCTTTACCTGCCGAAGTAAAAAACTTCTAGCCCTTCAAATGGAACCAAAATCATGCATCACCCCAAAAGCTCTCTAATTCTCTACTATTTATATAAATGTATACTCTTTTCTTTTACAGTGGAATTTATTGAGAATTTTTAGTCATCAAATAAATCCAGAAATAGTAATAACAGTAAAGAGGAAATAAACCTACAGTTCCTCTAGTTAACAAAAAACAGAAGAAATACGCTGAGTTGGCGAAGCAATCGAGAAATGCAATTATAGTGCATAAGGAAATGACAAACTGCATAACAAATTGCTGTATTAATTAGCATATGAAAGCCTACAATACAACAGGTTTAAACCATAGGTAGACATAATAAACAACATACAATGCGTTAAGCGTAATCTCATGGATATACCAATCTTTTGGGCCCAGAATGGGTCCAGCAATCATACAGAACACTTCAATGTACAGAAGACAAATCACAATCAGCTCAATTACAGAATTAAAAAAAAAAAGGCAGGTGATGAGAAAGAAAACAGTAAGAGCTTAGAAAGGGTCCTGGGAGATCATAAGGGAGGGTTGTTACAGCGACAGCAGGGAATTGTCGAATCTAGATGGTTGGGCTACGTTGATCTATGGTTACCAAATCCGGAGGAATTTATCATGCATATCTAGCAGTATAGCTGTTAACTTTTCATGTATATTATTTTCATATGATTCCACTCTCATTTCTCTGTTTTAGCTTTTCCCCATGGTTTAGAATTTACTAGTTGCGGTGCCTTACTCTAAATTAATTCCACAACCTAACATCATAATTCCTCCTGACTGTATGTCTAATTTTACATTTTCTGTCACTCTTCATCCATCCTGATCAAATAGATAGCTGTTCCTCCTGCTATTTAATCTGCATGATTCTTAGTCCCTGTGGACTTGGTAACCCTGTTACCCATTGTGGATCCCTGTCCACTTTAACCATTATCTAGGGGCTTAGTATAGGCAGAACCGCACTTTTGGTTCTCTAGCACTCCCCTTGCGCTGGGCATTTTCTTAGGGTACGCTCTTACCTTTTATTTTCTGAAAACATAATGTAATGCCCATAATGACTGGCCAGTATAATCTTTTCTCTACATGTAGAGAGAGAAGTGAGCGCCTAGATGTAAATAAATAAAAGCAGCTATGCACACAATGGGTAACCAATAGCCCAATAGATTAAAGTATCAAACATAGAATCGTGCAGCGCTAAGGTAGATATATATATGGTGTCCGAAAGGATGATAAAAGCGACTGATATATAACACAATTAGGAACTAAACTGAATCATCAAAGAAGCATCTCAATGAATTATAAAAAGTTCCAATAAGGTGACTTAGTGCATCTTGGTCCGACAAGCAGTGCTATAGTGGTGTATGTAATGCGCACTCACCGGACGCGCATAGTAATAGCGCTATAATATAATCAATCCAGATGTCATCTATTGGAGCCTGACGCTGAAAGATCTTCCCTCTATGGAATGGGTCATCAGGTAATGTACCAAACACTAGGGATCCTTGTTCCTTCCCAGGGTAGTATCACCAAGTATCCGTGAGGAATAACAGCCTGTCCAGGGATGGTGGGTCTGTGGATTAAAAGTACTCCCCCAAGGGCTGGAAAAAGGAACACTCCCATAGTCTAGTAGATATTAGAGAAACTTTATTGTTGATGCATCAAAGACAGTAGGAGTGAAACAGTAAGTGTAATCCAGACAGCAGTGTGACTAACCGTCAGGTATTTATAGATGGCTGCCGGAGCTCCAAGTTGCTCCGGCGACGTGACGTCACGGCGTGGTGTGGCTCCTCCTGACGTGTATCGTGTCAAAACATGTCCTCAGAGGGGGGTCGCCAGTCCCTAGTGTTTGGTACATTACCTGATGACCCATCCCATAGAGGGAAGATCTTTCAGCGTCAGGCTCCATCTGGATTGATTATATTATAGCGCTATTACTATGCGCGTCCGGTGAATGCGCATTACTTACACCACTATAGCACTGCTTGCCGGACCAAGATGCACTAAGTCACCTTATTGGAACTTTTTATAATTCATTGAGATGCTTCTTTGATGATTCAGTTTAGTTCCTAATTGTGGTTTATATCAGTCGCTTTTATCATCTTCTCTACATGTGCCTATACCCTCTTGCCTCTAGATCTATTACAGCAGATGTGTGCATCATATAACCTGTTAACCAGCGCTATTCTTCTTTTTCTATAACACTCCAATGAACAGTAAACAGTGACACCATAACATATAACCACCAATCAATACAATTCGATTAAGGGGAGTAAAATAGGTACCCTTTCTCCTGAAAATGCCTTACTGATCAAGGAATTCTGATATCTCAAAATGTAAGCAAAGGGCTTACCTCAGCCAGCTGATTATCAGAAATTCCCAGATCGTCTCAGGCGCATTATTTCCGATTCTCAGGATCACCTATAAATCTCCTCCAAGGCAAAGCTTGCCGTCTGTTCTGAACATTAATAACAAAAATTTTCTAGATAGACAGCTCCTATCCTCATATTGATTAGTGGTTCCAAATGATTAATAACTACTACAGTAGGGAACAGACACGAAAAGATACACTTAACATCCGTCCAAATCAGTGTTCCTTTTATTCGGTGCATTTGAAGTTTTTTATACACATGATTACGTAGATATCACATTAATATTACAATTGTACTTTTATGGTAACAAGGCTCGTTACATAGGCAGGCTAATTTCTAATCAGGACTTGAAGGAACACAAACACAATGAAAACATTATTAGTGCCATGTGCACAATGATTGCAGTGTACAATACATAGGCAAAGCATACAAAAAGAACACAATTTTATTCAGAATTTACAAATTTCCATTACACTCATATCATTTCATTTCTATGTTGAGGGAGCCCTGAACTTGAAGTGCCCCAGGCCCCTCAAGGTTTAAATCTGGCACTTGACAGCGGTCTAGTTCCTCTCCACTCTATCAAAAACTAAAAAAAAAAAAGTATTGCCTTTACTTATATTTTAATTACTTTAGGACCGGCATGTTATGCCCCCTCCTGTCAAGGCCATTTTTTTCAGTGGTTTGACAGTTTGATTAGCAGTTATTTTTTCATGTGACTCTATACCCAAATGCATTTTATACTATTTTATTAGAGCTTTCTTTTGGTGATATTTAATAACTTCTGGTTTTTTTTTTCGTTTTTATGATATAAAGAAAAAAATACCAACATTTTAAAAAACAAACTTTTTTTGTCTTACTTACCAGTTAAAAGACCAGGAAGGGTAAGTGGCCATGATGCACCAATTCGATTTGGTGGAGAAAAATTAGGTCACCAATCAGTCCATACTATCAGGCAGAAATCTCTGTATCACAAGTAATTTGCCAACTAAAGCATTTGACAAATATTTACTGTACAGCTGACCACTGCTTGATGACAACTTTTTCCTGAGGGATGCTTCATCACCTACCTGCTGTTTTACAACTTGGTTGATGGATATTTATATGCGCATTATTCTATGCACGGTCGGTGAGTGCGCATTTCTGTATTTTCCTCTGTCACAAGCCTTTATGAGATGTCTACAGCTATGGAAGTGTTCCATTAGTGCCGCATATGAGTTTATTGATTGCACAAACTTTTAAACGAACTTTTATTTATTTATTGATTATCCATTTTAGCGCTGCACTTTATATTTTACCATTTACAGAACATGAGGTTATTGTGATTTCCTCAAGTGTTCTAGCTGCTATAATTTACTTCATTTTATGAGCGCTCGCTTTATTCTATTTTATTAGACTAATTTTTTGACCAACAAACTATCAATAAATTAAAATATAGATTAAATAGAAAGATAAAATAGATTTTAAAAATACTTCCTACTCTCCTGTGACCCAAAGTCAGCTGATAGTGGACTATTGCCCACTATCAGCTGATGTCACAGAGCAGCTTCAGAATCTGAAAGGATCCACCTGAATGCATTATTGGCAGCTGTCCAGCCTCTCAGTGTGCTGCTAAGAGCTGGAGCCAGTTGCTTCCGCCCTCTCCCATGGCTAGTGAGCACTGGAGGAACAGAGTGGAGAACGGCGACTGACCGGAGTGGAAGACTCCTCTTGGGAGGGCCTTTTAGAAAGGAATATGTACATCAATAAAGTTGAAATGCAGTGCTGTAAATCTTTCAACCCCCTTCTCACCTCTTGAGGTTTAAACAGAGTAGTGGAGGGCAGTGGTAGTGGCAAGATGTTGAGCCGCCTTTTTGCCACTTTCCTATACATGATCCGTCCTGGAACACTGTCTGAATATCATGACAGTGTTCAGACGGTGGTTGCTCAGACTGGTTGCATTGCTTTCGTAAACTTAACATTGTATATCCACACATAAATATGAATTCTTTTTTTACATAAAGACTTTATTAAGGTATAACAAGATACATGAAAATAGGACTTGTTTACAGCTTCAGTAAAGTCCAAAGGCATACATAATTGACAACATGTTTGACAATATGCATGATATAGACACCCTATAAAACTAGGCAAATCTAGCTTTTGGCTCTGCTAAAAACATAATGAGGGGGAGGGTAGAGCCTGAGTTGGCCCTGTATACAGGATCCACCAATCCCTGGTCAAGAGGAGTTACCAGCAGGGGTCTGAGAGTGGTATATAAGAGTGTGAGCAGAGAGTAGCAGGGTCCCTCACCTGCTGGAGATTGACCCAGCTTGGAAGTGCAGTAAAACCTTCCTAGGCTTAGGAGAGGCCTAAAGAAGTCCCAGATGTCTCTAGCTCACCAAGGACCCAGAACAGCATCTTTAGAGGATCTTTCTGGGATACCTTGTGTCAGAGTGAACTGAAGTGAAGGAGGCCTTCAGGCCTAAAGAAGTCCCAGATGTCTCTAGCTCACCAAGGACCCAGAACAGCAGAGCAGCATCTTTAGAGGATCTTTCTGGGATACCTTGTGTCAGAGTGAACTGAAGTGAAGGAGGCCTGCACAGAACAGTGAGTAGGCCTCAGAGAATCACGAGAGAGTGACTGTTGCTTGTGCATCCCTCCTGGACAGAGGGACTGTTCCAGACCTAGCTGCCAGAGCTGCGCCTTAGAGGAAGCCCCCCCGTGCATAAATCTGTGGCTACCCTTTTGTGGAGGAATTGTCTGCTTTGTGTCATTCCTTTGTCTCAAGATAGCGTCCTCAGCAAGTTCTCTAGTTCCAGGCATCCCAAAGCGCTTCCCAAGCCTATCCCAGTTCTACCAAATAAAAAAACAAAACAAAAAAAAGAACAACCCCTGTCTGGTCACTGTCTAAGGATTGAAGAAGATTTGATACCCCTATGCAAAAATACCTTGCGTTTGTTTGTTCTAAAGCATATTCACATCATGTATGTGGAATGGGCAAGTTCTGGTGGGGTGAATACTTTGGGTAAGTCCACCAGAACTCATACCAAAATGTCCTAGTATATAACACTTATGCAAGGAGCCTCACATTGTAGACACCTAGTCTCTCTGAAACCTTTTGGTAAATATGTCTATGAGGGAGCTCTGGTCATGTCCGCTCCAAGTACGATAGTAAGGAGGATATTTACATAGAGGCACTTGGTGCCACAAGTCCACCCATTGGAGAAACGTGGGTAACTAAGATACTTGGAAGTTGAGAAAGGAAAGGGAGAAGGGAAGAGGGAGGGTAAAAAAAGAGAGGGAAGGAAAGAGGAAATGAATAAATGGACATATATGTGGCAATCCCCACCCTCCTACTCCTTCTACTACTATTATTAAGATTTAAAAAGAAAAACCATTAAATGTATTTTGTTTTGCTTATGTTTATAGTTATATTTGATAGCATTGTTTTAATTATCTTTATACAAACTTTATTTCACAAATGAATATTTAATGCAGGTTTCAGTTGCTGTGAAATTATGTATGGTTCTTGTTTGTTGTGTGACAACAGTTCACAAATTTCTTCTCCAGGAGAGTCGGTCCATAGTCAGTCCAATGATGGACGTATATCTTCTGTTTAATGTGAAAAACACCCTGGGTTAGTACCTGTCGTTTAGCAGGTAGAAGAACCATTATAAAATTTAAAAAATACATTGTGGTGATGGTCAAGCAACTCTATAAAGTAAATATTGGATCCCCTTTTCAGTAATACTGTGTGATGGAATTGTACAATAGTATGAGAAATGATGACTAGATATCTTCAGATCTGCTCTTTTGTCTGTCTGCTGGAACAGAAGCTGAGATTTGCTGTGCTGGGCTTGCTTGGTGAATTAGTTAAAGGGTTGTCTGTGAAGGTTCTCATTCATGCAAGCCATAGTATAGCTAGTAGCAGTTGGTTACATTCAACTGGTTGGTTCTGTAATATTGATGTTCCACTGCTAATCCATGTGGCTTGCTCAGTTCTAATAAGTGTTGGGAACATACCCCAGCATTTATAGTCACACGGGTAACTCAGTTACTTTGGTACAACTGGCATTGTGTCATGTAATGTATAGAGGCAGATGCTGATTGTCCAAAAACATGATTGCAGAAGTGGAGGTTTCTGTAACCTCCCTTTTCTATTTTTATAACCCAATTGACGTGGTGCCATGAAGTATTGGGCAGGTGTTTATTATTGGAATTACATACTTTATGGTGTGAACTGTTGTCAAATTGCTGGGGAAGAAATGATATATGTGGGTGACAAAAAAGTGTAAAAGAATCACCCCTAATCAGGAATGCTTTTCAAGTATGATGTGTCAAAATTGTGCACCTCCTTGGCCTGCAAGTATATCCTTTCCACTTCAATTACAACTAAGGGCTCCTATATGACAGTTTAAACAAGTCCCAATTTCAGTTACTGATTGCATAAGCCTCATAGGGTAAAAAAAAAAAGCGTTCTTCACCTTCCCCGACTGAGCCAAATTCCCCTTCTTTATTTGTGTTTCACACACTCACCATCCCAGACATTGCAGCTCAGAGTAGGGAGGTTTCAGCAACAGGGCCATTGGTGTCCATCCAGAAAGCAGTGAGAAGGACTAAGTGTGGCCAGATGCTGACTGACAACCTATAGGCTTGCGAATCAGCAGTGATAATGCTAAAAGCCATGCCCCTTGCAACATTTTTCTTCCCAAGCAGGCACAGCATATGTAAGAGTGGCAACTCTACTCTCAATTCAGGGGAAGTGCATCATCGTTGCCACGCCATCAGGGGAATCTTCATTGAGTAAACTTCACTGACAGGACAAATAACTGTGTTGTAAAGGAGAGTTAAGCTACCTGTAGATCATGCCAAGTCAGCAGGTGACCATACTGTCCAGACTGGGTCTATGGAGGTATGTCAATGTATAAAGTTGTATTTAAAAACAGAAAAATCTTCAGTGATCATTTCAAAGATAAAGAAGGAAAGATAACAGCTTAGGCAAAGGCAAATATTATTAATAAAATGGAAAAATATTTATTATGTACCACAGAAAAGTACAGGATTAAGGAAATAAATTTGCACATAAAATATACCTGTATTTATAAAAATATTGTTTGGGTGGAGAACTAAAATTGAAAGATGTCTTGTGATGTCTAAGCTTCCAGTGTTTGTCTAGTAAAGATTTTGGATTTCACAAAAGTTTTTGCTGTAAGCTTGCACCACAATATATTTATATCTCTCTATGATGATGTCTTACCTGCGCTTTTTATACAACTTCTCAAAGCATGCCAGCCCGACCACACATACAACCACAGCAACTGTTATCCCTATGATCAGGCCGATCGAGGTGTGATGTATCTTATCTGCAGAGGTGATAAAATGAGGTCAATACTAAAATTAAATGCTGAGCTAAATAAGAAAACTGCTACAGCTAAATAGGAAATATTTCAAGAGGGTCACATAAATTGGTACTTAAGGTCAAATAAAAAAAAAAAGTCACTAGCATTAATACATAGGTCTTTGTTTTTAGTCCATCTAACACTATCCTTTCAAGACATTGCTGTTGTCCTAGGGTGTCTCAATTGCTCCTCCATAGATACAGCAGCAACCCTAAGACAGGAAGTGTGCTACAGGCCAGATTACCAAGTTAAAAAAAGGATTTAATAAGTTGCAATATATAAAATTTTTGTTTTTGGGTTTAGGCATGTGTGAATCTAATCACTAACATCTCATATAAACTTTAACATGTTAATGGTTAATTTCAAAATTTTCTTTCAATATTTTTAAGTCTGCTGCTTTTTCTATAAAACCTGGTGATCCTTCCATGAACCTTAATAGAGGGTGGCAATGCTCCTTCTTAAATTTGAGGTTAGGCTATGTATTAGTAGACAGGGCTTTTTTTTCCTCAGAGAATAGGTGCAGAAACTCCCCCTTCTGAATCACTTCTTGTATCTTCCCCCCTACCCACCTCCGAGCACAGTCCCTTGGTTACACACCTTCCAGTACTGCTGCTTATAGAGAATACACAGGCAAGTACAATTTTGTGGTGCTAAGTAATTTGTATGGAATTTGTTAATAATAACATGAAAAAGCAGTAAAATAGATCCCCTGCAGCCAGCAATAACCCCCCCCCCCCCAGCAGCAAAAAACATCTCAACAACAACAGACCCCAAGCAGCAACAATGGACCTCACAGGAGCCAACATCAATACACTTTCCAGCAGCCAGCAACAATAGACCCTTCCTCAACAGTAGATCCTTTCCAGCAATGATAGATCCTCAGCCACCTCTCAGTAACAATGGACCACCATGCAAAAATAGATCCCCCTCCAGTGATAATAGATTCCCCAGCATTCAGCATCAATAGACCTTCCAGCACACCCCAGCACCTCTTGCCATTACATACATCTGCATTCCCCCACGTTCTCGCTGAAAAAACCCTGTTAGTAGATATTGACATCCACTATTTAAAATAAAACAGGTGCATATAATTAGAAGTAGGCTTCACATGCCTACTAAGACTCAAGAGCACACATATATACAGGGACTTAGAATTGGGACTTTGATCATGCTTTCATTGGTGAAAATTCAGATCAACTAGCAAGTTCCGTAAAAACGTCCACATTATTTTATTACAAAAGCGCATATATAAAATTGCTAAAATGCATATAAAAAAACTCATTAAAATACAATACAGCGGAATATATACACTCGAGGGTACAGTGATGTCAGTGGTCTACAGAATGGTCTGCTTCATCACGACCCTTCAAGCCTCAAGGATATTTTGGATGATGAATATTCTACGCCCCCTTGGCATGATCTGAGGGTGGGAAGCAAACAGAGAACCCCAAAAAGGCCTGTGGGGAGACCCTCAAAAGATCCACCGAAGCCCAATGACCAGACAAGGAGCTTGAAATAGATATGATTTTATCATGATGGCCCAAAGATAGAGTGTTGGTCCAGTTATAGCTGGAAGCAAGTGTAACAGGTAGTCTCAAAATGGCAAGATCACTACCTATCTGCAGGAGAATATTACTTTCTTTCATTCCCCCTCTGCTTTATTCAGCAGCGTGAGCCGAATGGAACAGCTATTTTTGATTTATGTGATGCTGCTTTCACAAATAAAAAAATGAAAACATTGCTAAAGTGTTAAGTAAGTAACAGGGTAGCTGCTGGGCATGGGACCTGGAAGCTAGAGGTGCCTACTACATTGATTTCTAGCTTCCGTGGGGATCTCACAGGTATGGCACATACAAGATGCACCAATGGAACTATGTAAAAATTGCCATACAAAAATGTCTACTTTAATTCATATTCCAGTACTTAAAGAATTACTCACCCAAATGTACTATCAGTGGTTCTTTCAAGCTGCTGTGCTCCACCTGGCAGTAGACACTTTGATGCTCTATGAAATTTAGAATTGTGAACACTGTTATCTGGTAAGTCCCATCTTCATTGGGTAGAGCCACAGTTGAGAATGTTTCTTCCATTTTATTCTCCTTCCACAAGCTTACACTGATTGGCTTTGGATAGAAGCCAGTCACCATACAGATGACCTTTGTACCAGATTTATCAGGTTTCCTGGTTATGTATACCTGTGGCTGGACTGAGATATATGGAGAAAAATGACTAGAAAAAGATACTGGTAAAGCCATTTCCATTACATTACGTTAAACAGGAAGGAAATGTAGAGCTGAGAAAACAAGGCACCTGGCAAAAAGGTGATGGAGAGCTGGGTAATAATACTGCCAATGACCACCAATGCAAGGTGAAAGGAGTTCATTAACACTGCCCCAGAAAATTGATGTGGGGGGGTGGGGGGTTAAGGATTGGGGTTGATTGCATTGCCAATGACTACCATTGAAAGAATGTTTAAGTAGCACTGCCATTGACCACCAATGTGGTATGTTATTATTGTGGTCACTAGAATCAATGCTGAGGTTATTATTGCAATCACTGGCACCGATGCTAGGGATTATTACTTCAGTTTCTGGCACCAATGCTGGGGGTTATTATTGTGCTCTTTAATACCAATGCGAGGGGATATTATTGTGCTCACTGGCACCAATGCTGGGGATTATTACTGTGCTCTTTGACACCAATGCGAGGGGAGAATATTGTGCTCACTGGCAGCAATGCTGGGGGTTATTATTGCAGTCAATGGTGGTAAAGCATCAATGCAAACACTGACTCATGCACAACAGAGAGATAGAGCACAGTTTGGCATCTTTGCCCTGGGCACTGAATGACATTGCCACAATGGCAGGATCAACAGGTTTTATTACCTGTTCAACTTGCCATTAGAGCCATTCTTATTCCACTAACTGTAACAGGGCAATCTGTCCAGCAAAATGGGTATTACAACTACAGTAAGTCCCTGTCAGGAATCTAGGTATGACCAGAAGTGTGTGGACGGACAAGGCAGGTGAGTCCCACCACCATTGGCGAGTCCATTCCTGACAGTCCTTGTTTCAGTTGCTAAATGGTCAGAGAAGTTGTCAGCCAATAAGCAGGCGGCATTGACTGCAGGGTATTTGATAAAAGCACAGGAGACCACCACCCTATAGAATTGGGAGCTGGTGGTCATCCTATTAGAAAGAGAGAGGGAAAGCAAAAAAACTGGCAGGAACAACAAGTACAGCTGTGCTCAAAAGTTTACATACCCTGGCAGAAATTGTGAAATTTTGGCATTGATACTGAAAATATGACTGATCATGCCACAAAATGCTCTTTTATTGAAGGATAATGATCATATGAAGCCATTTATTATGAAATAGTTGTTTGGCTCCTTTTTAAATCATAATGATAACAGAAATCACCCAAATGACCATGACCAATAGTTTACATACCCTGAAATGTTTGGCCTTGGTACAGACACACAGGGTGACACACACGGGCTAAAATGCAAATTAGAAGTTAATGTTCCACATCTGTGGCTTTTTAAATTGCAATTAGTTTCAGTGTATAAATAGTCAATGAGTTTGTTAGCTCTTACATGGAAGCACCGACTGGGCTAGATACTGAGCCATGGGGATCAGAAAAGAACTGTCAAAAGTCCTGCGTAACAATGTAATAGAACTTAATAAAGATGGAAAAGGACATAAAAAGATGTCCAAAGCCTTGAATATGCCAATCAGTACTGTTAAATCACCTATTAAGAAGTGGAAAGTTCAGGGATCTCTTGATACCAAGCCAAGGTCAGGTAGACCAAGAACGATTGCAGCCATAACTGCCAGAAGAATTGTCTGGGATTCAGAGAAAAACCCACAGGCAACCTCAAAAGAAAAACAGGCTGCTCTGGAAAAAGATGGTGCGGTTGTTTAAGGAGTACAATATGGTGATACTTGAACAAAAAGGAGCTGTTTGGTCGAGGTGCCAGAAAGAAGCTTTTACTGCACCAATGCCACAAAAAAGCCCGGTTACAATATGCCTGACATCTCCTTGACATGCCTAACCGGGCCTTTTTTGTAATTGATGCAGTAAAGGCTTCTTTCTGGCACCTCCACCATGCAGCTCATTTTTGCTGAAGTGTCATCAAATTGTGCTCCTTCAAAACAACTTTTTCCAGAGCAGCCTATATTTTTCTTGTGGTTACCTATGGGTCTCCCTTTGTATCCCAAACAATTCTTCTGGCAGTTGTGGCTGCAATCTTTCTTGGTCTACCTGACCTTGGCTTGGTATCAAGAGATCCCCAAACTTTCCACTTCTTAATAGGTGATTTAACCGTACTGATTGGCATATTCAAGGCTTTGGACATCTTTTTATATCCTTTTCCATCTTTATAAAGCTCCATTACCTTGTTACGCAGGACTTTTGACAGTTTTTTTTCTGATCCCCATGGCTCAGTATCTAGCCTAGTCAGTGCTTCCCCATAAGAGCTAACAAACTCATTGATTATTTATACACGGACACTAATTGCAATTTAAAAAGCAACAGATGTGGGACATTAACCTCTAATTGGCATTGTAACCCATGTGTGTCACCTTGTGTGTCTGTACCAAGGCCAAACATTCCAGGGGAGGAAAACTTTTGATCATGGCCAGTTGGGTGATTTCTGTTATCATTATGATTTAAAAAGGAGCCAAACAACTATTTGATAATAAATGGCTTCATATGATCCTCATCCTTCAATAAAAGAGCATTTTGTGGCATGATCAGTCATATTTTCAGTATCAATGCCAAAATTTCACAATTTCTGCCAGGGGATGCAAACTTTTGAGCACAACTGTATGTATAAAACATGCACTTGCACCAATAAAAACAAACGTGTACAAGCAAAAAGGGGGCTATTTAGGCAGCCTTAGTATTTGGGTTTACATACCCTTTAAATCTTTCACATCTTCCATTTAAAAAAAAAAACTTAAATTTTATCTACAATCTTGTTGATAGAATAGATACAGTGGGGGAAGAGTGAGGGCCCATTTACACCAGCCTGGTCCGCTACGGTGCATTAAGCTCTCATGCTATATATTGTGTGGTGGTGTGTGTTGCATTAAGGAAGCCTATTAATTTGAATGGGCTGCCTTCTTCATGCAGCTTTTTTGGCAGCGCAGAGCAACACACGGTAGTCATTGCTGTGCCGCAACAGAGTTGCACTGGGAAGCTATTCAGAATGACAATGAAAATACAGTATCACACATTACCATATACACTACTAGTGTGAATGGGCCCTTCACCACTTGAGCTCCAGAAGGTTTTACCCCCTTCATGACCAGGCCATTTTTTCTGCTATACGGCAATGTGCTACTTTAACTGGTAATTATGTGGTCGTGCAGCGCTGTGCCCAATCAAAATTTATATATTTTTTTCACATAAATAGAGCTCTCTTTTGATGATATTTGATCACCACTGGTTTTTTTCCTATTATTTTTTGTGATATAAACGAAACAAAAACCAAAAATTTTGAAATAAAAATTCAATATTTTTTACTTTCTGCTATAAAACATATCCAATAAAAAAAATATTAAAAATAAAAAAAGTTCATAAATTTTGACAAAGATGTATTCTGCTACATGTCTTTAGTAAAAAACAAAACAAAAAGTGTATATTGATTGGTTTGCACGAAATTTATAGCGTCTACAAACTATGGTATGTATATTGGAATATGTTTACTGTGACAGGGCAGCAGATGCAGGTACAGTCACGTAAATATATGTCCAGCCTGCTCTGGGTTAGAGGCACACAACGTGCCCCTTCTATGGATTACTGCTACTGGCAAATGGGTATCATGTGATCGATATGATTGGTCATAGTGATCACCAGATAACAATGTAAACTGGCCACCGTGACTCTGCTCTCTCCTGGTTCTCCTCTTACCTTTCTCAGTGTATGTTCAGCGTCACATACGTCCTCCTTCGCTCCTCTCCCTCTTTCCGTTGGAGTACCCCAAGGCTCTGTCCTTGGGCCCCTCCTTTTTTCTCTCTACACCTCCTCCCTGGGCCAATTGATAACCTCCCATGGCTTCCAATACCACCTCTATGCTGATGACTCCCAGAACTATCTCTCCACTCCCTGGCTCACCCCCTCAATCTCTTCACGTATCACAAATCTACTAAGCGACATATCAGCATGGATGTCACACCACTACCTTAAACTCAATCTTTCCACAACTGAGCTTGTAATATTTCCTCCTCCCCAATCCTCCACTCATGACTTTAGCATTATGATCAACAACACAACCATTGGTCCTTCCCCCTATGCCAGGATGCTTGGCGTAATCCTAGACTCTGACCTCTCCTTTGGTCCCCATATCCAATCACTGGTTACATCCCCCCGCCTCAACCTTTTCAATTTCCAAAATCAGCCCCTTTCTGACCAATGACACCACAAAACAATTTATCCATACCTTGGTTTTTTTCCATCTTGATTACTGCAACTCCCTCCTCACTGGTCTACCATTACACAGGTTATCCCCCCTTCAGTCTAATATGAATGCTGCTGCCAGACACATACACTTTACAAACCGGTCAGCGATTGCTGCCCCTCTCTGCCAGTCCCTTCATTGGCTTCCACTAACCCAACGTATAAAATTCAAAACACTAACCACAGCTTACAAAGCCATCCACAACACTGCCATCTAGCTACATCACCAACCTCATCCTCAGTTATCATCCAAATTTCCCACTCTGCTCCTCCCAAGATATCTTGCTCTTTAGCTTCCAGACTTTTCCAGAGCCTCCCCCATCCTCTGGAACTCCCTACCACAGTATGTCCAGTCAGCCCCCACTCTGTCTGCCTTTAGGCGATCTTTGAAAACTCACTTATTCAGGGAAGCCTACCCCACCTCCACCAAATACTGTACTTGTGCCAGCTCCATCAGAACATCGCCTACAGCTATCACCTTTTGTACCACCTCCCCTTTCCTTTAGATTGTAAGCTCCACAAGCAGGGCCCTCCCTATTCCTTCTATACTGAAATGTATTGTAATTGTACTGTCTCCCTTATATTGCAAAGCGCTGCGCAAACTGTCTGCACTATATAAATCCTGTATATAATAATAATAATAATGTAAACAACCTGCCATGAATAGATGAATGGATTTCCATTCATGAACAGCTTGCGTACTTTTGTGATCTGTGATTGGTACACAGCAATCACATGGTTCCTGGGTACCTGTACCATATGATGAGTTGTAGCCAAACACAGATCACAACCATAAGCAAGCTGTTTATGAATGGGAAACCCATTTATGACAGCTAAAACTATTGCTTATACAGTGATCATTACTGTACATGCAATAACAATGTTAAAAAGAAAAGAAATCTCAGATCACCATTTCAGAGTAGTACAGTTTCACTATGGTGACACTGAACTACTCTGATGGCAAAAAAATCGAATAATATATTTTTAAAAATTGTATTTAATTTGTTCATTTATGTTTAGAAATTGTCATCAGTAAGTATCCCAGATCATCGCCACATCAGTTATATGGTGAAGATGTACTGCACTGGTGACAGTATGTACAAAAAAAAATTATATATATATATATTTATTAGAACATAAAAAACATTTTTTTAAATGTTTGTTCTTTTTTGTTTATATGCTAAAAAATTAAATCAAATACCACCAGAAAGCTCTATTTGTGTGAAAAAATGATATAAATTTCCTTTGGGTACAGAGTTACACGATAGAGCAATTGCCAAATAAAGTAGCGCAATGCTGCATAGCAGAAAAATGCCCTTATCATGAAGAGGGTAAAACCTTCCAGAGTGGTTAAAGTGATACACCAGTGAAAAATTATTTTTATTGTTGACTTGGCACTGCTACTAGATGTGGAAGTTAGGTTGTGATACTTTGCCAAACCAAACATGAAATCTCAATTCACCCTCAGACCTCATGGTTAGAGGAACACATGGCATGGGGTGCCATCTGTCCTTTTATTATATCTTTGTAGATTTGGGGAAGGGTTAGAAACCTCTCATAGGTATTTATATTTCTTCGGTTAAATATTTTTTGCAATTAATCACCTACAGATTCACTTTCTAGTGATGTTCTGGTGACCATTTTTTACTGAAGCTGAAAATGAGAAATAAATCCAAAATTTTTAGTTGTTTTCATAGTCCTGATACAGTATGGTGAGTAAACGTAATACTAGGACAGGAAATGTGCTCCTAGCAATATCCAGGTGAAAGGACAGAAAAAGAAAACTGAAGAGGTACAAATAAAAAAACAGGCAGACTCGATGGACCACTCTGTCTTTTTCTGGCATCACTTTTCTATGTTTCAGTATATAAAATTTTTTCGTTTTTGATTTAAGAATACACTGTTGATACTTACTCTTCCTTGAATACGCTTCCTTCGCAGCAGTTGAAAATGAAAGGGCCAGAAAATGGCATTGGTTTGTTAGTTTTCCAATAAGACCCACTCTTGTGACGTTATCCTTCTCCATGATCCTCTGTACAACCTGAGAGTAAGGGGAATTGCCAGCAACCCACACTCCATCTACAACATTTATGGAAATCAGATCTTTTCCATCCAGAGCCACCTTGTAAATGAAATCTTTAATGTCATCCATGGATGAGGAACATCTTATCCAGCACTGAAATAAGATGGCACCTGGAGTGGAATGGTTCCCAGTTAATTTAGATATTTTCAGACATTTTAATGTGTTGAAGACAGCTTCCTAACCAAGAAATAGTTAAACCCTTTGCTAAAGCATTGAATGTTTCTTTTTCATAAAATACTGTTTTCACTTTATTTTCATCCTTTGTTGCATCTCATTGCTGCTGTCCCTCTACAGGGGGAAAACTATTTTTAAAATTACATCAAAATGTTAAATCTTAAGACATTTTAGTGATTTAGGTTTAGATTTACTTTAAAATACTGGTGATCTGACCAGTAACACACTTCCTGTTGTAGGGTGTCTCCACTATGGATGAAAGATTATTGGAGACACCTTTGGTTAGCAGCATTGTCAGTCTGGGGAGAGGGTAGTGTAGTGGCACACTAGTAGATTTAGATGGACTTGATTACCAACTTAAAGCCGAACTCCAGCTAAGCAGTTACAGCAGCATTTGTTTTTCATTTTGGAATTAGGATTTTACATCAATGAAAGCTGACCATTGTAAGCATGGTTTGTCCCAACCCTCTAACAACTGCTCGGTGTGTTAAAGCTTAAAAGGGAAAACTAACACAATCAACACATCACACAATTGGCAAACTGTAATAAAATATGTATTTTGATGTTTTTGGGCTTAATACTGCTTTAAGGGAGTGGTTATTGGTTTTGTGACCATAATAAATAATGAAAATGCACACAACTGGAAAAAAACAAAATACTCCATTCAAATAATATGTAGTCTTCTGTTTAGCTACCAGATAGAACATTATGTTCCTTTCATGTTTTCCTGCTTCTCATTCTGTTTATTCTGTCCTTATCTTTTGGAAAACCCTGTTGTTTACAGCCCTCAATAGTTCAAGTTGAAATGTACATGCAAAATGTAATGAGTCAGAACAACAACTTCCTCCTTATCTAGGGTTTCGGTAAGAGCCATTCGGCCTGAAAGGAGGTTGCTGCTGCGAAACAATTATAGCTTCCCTTTAAAGGACCCTTGGCTCTTCAACTTTATAACAGAAGATGAGGAGGATGGGGGGGGGGGGGGCGTTACCCAACTTCTCAGGCCAGTACTAATATGATATGTTGGGCTGGTGGCCCTGAGTGGTGATACTCCCCCATTAAGATATTGATAAGAGCAGGTCCTACAGTCAGCGACAGCTTCTGGGCATTTAATGGCTACCTGCTTCCTACTCAGACCTGCATCCCTACAAAAAATCCCTGAAAAAAGTCCATCAGCACCAACATCCTTTGAGGCTCTGATATGTCATGTGGCCAACTGTTAAGCACTGCAAAGTAAACTGAAGCTGAAATATGTAAAAAAGGTGTGTCACAGTGAACCATATCCTTCATGAACACTCATTTTTTACCACAATCTACAATTAATGCAGCAATGTGGCACACTTTATATGGCACTCCTTTCTTTAGCCCACTGAAAACCTTCCTTATCATGAAAGGACTATTTGGTTGTGTTTGGCCTTACAGGCCAAACATTCCCCCTCCTCACCTATATTGAGACCAGTGCCAATTCAAACCATCAGTGAAATCCCACTGTACTGAGTGCTAGGCATTTAAATAGACACTGTCACCTGTCCATTCAGTGAATAGTGATAGCTATCCCCTCTAGCAAGGTATGCTTACCTATCCAGCACTCCCTTGCTGTGTCAGATTTATTATCGGAGCCTATCTGGACAGATGACTTCTTTGCACCCTCCAGAGGATATTGTTCAGACCTGATGATTGGCTGTTTAGGCTACAAAACTGTCACATGCAGGGCTGGTGCTAGACTATTTTGAGCCCTAGACCAGCTACCTGCACTCCCCCCCCCCCCCCCCAAAAAAAAAAAAAAAAAATGTTTACAAACAGGCGAAAATAGTAAAACAACAACAAAACACAAAACTACTAAGTTTCTTTTAATTTGCAAAAATATGTGCCATAAAATGCCAAAGGGACAGTCCAATCCAGCAAAGAGACAGCCTGATTCAGCAAAAAGATATCCAAGTCCAGCAAAGAGACATCCCCATTTAGCAAAGAGACATCCCAATCCAGCAAATAGATATCTCAATTTAGCAAAGAGACAGCTCAATACAGCAAAGACATCCCCATATAGCAAAGAGACAGCCCATTCCAGAAAAGATATTCTAGTCCAGCAAAAATACATCCCCTTTTAGCAAAGAGACATCCCAATCCAGCAAATAGACATAGCCATTTAGGAAAGAGACAGCTCAATGCAGCAAAGAAACATCCTCATAGAAAAGAGATCTCAATCTAGCAAAGAGACAGCCCAATCCAGCAAGGAAACATCCCCAATCTAGCAAAGAGCCCAATCCAGCAAAGAGACAGCCCAATCCAGCAAGGAAACATCCCCAATCTAGCAAAGAGCCCAATCCAGCAAAGAGACATCCCCATATAGCAAAGGGTCAGCCCAATCCAGCAAAGAGACATCCCCAATCCAGCAAAGAGACTGCCCAATCCGGCAAAGAGACTGCCCAATCCGGCAAAGAGACTGCCCAATCCGGCAAAGAGACTGCCCAATCCGGCAAAGAGACTGCCCAATCCGGCAAAGAGACTGCCCAATCCGGCAAAGAGACTGCCCAATCCAGCACAGAAACATCCCCATCCAGCAGCCATGCACTGCTGCTACAGAGTGGGACTGTTTGGCTGTGACACTTGATCAGTGTAGAGTTCTCCCAGTGTGTGATGGATGGCCCTCTCAACCCCTGTGCAGCTGTCTTGGTATGCTTGCCAGTGTTATGAAGGAGAAAGCTTACTGTGTCCCTTCAGTGCAGCTATGCCTACAGTGGCCGGCCTGAGAGGTTCGTGTCCCCTTGCAGGCAGTGCTTCTGGTTTATCACTGAAGCCGTCTCTCCTGCTTTCTGTCTGCACCTCCTAGTATGTTGACGCTGGCCATGCTTTAAGGCATGTCCGTGGAGGCTGTTCCAGTCACCCCCTGCTGAGCCCTGTCCGTGGCTGTGCCCTAGGCAGCAGTGCACCCAAGGTGGCTGCCTAGTGTGCCTAGTGGTAGCGCTGGCCCTATTCACATGCTTCCCAATACTTGTACACTCTGCTCTAATGAAGCAATGGCTCGGATTGACAGGGAAGAGGAATGAGGGAGCATTGATTATAAGGAAGTACTGTCTCTTTACCCAGAAGCTCCTCATATTTTTGTAGCTGAATACCTCCTGTATGTAAAATATAATTACCACAATCTATTTCTATTACAATATAGTATATTACCTTTAATCCCAACTTTCTCTATTATGTTTCTTGCATGGTCTTGGACATTTATTATGTAACGTTTTAACAACATATTGCAAAACTCCCAGTCAGTGTCATTCAGGCTCTTCTTTGACCAGCTTTGCTTGAATTCAATCATCCTCGAATTATTGTAGGCTGCCAGTGTCTGAATGTCTTCCACCTCCATGGAGCCCGAAAAGGTCATTACTTGATCACTTGAGAAATAGAAATTCTGAATGAGTGTTATCATGATAGAGCCTGGGAAAAGAAAATTAAGTTATGTCTGGGTATGTCTCTCAAAATACAATACGGATGACTGATAACCTCATCAAATTCCATCCCTGCCATTGTATCTTCAAACAACAATTTGGACTGACATTGATTTTAATTGGCCACAGCAAACCTTTTGTTAACAACCATTAACAGTTAAAGTGTTACTAAACCCACAACAGTAAAATCAGTCTGTATACGCAGTAATGCATGCTTGTTATACTCACTGTGGAACCTAAAAGGAATAATCCTCCGTATTGTGTAAGAAGGATGTTTGATCCTGTCTTCTCTGATCCTCCCCTTCTTCCACACACCCCAGTCCATCTGCTGATAGAACAGAGACCTGGGGGCAAACTGCACATGCTCAGTTTGGTATGTATTGCCAGAGAGTATTTTTTTTCTTGGGAGAGTGCATGTGATCAGCACAGGGCCAATCAGCGCTGTCGAAACAGAGGATCAGGGGTCCTGCAGCCTCACAGGGGAGAATAAAAACTCCTACAAGCTCTGCTGGACACTGATGAAAGTCACAAGACCGCTCTAACTGCTGATGAGAAAAGGTAATTAGCCGTTTATATTTGCCAAAATAATTGCATTTCCATGTTATGTGTACTGTAGGAGACAAGATATAGCCAATGCAGGGTCATAGGTTTAGTAGCACTTTAAATACCAGTAAACCGGTAAAAATGTACCAACATAAATAGGCAATTGTTTCCAGGATTGGTTCATTGGGTCTCCAATAACCAAGCACCATCCATGTCCCTAGGAGCACCTCAGTTTCTCAAGGACAGTTCCAACTATATATAAACTGTCTATCCTCAAAGGACCCTGGTAGAACCAACACCAACCCTAAAAGGGAAACAGCACCCCACCAGATGAGCCCCTATTCTGTAATAATTGCAAGACTTCTAAAGAACCCTAAATAACACAAACCTTTGAAGACCCCTTAAGCTGCCAACAGATACATCACAATTTGATGATTATCCAATGAGAGTGGGTGGGCAGTACAACTTCTATTTCCAGCTGACCTTTCCAGAATGAAGTCCCAACCTTCGAGTCTTTGAGGTTTGAAGCCCCATGTTGCTAATGTGGGAATTTGCCAAACCAAATTATCTGAAATCATTGCATTACACTTCAAGAAACTGACATCAGTTATGATGACTTTACCAATGTTTAAAGCGTTATTGTGCTCTTCAACTGTATCCACAACATTTTCAGCTAAAGGAAAATTTTAGGGAAAAGCATTGCACTGAAAGTAAGCACTTTACATATTAGATGTTTCTGAATTTTCACCCGTAATTTGTTAGGTTGGTGACAATGTCTTTGTAAACCAAGTCATAAAGTTCACCCCATATAACAGGCGAAACTTCTGTTCTTTACAGGTCATGGCTCGTGCACATATTATTTTCCGAAAAACGATCGTACGATTTGACCATCATTCAGTCGAAAATCAGTAGTTTTTCATGCATTTTCCAACATGACCGATCACCGAAAAGGGGAGGAACCACGAAAATCACCCGGTGCCATTGAACCACTAACAGAGCGAAAATCGGCCGATTATTCTTAGGACTGATTTTCGGTCTAAAAATCGGTCAAATTTCGAACCATGTATGGCCGGCCTTAGACATTCTCAGTGCAGCCTGCCTTGCCTGATCAACTTCCTAGTTTCTCTGTGCACTGGGTTTGCTGTGCAATTCTTGTATTCTGTGTCTGACTTCCTGTGTACCGGCCCTGGCTTCATCTACCATTTTTTCTTGCCTGCAACCTGCCCTGCTTGACTCGTTTCTTGGATCTTCTTCTGTCCCCTGCCATCTGTACCCTGCACATGTGAGTGGTTTCCACATCTCTGGTTGGGTATACCTGGATGGCGTGCCCCTTGTTCCAGCAAGTCCTTCCCCACTATCAGGAGCTCAACTGAAGAAGCAGGCTGGGGCTTAGACTCCAGTGTCACGGTAAAAGGTCAGGTTCAGAGACCAGTTGCTACAGCAGTTGTAAGGCTTACCTGAAACCAGCAGGATTGGTACACCAGCGGCCCACCCTGGGAATGACGCAGGCTCACCTGAGGTGCGGGGTCTAAGCATCCACCGGTCTTCCCCAGAGCTCCTAATGGTGGAGATGGATTTGGCTGCGTGTGAATGCCAGGTCGCAGATCTCAGGATCACCCCACCAGGGAATGAGTAGGCTGGAAACCAAAAGCGGATCAAACAGTTCAGGGATCAAACAGAAGCGGAGTCAGTCACAAGCCAAGGGTCGGTCACCAATGGTAGTAGATAGGATGAGGCAGAATCGTAGTCAGCAGCAAGCCAAAGGTCGGTAACGTAGATGAAGACAGCAGCAGGAACAGTAAGCAGGATATTGGCTGGTAAGGCACAATAATCTGGCAACCAGGAAGTGCAGAGACATGGCTTTTATAGGAAGTTCATGGGAGGAGCAAGGAGTTCAAGGTTCAAGACAAAACAGCGAAAGGCAGGATCATCCAAAGAATTGTCAAGGTAGCTGTCCAGCATTCCAGGTGGCTCAGTGAGAAGAAACACTGTCTCTCACCGCAGAAGGCCCAGGTTCGATTCCAGGCTCTGACAGTACTCCCCTCCTCACAGGACGTCCCCTGGATGTCTTAGGACCAGGCTTGTGGGGAAACCTCTGGTGGAATTCTCTTGTTAGTCTAGGAGCATGAACATCTTCCTCAGGCTCCCAAGAATTTTCCTCTAGCCCATATCCTTCCCATTGGACCAGATATTGCAACTTTCCTCTAAACATCCTAGAATCAAGAATCTTCTCCACCACATATTCTTCTTCACCCTGTACCTCAACAGGTGGAGGAGGTGGAAGAATTCTTCCAGAGAAAGGATTTTCATGAAATGATTTGAAAAGCGATACATGAAAAACCGGGTGAATCTTCATACTGTCAGGAAGTTTTAAGCGAAAGGTAACTAGGTTGATCTGAGCAGAAATCTGAAAAGGACCAACAAACTTTTGACCTAACTTAGCAGATGGCACATGCACCTTCAGATTCTTCGTTGATAACCAAACTTTGTCACCCACATGAAACGTAGGAAGTGCTCTCCGGTGTCTGTCAGCAGCCTTTTTGTAATATTCCTGAGCTTCCCTCAAAGTCTCAATCAATTTCTCCTGAATCTCCTGCAATGTAGTTAGTCTGTTGGTAACAGCAGGAATTGGAGTTGTGATAGGGAGATCAGGAATAAAAACTGGATGATAACTGTTGTTTAAGTAAAAGGGGCTTTGAGAGGTGGAACTATGTTTAGAATTGTTGTATGCAAACTCTGCAGTGGGAAGACAGTCCACCCAGTCATCCTGAAGATAAGTGACAAAGCATCGAAGATACTGCTCCATTGTTTGATTAGTTCTCTCAGTCTGACCATTAGACTGGGGATTAAAAGCAGAGGACAGATTGATTGTAACACCCAAGGCTGAGCAAAAGCTTTTCCAAAATTTCGAAGTAAACTGCACACCTCTGTCAGACACCACATCATCAGGGATTCCATGCAGTTTAAATACTTCTCGAACCATTAGTTCTGCAGTCTGTTCAGCAGTGGGCACCCCCTTCACTGGAACAAAATGGGCCATCTTTGTGAGACAATCAACCACCACCAAAATGGTGGTCATTTCTTTTGAGGGAGGTAAATCTACCACAAAATCCATAGAAATAGACCCCCATGGTCTCGATGGAACAGGGAGTGGCTGAAGCAACCCCAAAGGAGAGGCTCGGGGAGTTTTATTGCGTGCACAGGTCAAGCATGAGGCCACATAGCGTTTGACATCCTTCTTGTACCCCGGCCACCAAAAGGACCGTGACAAAAGCTCTTCGGTCTTAGTAACTCCAAAATGCCCAGCAAGTTTGGAATCATGAACCAACTTGAGAGCTTCCACCCGAACAGATTCAGGTACATAAAGATGATGTCCTTGAACCCAAAAGCCATTTTTGTACACCAGGTTCATGTCCCTAGGAGGATCATTGAGAAGTGGGTCATTCTCATACCCCTCTTTGAGAAGACTCAAGAATGTCTTTGCACTTGTGGCCCCTAGGAAGTTCTTTTGTGTTAGGATGGAATATTCGGAGTTGCCCTCCAGGAGAGGCTCGGACAGCATCCTTGATAAGGCATCGGCCTTACCATTCCTCGATCCCGGTCGATATGATATAACAAAATTAAATCTGGAAAAGAATAGAGACCAGCGAGCTTGTCTAGAAGACAATCTCTTGGCCGGATGAATAAATTCCAGATTTTTATGGTCTGTGAGAACAGTTACAGGATGATTAGCTCCTTCTAGCAGATGCCTCCATTCAGAAAAGGCTTCCTTAATTGCCAGTAGCTCTTTATTCCCAATGTCGTAATTTCTTTCAGCTGAGGACATCAAACGGGAGAAGAAGGCACAAGGATGAAGCTGCATCTTTTCACCACTTCGCTGAGACAGGATCGCTCCCACGGCAGAATTGGAGGCATCCACTTCCACTGTAAAGGGTAGTTCAGGATCTGGATGTACCAAAATTGGTGCAGAAGTGAAAAGAGTTTTTAGTTTTTCAAACGCAGCTTGTGCCTCAGAGGTCCACACAAAGGGTACCCCTTTCTTTGTAAGCTGTGTGATTGGAGCTATCACTTTAGAAAAGTTTCTTATAAATTTTCTGTAAAAGTTGGCAAACCCAGCGAAACGTTGAATCTCCTTAACATTTCCAGGTGCTGACCAATCTACCACTGCTTTGATTTTCTCAGGGTCCATGCTCACACCCTCTGGAGAAATGATATAGCCTAAAAAAAACTGGATCTGGGTTTGTTCAAACTCACATTTTTCCAATTTAATGTGGAGTCTATTCTTCCTTAATCTTTCAAAGACTGTGCAAACATGTTTGCGGTGCTCCTCTCAATTATTGGAAAAGATAAGGATATCATCTAGATAGGCAATCACAAATTGGTCCAGCAGATCACGAAAAACATCATTGACAAAGTGTTGAAATGTTGCAGGGGCATTGCAAAGTCCAAACGGCATCACCAAGGACTCGAAATGCCCATACCTAGTTCTGAAGGCAGTCTTCCATTCGTCTCCTTGACGAATGCGGACAAGGTTATATGCCCCTCGTAGATCAAGCTTAGTAAAGATCTTGGCAGAGCGAAGTCTTTCCAACATTTCAGAGATCAAAGGTAATGGATAGCGGTTTTTAATAGTAATTTTATTCATGTCTCTGTAGTCAATGCATGGACGCAAGGTGGAGTCTCTCTTTTCAACGAAGAACAGGGCTGCCCCCGCTGGAGAAGTTGTCTAATAAAGCCCTTCTCCAAATTCACATCGATCCACACCCTGAGTACTTTTAATTCAGGTTCCGACAGATTGAAGAGGCGGCCAAAAGGTATTTCTGCCCCTGGGAGCAGCTCAATGGGGCAATCATATGGGCGATGAGGAGGTAATAGATCTGCATTCTTCTTGTCACAGACATCCCGGAACTCATGGTAATGTGTGGGCAAGTTGTCATATGACTGGGTAGCCACTATATCACCTTGCGCTTCCTTGGTCGGTGATGAACTTGGGCAGCAAGGTTTCTTGCAATGTTTTTCACAGTGGGAGGACGTCAAATCTATAGTCCGTGCTCCCCAGTTGATGGAAGGATTGTGAGTGGAGAACCAAGGAATGCCCAGGATGATGGGAAACTTGGGTGATGTAATCAGCTGAAAGTTGATGGTCTCACAATGGTCAGCCTCAAACAACAGTTTCAGGGGGACCGTTTTATGGGTAACAGGTCCTGAAGTTAAGGGTGACCCATCAACTGTCTCCATATCAATAGGGGTAAATGTGTCTCTTGCTTCAATATTATTGCTGTTGGCAAACTCTATATCCATAAAGTTCCCCCCCCGCCCCAGAGTCCAGCATAGCAGAGCAGGAGATTTCATGGCCCTCAAATACAAGTTTAATAGAGATAACAAAGTGAGAAAGTAGGGAGTTCACTTTATTCTCTTCAGAAATCAGTGGGGAGACAGACTGGCTTATAGAGTTTATGTGTTCAGGCTCAATCACATCAATAGTTCTTTTAACCTTGTTAGGACAATTAATTGCATAATGACCAGAATCCCCACAATAAAGACATACATTCTCTGAACGTCTTCTCTCTTTCTCCTGAATGGAGATGGATCTCTTGATTGCATCAACCTGCATAGGCTCAGGAGTGTTAGAACCCAGAGAGACTCTTGAATCCTGCTGAACAAACGGACTAGCAGAGAGATGCATGCCCCTATTACTTCCAAGTATTCCCAGCTTCTCCTTTCTGTAAGTCTTTGATCGATTCGGATACACAATTGGATGAATTCCTCAAGATCATTAGGAGTATCACCTCTGGCAAGCTCATCCTTTACCTGTTCAGAAAGTCCTTGGCGGAACTGGCTCTTTTGTGCTGCTGGGTTCCAAGTGGTATCTACAACCCAACTTCTGAACTCGGCTGTGTATTCAGCGACCGAGCGTCTACCCTGCCTTAGACTATGTAATTTTGCTTCGGCAGAAGCACAACGGTTGGGATCATCAAAAACCTGATTCATCGCGGTCAAAAAAGGTACCAAAATTATTTAGAATGCCATGGTTTTGCTCTATATAAGGGGAGGCCCAAGCTAAAGCTTCCCCAGTAAGAAGCCCAATAATAAACATTACCTTCTTTTTCTCTGAAGGAAATGCAGCAGGGTACATTTGAAAATATATGCGACATTGATTAAGGAAACCCCTGTATTGGCGGCGGTCTCCATTAAACTTAGATGGTTGGGGCTGGGGCATATGTGAGCTAGGATCATCACGGTTCAGCAGTTGCCTCTGCAGAGCCTGAATCTCTCCCTGTTGCCTATCCACAATGCTTTCCAGTTTGGCAACTTTTTCCTGATGGGTAACCCCAAATTCCTGCAGCTCAGCAATTTGCTGCCTAAGAGGATTCACAACACTTGCTATAGCGGCCTCCATGTTTGGGCCAGATTATTCTGTCACGGTATAAGGTCAGGTTCAGAGACCAGTTGCTACAGCAGTTGTAAGGCTTACCTGAAACCAGCAGGATTGGTACACCAGCGGCCCACCCTGGGAATGACGCAGGCTCACCTGAGGTGCGGGGTCTAAGCATCCACTGGTCTTCCCCAGAGCTCCTAATGGTGGAGATGGATTTGGCTGCGTGTGAATGCCAGGTCGCAGATCTCAGGATCACCCCACCAGGGAATGAGTAGGCTGGAAACCAAAAGCGGATCAAACAGTTCAGGGATCAAACAGAAGCGGAGTCAGTCACAAGCCAAGGGTCGGTCACCAATGGTAGTAGATAGGATGAGGCAGAATCGTAGTCAGCAGCAAGCCAAAGGTCGGTAACATAGATGAAGCCAGCAGCAGGAACAGTAAGCAGGATATTGGCTGGTAAGGCACAATAATCTGGCAACTAGGAAGTGCAGAGACATGGCTTTTATAGGAAGTTCATGGGAGGAGCAAGGAGTTCAAGGTTCAAGACAAAACAGGGCAAAGGCAGGATCATCCAAAGAATTGTCAAGGGAGCTGTCCAGCATTCCAGGTGGCTCAGTCAGAAGAAACACTGTCTCTCACTGCAGAAGGCCCAGGTTCAATTCCAGGCTCTGACACACAGCCTGGGGAACCCTGGGTTGGCTTTCCACAAGAACTCACTACCACTAAAATCTGACAGAACCTGCACAGGAAATGTTTACATGCTTGCCTTCCATAAGATACAAGATGTATACAGCAGAATGTATTGAAAAAAATGCTTTTGCTCTGATCCCTACCTGCTGCAAGTATTCTACTCGTCCATGTTTGTAGAATACTTGGTCTCCCCCCGGCTGCTGTGGTTCTTCCCATTCACTCATATGTCACTACAGAATGTATGAGCTGGCTGGAGGAACCACAGTGACCGGCAAGGGAGCAAGTACAGGCTATGCAGACCAATTTGATGCAGTGTGCAACATATGGTCTGAGCACTGACAGGCTGACCCCCCACCTCTTCAACCTTGGCAGCACTCATATGTCTATTTCCCAAAGACAACCTCTGGATATGACGCTGAGGACATGCACTCAACTTCTTTGGTCGACCATGGTGAGGCCTGTTCTGAGAGGTACCTGTCCTGTGAAAGCACTGTATGGTCTTGGCCACTGTGCTGAAGCTCAGTTTCAAGGTCTTGGCAATTTTCTTATAGCCTAGGCCATTATTATGTAGAGCAACAATCCTTTTTTTCAGATCGTCAGATAGTACTTTGCATGAGGTGCCATGTTGAACTTCATGTTGGTGCCATGTTGAACTTGACCAGTAAGAGAGACTGAGAGCGATAACACCAAATGTAACACACCTGCTCCCCATTCACACCTGAGACCTTGTAACACTAATGAGTCACATGACACCGGGGAGGAGAAATGGCTAATTGGGCCCGATTTGGACATTTTGACTTAGGGGTGTACTCACTTTTGTTACCAGCGGTTTAGACATTAATGGCTGTGTGTTGAGTTATTTTGAGTGGACAGCAAATTTACATGTTATACAAGCTGTACACTCACTACGTCACATTGTAGCAAAGTGTCATTTCTTCAGTGTTGTCACATGAAAAGATAGAATAAAATATTTACAAAAACGTGAGGGGTATACTCATTTCTTTAAGATACTGTATGTACAGTATATAAACACTTTCTTTTTACAGATATCCTATTTTGAGAAAATGACCCTGTGTGTAAGGAGGAACAGATAAAGAAAACCAGTGTTGGTGTGTGAGTGTGCGCATGACTGCCCATACCTCTGTGCATAGGGAAAATGCTGGATGTGCAATAACGAGTAGGTGCAAACATTAGCAAAAGTGCTTGTAGGCAGGCTGCCTATGAGTAGTTAGTTGCTGTCATGGCCAGAAGGGATCGGGTTAATACCTTTTATTGCTGTTGCCTGAGTTTGTCTGCGTAGTCTTCCTGGGCCTGACCCACTGGTCCTGTGCAATTATAAAAGGGACAGGGGTCTGTTTTCAAGAGCTTCAGCTTTTTACAGAATTCAGCCTAGCCTTGCCGAACCATGGAGTTTCAAAAATATGCTACCAGAAGACGCCGACTCATCGGGGCACCAGCATTTTGGATACTGCCAATGTGAACTTACCAATTATGGTAATCATACTTGTGCAGGTATACTAGGGCAGCTGCTATATTTAGGGTTAGTTAGGGAAAAGATTTTGGCTGTCAATCTGTTGCACGGAAGATTTTACAATAAAGCTTTGAAACGTTATTCTGCTTGGTCTGAAGTTATTCAAGTGTATGAAAGTAACTCACACTCTACTTATAGTCTGCAGTTTAGGTCAGTTAAAACACATTGGGCTATGAAGACAGCAAGTGGTTACAAAGGGTAACAAAGGTCTAGCAAGCAGCCTGTCGTGAAGCTTTAGCTTGCTTTTTATGTCACTCCTATGTAACAAATAAAGTCTGTGTGAGGATTTTGGAGTTGCTGGCTCCTTCCATTACTTTATATTGCATCCAGTGGACTTAAGAGCCACAGCACTCGCATTTGGATTCCACCATTTAAATTAGGGTGTGTTCTCTTTTGAGAGCACTGCTTTTGCCTTTATTGTCTGGCGTGAAGCGTGTGGCTGTGAAAGGTGGAACATCCTCTTGCATTGAGGGAGTTGTTGTCGGCAATATCTCCTCTGCCGGACTGTTTCCCATAGCAATGGGAGCAGAGCAGCACACAGAGGTATCTGGCCTGTGCACAGGTATGTAAGAGGAAGAGTTAAGTGAATGCACGCATGGAGTCCATGCTAGGTGCATGGTGGGACCCCATTCTGCTACTGGTAGTGAAGTAGCGGGAGTAAGTTGAACAAGTGGAGTGGACATAGGCTCAGGGTGTCCCTCCTAATTGCAGCAGCGATAGTAGTGGTATACATTAACAAGGAGAGAAAGAAAGTTCACTGAAGCCCAGTTTATTGCTCTAGTGTACACTATCTCTTAAGTCGGAGGTCCACGTTAAGGTTGAGGCATCCCTGAAAGCAAATTCCACCTTAGCAAAAATACTTCCTGATAGACCTGAGGTCATTTTCAGAAAAAGCACCACTTTGAGAGATAAAATAGCTCCTAACGTCGTTACTCTGCCAACTCCAGCCCCCACATTATTTAACTACACTGGTTTTTACCCCTGTAACAAATGCATAGCATGCAAGTGTGATGGCAGAAGAAAAAGAAGGATTGACACTTTCACTTCTAATCAAACTCATAAAGTGCACAAAATTGATACGTTTATCTGCTGTAACAGCAGGTATGTAGTGTACTTATTAGAGTGCCCTTGTTCCAAGCAATATGTGGGGTGAACTACGCGGAGACTGAGAGATCGTCTCCGGGAACATATCAACAATAGTAGTAGGGGGTATAAGGAACATTCTTTATCCCTACACTACAGACGATGCCACAATAGGGATCCTACTAGCTTAAAATTTACGGGCATCGATATTGTCACCCCACACTGGCAAGGAACATACAAAACCAGGGCTGTCTCTCAACTTGAGACCAAGTATATATATGAATTAGATACGTTCCATCCAGTTGGGCTTAATATCGAACTGGATGTGAATTGCTTTATTAATAATAGCTGAATTCCTTCTATGGTATAGTGTGTTTTTATTTATGATACTATTTTATCTTTATGTTACCTTTTTTGACCCTTTATTATGTGATTTTGATAAGCGTATGGTGAATCTTGCCTATGTAAGAATATATTAAAATTAAATTTGATACTTGTTGATGGGACTCACACCCCAGTATATATTAGGAGGTGTGAAAAAAGTTTTCATTCATATATCATTTTATATTATTGATTATGTATAGATATAGTTTATCATGATCATGTTTTATTTTAAAGATTGATCACCCCACCTTTAGTACACACAATATTGAAGGATGTTGATCATGTTTGCCAATTTTACCAGGTGGCCATTTTCCCCTGTTTTTATACGTTTATCTCATGCAATTTTTCATGCATTTTTTTCATGCGTTTTTGAATAAATATGTTTTATAATTTTAGTACGAAAAATCTTTTTTTTATATATAAAGGATTTTTTATATAATTTTCACTAATAAACGACTTGTATATATTTTTAATACGAAATTCGGATTTTAATTGATATTACGTTTATTTTATGTTTAGCAGTGGATTGATTGAGGACATTTGTGACATACTTTTTGATGCGGATGGTACCTGCATTTTTGAAAATACCCTTGTTTATGGCTGTGCATATAAAGTTGCTCAATTCCCCTCTCTTGAGCAACATAAACAGGGATTATGTCCAGACATTTCGTAGATTAATCACGTTTACAGCACTATATGCTGTAGCTTGAAATACCCGATTTTGGGTGAGCATTTCAATATACTGCAGGAGATTTGCCACTGCCTGTCATTATAATGTTGATTGCAATTTGCCCCTGGTAAAATGGCACCGCACATGTGCAGTTCACAATCGCAGACAAAATGGCCACCGTAATGCACATGTGCCAGATACTATATAAATTAAACGGCGCTGCTGTCATGATGGTCCTTGCTCTACCTCAGAAGAAGTGCGTGCACACGAAATGCGTCAGAAGGAGCCTGTGGACGTCGTTGACACTACGCCGCCAGTGCCATTGATGGAATGGCACACAGAAAGGTACCCCATGTGCAGGAGAGTGATCTCAGACAAGGTGCCTAGTGTAGTCCAGAAGAACCCATCCTGGGGGTAGTTCTCTAATGTGACCAAGACTTGATGCCAAATGCAGAGGGAAACATGCAGGAAGTCCTACCTACTTACTACCCCCCAGCTGGCCAGCCAGCCCCTACATGCTCAGCACTGGTATTGGCACCCAGTGGCCTGTATAAATTAAAGCACTACAGTAGGACATTTATGAGTGGTCTTCAGCTTGCTCCTTTTTATGTTAAACCTGATCTGCTGATTTTGCCTTGCCATGTATAACCTGGTATGCTTCCTGACCTGCCTCTGAAATGTTGCGTCTTTGTTGTGACCTCGACCTGCCATCTGGACTCTGCTTACTACCTTCTCTCTTGTACCTTGTTTGCCTAGCTGTTACTGACTTTGGCTTGTTTCCCGAACTCTGTCTTTACCTTCTAGTTTGGTACTATGCTGCCTGGCTCTTCCTGACATTGGTTTGTGACAAGACTCTTCCTCTGAACTTGTCCACCCTGGGCAAGGGCCTTGACCTAGTTCCCGTAACTTGTTTTGATACCATGGCTGTCCTATGCTTGGAACCTGCTCTGTGATCCCCAGTTCTCTGCTCTACATATCTGACAGGAACACAGATTCAGTAGAACCTACAACTCCACAACTCATGCCACGCTTTGCCTTCTCACTCTCTATCACCACCTTCAGCAGTGTTGGGCAGGAGGTGCAAGAGGAGCCTCCCCATCTACTCAGTCTCTACCAAGTATGCAATACTGTGGTGACAGGGTCCCTTTAAAAAGTAGCTCCACTTTGGCTGAGAAAAATCCAAACCCCTTTGGGTGAACCATGAATATTGTAAGGATTTTAACAAACTTTGTTGTAGAATCCTATCTGTTTCTGATCTGAAGAAAATGGTTTTTGTTGTGTGCAGAGTGAATCTGAATGAGAGTGACATTTTCATTATTATTGATGCACTTGGAGTGTTCTGATGAGGAAAGTTGCAAAAGTCTGCATCCCGTTAGAAGTGAACAACCCTTTGAGAGTATCTTGCCAAACCAACAATTACATTTTTGTTCCAAAGGATGCCTAAAATATGACTTGTTTCTTAGTGCAGACTTCTGGGGGTGTTCTGTACACCAAATATGTATGGAACTCCTCCAGGTTGCCATGTTGCATTGAATTGTACAGAGAATTACAGCACTGTAGATTAAAAAACTTTTAATAACATTCACTTGCAATATGATTTGTGTAGCAATTGTATTATGCTATAGTAGTTATTTTTTTCCCACGAAGGTGGAGTTACCCTTTAATGTTGGAGGTTAATTTTACATATACAGTACTTCCAAAGCATCTCTCACAGCCCACTTTCACCACTTCCACAAATACAGTATTATTTGGAGCTAAGTACCTCATACTGGAAAAAAGGGGGAAACTGAAACTCCATTTTACTTCCTGTATGTGTCTTTTGCAATAACTATATGATTTACCAGAAGCAAGCAAATTAGAGACATTAATAGTTAGGGTTTATGTACACTGTACAAAAAATCCTTCAAAACCATGTAGAGTAGAGTATATAGCAGAGTGTGCATACTCGCAAAGCCTTGAAAGAGTATTCATACCTCTTGAAATTTTCCACATTTTGTCATGTTACAACCATGTACAAAATGTAAATGTATTTTATTGGGATTTTATGTGATAGACCAACACAAACTGGCACACAATTGGGAAGTGGAAGGAAAATGATAAATGGTTTGCAACTTTTTTTACAAATAAATATTTGAAAAGTGTGGCATGCATTTGTATTCAGCCCCCCGGAGTCAATACTTTGTAGAACCACCTTCCAATGCAATTACAGCTGCAAGTCTTTTTGGGAATGTCTCTACCAGCTTCACCAGAGTGAAATTTTTGCCCATTCTTCTTTGCAAAATAGCTCAAGCTCTGTCAGATTGGATAGAGAGCGTCTGTGAACAGCAATTTTCAAGTCTTTCCTCAGATTCTCAATTAGATTTAGGTCTGGACTGTGACTGGGTCATTCTAACACATGAATACGCTTTGGTCTAAACCATTCCATTGTAGCTCTGGTTGTATGTTTAGGGTCGTTGTCCTGCTGGAAGGTGAACCTCCCCCCCTGTCTCAAGTGTTTTGCAGATTCTAACAAGTTTTCTTCTAATATTTCCCAGTATTTGGCTTAATCCATCTTCCCATCAACTCTGACCAGCTTCCCTGTCCCTGCTGAAGTAATTCATTACCACAACATGATGCTGCCACCACCATGGTTCACAGTGGGGATGGTGTGTTCAGGGTGATGTGCAGTGTTAGTTTTCTGCTACACATAGCGTTTTGCTTTTAGGCCAAAAAGTTAAATTTTGGTCTCATCTGACTAGAGCACCTTCTTCCACATGTTTGCTGTGCTCCTCACATGGCTTTTCACAAACTGCAAACGAGACTTATTTATTTTATTTATTTATTTTAGGTACTTATATAGCGCCGTCAATTTACGCAGTGCTTTACATATATATTGTACATTCACATAAGTCCCTAACCCTCAAGGGGCGTACAATCTAAGGTCCCTAACTTACATTCATACATACACATACTAGGGACAATTAAGACAGGAGCCAATTCACCTACCAGCACATCTCTTATGGCTTTCTTTCAACAATGGCTTTCTTCTTGCCACTCTTCCATAAAGGTCAGATTTGTGGAGTGCACTGATAATAATTGTCCAGTGGACAGATTCTCCCACCTGAGCTGTGGATCTCTGCAGCTCCTCCAGTGTTACCATGGGCCTGTTGGCTGCTTCTCTGATTAATGCTCTCATTGCCCGGCCTGTCAGTTTAGGTGGACAGCCATGTCTTTGGTAGGTTTGCAGTTGTGTCATACGCTTTCCATTTTCAGAAGATGGATTTTTTTATAACCTAACCCTGCTTTTAACTTCTCCACAACTTTATCCTTAACTTGTCTGGCGTGTTCCTTGGCCTTCATAATGCTGGGTGTTCACTAATGTTCTCTAACAAACCTCTGAGGGCTTCACAGAACAGCTGTATTTATTCTGAGATTAAATTACACACAGGTGAACTCTATTTACTAATTAAGTGACGTGTGAAGGCAATTAGTTGCACTAGATTTTAGTTAGGAGTATCAGAGTAAAAGGGGCTGAATACAAAGGCACGCCACTCTTTTCAGATATATATTTGTAAAAAATTTTGAAAACCATTTATCATTTTCCTTCCACTTCACAATTATGTGCCACTTTGTGTTGGTCTATCACATAAAATCCCAATAAAATACATTTACGTTTTTGGTTGTAACATGACAAAATGTGGAAAATGTCAAGGGGTATGAATACCTTTTCAAGGTACTGTATGTGTAGAGTAAAATATACCTGGCTGATCCTAGCTTCAGCTGTCCCTCCCATCTTCTCTGTGTTCCCCCCACTGCAGGCTGAGATTGTGTAGACCAGCTTGTGTCTTCCACAAAGCATTCTCCAATTTCAGTTCCCATCTGTAATGCCTATGAAATGTGTTGGCCTTGGACCCTTTGATTCTTGGGTAACTTTTACAATAAAGCATTGTTGCCAAAATGCCAGGAGCATGAGAGGTGACTAATGTCATTTCTCTAACCCAAGGGAACAGAGTCACAAGATATTCTGCTGAGAGCAAGATAAAAACTTGTTTATGGAATTGAACGTGTTTATGACATCTAGTAACATCACATTAGAAGATAAAAACCTGTTTAAAGACGTCTACTTGCTTGAGAAGTTAGAAATCTTTACGTTTAGGGTAGATGAGAAGCAGTTTGGGGTAGATGAAAAGAAGTTTAGGGTAGATAAGAAGCAAAAGTGTGACTTTTCAGATAATGATGTGGGATCAATATGGTGGTTGAGCGTGACTCTGTTATCCTCGCGGAACCTTTCTGCTAGCTCCTCCTGTGGTGGGTATGGCGCCCGCTCACTATTGGAAAGCTTCCAGAAAAATGGTTTACAAGCCGGGAGTCCAAGAGAGATAGATTAGGAAGCCATTCCATGCATGAGGGGACGCTCTGATGCTGGGATTTTTGCCAAGGCTATATGGGCTCATCAACTGGTCACGCTTACAGCTTCCCCATGACCCCCTGGGCAGTATGGTTCTGATGGAGTTTGTTCCTTCCATCTTCTAACATAGCTTTGGTAATGTATTAATTCTATGCTGTGATGCTGTCAAATGATATGTCCATTTCATGCTGTAATGCTCACATTATTATTGGTGTTTGTTATTATGCAGATTGTGATGATATATCCTCCTGTGTGTTGTGTGATAATAAAGGTGGAAGTTTTGACAGTGCGAGAATATTGCATTTGGATTCTGTTATTTCTTGGAGTGCCAAGTGAATGCTATGATGTGCCAGGGCAGTTATTCATTGGGTAGTGGGTCTTTCACATTGCGTAGAATATGTAATGGCATAAATGCTGATTAACCACAAGCCTACAGGGCACTTATACCCCCTTCCTGCCCAGGCCAATTTCCAGCTCTCAGCTCTGTCACACTTTGACAATTGCGCGCTCATGCAACACTGTACCCATATGAAATTTTTATCATTTTTTGTGACAGATAGAGCTTTATTTTGGTGGTATTTAATCAACTCTGGGTTTTTTATTTTTTCTTAAACAAATCAAAAACCACTGAAAGTTTTTTGGTATAAAATTTTGTAAATAAGTGATTTTTCTCCTTCGCTGATGTGCGCTAATGAGGCTGCAGTGATGGGCACTGATAGGCTGCACTGAGGGACACTGATAGGTGGCACTGATATATGGCACTGATATATGGCACTGACTGGCACTGTTAGGCGGCACTGACTGGCACTGATACGCACCGATAGGCGTCACTGACTGGCACTGATTGGCATTGATAGGTGGCACTGACTGGCACTGATGGGTGACACTGACAGGCAGCTCAGATGGGCACTGATATGTGGCATTGATGTGGCACTGATGAGCACTGACATCTGGCACTGATGGACACTGACAGGTGGCACTGCTGGGGCTACACTGATCATCAGGGCACACTGATCATCAGTGCTCTGAAGATCAGTGCATATGTCCCCTCCGAGGAATGCCGATTACCGGCTCCCCTCTCCTCTCGAGCTGTCAGCGTGACAGCTCGAGAGGAGAGAAATGCAGATAACCGGCATTTCCCTGTTTACATGTGATCAGCTGTGATTGGACACAGCTGATCACATGACCGAGCTGACATCTTCGGCTCTTTCTGTGGATCGGTGATCCGCTGTGTCCGCTGTGTCCACCGCTGATCGCCACGCTGCGCGCTTCCTGAGCCACGCATGTGTGGTGAGAATGGGAGGACGTCATATGATGTCCTCCCAGAACGAGAGAACCACCTTGCGCCCATCATATTATATGGCAGGCGGGAGGTGGTTAAACGTACCTGTGTGTGACTACCTGTTGATTGTGTGCGTGTGACTTGCTTTTATTTATTGCACCCAGCATTTGCCGTTACACCATCTAAGCTCCTCATTTCCTCCTTGGACATTCCCCTACCTACTTCTTATTCTATGTCCTCCTATTGCTAAACACTATGGGGGCGGGATATAGTATGTTGATTACATTCACTAAGAAACTCACAAAAAACTTAGTTTTAATATAAATCAGTATTTAATATATAAAATGTAATTGCCAATTCCTGTGAAGTAAAAAAAAGACCCTTGGATGCAGATGCCATCTGAACAAAAAGCTAGTGTCAATCATCTTTGACTCCGCATACATCATGTTAAAGCACAAAATATACATATTTGATGTTTAACCACTTAAGGACCCCACCCCGTAAAGTACTGGTACGTCGCTGCTCGCGTTCGGGTTTAGGGTGCATGCACATGTGCCCCCTTCCCCCAACACTGTGCACAGCGGGAATCTGTCAACAAGTCCCGACCAATGGCCAGGACCTGCTGTCGGCTGTGTCCAATCACAGCCCAGAGCCTTGTGTTGGCAATCAAAACAGGGCTCTGTACAGAGGAAGTTATCTCTCTGTTTCTTATTCCTGCAGAGCAGTTAGTGTCAGTTAGTGTCAGACTGCCCGCCACACTACCACAGTCCCACTATAAGTGGCTAATCACCATAATTGTTATGAAAATAAAATTTCAATATATACAGTGCATCCAGAAAGTATTCACAGCTCTTAACTTTTGCTACATTTTGTTATGTTACAGCCTTATTCCAAAATGGATTAAATTCATTTTTTCCTCAACATTCTACAAACAATACCCCATAATGACAACGTGAAAGAAGTTCATTTTGAAATCTTTGCAATTTATTAAAAATAAAAAAGGAAAAAGAAACACATGTACATAAGTATTCACAGCCTTTGCTCAATACTTTGTTGAAGCCCCTTTAGCACCAATTACAGCCTTAAGTCGTTTTGAGTATGATGCTACAAGCTTGGCACACGTATTTTTGGGCAATTTTTCCCATTCTTCCTTGCAGTACCTCCTAAGCTCCATCAGGTTGGATGGGGGTCGGTGCACAGCCATTTTCAGATCTCTCCAAAGATGTTCAATCAGGTGCAAGTTTGGGCTCTGGCTGGGCTACTCCAGGACATTTACAGAGTTGGCCTGTAGCCACTCCTTTGTTACGTGGGCTGTGTGCTTAGGGTCATTTTCCTGTTGAAAGATGAACCTTCTCCCCAGCCTAAGGTCCAGAGCGCTCTGGAACAGGTTTTCATTAAGGATGTTTCTGTACATTGCTGCATTCATCTTTTCTTCAATCCTGACTAGTTTTCCAGTTCCTGCCACGGAAAAACATCCCCACAGCATGATGCTGCCACCACCATACTTCACTGTGGGGATGGTATTGGCCAGGTGGTGAGCGGTGCCTGGTATCCTCCAGACATGACACTTGGCATTCAGGCCAAAGAGTTTAATCTTTGTTTCATCAGACCAGAGAGTTTTGTTTCTCATGGTCTGAAAGTCCCTTAGGTGCCTTTTGACAAACTCCATGCAGGCTACCGTTTGCCTTTTACTGAGGAGTGGCTTCCGTCTGACCACTCTACCATACAGGCCTGATTGGTGGAATGCTGCAGAGATGGTTGTTCTTCCGGAAACTTCTCCTCTCTCCACAGAGAAATGCTAGAGCTCTTTCAGAGTGATAATCGGGTGCTTGGTTACCTCCCTGGCTAAGGCCCTTCTCCCTCGATAGCTCATTTTGGCTGGGCAGCCCACTCTAGGAAGATTCCTGGTGTTTCCAAACTTTTTCCATTTACAGATGATGGAGGCCACTGTGCTCATTGGGACCTTCAAAGCTGCAGAAATGTTTCTGTACCCTTCCCCAGATCTGTGCCTTGATACAATTCTGTCTCGGAGGTCTACGGACAATTGCTTGGACTTCATGGCTTGGTTTATGCTCCAACATGGCCCATAACTGTGAGATCTTATATAGACAGGTTTATGCCTTTCCTAATCATGTCCAATCAACTGAATTTCCCACAGGTGGAGTCCAATCAAGCTGTGGAAACATCTCAAGGATGATCAGGGGTAACAGGATGCACCAGAGCTTAAGGGCTCGTTCACACTTGACTGTTTTACCAATGCTTGCCAAACGCCCCTATAGCGTTTGGCAAGCGTTGGTCCGGCGTTTGTGGAGCGTTTTTTAACGCTCGGCAAACACTCCACAAACGCCGCATGCGCGGTTTAGCGGCGTTTGCTAGACGTTTGCCGAGCGTTAAAAATGCCCCACAAACGCCTATAATGAAGTTTGAATGGTGTTACCGCTACGCAAACGCCCCACAACCACGTCGCAACCACACCGCAAACGCTGGCCGGGCGTTTGCGGAGCGGCACCATAGACTAGAATAGGAAGCTTCAGTGCCTCCTGACTCGACCAGAGGCATCTGTTTTGCCGCGACGCTAATGCTCCCGTTAGAACAGCACCATGTGCTGCAATGTGCAGAATTGTCCAAGGCATTTGGGAAGCAGTAAAAACGCTTCCCAAATGCCTCTCTGCCGCCTGCACACAACGCTAGTGTGAACGTAGCCTAATTTTGAGTGTCATGGCAAAGGCTGTGAATACTTATGTACATGTGATTTTTTTCATTTTTTATTTTTAATAAATTGCAAAGATTTCAAAACAAATTTCTTCCACATTGTCTTTATGGGGTATTGTTTGTAAAATGTTGAGGAAAAATAATTTAATCCATTTTGAAATAAGGATGCCACATAACAAAATGTGGCAAAAGTTAAGAGCTGTGATTTACTGCTGCTGTGTGAGAGATAACTTCACAGTCAGCAATGTGTTCCTGCTTCTAAATTCTAAGGACTCATAAAAGGAAAATTGTGTGTCCATCAAAATACAGGTAAATAGCAAACACTAGAGAGGTCTAAGGCCCCTTTCACACAGGGCGGACCCATCAGCGGATCCACTTGCTCAGCGGGGGATCTCTCCACTGATCCCTGCTGAGCAAGCAGATGACAGGTCTGTGTTCGCTCTGCTACTGTAGAGTGGACACACACAGCCCACTGTCCTCTATGGTGGTTGAATGGAAATGAACCGCCTCTTTGAACCTCAGTAAGCTCTGACATGACTCCGTATTACTAGCAGCGCACGCAATGAATGACGGAATTGAGGCTTCCCACCTGGTAGCTAGGTGTCTCGTCACACAGCGGAAGCAAAAGAATGTTACATCACTTCTGCTTCCAACGTGAAAAAATCTTGTCACTCTCACACCTGCAAATCATGTTGTGTTTCCATTTTTTGTCTAATCCCCTGTATATTCTGCATTAAGTCATCTAAGGTCCCTAACTCACATTCATACATACACATAGTAGGGCCAATTTACCAGCCAGCATATCTTTGGCATGTGGAAGGAAACCCACACAGGCACAGAGAGAACATGCAAACTCCAGGCAGGTTGTGCCATTGGGATTTGAACCAACGATTGTAGTGCTACCTGGTGGAAAGACTAACCACTTAGCGACTGTTCTAGAATCTTGCAGTCTCACATTCATTGCAGAGTGGTGCCTTTGACACATTGATGTATTTGATAATAAAAGTTATCATAAACATATTTTGCATTAATAAAAAACAGATCCATGTCATTTCCTTACCTTGAGCTGTACTGCTCAGTAGTGAGAGAAGGGGAAATGTAAGGGATGGGATGAGAACCTTCATCTCTCTTCTTCAAAATGTATGTAAGAAATAATGTCTGTAGGAAATAATAATTTATAAAATAACTCAAATATAATTTTTCAGGAAATGAACTTGTGCAGTCATGCAGAAAATGAAAGTCTTCTTCTGACTGTACTGTGGAGGAGGAAGTACAGATCTAGAAGTGTACGGCACTTGTTATTAAACTGTGAGCAACCAGCTGGATATTGGGTAGGTGTCTATTGGTAGAAACATAAATCAGGGTCACACGAAAGACCTCACCTGCCCTAAAGTTAATCTAAACCTAAGGACAAAATTTTATTTTTTACAGTTTACGTGTCCTTTGATGGCTGCATTAGTTTTCATTTTTTAGACTAAAAACATGTTCAGAAAGCACAGAAAATACTTGTTGATCTTACCAGAAATTGTGGGGGGGATTTACTAAAACTGGAGCACTCAGAATCTGGTGCAGCTGTACATGGTAGCCGATCAGATTCTAACTTCAGCTTGTTCAGTTAAGCTTTGACAATAAAAACCTGGAAGCTGATTGGTTTCTATGCAGAGCTGCACCAGATTTTGCACCATTCAGTTTTAGTAAATCCCCCCTACTGTGTCCATGTCACTTTCCAAAAGCGTAAAGTGTTACTAAACCCACAACAGTAAAATCAGTCTCTATACGCAGGAAAGCATGCTTGTTATACTCACTGTGGAACCTAAGGGGGTTAATCTTCCGCATTGTGTAAAAAGGCTGTTTTATTCTGTCTTCTCTGATCCTCCCCTTCTTCTACAATACATCTGCTAATAGAACAGAGCTATAGAGCACTCTGAATGTTCTCCGTTTAGTGTGTATTGCTAGAGAGTCTTTTTTTTTCTTTGGGTGTGTGCATGTGATCGGCACAGGGCCAATCAGCACTGGCCAAACAGAGGGTCAGGGGTCATGCAGCCTCATAGGACTCTGTGTGTCCATTCACACACAGATGCGGCTCAGCCCCGTCCCCTGCTTTCTTCTCATTGGCTTACGAGCTGTGATTGACAGTAGCGGGAGCCAATGAGAAGGGAGAGGCCCAGGACATTGCTGGATAGATTTGGGGCTCAAGTAAGTTTTGGGGGGGGGGGAAGCTGCAGCACACAGAAGGTTATTTACCTACTTGCATAGAACACAGGGAGGAAAAAATCTTGAGCCTTTAAAACTACTTTATAGTGGAATTCCATCTTAACCCTAACTACTCTTAAAACTGTCCCCATTCTCCTACTAACACTTTTACTTACCAACCTATGTAAGAAAGATGTACTGAACATCAACTAAAGGACCAGACCTATTCAGGCACTGTTTGTTTGCATGTACCAATATTTTTAGGGGCTAGAAAATTACTTATAGCCCCTAAACATTATATATGTTTAAAGCAGAGACCCTAGAGAATAAATTGGTGTGTTTTGCAATTTTTTTTTGCCACACGCAATTTCCCCAAAAGCTATTTTTTTGGGGAAAAAATACACTTTTTTTAACACGTTCCCGCCCGGCCTATAGCAGATTGACAGCCGGGCGAGACACTCGCCATTGTGACTGGGCGACATATGACGTCCTGTCAAAACAAGCCGCTCATGCGGCCGCAGGGCCGCACAGTGGCGCATTTTGTCACTGGCTGTGTCCACGGGACACAGCTGATGACATATCGCTACACCGGTCCGTTGCCAGCGTCATGTGACCACTGTAACCAATCACAGCAGATCACATGTTGATTGTATACAATGGATGGCTTCCTGTCATGCCATCCATTGTATACAATTATGTTGTTAGCTGTGACTGGTCAAGGCAGTCACATGATACAGATGTGAGATGGGGAAACAGCTTTCATTGTTTGAACACTGACTGAAGTAAATTAAAAACGTTCTGACCGACATTCTGCAGTTTAGCCACAAGATGTCACTGTTTTGTTCTAACACAGCCTCAAACTGCATAGAGATTTCTTTATTCCTGAAGGGGTGGGGTTTTTACACTTGGAAAGTAAACAGGAAAAGAAGAGAGAGCAGCCATGCTTGAGAGAGAGAAGGGGGGCTGTGTGATCGGAGAATCCGTTGCTATCCAGCTGTGAAGACTGCTCTCCGTAATCAGAAATCCCATTGAGTGAAGCTGATGGTGTTCAGGACGCTAATCCTGTCCAAAAAGGGGAAGATTTTTCTGCCAGGAAGCTGATGAGGACAGAGGAGCAAAGCAACATACATTGCTGATAACATCGCATGAGTAGTGGAGAGACTTTTGTTCTGTTCAGAGTCATCAGCGTCTGCAATACAGACCCGAGTCGGTAAGAATTGTGCACGTACCTCCTTTCAGCGACTAGAGACTGAGTCCAGGCCTATAGTTATTTAGTTAGGGTCTCTGTTTGTGTCAGGCCGCAAGTGTTATTGTTGATCATTGGAAGGACTCCACAACTTAAAGTGACATTTCACACTGGAGAACTGATAAAATCCTACAAACTCAAGCCAGACTGGCGTTTTGCTCAGAAGGAATACTCAGGCACGTGCTACAGGACCAGTTATGGGAGGGAGAATACTGTAGATGTGTGTAAGATTGTAAGCTGTTGTGCTGCACCGCAGGCTAGCCCATCCCGTACACCCATACACTGATTCCTGCTCTCTTAGGGTAATAACAGGTAAGGTGTGGCAGCTTATTTGTGCCAGTAGGTAAACTACTAAACTCTCTACCTTCATCCATCAGAAGGCGCCGTGCTGTGCAGCACAAGGGTCTTAGCTAGAGATGAGCGAATCGAAGTAGGCGAAGTGGAATTCGTTTCGAATATTGGAAAATTTTCGATTCGCCCCGAATCCGAAATATAGCCTACTTCGGACGTGCGAATCGAAATTTTTCCTAAAATGGCGGTGGACATGTGCGGCGACGGAGCGGGGATGTCTGGGAAGGCGCGCAGACAAGGCGTGCTGACCCATAATGCATACCTTAATGACATGTGATCGCATTAGCCAATCAGCAGCCAGCCAGCCAGCACTGTGTAATGGTCGAGCTATAAATGGCGGCCATTTTAGAATTCTTCATTTGCCTCCAGTCATTCAAGAGAGGCAGACCGCTCTGTATTAGGGACAGAGTTAGGGCCACAGAAACGTTACTTGGGGGCAGAGAAACGTTACTTAGGGACAGAGAAACGTTACTTAGGGACAGAGAAACATTACTCAGGGACACAGAATTGTTAGTGAGGGCCACAGAACCGTTACTTAGGGCCACAGAAATGCTAGTTAGGGCCACAGAATTGTTACTCAGGGACAGACAGAATTATTACTGAGGGCCACAGAATTGTTACTTAGGGCCACAGAAACGTTACTCAGGGCCACAGAATTGTTACTGAGGGCCACAGAACTGTTACTTAGGGCCACAGAAACGTTAGTTAGGGCCACAGAATTGTTACTCAGGGACAGACACAGAATTGTTACTGAGGGCCACAGAATTGTTACTTAGGGCCACAGAAACGTTACTCAGGGACACAGAATTGTTACTGAGGGCCACAGAACTGTTACTTAGGGCCACAGAAACGTTAGTTAGGGCCACAGAATTGTTACTCAGGGACAGACACAGAATTGTTACTGAGGGCCACAGAATTGTTACTGAGGGCCACAGAACTGTTACTTAGGGCCACAGAATTGTTACTCAGGGACACAGAATTGTTACTGAGGGCCACAGAACCGTTACTTAGGGCCACAGAATTGTTACTCAGGGACAGACACAGAATTGTTACTCAGGGACACAGAATTGTTACTGAGGGCCACAGAACCGTTACTTAGGGCCACAGAAACGTTACTCAGGGACACAGAATTGTTACTGAGGGCCACAGAACTGTTACTTAGGGCCACAGAAACGTTAGTTAGGGCCACAGAATTGTTACTCAGGGACAGACACAGAATTGTTACTCAGGGACACAGAATTGTTACTGAGGGCCACAGAACCGTTACTTAGGGCCACAGAAACGTTACTCAGGGACACAGAATTGTTACTGAGGGCCACAGAACCGTTACTTAGGGCCACAGAATTGTTACTCAGGGACAGACACAGAATTGTTACTCAGGGACACAGAATTGTTACTCAGGGACACAGAATCGTTGAATTAAAGAGTATGTCAGACAACATGCAGAGGAGTGGCAGAGGAGGCAATGTTTTAGGAGCAAGCAGACGTGGCAGCAGAGGAAGGGGTCGAGGCAGCACTATTCGCAGCCAGAGGCCAGTGCTCCCGGTGTCATCCAGCGGTCGTGTCTCCACCGACAACCCTGCCGTCATCGATTGGTTGGCTCGGTCGTTTTCCTCTTCCCAGGTCACCTGTGACACCTACAGCCAACGGTCGGTGGGTACGTCAGACACAACCGTTAGTTGGCATGGCCCGGGACCAAGCCCACTGAAATCACGTGTCCTCTACCTGCCCCTGTCCTTTGGTGTTCCCTCACCAAGCGAAGTATCGCATGCTGTGGGCTCAGCCCCACTGTACAGTGAGGAAGAGCTAACAGAGGGCGGTCAGGAACGGGGGGGAGACATCCGCCTTTTCAGCAGCCAGGCGAAGAAGTACCGGCGAGGAGAGTGGCTCGGTAGCCGGTCTAGAGACAGGTCTGTCTCCTGACCCACACACAGCCGAGGGGGCTAGTAGTGAGGCGGAGACCCTACTTGATGATGAGGAGGTTGATCGCACTTGGCAGCCTCGTCGTCATCAGGCAATTTCTTCCGCATCATCAGGAGAAGAGGGTGGCAGCTTGGCAACGAGCGAAACAGTCGGTGGGTTGCCCAGGAGGCAGCAGGGTCGCAGCAGTGTCAGTGGAGCCAAACGGCCACGGAGTAGAGCACCAGCTCCACTGCAGCCTACCACCACGGCCAGTAGTGGTGCCGGTGTGCACGGAGGAAGCAGCAGTCAGCCAGTGAGGAGTATCGGGGGCAAAGTTTCCTACTCGGCGGTGTGGCAATTTTTCGTCAAGCCGCCCGAGGAAGTAAACGTAGCCGTATGTCGACTATGTGGCCAGAAAGTCAAGCGTGGCCAGGGGGCCCATGTTGGGACTACAGCGTTGCGGCAGCATATGCAGCGTCGCCATTTGGTGGCCTGGGAAAACCGTGATAAAGATACGGCGGTTCTGCCCGCCCCAGCCCCCGCTCCATCACCTGCTCCGTTACTTGCTCCGTCACCCGACATCAATCGCCCTCCATCAGCCAGTCAAGGCTCCAACACCTCTGCTGAGGGGAGTTGTCGCTCGTTGGCATCTTCCGCTCGTTCAGATGCTCCTTCTCCTCTTCACGGATTCCGTCAGCAGTCTTTCTTGGAATCCGTTTCCAAGAGACAACAGTTTGCGAGCACGCACCCGACGGTGCAAAAGCTGAACGTCCTCCTGTCCAAGTTGCTGGTGCTGCAGTCCCTCCCTTTCCAAGTGGTGGACTCAGCACCTTTCCGAGAAATGATGGCTTGTGCCGCGCCGCGGTGGAGAGTGCCAAGCCGTCATTTCTTCGCCAAAAAGGCAGTGCCAGCCCTGCATTCACATGTAGAAGAGATGGTGGGCCAGTCTTTGAGCATGTCGGTCTCTGCCAAAGTGCACGGCAGCGCCGACGTGTGGAGCTGTAACTACGGTCAGGGACAGTACATGTCATTTACGGCCCACTGGGTGAACGTGGTGCCGTCACAGCCGCACCAGCAACTTGGACAGCTCACGCCGCTTTTGCCTCCACGTTTGCATGTCCTTGGTCCACAAAAGATGTCCGCCTCTACCACCTCTTCTTCCGCCGTGTCCTCAGCCGCCACCCCCGTGCCAAGTCCCATTACCCGACCGGCATATCACATGTGCAGGGCGCAACGGTGTCACGCTGTGCTGCACCTGGTATGCCTTGGCGAACGTAGTCACACAGGGGAGGAACTTCTCAGTGTAATGAACAGAGAAATCGACAGATGGCTGTCTCCGCGCAAACTGAAAATCGGAACCATGTTGACCGACAACGGAAAGAACATGGTGTCTGCTCTGCGTCAAGGAAGGTTGTGCCATGCGCCATGCGTGGCTCACGTGTTCAATCTGGTTGTCAAGCGGTTCCTAAAATCCACCATTCCTACACCGCAAAGCACACCCTGCTTGAGCTGCAGCGGCAGAACGGAATTGCACAGCATCGCCTGATCTGCGACGTTGCAACAAGGTGGAATTCAACCCTACACATGTTAGACCGCCTTTACGAACAGCGAAAGGCCATCACCGATTTCCTGATGTTACAAGCGGATAAAGGTACTCCCCTGTGTAACTTTGATGTCAGCCATTGGCAGCTCATGCGTGACACCTGCCGCTTGCTCAGGCCCTTTGAGGAGGCCACGCTATTCGTGAGTCGGCAGGACTATGGGATGAACGACGTCATTCCTCTGTTGCACGTCCTGGAACAAATGCTGTTAACAATGGCTGGTCAGGGTGCGGTAGACGTGGCGCACAGATCTCAACGCCACATGACCCCTGTGGGGGCAGGACAGGAAGAAAAGGAGGAAGTAGAGGAGGACATTTGTGCTCAGGAATTATTGAGTGAAATGGGTGGTTTTTCCACTCAGCGGACAGGAGTGGAGGAGCAGGAGCATGTGGTAGAGGAGGAGGAGGAGGAGACAGAGGACCCAGACGCACCGTGGCAGTATGCTGTGGAGATGGAGGCAGGGAGTCCCTCGCATTCCTTGGCACAAATGGCCCATAGCATGCTTGGTTGCTTGCGTAGCGACAGCCGAATAATAACCATCAGACAGAGGGATGACTTTTGGCTGTCCACCTTGTTGGACCCTCGCTACCGTTCAAAAATGGTGGCCTTTTTCACACCTGCTGAGAGGGAGGCCAAAATAACGTACTATAAAAACCACCTATGTAGTCAGTTGGTCTCTGCCTTTGTGCGCCAACGTCCATCCTCAGACACTGTGGGCCCTGTGCGCTCGCGTTCCGCTGCCATGGCAGCAGGGGAGGGGTGGGGTGGTAGGAGCAGTGGTAGCTCCACCAGCAGCGGCTGCCTCAGTCTGCAGTCGATGATGAGTAGCTTTCTTCACCAGCGCAGTGAGGAAACTACTAACCAGCCGCAGCAGCAGCATCAGGTGGACCTGGAGCAGGACCTCAAACAACAGGCTTAGGCCTACTTGGACAGCACCCTGCCAACCGAGGTAGACAATCCCCTTGACTACTGGGCAACGAAACTTGACCTTTGGCCCCAACTAGCTGAATTTGCCCTTGAAAGGCTGTCATGCCCGGCCAGTAGCGTGGCATCGGAGCGCGTGTTTAGTGCGGCAGGAGGTATTGTAACTCCACGGAGGACACGACTGTCCACCCAAAGTGTGGAGAGACTCACGTTTGTGAAAATGAATCAGGCGTGGATTAGTCTGGATTTCAAACCACCAGTTCCTGACACAACTGACTAAATCCGCCATGAATCATGCCCCAAACATGTGCCACTTTCAGGTCTCCTCACACTGCTGGTGTGTTGAATTTTTTGACATAGGGTGCTGGCAGATTACGGGCCTCCCATAGCTGCTGCCAGGCCCCTAATCTGCCATGGGCCCCTATAGCGCCTCCTCATGCTGCTGCCAAGTCCAGAGTCTGTCATGGGTCCCTGTACGGCCTCCCATTGCTGCTGTCTCCATCGCCACACTCTGCCATGTGCCACTTTCAGGTCTCCTCACACTGCTGGTGTGTTGAATTTTTTGACATAGGGTGCTGGCAGATTACGGGCCTCCTATAGCTGCTGCCAGACCCCTAATCTGCCATGGGCCCCTATATACCGCCTCCTCATGCTGCTGCCAGGTCCAGAGTCTCTCATGGGTCCCTGTACGGCCTCCCATTGCTGCTGTCTCCATCGCCACACTCTGCCATGTGCCACTTTCAGGTCTCCTCACACACTGCTGTTGTGTTGAATTTTTTGACATAGGGTGCTGGCAGATTACGGGCCTCCCATAGCTGCTGCCAGGCCCCTAATCTGCCATGGGCCCCTATATACCGCCTCCTCATGCTGCTGCCAGGTCCAGAGTCTCTCATGGGTCCCTGTACGGCCTCCCATTGCTGCTGTCTCCATCGCCACACTCTGCCATGTGCCACTTTCAGGTCTCCTCACACACTGCTGGTGTGTTGAATTTTTTGACATAGGGTGCTGGCAGATTACGGGCCTCCCATAGCTGCTGCCAGGCCCCTAATCTGCCATGGGCCCCTATATACCGCCTCCTCATGCTGCTGCCAAGTCCAGAGTCTCTCATGGGTCAATGTACGGCCTCCCATTGCTGCTGTCTCCATCGCCACACTCTGCCATGTGCCACTTTCAGGTCTCCTCACACACTGCTGTTGTGTTGAATTTTTTGACATAGGGTGCTGGCAGATTACGGGCCTCCCATAGCTGCTGCCAGGCCCCTAATCTGCCATGGGCCCCTATATACCGCCTCCTCATGCTGCTGCCAAGTCCAGAGTCTCTCATGGGTCCCTGTACGGCCTCCCATTGCTGCTGTCTCCATCGCCACACTCTGCCATGTGCCACTTTCAGGTCTCCTCACACTGCTGGTGTGTTGAATTTTTTGACATAGGGTGCTGGCAGATTACGGGCCTCCTATAGCTGCTGCCAGGCCCCTAATCTGCCATGGGCCCCTATACCGCCTCCTCATGCTGCTGCCAGGTCCACAGTCTCTCATGCCATGTGCCACTTTCAGGTCTCCTCACACTGCTGGTGTGTTGAATTTTTTGACATAGGGTGCTGGCAGATTACGGGCCTCCCATAGCTGCTGCCAGGCCCCTATTCTGCCATGGGCCCCTATATACCGCCTCCTCATGCTGCTGCCAGGTCCAGAGTCTCTCATGGGTCCCTGTACGGCCTCCCATTGCTGCTGTCTCCATCGCCACACTCTGCTATGTGCCACTTTCAGGTCTCCTCACACTGCTGGTGTGTTGAATTTTTTGACATAGGGTGCTGGCAGATTACGGGCCTCCTATAGCTGCTGCCAGGCCCCTAATCTGCCATGGGCCCCTATACCGCCTCCTCATGCTGCTGCCAGGTCCACAGTGTCTCATGCCATGTGCCACTTTCAGGTCTCCTCACACTGCTGGTGTGTTTAATTTTTTGACATAGGGTGCTGGCAGATTACGGGCCTCCCATAGCTGCTGCCAGGCCCCTAATCTGCCATGGGCCCCTATATACCGCCTCCTCATGCTGCTGCCAGGTCCAGAGTCTCTCATGGGTCCCTGTACGGCCCCCCATTGGTGAGGGGGCATTTCTGCCATTTAGGATTCCTGTCACCAATAGTGAAGATCACCTTATCACGTGCACCAGTCTGTTGGCTTGCAGTTACTCTGCGTTTTGGACGTTCATACTGATTACATGCACTCGTGTGTTGACATTTAGTGCTTTTTGGACATTTATGTTTATGCATGTGTATGTATTATAGTGTATGATACCAGGGGTGGACTGACAACTCATGGGGCCCCCGGGCAATAGGGGATCATGGGGCCCCTGTGTCCTTGCCCAAACTCAAAAAAGCCTATGAAAAAGGTACCAGGGGCATCTCATGGGGCCCCCTACTGCCCTTGGGCAGTGCTCGAGTTTCCAAATGGTCAGTCTGCCCCTGTATGGTACTGTTTGTATCATTCACTATTTGCATTTGTTACATTGAGTTGTGTGTCCACCCCCTGAGGGGTCACTTAATCATCTATTATCAGTCCCCCATATGTGGACAGGGGGAGGCTGGTGTGTGTGGTTTTTTCCCCATCAGGAAAAAGGGTCCACTTTTATGGCTACAGGTTTTACCTGTTTCACATATAGCAGCACTTTATGAGATCTGTTTGGATCAGTACACTGAGCGTTCACTGCACTGTTATATTTATCACGTGACGAATGTATTTTGTTTTTTATATGTTGTATATATGCTTTCTTTTACATATTATTATTTCTTGTTTTTTGCACTATATTGCTAGCACTTCACCATTTCTTTTAAGACTGGACACATGCAGGATAAACCAGTTGCCTGCGTCTAAACTGGTTGATTAAAATGTAGCTTGACATGACATTTAATTTCCTTTAACGTTCACCTTAACGGAGTATTTTCGAAGGCCTGGTCATGCACCAACTACGGCAGCTGCCGTCTCTGATCCCACCGCTGCCACCAGAATATGGCAATAGCATTCACCATATTTTCTAGGTTGCAATGGAACAATCTAAGTGCCAGCCAACTGGGAGAGATCATCACCAAGGTCAGTTAACTCCACAGTTAACTCTTTACACACCTAATCAATAACCATTACCGTCTGTTTTATTGGAATCATGAATTGTTCACAGGATCCATTGAAGCGATTAAAGACTTTAGGAATGTCAACACACCCAGACAGTCACCAGAGCCATTAAGGAATGCGCAAAGTACAAAATATGGTAGATTTCTTCAAAGATTCTTTAATTTCATATTTAGGGCACTCAGAGATTCAGCTTAATCTTTTTATTGATCATTTTAATGAAGAAAAAAAAAGTATAAGACAATTTGTACAGAAAAAATTATTACAAAATTGACAATAGCAATGGTAAAATAAACAGTATTAAACTGAGCAGTTTGCCTGTTTTTGGTTCCTGTTCAAGGTCCAGTTCATTTCAGAGTATGAAAAAAAATGCACAAGGATACAAGTAAGTGTAGTTGTTTATATCCCCCCAGTCAGGTTTTAAGGGACCAAGGGGTCCTCTTTAAAGGGATTCAAGATGTCCCGCTTTGAGCTGTTTCAGTCTAACCTGTGGTCTTCCATTGTGGACACATGTACTGTACAGACAGAAGGTCACCTCAACCTAACAGACAAAATCTTATGTTTTTGTCACTGATTTGCACATTTTGGATGAAAGAAGGTGGCACTGCTTTCAGCATGACTTTCTAATTTCCGCACACAGTTTGGGACTCAACAGACCTTATTATTGTCTTACCACCAGTCAAATTTCGATGCTTTTTGATGCTCACTGGGCACACGTGCACTGCTACTACTGGCATTTATACCAGTTGAGAAAAAGAACATAAAAACCAAACTTAAACTCAAAATTTTTTTTAATGAGTTAAACCTCTCCAAAACAGAGCTCCTAGTTTCCCCCCCCAGCCCGAGCCCCCCCCCCCCATCCTTTCTATTACGACTAACAACGCCACCATCAATCCCACCCCGCAAGCCAAAGTCCTAGGTGTCACCCTGGACTCAAACCTTTCCTTCCAACCTCATGTCCAATCACTATCAAATTCATGCAGGCTCCACCTCCGCAACATCTCCAAGATACGCATGTTCCTCACCCCAGACACTACTAAACAACTCGTACACTCCCTTATTATCTCATGCCTAGACTACTGCAACTCCCTCCTCACCGGCCTACCTCATCACAGACTATCCCCGCTTCAGTCTATCCTGAACTCAGCGGCTAGACTCATCCACCTCACCAACCGCTCCACTTCTGCCACCCCCCTCTGCCAATCCCTTCACTGGCTCCCGATTGCCCAACGCAATAAATTTAAATTACTAACTCTGACATACAAAGCCATTCATAACGCTGCCCCAAACTACCTCACTGACCTGATACCCATATACCACCCTACCCGTACTCTTCGCTCCTCACAAGACCTCCGACTCTCTAGCTCCTTGGTCTCCTCCTCCCACGCCCGACTGCAGGACTTCTCCAGGACTTCCCTCATCCTCTAGAACTCCCTACCCCAATCCATCAGACTGTCACCCACCCGCCTCACCTGCAGGCGCACCCTGAAAACCCATCTCTTCAGGGAAGCCTACCCCACCCTCACCTAACAGCCATTCTCCTCCACTCCTCCTACCACTCCATTCCCCACAGCCATTTCCTCCTGTACCTCTACCCCCTCCCTCCTAGATTGTAAGCTCAAAAGAGCAGGGCCCTTGAACCCCTCGTGTATTGTATTGTTACTGTATTGTCTAATGTACTGTCCCCCCACTTTAATGTACAGCGCTGAGAAAACCTTTTGGCGCTATATAAACACTGTATGATAATAATAATATATAAAGTACTAAATATGTTGATTTAGTTGAATATTATAACCAATATATATTGAGAACACAAGGGCATACATAACCCAAAAGAGCACTAGAATAAAAAATAAAATAATATAATAGGATAATAAGAATAAAAATAAAATAATAAAATGTGTCAAGATAAAAAAAAAAATGTCATAAGGGAGCATGTATACCGACTGCTCTCTTACAAATGTTTTTTTGTTTTTTATCTTGAGTACACATTTTATTATACTTTTTTATTCATTTACACCAGTTGCAACTTTGTATTCCAGGCACATTGTGTACAACAGGCTTCATCTTCTACGTAACTTGGAAAGCTGAAATCCAAGCTAAAAAATATTGTCTAAATACATGAGACGTGTATTCCCTTTTGGATCTTGGTATCCTTTTGGATTTGTTTTAGATTTGTTAAGAACTCCAGCATATAATAACTGCTGCACTTTGCCTCTAAGCAGGCGTTTCTAATAATAAAGAAAGGTCACTGCTATTTATTTTCAAGCAAATTTAAGGTCGGCATTAAAATCCTGTTAAAGGTAATCAACAGAGGTTTGTGGTCATATTTCTTTTCTTTATGTTTATATATTAATAATTGATAGCATTTTTAAATTTTTTTTTATACAATCCATATTTCACATAATAACATTTATTAGTGGTTTAAGTTGCTGTGAAAGTGTGGATAGTTCTTGTCTGTTGTCTGACATAGATCACCAATTTTTCCCTTATCTCTTTTTCAGGAGAGTTGGTTCATAGTCATTCCTGCGATGGATGTGTATCTTCTGTTTAATGTGAAAAACAACATGGGTTACTAGCTGTCATTTAGCAGGTTAAAAAATCTTTCTAGAATAAAAAAAAATAAACACCAGAGTGATGCTCAAGCAACTCTAAAAAAACAAATATTGGATCCCTCTTTTCTGTCAACTGATTGCACAATAGAATGTGTGATGATGGCTAACTATGTTCAAATCTGCTCCGCTGGGAGATTTGCTGTGCTGGACTCATATTTGCCCAATTTGCTTAGTGAGCTAATAAATAGGTTGTTTGTAAAGGTTCTCATTTCTCCAGGTCATGGTATAGCTAGTAGTACTTGATCACATTCGACTGGACTTGATTTGCAGTGTTAAAGATGTTTCACCACTCATCCAAGTGGCTTCTTATCTAGACAGATAATTCAATTAGGCCGATCACCACAGTGCCATGCATCAATGCTTGTCCAAGAACATGATTGCAGGTATGAAATAGATACATAACTATAATGGCTTCATAACTGCTGCTTAACCACTTCAATACAGGGAACTTTTAACCACTTCCTGCGCAGGTCAATTTTCAGCTTTCAGTGCTTTGAATGACAATTGTGGGGTCATGCAACATTGTACCCATATGAAATTTTTATCATTTTTTTCACACAAAAAGAGCTTTCTTTTTTTATTTTTTTGCTAAATAAAACAAAAAACACCTGAAACTTTTGAAAAAAACTCACTTTTCTTCGTTTCTCTTACACAATTTTGCAAATAATTAACATTTCTTCATAAATTTAGGTCAAAATGTATTCTGCTACATTTATTTGGTGAAAATACAAATAATAAGTGAATTTGTATTTTTTTTCAAATGTTTCTATTATTTTTTTATTTTTTATTACATTTTTAATTTTTTTTACTATTTTATTTTTCAGCACACTGTGACCAAAGCAATACAATTGTATATGAATGTGAGTTAGGGACCTTAGATTGTATGCCCCTTGAGGGTTAGGGACTGATGTGAATGTACAATATATATGTAAAAGCTCTGCATAAATTGACGGTGCTATATAAGTACAAGAAATAAATAAATACAATGTTACGATAGTGACATGGAACTACTCTGGGGCAAGTGATCAGGATTTTTTTTTAACACATTATGATTTCTAATACCAATGTATTTCATTGATATTTGCAATCATTGTTACTGAATGAAACTGATTCATTCAGTCTTTTGTTGTGATTAGCTGTGATTGGGCAAAGCTGACCACATGATACAGATGGGCTGTGATTGGCCCTGTCTGTATCATGTGACTGCCTTGACCAGTCACAGCTAACAACATAATTGTATACAATGGATGGCATGACAGGAAGCTATCAATTGTATACAATTGACATGTGACCTGTTGTGATTGGGCACAGCGGTCACATGACACTGGCAACAGGTCGGTGTAGTGATATGTCATCGGCTGTGTCCCGTGGACATAGCCGGTGACAAATTGCACTGCTGCCCGGCCCCGTGGCCGTATGAGCGGCTTGTTTTAACAGGGCGTCATATGATGCCCCGTCACAACGAGGAGTGTCCCACCTGGCCGTCAATCTGCAATAGGCCGGGCGGGAAGATGTTAAGGCATTAGGGTTCAAGCCTATGACATCAACTCCCTGAGACCCCTTGGTCTTAGGAAGTTCTTGACATGATATGACAACAGGAAGGTATGAATGTTTTATTGCCATAAACCATATGGTCCAGGGTTATTCTGTGCCTTGTTTCCTGATTATCTGCAGTGCAACATTCCATATTTAGAAATCTGTTTGATTTAGTGCTGCTGTCAGACTTTTCAATGGCTGTAAACAGGGGTGTCCCTAGGGTTGGTGTCACCTAGTGCAATAACACTTGGTGACACCCCCTCCGGATGGATCAGATCTGCGGATTGAGCATAATGGATCAGACTCTGATCCATTATGCTCCCCAATCCACAGATCCGATCCAACCTGAGGGGATCGTCTTTTTTCTTTACAACTTACCTTTTCATGGAGCGGGTCCGGTATCACCCCGTATAGGTTGCATGCTGACGATCATCACAGGATGGTTCGGATCTGCGGATTAAGCATAATGGATTGGACTCCAATCCATTATGTTCCCCAATCCATAGATCCGATCCATCCTGTGGGGATCGTTGGCTTTCTTTACAACTTTACTTTTCATGGAGCGGGTCCGGTGTCACCCCGTATAGGTTGCATGCTGATAATCCTCACAGGATGGTTCGGATCTGCGGATTGAGCATAATGGATCGGAGTCTGATCCATTATGCTCCCCAATCCGCAGATCCGATACATCCTGCGGGGATCATTGGCATGCAACCTAGACGGGGTTACACCGGACCCGCTCCACGAAAAGGTAAGTTGTAAAGAAAGCTGACAATCCCCGCAGGATGGATCCGATCCATCCTGCAGGGATGGTCGGCTTGCTTTACAACTTACATTTTCGTGGAACGGGTCCGGTGTCACCCTGTATGGTAGGTGTCACCCAGTGCGGGCCGCACCCCCCCCCACCTGCCTCGGGACGCCACTGTCTGTAAACCTTGTTGATAAGTTATGTGCTTGCTCCACCATATAAATACTGCCATCTGAAATCAAGGAGCTGGCAACTCTTTCTGATAAATCAGAGTGTTCCACTCTTGTGTCAGAATCCTCTGTCCCACAAGTGGTCTTTGACTAAATTCCACAACAAGTGAGGGAGGGTTACAACCTACATTAGTTTCTTTTTTTTTTGTGAATGATGGAGCCCTGTGGGCAAAGTCCCGCATGGCTACACCCTACTCTATACTTTCCTACTGTGTGCAGTCATTTTGCACAGAACAGCCTGGATCCTCCTCTTCTCGTGTCCCCCGTAAGCTCCCCTGGCCCCTCTCTCCTGTTGGGTGCCCCCAAGGCAAGCAACTTGCTATGGGGGCACCCGCTGCTCCATGTGTCCATTCACACACGGAACCGCGGCTTGGCCCCACCTCCCTCTCCTCATTGGCTGACTGGCTGTGATTGACAGCAGTGGGAGCCAATGGTTCCCGCTTACTGTCTCAGCCAATGAGGAGGCAATGACCCGGGACAGCTGAGGCTGTTGTGTACATCACTGGATCACAATGGGGCTCAGGTAAGTATTGAAGGGGCTGCACACAGAAGGTTTTTTGCCTTCATTCATAGAATGCATGAAAGTAAAAAAACCTTGAGCCTTTACAACCACTTTAATTACTGACAGATTGTGTTTACTATATGTCAGTGATAACTTTAAATTGTGTTTACTACTTGTCAGCTTGTGAATGAAACTTTGCTTAATTTTATCAATGAAAGGAGTCTATGCAGACTCCTATCTCATTTAATCTTCAGTGCAGCTCAGGCTGCAGAGAAAGGGACTGTCTCTGTCTCAAAAAAGAGACATTAGAGATCTGTTTAGGCCACTGATGTCCCTCCAAAGCCCCCCCCCCAAAAAAAAAAAGATGTAAAAAATATTGGAAATATGAAAAATAATATTTAGTTAACAAAAATAAACTGTAAAAAAAATAAAAATAGAAAAAACATAATAAGGGTAGAATTAGACATTAGATTAATGCTTCTAAATTTCCCTTGCTTCTGAAGCATGATGGGATCATCGCCTTGTCCACTGCCTATTGCAACTTAAGGAGGGCGTTTGGCAGGTGGCAAAAACGCAGCTAAACCGCCCATTTTGTTGCCCCCAACCACAATTTAAAATGGACAAATAGTTGTTAATTATTAACTTAATATAGGTTAAGCATTTATATTTAGTAGGAAATTTGCTGTGTTTGCATCTGCTAAAAATAATTTTTAGCTATTTTCAGCGAAAATTTTCAGCACCTTGTTTTTATTCTACTGATCACGTGCTTTCAGAAAATATATGATTGGGGGGAGCTTTTACAGATTCTGAATGCTGTAGATGAAAAATGGAGACCTTCAGATTTTTAAAGAGATTTGGTTATTTACATTTTTGTGCACGTTCGATTTTCACCATTTTGCAAAAAAGGCGCAATTTAAAATTGACAAATATTTGTTAATTAACTTAATACAGGTTAGTCTTTTCTATTTAGTAGGTATTTAGCAGGAATTTTGGAAAATTTACTGTGTTTCTATCTGCTAATAATGATTTTAGTGTATTTTTAGCAAAAATACCTTTTTTATAAACATTTGCGCAAATATCGAGGGGCCTTAAAAATAAGTATCACCTTTTTTTTTATCATACTAGGTATGTGCTTTCTGAAAATATATGGTTTGGGGGGGTCTTTTGCAAATTCTGAAAGCTGTAAGTAAAAACTTAAAACCTTCAGATTTTGAGAGAGATTAGGTTATTTACATTTTTGTGTACGTTTGATTTCCAAAATGTTACAAAAAGGCGCAATTTAAAATTGACAAATATTTGTTTTTTATTAACTCAATACAGGTAAAATTTTTATATTTAGCAGGAATTTTTTTAAATTTGCTGTGTTTTTATCTGCTAATAGTGATTTTAGTGTATTTTCAGAGAAAATATTGCTTTGATAAACATTTGAGCAAATATCGCGGAACTTTAAAAATCAGCATCACCTTTTTATTCTACTGTTCATGTGCTTTCAGAAAATATATGGTTTCGGGGTCTTTTACAAATTCTAAAAGCTGTAAGGTAGAAATAAAAAAGCAATGGAAATATTGAAAAATAGTCTGGCCAGCTGGGTTTAAAAGTGGAACACAGGGCCTGGCAGAGAAATGGTTAAAAGGAAAGAAAAATATTATTCACTACAGAATGAAAAATGTAATTTGCACATAAAATTATAATTAAAAAAATGTAATTTGGGTGGAAAATTAAAATTAAGGGGATGATCTTGTGAAGTCATTCTTCTAGTGTTTAGTAATGATTATGGATTCCAAGGGATGTTTTCCACCATAATACATTTATATCTCTTGATGATGATGTCTTACCTGCGCTTTTTATACAACTTTACAAAGCACACCAGTCCAACCACACACACCACAGAAACTGTTATTCCTATAACCTGTCGGATCGGGGTGTGATGTTCCTTATCTGCAGAGGTGATAAAACAAGTTAAAAAAATGTTAAAATGTAATGCCGAGCCAAATGAGAGCAACCGCTACCGTTAAATAGAAAATATTACATGAAGTCCGCTTAAGGTATGTGAACCCAATCACTAAAATCTCATAAACTTTAAAGAAGTATCGCAACAAGTATAAAAGGTTTGTTAAATCCCCCAGGGGAACCTGCTCACATAGCACTTGTCCTAATTTAAACCTAGGCTGTAGTTCCTGAGCAGCATTGCTGGATAGCTGGCTTCTCCGCCCTTCCCCTACCATCTGACCACAGTAAATGATGGAGATGGCAGTTCTGAGTGAAAGCTCAGAGGAGAGGGAGCATGATGGATAGTGCACATGGAGGCTGCATAGCCTCTGCTACCCCTCTCCTCTGCAAGCTGTCAGCAATCTTGCTAATTGTGCCACTCTATCTGTACATCCTCTGCTCCTTTACATAACCAAAAAATACTAGCTTCACTGAGCCCAGACCCTCCTGCTATTTCAGAAGAAATAGATCAGTGGTGTCAAACTGGTGGCCCTCCAGCTGTTGCGAAACTACAAGTCCCTTCATGCCTCTGCCTTTGGGAATCATGCTTGTAACTGTCAATCTTGCAATGCTTCATGGGACTTGTAGTTTGGCAACAGCTGGAGGAACGCCAGTATGACACCGGTGAAATAGATTATCAAACTGTCAACTCTTTTCTTGTGAATTTAACAGCCACTGTACAAGACAAGGTACCTGCTCGGGAGGAGCCACACACAAAGGGCCTTTATTTAGTCTTATAGTCTTATAGTGATCACAATAAGATAATATTAGCACACACTGGACAATGTATCAGTTTTGGTAAAACATCTGCAGTGTGACTTCACGGTAAGGTTACCAGAGGATTGCCTCTGTTGGAGGGGTTACGGTTCCTTGTATACCCACAGTTGAACTTGCTCACTACAAGAGATACTGAGAATGCTCTTCAGTTTTCCCTACTTGTCAGGAATCTTTATCTGTGCTAAGCACTGTCCCTAACCAGGGGGTGTCTTTCCCTACCCTGCCACTTGTTCAAAACATGCCCAAATGACATGGGATCCCTTATTTAAAGGCTTCCTCATTAAGATGGATGCCTGAACTCTTTGGGAATTTGGCATCAAACCAGAAGCCTATCTTCCCAGAGAGCACTAACGGGACACTCTCCCACCAGACTCCTTTTCCCTTGTAGCATTGGCACAGTTCTGCCTATAGACGGGAAGAATGCCTGTACCTGCCTACACCCATATTTAGCCAATGTTATAATTTCTATGATTTTTTTCTGGCAAATTTATACATTCCAGTACTTTACAGTTTACTTACCCAGATATACTATTAGAGGTTCTTTCAAGCTGCTGTGCTCCACTTGGCAGTAGACACGTTGCTGTTCTCGAACATTTACAGTTATCAACGCTGTTATCTGGTAAGTTCCATCTCCATTGGGTAGAGTTTCAGTTGACATTACATCCTCCATTTTGTTCTCTTTCCACAAACTTACATTGATTGGTTTTGGATAGAAGCCATTCACCATACAGATAACCTCTATGTCAGAGTTATAAGGTTTCCTGGTCATGTAGACCTGTGGCTGGACTGAAATTAATGGAGAAAAGTCAATATAAAAAACCCCACTAGTTAAAGGCTTATACAATATGTGATCTGTTTCAGAATAGCTATTTCCATCTAACATAAAGCAGGAAGGACATGTAGAGCCAAGGAATAAGGACATGTATTTGGTATGTATCATTTAGTTTATTGGGCGACACAGTAGCTTAGGGTTTAGTACTTCTGCCTTGCAGTAATTGGTTCATGGGTTCAATTCCCAACCATGGCACCTCCTGCATGGAGTTTGCATGTTCGCGTGGGTTTCCTCCGGGTACTCTGGTTTCCTTCCACACTCCAAAGACATGCTGGTAGGTTAATTGGCTCCTGTCTAAATTGTCCTAGTTTCATCCCTGGCCATGTGAGATTTCCTGCATGGTAGGGGTTGGGGAAAGACCTGGCAACCTACCCTGTAAAATAATTGCAAAGAGAATTCATTGAATAAGTCGCTTACGAGTGACAGTCCATGCAATCGCCAAGGGTCGGATATGACTGAATGGATAGATTTAGTTTATTATTAATGTTTATCTACAGCCAAGGTTCTTATTTCACCCTTGGATAGAATGTGGAAGGGTTCAAACTTTTGTTTTGGTTTTTAAGTGCTGTCTGTGATTCACCCTCTCTATTTATTTTGGTGAACACTGTCACTGGGACAGATAGTGACAGGAAATCCAGTATTTTACAGTTGTCTAAAAAAGAATTTCCATTCACTTCCTGTTTTGTCTCCAAGAGAGGAATCGAAGGGAAATCTGGGATCCAGAGGGCAAAGGAAAAACCTATGCTGTCCAAATCTAAATAACAAAGGTTTGTCATATGATGAACTACACGTATCACGAAAGAAATACAGAAATTTCCACTGCTTGCCTCCTTCCTTGAAAGTTTAACCTATGGACAGAAAATTCCCTTGAAACAGGTCCCCATCTCCACTGCAAATGTTACACAGTTAGATATGTGAGATGGGGAAATCCCATCCCTTGGATAACAGCATTGGCAGTCTGAGGAGAGGGTAGTGTTGGACATAAAGTCAAGTGGCACGTAGAAGAAGCAATCTCCTGAAGTGAGGAGGGGCCGGAACATGATACCAGGCGGATGCTAGGTATGGGAGCTCCCAATGCCTACAGCTGAACTGTGGAGAGCTCTTTGATCCCCTCTCACCTGCCTCTTGTCAGCCTCCTGTGTCAGGGCTCCCGGGTATGACCAGAGGTGTGTGACTGACGCAGGGAAACGCAGACTTCAGATATGTTATAAACAATATAATTTATTAACACTAACAATACAAACATAAACGCAGTGCAATACTAAAACATAACACAGTGCAAACAAACCAAACCAACCACCCACAGATGACAGTACATACAATGCAAGCGTCGTCAGGCAGGCCGGGTCAATATCAATCGGGCAGGTAGGTACAGGGGGAGCAAGCGGAGAATGGTCGGGGTCACAAGCCAGGTTCAGCAGGTAGCGGGCAGCGTGGTACAGAGGGTCAGGCAGAGGAGAATGGTCAGACAAGCCAGGGATCAGGAGCAGGAGAATGGTCAGACAAAGCCAGGGATCAGAGCAGGGTCAGCAACGAATCAGACAGGAACAGGAACAGGGAGCAGGAACAGGATACAGGGCCCAGGAGAAACACACACCAAGGCAGAGTCTGCAGGTCTGGCCATCCCTTAAATACACCAGTATAATCAGTTCCAGGTGTTTGACTGGCTGCAAGGTTGAGTCTCTGATTGCTGGGAGCACCCGCTGGCCAGCCCTGGTACTGCAGCTCATAAGGCAGGTGAGTCCCACCATTGCTGGCCAGTCCATTCCTGACAGTACCCCCCCTTAAGGAGCGGCCTCAGGACGCTCCAAACAGTCCTAGCTGGGCAAAATGTTCCACCGCCCGGGTCTGGTAACTGGCGGGATATCAAAGACTGGCACACCGGGCAGGACTCCGGGCAGAGGTACACCAGGCAGAGGCACCTTGGGCTGGACTCCGGGCAGAGGCACATCGGGCTGGACTCCGGGCAGAGGCACATCGGGCTGGACTCCGGGCAGCGGCACACCGGGCAGGGGCACACCGGGCAGAGGCACATCGGGCTGCACTCCGGGCAGAGGCACATCGGGCTGGACTCCGGGCAGAGGCACATCGGGCTGGACTCCGGGCAGAGGCACATCGGGCTGGACTCCGGGCAGAGGCACATCGGGCTGGACTCCGGGCAGAGGCACATCGGGCTGGACTCCGGGCAGAGGCACATCGGGCTGGACTCTGGGCAGAGGCACATCAGACTGGACTCCGGGCAGAGGCACATTGGATTACCAGGCGAAGCAGCAGGCACCGGGCCACCAGGCGGAGCAGCAGGCACCGGGCCACCGGGCGTTGCAGTAGGCACCGGGTTATCGGGCAGAGCAGCAGGCACCGGGCCCCCGGGCGGGGCGACAGGCACCGGGCCCCCAGGCGGGGCGACAGGCACCGGGCCCCCAGGCGGGACGCCAGGCATCGGGCCCCCAGGCGGGGCGACAGGCATCGGGCCCCCAGGCAGAGCGGCGGGCGCCAGTCCCCCAGGCGGAGCGACAGGTCTCAGGCCCCCAGGCGGAGCGACAGGTCTCAGGCCCCCAGGCGGAGCGACAGGTCTCAGGCCCCCAGGTGGAGCGGCGGGCGACGGACCCCCAGGCGGAGCGGTGGGCGCCGGACCCCCAGGCGGAGCGACAGGTCTTGGGCCCCCAGGCGGAGCGGCGGGCACCGAGTCACCAGGCACGACAGTGGGCTCCGAGTCAACTGGCATGACCGCTGGCACTGGGTCAGACATTGGATCGTCTGGCTGGACAGCGGGCATCGGGTCACCAGGCATCAGGTCATTTGGCTCGACAGCGGGCGCCGCGTCATCTGGCAAGGCAGTGGGCTCCGAGTCAACTGGTATGACTGCGTGCACTGGGTCAGACATTGGATCGTCTGGCTGGACAGCGGGCATCGGGTCACCAGGCATCAGGTCATTTGGCTCAACAGCGGGCACCGCGTCATCCGGCAACACAGTGGGCACCAAGTCACCAGGCACGACAGTGGGCTCTGAGTCAATTGGCACGACAGCGGGCACCGGGTCATCAGGTACCGGATTGTCTGGCTCGACAGCGGGCATCGGGTCACCAGGTATGACAGCGGGCACTGGGTCACCAGGCATCAGGTCATTTGGCTTGCCAGCGGGCACCGCGTCATCTGGCAAGGCAGTGGGCACCGGGTCACCAGGCATTGGATCGTCTGGCTCGACAGCGGGCATCGGGTCACCAGGTATGACAGCGGGCACTGGGTCACCAGGCATCAGGTTATTTGACTCGCCAGCGGGCACCGCGTCATCTGGCAAGGCAGTGGGCACCGAGTCGCCAGGTAAGACAGCGGGCTCTGAGTCAATTGGCACGACAGCGGGCACCGGATCAGGTACCGGATCATCTGGATCAACAACGGGCATCGAGTCAACTGGTCTAATAGGATCATCAGGCTGGATCAGTTCATCATGCTGGGTAGAGGCATCAGGCTGAGTGGAGGCATCAGGCTGAGTAGAGGCATCAGGCTGAAGAGAGGCATCAGGCTGAGTAGAGGCATCAGGCTGAGTAGAGGCATCAGGCTGAGTAAAGGCATCAGGCTGAAGAGAGGCATCAGGCTGAAGAGAGGCATCAGGCTGAGTAGAGGCATCAGGCTGAGTAGAGGCATCAGGCTGAATAGAGGCATCAGGCTGAATAGAGGCATCAGGCTGAATAGAGGCATCAGGCTGGGTACAGGCATCAGGCTGGGTACAGGCATCAGGCTGGGTACAGGCCTCAGGCTGAAGTGCGGGTGCCGAGGCACCAGGCTGAACCACGGAAGGCAGGTTCTCAGACAGCAGGCTCAACGGTTTGGATACTGGCAGGATGGTACTGGTTGGAAAGAATTTTCGCTTTTTTCTGGTTTTAACTACTGGAGCACTGCAAGTAAACGCAGGTCTGCAAACGAATGGAGCAGCTGGAGACAGAGAAGAGCTGGAGGATGGAACAGAGGAGGGAACAGTTGCTACAGAGGGTTTTTTTACAGGGTTAAAGGCAGGATAGGTGCAGCGAGTGGGAACAGGGTACTGACATGCGGTAGATAGCAGGGCAGGAGGAGCTGTTGGGAATGCAGGAATAGAGCTTTGAGGAAATAGATTAGAAGCAGGACTGGGTTTTTGTAAGCTGACTGAGGCTGGGTGCAACAAATCTGTCCATGTCTGCAGTATGGGTTGAACAAAGCTGAGCTTACACAAAGCCTGTCTGACCAAAGACTGCACTGAGTTTATACAATCTCTTAGAATCTGTGGTGAACGTGCAGAATAACGCTCCAGAAAGTAATCCACATCATCCTCTAATAACCATACCAGGGACTCTACCTGGTCGGCACTAAATGGCGGCAAAAATTCATCCCTGCATTCGGGGGTACCAGATGAAACCAACTCCGCACAAATCTGAATCAATGGCTGCACCTCAGAGAATTCTGTGCCCTGATCTACTAGAACATGAGCGATCCGTATACATTCTAGCAGTTCATCCCTGGGATACTCCTTCAGAGTCTGATAAGCATACTCTCTGTCATCAAACACTAGCAGATATAAATACATAACCTCATCAAGATCCATCCTTCCCATCAACAAACCAAGATGGCTTCCCTGTGCAGCCACTTCTGGTCAGGATTGGCCTTGGTGTAATGTCAGGGCTCCCGGGTATGACCAGAGGTGTGTGACTGACGCAGGGAAACGCAGACTTCAGATATGTTATAAACAATATAATTTATTAACACTAACAATACAAACATAAACGCAGTGCAATACTAAAACATAACACAGTGCAAACAAACCAAACCAACCACCCACAGATGACAGTACATACAATGCAAGCGTCGTCAGGCAGGCCGGGTCAATATCAATCGGGCAGGTAGGTACAGGGGGAGCAAGCGGAGAATGGTCGGGGTCACAAGCCAGGTTCAGCAGGTAGCGGGCAGCGTGGTACAGAGGGTCAGGCAGAGGAGAATGGTCAGACAAGCCAGGGATCAGGAGCAGGAGAATGGTCAGACAAAGCCAGGGATCAGAGCAGGGTCAGCAACGAATCAGACAGGAACAGGAACAGGGAGCAGGAACAGGATACAGGGCCCAGGAGAAACACACACCAAGGCAGAGTCTGCAGGTCTGGCCATCCCTTAAATACACCAGTATAATCAGTTCCAGGTGTTTGACTGGCTGCAAGGTTGAGTCTCTGATTGCTGGCAGCACCCGCTGGCCAGCCCTGGTACTGCAGCTCATAAGGCAGGTGAGTCCCACCATTGCTGGCCAGTCCATTCCTGACATCCTGTGTGGGCTCTGGATGTGCTGACTGCTGACCGGGGAAGAGAAAGTAGTGGTCGAAGCTGGCTGCGGCTCCGCTCAGCTGGATGAGGTTATTGGAGCAGAAGACTCTGGGTGCATCCACGTGACCGAAAGGGTGCATCCTGGGAGCCACTGCATGCTGACCATCGGAAAGGAGAGGAGACCGATCCTAGGCTCAGGAAAAGTGAAAGATACAGCTCCGGCAGTGAGCGCTCTGTGCACAGTGGAGGAGCGGAGACAGCAGAGAAAACCATTAGAAGTCAGTCAGCCCCCCATGGATGGTGGCCCCCTTACAATCGAAGAGACCAGCGACCCCAATGAGTAATGACACCTGCCTTTTGACATCTTAATTAATACAGTTAACTTATAAATGAGAAGTAGATGTCAGGATGTATTAAGAAGCTACATGTGGGGTCCTGGGCAAAGCAACAAGTAAAGGAGGGAGTCACCCGAGGAGGTTCGGAAGAAAAGAAGAGGCTAATTCTAATATGTTGTACTTTTCATAGTTGGAGGAGAGTGAATATTTGTTTGGACTTTATGATTTAACCTGAAAAATTTAAAGGGAAAGAGGAAGGAGGGAAAAAAAGAAGAAAAAGGAAAATTACCGGAAGCCTAAAGTTAAAACGTTATAGGGATGTAAAAGCAAAAGAAAAGTATCAGCAGCAGCGTATTAATATGAAGAGTAGATCAGCTAAAGAAGGAATTATATAGAAAAAATAAAACATGAAAATGGTGAAATGAATTATTCAACCACTGATATAGCTAAAACGTTCCAAAAATATTTTAGTAAGTTATGTGATTTAAAACCCAGTAACCCAAAAGAATCAGAGGGGGAAAGCGAAAGAAAAGTGGGACTGCCCAGGATAGAGGAAGAGAGATTGGTAATATTAGAAAAATTAATCTCTGTGAAGAAATAAGTAAGGTATTGAGAATTACAGCAACAGGAAAAAGCCCGGGACCAGATGGTTTTACACTGAGATATTACATGAAGTTTCAGAAACAGCTTATGCCCAAATTATGTAGATATATGAACGCATTGGGAGAAGGGATGGACATGAGGAAGGAGTCTCTGCAGGCAAATATCACAGTTATACCAAAGGAGGGAAAGGACCCCTTCCAATGTTCTAGTTATAGGCCAATATCACTCTTAAATATAGATACAAAACTACTTGAAAGCTGTTAGCAAACAGGATGAAGGATCTGATGATGGATTGGATACATATTGATCAAGTAGGATTTGTACCAGGGAGGGAAAGAAAAGACAATGGATCAAGATCATTGCTCCTTTCAAAAAAGTAAGAAAGAGAGGGGTTCGGCATTGATAATGTCATTCGATGCTGAAAAAGCCTTTGACAGGGTAGATTGTGGGTTCAGGATGAGCACACTGGAAGCATTGGGTATTGGATATAAGATGATGCAGTGGATAAATAAATTGTATAGCTTTCCTTCAGCCGCAGTGAAGGTTAATGGTTCATTGTCACAATTCTTCAAAAGGTATAATGGGACAAGGCAGGGTTGCCCTTTGTCACTACTATTTTTTGTTATCTCACTGGAACCACTTCTGGCGACCGTTCGCAAGTCTTTAGATGTAAAAGGAATTAAGATTGGGAACGAAGAACATAAGGTTGCGGCTTATGCAGATGACATGTTATTCTATGTCATGAACCCTAGAGTAATTGTCAGGGATCTCCTCGATCCCTGCCGCGATGGTCCCGGCGCAGGCGCAGTGCACCGCCCTGTGCAGGGACACGGGCACTAGGTCCGGGCCGGCCGCGGCGTTCGAGTTCGCGCATGCGCAGTAGAAGCCACGGCCGCCCGCTGGGCACCAATGGCAGCGCAGGGCGGAATATTTAAATGGCCCTGAGCTGTCATTCAGTGCCTTCTGGTCTTCCCTGCATCCTGTGAACCTGTGATCCTGTACCCCTTGTAAGTTTTGACCCGGATTGAACCTGACCTTGCTGCTTTCTCCTGCTCTGACCCTTGCTTTGCCTGACCTCTCTCCTGGATGTCCCCTATTGGATTTGACCTGCTGTTGCTGACCTGGCGTGTGACCCGACCATTCTATGCCCGCTGCCTTGTACCTTGCCGTCCTCTCTGTTACCGACCCGGCCCGTCTGACCTCGCTCATCCATCCATCCATCCCTTGCAGTGGGGTCTTCCGACCTCCTCACATCAGACTCTCTTCCCCGTGGGAGCCCCTTGCGCATACTACTACCACTGACGGGCGCACCCAGTAGTCACGACCTGGTCTCAGGGAGCTCCAAGTCCATCCCCACCATCAGGGGCCCTGGTGAACAAGCACCCTGGGACTTAGATTCCGTGCGCTGGGGACGCCTATTCAGTGGAGTGCTAGTAGTACCGCCGGGCGGTCCCTTACAGTACCAGAAGGCCATGACTGAGTCTAGAGGAGGTCCCTCGCCGCTTGAGGAGATCTGCAGGCACCTGTCTAATTTGACACAGGCCGTATCGGCCCTGCAGGATAGATGTCAGCAGATTGAAACCCAATTCCAGACCTGCACTATATCCGTTCCCGTCCCACAGGCCGCGGCCGGCCCGGCACCTCCAGCCGTAGCAGCCCCTGTGCTGGTGTCTGGGGCATCCACACCACTCCCGGCGGCCGACCCCCGAGTACCCTTACCGGAACGTTTCCACGGGGACCGCACACGCTTCAGATCATTCCGCGAGTCCTGCCTCCTCTATTTTGAGCTACAACCCTGAACCTTCGTGACTGAATCCGTGAAGGTGGGGTTCGTCATCTCCCTCCTGCAGGGTGAACCCCAAGACTGGGCTCATCGATTACGGGGAAAAAATGACCCTCACCTCAGTTCGGTTGACAGTTTTTTTGATGCAATGGCCATCCTTTATGATGACCCACAGCGGGCAGCTTCTGCTGAAGCTACTCTGTACACGCTCCGGCAAGGCCGCCGAGCGGCGGAGGAGTACGCAGCTGAGTTTAGGCGGTGGATGGGGGATACTCGCTGGAACGAGTTCACACTCCTGCATCAGTTCCGTATAGGCCTATCAGAAGGCCTGAAAGATGAGCTCGCCCGGGTGGAGGTACCTGAGACTTTAGAGGACTTAATAGCACTGACCATTAAAATTGACCGTAGACTGCGGGAACGCAGGTTTGAGAGGTCCGGCCAGGGTCATGGAAATCCCTGGGGATCATTTCAAGGTCCCAGTCAAACACCTAGGCCAATCATCCAAAACCGGCCACCTGGAGATAACCCCGAACCCATGCAACTCGGCCTGGCACGGCCTAAACTATCCCCAGAGGAACATCTGCGCAGACGATCCCAGAACCTGTGCCTCTATTGTGGCGAAGCTGGTCATATGGCACGTTCCTGCCCGCAGAAACTGAGTAAGTGCACCTCTTCTTCCTTATCCATTGGCAATGTTGGTCCATCCCAATACTTAGTGGTACCCCTTTCCTTTCAGCTTCCAGAAAGGACCGTGGAAGTATTGGCCATAATTGACTCTGGGGCATGCAGCTGCTTCTTGGATATTAATTTTGCTCACCAGCAGGGTATTCCCCTCCAATTGAAACAGAAGGGGTTCAATATTTATTTGGCCGACGGTTCCCGAATAAAATCGGGGGTAGTGAACCAGGAAACCCCCTCCATCACCACTGTCATTGCCGGCCAGCACCAGGAACTCCTCCGCCTGGATGCTATAGCTTCACCCCTCTTCCCAGTCATTCTGGGGCTCCCATGGTTACGGGCCCATAACCCCCAGATTGACTGGGAGACCGGAGTAATCACGTTCCCTTCCCCATACTGTCGGGTATACTGCCGCACTTCGGGCCCGGGGGCCCCCCAAATCCTCCTGTGCTCTGAGGGGGAAGCTGAATTAAAACAAGTAATCCCTGCAGTCTACCATGGGTTTCTAGATGTGTTCAGCAAACGGGGAGCCGATACTCTACCCCCCCACCGCCCTTATGACTGTCCCATTGACCTGTTACCCGGCTCAGAAATTCCTTTTGGGCGAATCTTCCCCTTTTCAGAGCCCGAATTGGGGGCCCTAAAGGAATATATCGAGGATAGCCTCCAGAAGGGGTTCATCCGCCACTCCACTTCACCGGCGGGGGCGGGAATCTTCTTTGTTGAAAAGAAAGACAAAACCTTAAGGCCGTGTATCGATTACAGGGAATTGAACAGGGTCACGATAAAAAACCGTTACCCACTACCGTTAGTACCAGAGCTGTTCCAAAGTTTAAAGTCAGCAGTGGTTTTTACCAAGCTGGATCTGAGGGGGGCGTACAACTTGATTCGCATAAGGGAGGGGGACGAGTGGAAGACGGCCTTCCGCACCCGCTTCGGTCATTTTGAATATCTGGTCATGCCGTTCGGGTTGTGCAATGCTCCGGCCACTTTTCAACACTTTGTGAATGATATTTTTGGGGACTTTCTGGATGTCTTTGTGATCGTTTATTTAGACGACATTCTGATTTTCTCCCCGTCTTTGGGGGAACACAGAATACATGTAGCAAAAGTATTGGGGCGGTTGCGGCAGCATGGGTTGTACGCCAAGGCAGAGAAATGTTGTTTTGAACAATCCAGCATTGCCTTCTTGGGCCTGATTATCTCCACCGCGGAGGTCGCGATGGATCCCCAGAAGGTCGCTGCAATATTGGATTGGCCTGAACCCACAGACAGGAAGGGCGTCCAACGATTCATCGGCTTTGCAAATTTTTACCGGAAGTTCATCAAGAACTTCTCGGGTCTGGTCTCCCCCATTACTCAGCTAACCAAGCTGGGAACCCGATTCAGATGGACACCAGAAGCGCAGGGAGCTTTCGAAGCCTTGAAGAAGCTGTTCACTTCGGCACCCATTTTGGGTCACCCAGACGCCGCCCTGCCCTATATCTTGGAGGTAGATCCATCGGAGAATGCGGTAGGCTCCATCTTCTCCCAACGAAAAGGCACCAAGGAACTGCTCCACCCTGTAGCGTTCTTCTCACGGAAGCTTACCCCAGCGGAGAGGAACTATGATATCGGTGATCGAGAGCTACTAGCGATCAAAACAGCGTTAGAGGAATGGAGGTACCTGCTGGAAGGTGCTGTGCACCCCATCTTAATATTTACTGACCACAAGAACTTAGAGTATCTGAGAACCGCCAAGCGCCTACGCCCGCAACAGGCGAGATGGGCACTATTCTTTTCAAGATTCAACTTCCACATTACGTACCGGCCGGGATCAAAGAACACTAAGCCGGATGCGTTATCACGGATGTACGAAGACGCCAAGGAGATCCCAGTACCCGACACCATCCTATCCTCGGGTAACTTCTTGGTCCTTCAGTCGGACCTTCGTTCCAGGCTAATGGAGGCATCCACAAACTTCTCTACCTCAGGCGGAGGGCCGCTCCAGAACAAGGGGGGACTCCTATGGAGGGAAGATCGAATTGTGGTGCCGGAAGAAGCCCGAACCCTGGTCTTGGGGCATTGCCACGACCACCCGATGGCGGGGCACTTTGGCCCAGAAAAGACCCTGGAACTTCTCAGACGCTCATTCTGGTGGCCAGACATGGCTAAGGATTGTAAGGGCTATGTAAGGTCCTGTGTCACCTGCCAGAAGAACAAGCCATCAAGAAACAAGGTTTGGGGTCTGCTGCGACCCTTACCTATTCCTGAACGGCCTTGGCAAAAGATCTCATTAGACTTTATAGTCGAGCTTCCGCCATCCCTAGACCACACGGCAATCCTGGTGGTCGTGGACCGCTTGTCCAAGATGGCCCACTTCATCCCGTTGAAGAAAACCCCCTCGGCGGCCGAGACCGCGCGAGTCTTCATTCGTGAGGTAGTCAGGTTGCATGGGGTCCCCGAAGACATCGTCTCGGACCGAGGGGTCCAGTTCACGTCCAGATTCTGGAGAGCACTGTGCAAAGCCCTGGACATCAAATTATCTCTCTCCTCTGCGTTCCACCCTCAAACTAACGGTCAAACCGAAAGGACCAATCAGACCTTAGAGCAATACTTAAGATGCTATACTTCGTTTACTCAAGATGACTGGCTGCCACTTCTACCTCTAGCGGAATTTGCGTATAACAACGCCCGCCACTCAGCAACAGGGCAGTCCCCGTTCTTTGCCAACTATGGCTTTCACCCAGTCTTCCTCCCGGATTTGGTTTCGGAATGCCCAGTACCAGCAACACAAGATGTGGTAACGTTCTTCGCTGCGAACAATAAGAAGCTTCAAGAGGCCATCAGTCGGGCCCAGGAAGACTACAGGAAAGCATTCAACAGGAAACGGAGAGGAGATCTGGTATTGCGGCCTGGGGAGAAGGTTTGGCTGGCGACGTCCAATTTAAAGATGCTTTGCCCGTCAAAGAAATTGGGACCCAAATTTATAGGCCCCTTCTGCATTAAACGGATGGTTAACGAAGTAGCCTACGAACTCGTCCTCCCTGACACGCTCAAGATCCACCCGGTCTTCCATGTGTCCCTGCTGAAGCCAGTGGTCCCAGATGCCTTCCCTGACCGGGAATCTAGACCCCCGGAAGCGGTAACGGTCGAGGGAGAAGAAGAGTTTGAGGTTGAAACAATCCTGAAGTGTCGAAGGAGGGGAGGCCAGACCCAATTCCTTATCAAATGGAAGGGCTATGGCCCTGAGGACAATTCCTGGGAACCAGCCCATAATGTCCATGCACCCAGGCTTGTCCGGAGGTTTTTTCGCGATCACCCGTGGTGGAGAGATCGGGTGGGCATCCGGAGGCTGCCCGTAGGGGGGGGGCAATGTCAGGGATCTCCTCGATCCCTGCCGCGATGGTCCCGGCGCAGGCGCAGTGCACTGCCCTGTGCAGGGACACGGGCACTAGGTCCGGGCCGGCCGCGGCGTTCGAGTTCGCGCATGCGCAGTAGAAGCCGCGACCGCCCGCTGGGCACCAATGGCAGCGCAGGGCGGGATATTTAGGTGGCCCTGAGCTGTCATTCAGTGCCTTCTGGTCTTCCCTGCATCCTGTGAACCTGTGATCCTGTACCCCTTGTAAGTTTTGACCCGGATTGAACCTGACCTTGCTGCTTTCTCCTGCTCTGACCCTTGCTTTGCCTGACCTCTCTCCTGGATGCCCCCTATTGGATTTGACCTGCTGTTGCTGACCTGGCGTGTGACCCGACCATTCTATGCCCGCTGCCTTGTACCTTGCCGTCCTCTCTGTTACCGACCCGGCCCGTCTGACCTCGCTCATCCATCCATCCATCCCTTGCAGTGGGGTCTTCCGACCTCCTCACATCAGACTCTTCCCCGTGGGAGCCCCTTGCGCATACTACTACCACTGACGGGCGCACCCAGTAGTCACGACCTGGTCTCAGGGAGCTCCAAGTCCATCCCCACCATCAGGGGCCCTGGTGAACAAGCACCCTGGGACTTAGATTCCGTGCCCTGGGGACGCCTATTCAGTGGAGTGCTAGTAGTACCGCCGGGCGGTCCCTTACAGTAATGTTACCCAATCTAATAAAAATTTTAAAATACTATGGCGAACTGTCAAATTTGAAGATCAATCCCTCAAAATCAGAGATATAGAATATTTGAGTCTCAAAGTTAGAAAAACAGAACTTGCAAGAAGCCTTCCCTTTTGTTTGGAGAGAAAGAGAATTAAGTTATTTAGGAGTAAAGCTCACTCCCTCTTGGAAAAATCTTTACCAAATAAACTATATCTCACTTGTAATTAAAGTTAAGGAAGAATTGAGGAAAATGTCTGTAGGGGTACTCTCGTGGTTGGGCCGCAAAAATATAAAAATGGTTATAGTTCCATATGCTTCCAATATATTTACATTTTTTAAGACCATAAGAAAATGATAAGTGAATTCATTAGGTCAAATAAAAAACCAAGAGTTAGTTTTGAAGTATTATGTAGAGATAAGGTTAATGGTGGTTTAGGCATGCCGGATTTTAAGAGGTATTATCGTGTTCTACTGATTTCACAAATGATTGAGTGGATTTACAATACACTGGAGAAGATATGGGTAACAATAGAAAATGCACTAAGTGGGTCACAGTTAGATAAGATAATATGGCTTCCACAACAATACCAAACTTTTTCGGAAAACATAAGTATTTTAACATGGAATGTTTTAAGAAAATGGGATAGATTACATAAGCGAATAGGATGGGAATATAATTCACTATTAATTCCACTGGAGGGAACAGATTTTTTCCCACCAGGGAAGGAAGACATTGCAGATAACTGGATAAAAAGTAAAAATGCATGTTTGAAGGATATCACGGAAAAGGGGAGTTGCTTTCTTTTTTAGAATTAAAAGATAAGAGGGATTTGTTTTTTAGGTTAGAGGTGTGGTGGTACCACCAACTGAGGCATTTTGTATCAGCTATTCCTCAACCATTAAGGACGGTGGACAGTATTATCCTCTGGAACGATTGTTTAGTCAGGAGACGAAATGTAAACATACAACTTCTTGTATTTATAAGATTCTTACTAATATTGCAAGAGCTGTTTGTCCACCGTACCTTGAGAAATGTGAAAAAGAGTTTGGAACAAAACTAGAGGAGCATGATAAGAAGAAAATGTTTAGATTGGCCCATAGTGCTGTAAATTTGAAAATAAAATTTGAGTGTAGCACATAAACAACAATCACAAAATTCACTGCTATGTTGGAGGGGATGTGGGTTTGAAGGAACCATGGCACATACTGTATATTGTGGGATTGCCCTAATATCCAAGAGTTTTGGCAAGGAATAATTCAACTAATTAAGTTGATAACAGGAGCAAGAATGCCAAATAACCCTTAGGTGTGTATATTCATAAAGCAGACTTCAAGGTGAAGCAATATAAGAATGTTTTTAATAGTTCACTTAATAAATGCAGCTAAAGGGTTGATTCTGAAATTTTGGCAGAGTAAGAAAACCCCTTAAATAAAAGATTGCTTTAGCAGAGTGGAATATGTGTATAGAATGGAGGAACTATACCATATTGCAGAAGATAAAACCAAAGAATTTAGAAAAAGCGTGGGAGGAGTGGATAATTTATAAAACCTAGAGTTATGCAGAACTGAAAGGAATGTGAAGGAAAGAAAAAAGAGAAGGGGAAGAAGACGGAGGAGGAAGGAAGATGAAAGAAAAGGGGAAGTCTGTGGTAAAGGAAGGAATGAGGTTAATTGAGGGATAAGGTGACCGGGGAGAGGAGTGGGAATGGGTGAGAGGGGGGGTGAGTAGGGTTTTTCTTTGTTTGTTTTAGTGTAAGAATTTTTGATATGGAAAAAATATTGTTATATGATGTATGTGAATTAAACTTAATAAAGATATAATAAATAAAGTCAAGTGGCAACTCATCCCATATAAACCCACAACCCAGCTTTGGTCCTGACATATACAGTGAAGAACAGAAGTATTTGAACACCCTGCGATTTTGCAAGTTCTCCCACTTAGAAATCATGGAGGGGTCTGAAATTCACATTGTAGGTGTATTCCCACTCTGAGAGACAGAATGTTTTAAAAAAATTCAGGAAATCACATTGTATGATTTTTAAAGAATTTATTTGTCTTGCACTGCTGAGCACCTGAGAAAATCAGTGTTAATATTTGGTACAGAAGCCTTTGTTTGCAATTAGAGAGGTCAAACGTTTCCTGTAGTTCTTGACCAGGTTTGCACACACTGCAACAGGGATTTTGGCCCACTCCTCCACACAGATCTCCTCTAGATCTGTCAGTTTTCGGGGCTGTCACTGAGCAACACGGAGTTTCAGCTCCCTCCAAAGATGTTCTATTGGATTTAGGCCTGGAGACTGGCTAGGCCACTCTAGAACCTTGATATGCTTTTTACAGAGCCACTCCTTGGTTATCCTGGCTGTGTGGTTTGGGTCGTTGTCATGTTGGAAGACCCAGCCACGACCCATCTTCAATGCTCTGACTGAGGGAAGGAGGTTGTTGCTCAAAATCTCACAATAAATGGCCCCATTCATCCTCTCCTTAATACAGTGCAGTCGTCCTGTCCCCCTCGCAGAAAAGCACCCCCAAAGCATGATGTTACCACTCCCATGCTTCACAGTAGGGATGGTGTTCTTGGGATGCAACTCATCCTCCTTTTTCCTCCAAACACGACGAGTGAAGTTTAGACCAAAAAGTTCTACTTTGGTCTCATCTGACCACATGACTTTCTCCCATGCCTCCTCTGGATCATCCAGAGGGTCATTGGCAAACTTCAGATGGACCTGGACATGTGATGACTTGAGCAGGGGAACCTTCCGTGCAATGAATGATTTGAAACCATGACGGCGTATTGTTCTACTGACAGTGACCTTTGAAACTGTGGTCCCAGCTCTCTTCATGCCATTGCCCAGCTCCTCCCTTGTAGTTCTGGGCTGATTCCTCACCTTTCTTATCATCAGTGATACCCCACGAGGTGAAATCTTGCATAGGGCCCCAGTCCGAGGGAGACTGACAGTCGTCTTTAGCCTCTTCCATTTTCTAACAATTGCTCCAACAGTTGATCTATTTTCACCAAGCTGCTTGGCAATTGCCCAGTAGCCCTTTCCAGCCTTGTGGAGGTCCACAATTTTGTCTCTGGTGTCTTTTGACAGCTCTTTGATCTTGCCCATGGTAGTAGTTGGCGTCTGACTGACTGTGGGGTGGACAGGTGTCTTTAAAGAGCTCAGACAGGTGCTACAAAGTTAGATTAATGAATAGAGTAGAGGTGGGCTTTTTAAAGGCACAGTAACAGGTCTTTGAAAGCCAGAATTCTTGCTGTTTCTTAGGTGCTCAAATACTTATGTTCAGCAGTGCAAGACAAATCAATTCTTTAAAAATCATACAATGTGATTTCCTGAATTTATTTTTTAATTCTGTCTCTCAGAGTGGGAATGCAGCTACAATGTGAATTTCAGACCCCTCCATGATTTCTAAGTGGGAGAACTTGCAAAATCGCAGGGTGTGCAAATACTTCTGTTCCTCACTGTAGTTTAAGAAACATTGCTATAAGCAGGTTTTTTCACTCAGGGTTCCTCCAGAGGTTGCTAGAGATTCTTTGAGCAATGAGAAATTTCTGCATCTTAGATAAGTTCCCATTCATGCCTCCTTTTAGCTAATTGTAAGGAATTCTTCTAAATGACCACAACTGTAAAGAGCATTCTTCCCAGTGGCCAGCACACTAATGTATTATGAGTTGCAGATAAAGTAATGTTTAGCAGGGGTTTCCTGAGATTGGAAAGCTATTTCAAGGGTTCCTCTGTGTTGAAAAGGTTGAGAAAGGCTGATATAGAGCTTTGCTCTCTACAGGGTTAAAAATGGGCACTTCAGTACCTCTAGCCATACATAAAAATGATCTAGGAAAGTTTTATACCTGATTGGGATGAATTGTAGTTCATTACATTTTTGCCCATTCACACCATCATGTTATAGACATTTGCAGTTAAACATTAGCATTACACCAATGCACCAAGCACAGTGCGATGCATTATGGTGCCTTTTGCTTTCAGTGGCACCCCAAAAAAAGCTGTAGAGCACACCACAGCAATACACTGTGGTGAGAAAAATAATAAAATGAAAAGGGTCATGAGTGAGTTCTTTTGTATTCAAATCAGAGGCATAACTAGAACCTTAAGGGCCCATTGCAGGAAACCATGAAGGGCTCCCCTGACTCCAGAGCCTTTCTCACTGATCCCAGGACCCTTTACTCTCATTTCAGAACCCTTTATTATGGTCAAGCAGTGAGACCCTTTTACATGTTCTTACTGCCATTTTGGGGCCTCCCACAGTGGCCGAACACCAGAGCCTGGTCACAATTGCGACCTTTGTGACCCTGGTAGTTCCGCCACTGCTGTCAGTAGTTTTTTTATTTTTGTTATTTTGTTTATTTATTATTTTTTACTACTCTATTTTTTTAAATTAATTTTATTTTTTACAATTTATATTAGGAGTGTCGTTGGAGGCTTTGGTGAAATAACAGTCAGTGATCGGTACCAATCACTGACTCTGTCCAAAAGGAAAGGAAAGGTGGTTGGTAAATGACATATGACCGCTCCCCATCCTGAATGCATCACCCACAACAGTTGGCTGGAGAGGAGAAGGTGGAAACCCAGTAGAGCTGTGGGAGACAAGGGGGTCCAGGAGAGCACACAGGAGCACAGGGCAGCAGGACCTGGATAGGAGGGGTGGAAGGAGCAGAATATAGAGGAACAGTTCCCCTCCATTCTCCTTCTGCAGCCACAGCAAGGCTGCAGGAGAAAAATGGAGGGGATCAGTTCCTCCATATGCCGTCTCCGCCACCTATCCTCTTCAGGTGTACAGGGGAGCCGCATGGGCTCCCTGGAGTATGAGGCCAGGTTGCAATTGCGACCCCACTGATCCCTGTAGCGATGCCCCTGAGCCTGATCATTGAGGAGAACAGGTTCACTTCTCAGCACACCTAGAAAACTGATCACACTGTGTTCTCCTGACTACTGTCAGTTTTTAATAGGAAAGCAGAGGGAACGGCAGGAACACCAGGGATTTCACACAAAGGAAGCAATACAAAGAGAACAGGATACATTTTACAAATACCTGTTACTGCAGGCACATATCAGGAATTTGAAATGTTGGGTTTACATAATATTTAAAGGAGTTCTGTGGTCACAGGATAGGCTTTAATTATATAACATCAGCATTATAATAACAGTACAAACAATAGTTATATATGACAAGTCAATATACACTTGTTTGATCATCTCTTTCCCAAACTTCTTTGATTACCTGCATGCTTTGCAGCTTCTCCTCTGTTGTATACTTTAAATTTCTAATGACTACATATCCCATGGCACTTTTCCACCTGTAAGCTGTGATTCCTCTTCTCAGCACCTCTGCAGTTTACAAGACAGTATCCATGAAATCTCTGACACAGCAGTGCCTACTCACAGGGCATGGTGACTACATGTCACAGAATTCAAGAACATAAATGTGTGGGGGAAGCTGACAAACTTCTAGATCAGGGGTGTCCAACCCACGGCCCACAGGCGACATGAGGCCCAAGATAGCCATGAATGAGGCCCAACACAAAATTGTAAACTTACTTAAAAATGTTGATTTTTTTTAATAAGTTTTATCTTCTCAAGAAAAATATCCCACTCTTCGCAATCACGCCTTATTCATGTCATCAGTTTTTGCCAGCACCTATATTTGTGGGCAACTATTTTCACGGATAAAGCACACGAAGGGCAAAATTAGAACCAAAATATCTGATGAGCACCTTGAGAATTCATTCATAATTAATTGCTGCTCTATTCATTGAATCAGATGATGATGCATTTGTTTATCAAAAACAGTATCAAATATTGCACTAATTTGCACTAGTCATGTTAAGGGCTGTTGCCTGGTATGGTTCACTTGCCCCTCATGCCCCTCTGGCCTTCCAGGCTACAAGCTCAGATAAACGTCTGATAAATATTGGGGGGGCTCACACTGGTTTTTTCTCAATTTTTCATTGCTGGCAATTGTTTTCTTTACATTCAGCTGTCAGCAGGGAACCCCGTTTACAGCCGATGACTCATTCTTTGTTAAGGACATGGCAGCCGGCTTGCTGGCTTGCTCCTTAACACTGAGGGCCTCCGCATGGAAGAATAGAAAAAACAGAATGGTCTTGTCCCTGAGGGGAAGATCACAGCCATGGGATTGGAAGTAGGCAACCGATCGTCTGAAGACATTGTAAATACAGACAGTTGTGATGGATTCTAGAGACTGTGTGCTGCTGCCACACCTCTGGTGTTAGGGAGTCAACTGTTTGTTTAAAGGGGACAAAGTGTCCAGTGTTCTGAAGATCATATGCAGGCAGTAGACGGGTCGAAAATCGGCTGATTTTTCAGCCGATAAAAAAAAAATCGTCTGATTTTCGCACCGTTAGTGGGTTAATTGGTCGGCCGTTTTTCGGGATTTTGGCACATTTTTTTTATCGGTAAAGTTGGAAAAAAATCAGACGATTTTGCCGATCGGCTGATTTTCGTGGCAATCATGGGCAAATCGGCTAATCTTTTTTCCGATAAAAAAATCTGCGCATGAGCCGTGACCTGCAAGAAGAAGAAAAGAAGAAGAAGAAGAAAAAGAAGAGGAATAAAAAGAAGAAAAAGAAGAAGAAGAAAAAGAATAATAAAAAGAAGATGAGGAATTCCAGTCCGCTATTATATTTGGCAGGAAAAAAGTATTGCGGTTGCAACAATGTATCTATTTGTATCCGAATAAAACCATCTGTATCCGAAATGGATACAAATTGATACAATGTTGTAACCGCTATACTTTTTCATGTCAAATATAATAGCGTAGCTCTCTGCAGGTACAGAAGTAATTAAATGGCGGCCGTAGATGGGATGAAAATCGGCCGATTTTTTTACCGTTGGTGGTAACTTCGGCCTATTGAACGACCGATTTTTCTTTTTTAAAAAAAAAACGGTCGGTTTTCGACCCATCTATGGCCTGCATTAGTCTATTAAATTCTCTAGAAAGGACTTTGTTTGAACTGTCCAGAGAGGAATATTATCCTATCCAAGCTACTGCTACAACCAGGGCTGCTGTTAGAAATCACAAGGCCCTGTACAACCTACCTGCCAGCCCCCTCCCTGAAAATTTTAAAACTATATTTTTGCTAAAAATGCACTAAAATCATTATTAGCGGACACAAACACAACATAACGTACACAATTCCTACTACATATAAAATATGAAACAGTACTGAGTTCATAAATAAAGCTCTGTTTGTGAATTAGGTCTTGGGGCTCATTCACATGTGCGCTGTGGCCTGTACAATGTGTGCAGGCAGCCTATGTTATGCTATGGGGATGCAGTAGCTGTACGAACACAGCCGAAGGTTCGAATTTGACAGGTGCAGGTGTATGGCGCTGAACACTGAAATTTGAGGCCACTCACCTGCACCTGCACACCTGTCAAATTATGACCTGTGGCTGTGTTCATAAGGCCGCTGCATCTTCATAGAGTAACACATGGCTCCAGCCACACAACCTGTTCGTTCACACTGTATGGGCCAGAGAACCTGTGTGAACCACTGTGAATGAGCCCTTAATGTTTTAAATATTTTTTACAATTTTAAAAAAATGCTGTTACTATCTTGTTATTTTATTTTTACAATTTGTAAATCATTTTTTATTTTTTTTTGGGGGGTGGATAGGGTAAAATACCTGACCTGATATCTCACACAGATTCTTCAATTCCTTTCTCTGCAACCTGAGCTGCATTTCTGATGAATGAACAGGATATGCTCTATACAGAAGGTAATCGGTGCACGAGTGGGGGGGAGCGGGCAGTTACAGGAATTGTTCTCCTGTGTGTCCCTGAAAGCTGTTTTCCCTTTCCCTCCCGCTAACTTTCAGCTGCTACAGGGAAGGAAACACAGGGAACTGGTTCCTGTAATTGTCTACATCACTGCACCAATCACCTTCCCTGTCCTGCCCACATGCAATTGTGCCTCCTGCCTGGGCTCCCCTGTGTGCCTGGGCCTCATACTTCTGTATGAGGGGGACTGGTGGTACCCCCTTATCAGCAGCCCTGGCTACAACACTTAGTCCATTCTTTTACTTGTACAAGGACTTAGCTCATAGTGACACAGAAGAGAAAGCATCCTCCAGTTTGTATGAAGGGTTTTCAAAAAGATTCCGCACTTTTATATATACGAGTTAAAAAAAGTGCAGAAACATCTTGAAGAACCCTCATACATAATTTTGGAATATCCTGCTCAATTCCCTATCCCCATTCAAGTTACCAAAAAATACAAATATCAAAAAGAATACCCCTGGACTGTTCATTGAGTCAAAGAATGACTTCAAATATAATTTAGTATTTTCCCAGGACATCAGTTTTAAGAGTTCACTATTGATACTTACTCTTTCTTGAAAATGTCTCCTTGCCCACAGTTGAATAAATGGTGGCCAGTGAAGGGCAATAGTGCATCAATACATCGTTAATGCTGGTTGCTGCAGCTTTGTCCTTCTCCAAGATCCTCTGAACAGTCTGAGAGTAAGGGGCTTTCCCAGCCACCCACACTTTTTCTATGATATTTAAAGACACCAGATCTTCTCCATAATTAGCCAGTCTGTAAGTGAAGCCCTCAATGTCATCCAATGAAGAGGAACATTCTGCCCAGGCTTGGATTAGATAGGAACCTGAGGTGGATTGGTCTCAGTTAATCTAAAAACCACTTAAAGCATTTTCTGGCAGATTATTTTACAAGTCTAAATTAATATTCTGTGATAGAAAATTACTCATAACCCCCCCCCCCAAACATTAAATAAATAAATATATAGAGAGGTTTTTCAAACACAGTTTTTGTTGGAAAAAAATACAGTTTACAGAATTTAAAAAAAAACACAATATATACACCAATTTTTGTGTAAAATATGAAAGATGATGTTACGGCAAGTAAATAGATATCTAACATGTCATGCTTTATAATTACACATGCTCGTGGAATGGTGACAAACTACGGTAATTAAAAGCTCCATAAGCAACGGTTTAAAATTTTTTACAGGTTACCTGTTTAGAGTTACAGAGGAGGTCTAGCAGTAGATTTATTGCTCTCAAGCTAACCTTCGCAGCAATACCTCATATCTGTGCCGTGAACACAGTTTACATATGCATGCTCAACTTACCTATACGTTCACTTCTGTGTGCGAGCATGGAAGGATGGGGGCACATTAATTATTTATTTTTTATTTTTACACTGTCCCTTTATTTTTTTCTTTAACACTTTTATTCCTATTACAAGGATTGTAAACATCCCTTGTGATAGAAATAAGGATGACAAGTCTTCTTTAAGGAGAGATCTGGGATCAAAAAGACCCCAAATCTCTCCTTTACCTTAAAAAATAAAAGATCAAAAAATAATTTTTTTTTGTTTTGCTTTAAAAAATTGTGTACATCCGCCTCGGACCGGACGTGACGTCATGCTAGTCTTATTTTAAAAGTGAAAAGGTCACTAAAGATACGAAAATTTTCAAACAACAGAAAGAAGATTTGGAAGGGATGTAATGTATTCGTATTGTATTTTCGGATGAAAACTGTAATGATTAAAGAAAATCATACGATCTGGTATTGTATGAGCAGAATTTTCATGCTTGTTCCTTCAAATAATTTCGGATGAAAACTGTGTATTAACGATCTATCAGATTATCGTGCAATCGCTTCAGAAGAGGTATTTTTCGTATGATTTTCTGATTGTGTGTACTAGGCATTACTAAAACTGGAATATGGTGCAGCTGTGAATGGCAGCCAATTAGCTTCTAACTTTAGCCCGTTCAATAAAGCTTTGGCAATTAAACCTGGGAGCTGATTGGTTTCTATGCAGGGCTGCACCAGATTTTGCACTCTCCAGTTTTAGTAAATAACCCCCATTGTGTTTGTTTATTGTTGTGAGTTGGATGAGGATTGGATCAAATTTTAAGGGTGAATTACTGCAGAAAACCAGCGTTCACATATTTCTTCTTGCCACTGTATAGTATATTATCTGCTATCCTGTTCAGACAATGTTATTAGATAACCCCTTTTGAAAAAGTCGGAAGTGACGAAACGCGTCAAGGGACATGATGTCGGACGTAAGACATAAACCGGAAGTAGCGGAGCGGCCATCTTGAGAGAGGTTCTGTATACCCTATCCTATGCTGTATTGGATGGACATTACGCTTTTCTCACTGAGGATACATGCAATTTTAGAGGTTATTTCTTGTAAGCACATTTTTAATAAAGTAGACCATTTATACAACTTACTACACTATGTGGTCTTTTCTCTTTTTGAACTATGATATGATGCTTCAATGCGATTGGAGATTGGATTAGTGTGGATTAAGAGGAGCCATTTCCTATTAATTTCCAGTTATGCTATTGGACAATTATAGTCCGGTAAGGTACATGGTTTGGAAGGTGGTGGAGAGTGCTTTTTCATTTCACTAGTGGTGTTGAAGAGGGGAGCACTTATCACATGTCCAAAGGATACTACAATATGATATGTTTTTCTTTGGAGGTATTCCTTATGAGGATGATGATGCATCCGTAGGATCAGCCTTGAGTGGATTCTTATGAGGAATGAGATGTAAAGCTATATACAAGTTTTTTTTCGGGTAAGAGTATTCAATTCAGCCACATTGAAGTGGACACTGGGTGATTTTTACATACAGTATTTTGAACACAAATACACATTGAGAGTTGTTTTTTGCTTTAACTTTTATTCTTGAGGATAATGCACTATATGTAGTTTTTCATTTTGTTGAGGTACACGTGGATACTAAAGAGTTAATTTTGGAGATGGATCAAGTGGAAATATGATATTTTGAAGATTCACATGCTGAGGAGGTTTTTTTTAATGTCATTAGTTTTCCAGCAATAACTTCCTTTTTGGCTCTGAGAGCCATTTTGATCCATAATTTAAAGCTACTATACTCATTCTCAAACAACTCTGTCACCTGCCTGCTTCAGAAAAATATACAGACAGTCCCCGGGTTACATACAAGTTAGGTTCTCCAGGTTTTTCTTAAGTTGAATTTGTATGTAGGTTTGAACAGGTAAATCTTTTAAATGTAACCTCAGTCAAAAAATATTTTTATGGTTTAGATAACCTAGGGAAGGGTTACCTGGCCATGCAGTGATGTGGGAGCATTGACAGGTCCTCTACATAGTAGGTAGCAGCATGCGGTGAGCAGCAAGATGGCTGCCTGGTGATTTCAATGACCAGCGTGATGTCACGCTGTCTCCGTTCTTAAGTATGAGTCGTATGCAAGTCAGATGTTTGTAACTCAGGGACGGCTTGTACTCACATATCCAGCAATGCTTTGCTAGGTAAGCTCTGGTATTGGAGTTTATCTAAGTGAATGACCTTCCTGCCCCCTCTGCAGAGAAGTGTTCAGGCTAGGAAATTGGCCACACAGGCTGGAGTAATGTTACCTGAGGGAGGTCACAGGCTCCCCCATACCTCCATTAGAGCTGTAGAGTGAGGGCTTGGACTGACTGGAGAGACAGCGGGGGAGCACTGATGGATGGGGACTATCAGGGGGTACTGTCACTTTGTTCAGAATGGGAAAATAGTAACTTTAGCAAAAATCATGGACTTTATAGGCACAGGAAGACAAGTGTATAAAATTTACAGATGATAAAAAATTTTAATTTTTCTACACTTGTCTTTCTGTGCCAATAAAGTCCATGATTTTTACTAATGCTACTATTGTTTCATAATTAGGACACGGCACATTTTACAATAACTGGGTCTCCACATTACCACCGAGCGGTTGCCCATAGGACAGTTTTAAAATATTCAGGTTCAAATGACAAAGTAACTTTAATTATGTGATTTCTGCTGAAGAGAAAGATTAGAGCTCTCTATCAGTCACTCACCTTTAATTTGAAGCATCTCATCAATTTTTCTGCAGAATATTTGGGCATTATCAATATACCGTGTTAAAGCTATATCAATAAACTTCTGGTCAAAAAAAGTAATGTTTGCCTTTGAAAACCTTTCATTGAATTCAGCTGTTCGTGTATCATTGTAGAATGTGAATATCTCAAAGTCTTCCATTTCCAGGGAGGCCCAGACAGTCTGTATTTGTTCATTTGAGTAATAGATGTTCTGCTTGCATGTCATCCTCAGAGAGCCTGGGAAAAGAAAATTAAGCTATCATGATATGTATATCTAAATACTGTGGCGTCAATTCACAAAAAGGTTATCGTATGAGTTAAGCCAGTCCACATGACCAAATATCACATGCAATACTGAAAATGTCAATTCACTATTGCTAGTATGTGGTATTTACCGAAAATAGAAAAAACTCTGAGTAAATATCACATATAAGACCTTAAAGTCGATTCACAAAAGGAAATAAATAATTAAATGCATGCAGTAATTAAGTAGTGGTCCACGCATGCGGTATGTACTGGTATCTGTCCATACTGTCATGGGTTGTTAACCAGTTGTCGACCTGCCGCAGTGTTTTTATTGCAGCAGGGCACCACCTCTGCGCACAGTGCTGTCTTTTAACATCGCTCTGCAAAACAGGTAGGGGGCGCGAGCAAGTCACCAAAAGAAAGCTCAATTTGTGGGAAAAAAAGGACGTAAATTTAATTTGGGTGCAGTGTTGCATGACCGCGCAATTGTCAGTTAAAGTAACGCAGCAACGTAACACAAAGCGCTTCTGTAACCGCTTCCTGACCGCCCTATAGCAGAAATACTACAGGGCAGCATGGGTGCGCAAAATCACATATATATATATATACAGTCATGGCCGAAATTGTTGGCACCCTTGATATTTTTCCTGAAAATCAAGTATTTCACACAAAAAAGGTATTGCATTAACACATGTTTTGCTATACACATGTTTATTCCCTTTGTATGTATTGGAACAAATATAAAACAGAGGCAGAAAAGCAAATATGACATAATGTCACACAAAACCCCAAAAATGGGCTGGACAAAAGTATTGGCACCCTTAACTTAATATTTGGTTGCACACCCTTTGGAAAACATAACTGAAATCAGTCGCTTCCTATAACCATCAATAAGCTTCTGACACCTCTCACCCGGAATTTTGGACCACTCTTCCTTTGCAAACAGCTCCAGGTCTCTCTTATTGGAAGGACACCTTTTCCCAACAGCAATTTTAAGATCTCTCCACAGGTGTTCAATGGGATTTAGATCTGGGCTCATTGCTGGCCACTTCAGAACTCTCCAGCGCTTCTTTGCCATCCATTTCTGAGTGCTTTTTGACGTATGTTTGGGGTCATTGTCCTGCTGGAAGACCCAGGATCTTGGACGCAAACCCAGCTTTCTGACACTGGGCCCTACAGTGCGACCCAAAATCCTTTGGTAATCCTCAGATTTCATGATGCCTTGCACACAGTCAAGGCACCCAGTGCCAGAGGCAGCAAAACAACCCCAAAACATCATTGAACCTCCACCATATTTTACCGTAGGTACTGTGTTTTGTTCTTTGTAGGCCTCATTCCGTTTTCGGTAAACAGTAGAATGATGTGCTTTACCGAAAAGCTCTATCTTGGTCTCATCTGTCCACAAGACGTTTTCCCAGAAGGCTTTTGGCTTACTCAAGTACATTTTGGCAAACTGTAGTCTTGCTTTTTTATGTCTCTGTGTCAGCAGTGGGGTCCTCCTGGGTCTCCTGCCATAGCGTTTCATTTCATTTAAATGTCGACGGATAGTTCGCGCTGACACTGATGCTCCCTGAGCCTGCAGGACAGCTTGAATGTCTTTGGAACATGTTTGGGGCTGCTTATCCACCATCCGGACTATTCTGCGTTGCAATCTTTCATCAATTTTCCTCATCCGTCCACGACCAGGGAGATTAGCTACAGTGCCATGGGTTGCAAACTTCTTGATAATGTTGCGCACTGTGGACAAAGGCAAATCTAGTTCTCTGGAGATGGACTTGTAACCTTGAGATTGTTGATATTTTGTCACAATTTTGGTTCTCAGGTCCTCAGACAGTTCTCGTCTCCTCTTTCTGTTGTCCATGCTTAGTGTGGCACAGACAGACACACAATGCAAAGGTTAAGTGAACGTCTCTCCTTTTTATCTGCTTTCAGGTGTGATTTCTATATTGCCCACACCTGTTACTTGCCCCAGGTGAGTTTACAGGAGCATCACATGCTTGTAACATTCTTATTTATCCGCAGTTGTGAAAGGGTGCCAATACTTTTGTCCAGCCCATTTTTGGAGGTTTGTGTGACATTATGTCGAATTTGCTTTCTTTCCTCCCTTTTTTTGTTTTGTCCCAATACACACAAAGGGAATAAACATGTGTATAGCAAAACATGTGTTAATGCAATACGTTTCGTGAGAAATACATGATTTCCTGGAGAAATATCAAGGGTGCCAACAATTTCGGCCATGACTGTATACATATACGTGATTCGCGCTCCCGTGCTTTTCACGCCCCCCCCAGATAGTGTCAGATTGCCCGTCAGTACACCAGTCATCACATTTAACCCCTTGATTGCCAGGAGCACGCTCATGTACAATAAACCTCCATTGCTAGTATAGTGTCTGAACGGGTCAATATCTTTGATCAGCACTATACCAGCGTTCACATTAGTATAGCGTCCCCAAAAACACAGCGTTAGCGGGATCAGCCCCGGCACCTGCCAGCACCTGCGTTTATCCCCTACGCTTACCCCCCCTCTTCTCCCCCAGCAAGTGCAGTGTCAGTAGCTCACTGTCACTTGATACATTGCACACAAAACCGCAGTGTTCACAGAATCAGGCCTGATCTCTGTTAGCACTTGCCGGTAAATTTTGATGACTCTCATATGCAGCAGAGTGCCAGTACTAGTGCCGCGCTACCTTTTGGTGAACTGGCGAGTACCAGCGGTCTAGTACATCTTGGTCTTTCACATACCGCCTTGATTTTTGGAGCTGTTTTTCACGGAATATCTGTATGCGTTGATTGTGGATCAAAGCAATTTATATGCACAACAATTTGTCGCCGCCAACCCAAATTCAAACCTTGCCAGACCATTCGCATGGAAACTCATTACGGTTTTCGAATTTACATTTTTTTTTGCGCCTAACCTTCAACATGGGCATTACTAAAAGAAATGAATTGCGGTTGTATTGGTCCACAGACCAGATTCATCATATCCCATGTTCTCTGCTGCCATGGGCAGGCATAGATATGAGAGTATAATGTGTTTTATGCATTTCAACGACAATACACTCTGTCATCCTCGGGGTAACCCTGAATTTCACCAGCTCCATAAAATTCAGCCCCTCGCAAATCACCTTAACCAAAAATTTGCAGATGTCTATACTCTCCAGCAAAACAGCTGCGTTGATGAGTCCCTCAATAATTTTTCTGGCCGCCTTGCATTCAAACAATTTCTCCCCTGCAAGCATGCCAGATATGGGGTCAAGATGTAGAAGACCTGTGAGAGGGCAACAGGCTATACTTATAAGTTTCGGATTTACGAGGGAAAAGATAGTCACGTGAAGCCCCCTGGATGCCCAGACTACATGGGGAGCAGTGGCAAGGTAGTTTGGGACTTGGTGTCATCATTTCTCCATATGGGGTACCACTTATACGTGGATAATTTTTATTCAAGCGTGCCACTATTTAGACATGTGTTCAATCTTGGAACTGGCGCTTGTGGCAAAGTGTGACCTAATGTGTGCCCACCATTAGAAGTTGGTGGATGCAGGGTGGTATATTCTAATGGTTGGCATACCACACACTTTTTCTGGCAGAGATTTCTTCTCATTTTTTCATTCAGTCCACATGCTGCATTCAAAAAAAAAAAGAACATAGCATATATACCCAACAAGGACCAGCGACGTACTGGTACATCACTGGACTTTGGTTATACCAGGATGATGCCTACAGCTGCAGGCATCATCCTGGTATTGTTTTTTTCAGCTGGCGATCGGCTTTCATGTAAAAGCAATCCTAGCAGCTAATTAGCTGCAGGATTGCTTTTACAAGCAGTGGGAGATGATGCCCCCCCCGCTGCCTTCCACGACCTTCCCGGGCAGTCTCGTGCCATCGGGGGAAACTGAGAATGCAGCCGGTATTTCTGCCAGCTGACCATAGAGCCGATTGGAGACCAGAGTGGTGCCAATCATCTCTATAGTCTAAGAATTCAGAAGCTATAAGCAATTCATCACTTCAGTTTCGCAGGATATAAACAGCGCCATTTGTAAATTGGGAAAGCATCTGATCACACTGATTTTGGTTTGATTAGATAATGTAAGGGCAGAGGAGATATCTAGAGTCTGATAGACCCCAGATTTCTCAAAAAAGAATATATGACAATGTCCATTGAAGTTATAGGGGATATTTGCATTCCCTGTGATAGCATTAAAAGTGATAAAAAAAAAAAATGAAAAGTACAATGTAAAAATAATTTAAAAAATCAAAATAACTAAAAAAAAAAAAAAAAATCACCCCTCCCATGCGTGCACACCTGTGTGCACAAGCCTTGACCCTGTGACGGTATGTAAACAGCAGTTGCACCATGCATGTGAGGTATTGCCGTGAACATTAGATCAAGGGCAGTAATTCTAACACTAGATCTCCTCTGTAATTCTAAAATGGTAGTTTTTAAAGGCTTTTAAAGCGTTGCCTATGGATATTAAAAATGTTTGCAGTTTGTCGCCATTGCACGGGGCATGCACAGTTTTAAAGCATGTCATGTTTGGTATCTATTTACTCGGTATACCATTATCTTTTATATTTTACCAAATAATTGGCCAATATATTGTGTTTTTGTGCATTAAAAGTAAAAAAAGTATATTTTTAAAAATAAATTTGCTTTTGAAAAATCACTGCGCGAGTGCCATAAAAAAATTGTAGTACCCACCATTTTATTCACTAGGGTGTCTGCTTTAAAAAAATATATAATGTTTAGGGGTTTAAATTAATTTAAAATATAGTGATTTTTTTCCTGTGAACAAAAAGTGTCAGAAAAGGCTTGGTCGTCAGGTGGTTAGAAGAGTGAATGATGTGTGGCATAAACTTCTAATGCTGGGCATAGATGCCCCCACCCCCCAAAACGACCCCCTTTTTGGAAAGTAGACACCCCAAACTATTTGCTGAGAGGCATGTTGAATCAATAGAAGAATTTATTTTTTTACCACAAGTTTTTGGAAAATGACAAAAAAAAAATTTTTTTTTTTTACACACAATTGTCACTTAAATGATTTACTGCTCACACATACCATGGGTATATGTGGAATTACTACCCAAAATACATTCTGCTACTTCTCCTGAGTATGGGGGTAACACATGTGAGAGACGTTTTGGCAGTCTAGCCAAGTACAGGACCCCAAAATCCAATAAGCACCTTCAGGCTTTTAAAGGGCTTTATTGCCTCATTACACTTCCACCCCAAGGAATTTGATAAAAAGCACGGTAAGTATTTTGCAGATCTCATTTGTTGCCACAAGTTTTTGGAAAATGAAGAAAAAAAACAAAAACATAAATGGTGTCTAATAGAAGCCACTCAAAGACACAATTAGATTTGCATCATCGTGCCTATGTGTTCAAACCAAATACGTAAAAATTGGGTGCTGCTATTAATAGTACACTGTAAATAATAAAAAAAATGTGATAAAATAAATAAACCAAAAATAATAGCGCAACCCCTAAAACCAAAAACAATTGTATATAAATAAATAAAAATAAATCAATAAATAAATCAATTGTATGTCTTAGTGCGTCCACCACCATATATGTGCAATAAACTTAATCAGTGAAAAAAAAATATAGAGAGTCCTCATATAGTCCATTCACAAAAGTTCATATATCTATGAATATGATCCTCAATAAACGAAGTAATGAAATCTTCCTTCACCAATGTGATATCCAGTGCACAAAACACCCCATCAAAATACTCACTCACTATAAGCTGGTGATAAACCAGCGTATCTGGTTTATCACCAGCTTATGGTGATTAACCAGATACGCTCCTGTATGTGGCTAGGCTCCAAAAAGGCTCACACCCATGGTATCGCCATACTCGGTAGAAGTAGCAGAATGTATTTTGGGGTGTAATTCCGCATATACCCATAACTTGTGTGAGAAATAAATCATTTAAATGACAACTTTGTGTAAAAAAAAAAAATGTTTTTGTCAGTTTCCAGAAACTTGTGGAAAAAAATAAATCTTCCATGGACTTAATATGCCTCTCAGCAGATAGCTTAGGGTGTCTACTTTCCGAAAAGGGGTCATTTGAGGGTGTTTGTACTATCCTGGTATTTTAGCACCTCAAGAAATGTGATGGGCAGTCAGAAAGTAAAAGCTGTGTAAATTCCATTATCTATGCCATATTTTGTAGACGCTATAACTTTCACACAAAGCAATCAATGTACACTTACTGGGATTTTTTTAACCACAAACATGTAGCAGAATACATTTTGGCCTAAATTTATGATGAAATTTTAGTTTTTTGGATATTTTTTATGACTGAAATGAGAAAATATTGTTTTTTTCTAAAATTTTTTTTTCTTCAAAAACTTTTCTGGTTATAGCGCCAAAAATAAAAAGTGCACAGGTGATCAAATACTACCAAAAGAAAGCTCTATTTGTGTGAAAAAAAGGACATAAATTTCATTTATGTACCATATTGCATGACCGCGCAATATGGTACATAAATGACTGTTAAACTAGCGCAGCCCTGTATAGCAAAAAAAGGCGTAAATTGCTGTATCTATACCATAGTTTGTAGACGCTACAACTTTCACACAAAGCAATCAATATACACTTATTGGGATTTTTTGTACCAAAAACATGTAGCAGAATACATTTTGACCTAAATTTATAACTAACTTTGAGCTTACTATATATTTTTTATAGCTGAAAGTAAAAAACATTGTTTTTCTTCAAAATTTTTGGTCTTTTTTTTGTTTATAGCGTGAAAAATAAAAAGCGCATAGGTAATCAAATACCACCGAAAGAAAGCTCTATTTGTGTGAAAAAAAGGACGTAAATTTAAGAGGCCTGGTCAGGAAGGGGGGTAAATCTTCTGGAGGGAAAGTGGTTAAGGAATGGGTGGCCGCTGAGTCCTTAACAACTTATGAGTCATCAGCTGTCAGCGGGGTTCCCCGCTGACAGATGAATGTAAAAAAAAAAAAAAAAGGTTCCAATCTACATAGATATGTTGGATATGGATGGATGGATTTGGATGGCTATACCTCTGAAGAATATCTCTATTTCATTCATATCCAACATATCTATGTAAATTGGAACCTTTTGGCTGGGGATCGTTGTTGGCCACGCTTTAAATACGGATCCAATGGTCATGGTTCCCGTTGGCTTTTTATGAACCTTTTGATGCCATCATCTAAATCATATGTTATATCTCCCTGAGGAAGCGGGCTATTGTACTGCGAAACACGGTGGAGAAAAGATATATGTAAAATCTTGGAGCAAATATGTCAACTATGTTTCTTATGTTATCCAGGGATGGGCTTTGTAATGTCATGCAATAAGCCTGTTTTTTTGTACAAGCTACAAATGCTTATTAACATGAGCTCTGTGAAGGGCTCAAACTTTCCACAACTGTGGTTTTGATATTGTTCAATAAATCTGTAATCTTTTATATTTTGAGTATTATATCTTCCTCTTGCTGTGGAGCCTCTTAAAGCCCCATTAGCTTTTTCAAGTTATGGTCCCTATGTTTTTTAGTGTCTTGTAAATAAGGAGTGTGGCACCAGTAAAATCCATTACCAAGGGGTGAGACCCTTATTACAGGCCTCCCTCTCCCCTTTCTCCTATTAATGTTTTATTACAGAAGCAAAGGGAACTTTTTTCTTTTTTACTTTATATAGTAAAAAAATAAAAGTCCAGTAGTAAATAAATGCCACCAAAAAAGCTCTATCTGTCTAAAAAAAGGATTTGTATAAAGGCAGAAAGGACCCTTTAAAATACTCATGAAACAATGATGACTGCATTTCTTTAAGGATGATATTTACAAGAAACGCAGCCACAAGCTAGACACTACTACTTGTAATATATTATTAAGGCATGTATACCAAAAGTGCTCCACATTGAAGAGGCTTGGCACTGGGTAGTGTAGCAATCATGCACACAGAGACGAATACAAACCTCAATTTTGGCAAAGGACTGTCCATCTTGTACAATTATCTCTCTCTCTCTCTCTTTCCTCATCCCCCTCCCTCCCACAGCAGGAGAGATCCAGAGCTATAGAACCCCAACAGAGCTGGGGCCTAGCTGTCTGGTAGCTGTGCAATCTGGGATATCATAAAAGCATAAACCAAGTCCTTCACAGGAGTTCAAAGACATTCCAGAGAAGGCATAAAACAAGACACCACATCCAACATCCATTTTCCCCTATGATTTCATATCTTGGAATATGAGAGACTTACATAAAAACCAGGCATAGCTTCCGATTGGACACGTTAATACAAATTGTTTGATATATTACATTCCCTAGCTGAGATCAACAAGAGAGCAGAAAATAAAATCTCCTTTTTTTTTGTTTACAAACGATTTTATTGAATATAAGTAGACTGTAAAACAACAGCACACTTTCAAGTGTTATTTTCAACGAAAACAAGGCACTTTTGAAATGTACAATACAGAAAAGTATATTAACATAAGAAAGAGAGAAAAAAAAAAAAAGGAAAAGAGTAAATTACGAGTGCATGAAATACGTGAACAATAAGATAAGCTAAGTGATACATCCGTTAACAGTACATGTCAGGCAACTTTTACTAAGAATGTTGTTAAACATGCAATAAGTGTCTACAATCTCTCCATGACTCCCATTTTTTATCATATAAGTGCATCTTATCCAGTAGGGTATAATGAAGGCGGTCCATGAGCATTACAGTATCAATTCTGTGTAAAACGGAGTCCAAGGGTACAGCATTGGACCTCCAATGTAAGGCAATAGACCATAAAGTGGCAATACATAATGTATGTATCAATCTCAGATTGGCATCAGAGACCCCTGGGATATTGGCCCCCAATAAACAGGTCTGTATGGACAATCGTATCGGGGTACCCGACAGTGAGGTAGCCACCTCAGAAATCTTACACCAAATCAAAGATATGGTCGGGCAATCCCAGAATATATGAACCAAAGTACCTGTGAGGCCACAGCCCCGGAAACATAAAGGGGACGTTTGTGGAAACAATACATGTAGTCTTGATGGGGTATAATACCATCTGGTTAAAACCTTAAGGGCCGTCTCACGAACTGAAAGAGATCTAGAACTCTTGCATATATTATCCACCATGGAATCCCAATCCTCATCTGAAAAAGTGATACCACTATCCTCCTCCCATTTTTGTCGATAAGAGGGGGGTGTATGAAAAAGGCAGATCAAAAATTGGTGATAAAGATCTGAGATAAGACCCCTACCCCTAGGAGAGTCACGGCTGATACGTTCAAAAAAAGAAATCGGGGAAGATGGCATAAGGCCAAAGTGTGAATTAAAAAAATGTCTAATCTGTCGGTAGCGAAGGTACTCGCGAAGAGGAACATCAAACAACACACGTAGCATATCAAAGGTAATATAAGATCCTCCTCTTTGAAAATCCGATAATCTGATAAAGGATCGATCATACCACCAACGAAACTGTTGAGGGGAAGAAAAAGCTACAACAAAAGTGGGGTCACCAAAAAATGAAACACCTGGGGGGGTAAGAGAGACTAGATTCAATTTAGATTTGTAATTGGACCAGAGAGTCAGCGAATGAGTCACTATGGAGTTATGAAAAGTAAGCGATCGGGGAGAAATTTTAGACCATAGAATTCCCGGTAAATAAAATGGGCGTATCGATTGAGACTCAAACTTGATCCATGGGATTTGAGAGTTAATAGTAGCCCATTGTGATAATTGCGCAAAACGAGCAGAGAGGTAATATAGCCAAAAGTTGGGGAGGCCAAGACCTCCCATCCAAAGTGAGCGGTACAAAATGGATGAAGCAAAACGTGGATGCTTATTTCCCCAAATAAAATTATTAACAGTGTGCTGAAAGTGATCCAAAAACGTTTTTGAAACTGGAACTGGAAGTGATCTAAAAAGATAAAGCAGTTTGGGCAAAATATTCATTTTAACCGCCGTGACTCTACCCAGAAAGGAAATATGATAACCATGCCAAATCTTCAACAGAGTAGAGAGACGTGATACACGTGATGGATAATTAGCAGTAAACATATCCGAGTATCTGGGGGTGAGATTAATCCCCAGATAGGAGATCCTGTCCTTGACCCAACGAAATGGAAAAGAGCTACGGAGAGATGCACTTAGGGAGTCAGGAACATTAACCGGCATAATCACCGATTTGGTAAAATTAACGGTGAGACCTGACACTAAGGCAAAATCGTTTAATACAGCACATAAATTAGGCAATGAAGTCAACGGGTTAGTAAGAAAAAGCATAACATCATCAGCATACATGCTCAGCTTAAAATGTGAAACTAATAATGAATAGCCAGAAATATCCGAATGTGATTTAATCGCCAATGCCAAAGGTTCCAACACCAGCGCAAATAGAAGGGGTGAAAGAGGACAACCCTGGTGGGTGCCTCTACCCAATGTAAAAAAGTCAGAGTTACAACCAGGAAGCCTTATTCTTGTTTTAGGAGAGTCGTATAGGGCGTGCACGCCTGCCAAAAACCCGTCACTAAAGCCCATTTTCCCTAGCAGGGAGAATAAATATGGCCAAAGAACACTGTCAAAGGCCTTGTTTATGTCTAAACTCATCAACAGAACCTCTTTGGAATGTAAATTGGCATCTTGAATAACATTTAGAGTGAGGCGAATGTTATCAGTAATAAATCTGTCGGGAATAAAGCCCGACTGGTCTGGAGAAACCAAAGAGGAGATGATAGGGGCCAACCTGTTCGCCAAAATACGGCTAAATATCTTCAGATCGTTATTCATTACTGAGATTGGTCTATAGTTTTGTGGCAAACAGTGGTCTTTCTGTGGTTTAGGTATTAGGGACATATTAGCCAATAGCATCTCCTCAGGGAACCTACCCCCCTGCAAAACATCATTGAATAAAGTTATCAAATAGGGAGCCAGCGTGGGGGCAAAATGCTTATAATAAGTAGCAGTAAATCCATCTGGACCCGGTGCAGTAGAGCGTTTTAGCGAGCTAATCGCACAAGTTATTTCCTCCAAAGTGCAGGGGGCATTAAGGGAGGCAATCTGAGAAGGTGTAAGAGCAGGGAGGGATATAGAATCCAGCCATGAGTCTGATGGAGGAACAGAATCTGACTGCGGAGAAGCTAGTAGATTAGAATAAAAGTTTTCAAAAATACCCAAGACTTCCTGAGGTAGAGATGAGATAGTACCCGAATTAGTGCATAGTTTATACACGTGTGGGGGGCGCAGAGAGTGATTCAATTTCCTGGCAAACATGGTAGATGCTGAGTTGCTATGTAATAGGAACGAGGCCTTCGACCAGCGGAGGGCCTTTTCAGTCTTTTGGGAAAGCAGGGTATTCAGTTCTAATATGTGCTCCCATTATGTGGAACTATCAGCTTAAAAGGGAAGCCCCATTTGTAGCGGATACGAGCTGAGAACAGGCCAGTTGTAACTTCTTTCATTTTTCTATGCTTCTCCAGCGTTGCCGGGAAAACATCTGGAAAGATTTGTAGAACCGAGCCATCGAAGGAGATCGTTGGGGTATTACGAGCAGCTCTAAGTATGTCTTCTTTGGTCAGGAAATCCTTCATACACAGGACAATATCCCTAGGCGGCTTGTCATTAGGAGGTTTAGGGCGCAGGGCTCTATGGATGCGGTCACAGGCAAAAGACCCAGGGTCGCGATCCGGAAGGAGTGACTTGAATAACTTGGTTGTGGTTAATGAGAGGTCAGACATAGACTCCGGAATTCCCCTGACCCGCAGATTATTCCTGCAGTTGCGATTATCTAGGTCCTTGACGGGGAAACCCAAAACTCATGGGTTCCAGTAACATTTTGACTGCTGAAGCCGGATTGAAAAGTAGATGTTTATTATACAAGCATGTAGCTAGACCTCCATGCAGGGAGAGCAGAACAATACATAGTGTTGGATTCAAAGTAATGCTCTATCTTACTAAGGTTTTCTAATACAATTTATATGCTCTACAGTGGGTGGTAACTAGCTATCTGATCTTTCTTTGAAGAGTCATCTGTATCTTTGGTGTAACTCATTGAGATGCGAATAGTTAACACATGTTATTGTTACTTCCATTGTCCTTTGGGTTTAACAGGTCTTCAAAGGCTGTGATAATAATCTTGTAGACAATAGGTGGTATGAATGATGCTGAACTGGAAGTAGGAGTGAAATGTTGAGCCAGCAGGAGAGGGAAATAGGTTGTTAGGCCATCTAATTCAATAAATGGCTGCTCCATTTTCCCTTACAATCCCTCCTCTTGGACATCATATTGTCCAAACAATTATCCCTTCCTAAAAAGAAATTTGAGAAACATGTTTGCTTTACAATTCCTCCCTTAAATTCTCATACATCTCACTTTGTTTGCCTAATATTTCTTTCTAGTTCATATTTCTCCTGATTTATACATCCAATTTACTTCTGCAGAAAAATCTAATTTTGCTTCAGAAAGGCTGAAAAATGCAAAACATTAAACAAAAATTAAAAATCAAAAAGTCTAAAAAAAAAAAAACCTGTGTGTTGGGCTAACTGTTTATGAACGCCAAGTCTGTAGTTGATTCCTCCAATGTATCCTTGACAGCTAGTCCTCCATAAGACTGTACTGCAACACCTAAGAACTCGTACAATGTTCATACATAATATTTTCTTCAGGACCATCGCAGTCCACATGACAAGAAACTTCCGGTAGGTGTGCAGATCTGCTGCAATTATAGCAAATTGAGCTTTGACTTCTATTCATGGACAGCTGAAATGATAAGTGGAAATGTTCTTCAGATACTCAAAAGTTTTGAAACCACTTTTCTCCATCACTGTTTGTGGCTGATGTCAAGAAGTCCAGGAATAAGGGAGGATATTTTTGAAGATGGCGTCATTCAGATTGCTAGTCCAACATTAGGTATTTAACAAAAATGCCCATGAAGCCATGGCGTTTTTATTTTTCTGCCGAAGTAAATCTGTGTTATAGAGACAATAAGACCTAGAAAAAAAAAGAAATACATCTTAATATGAGGAGAAACCACTCTCACTTTGTATAATGTGTTACTCAGTCGTCATCCAAACTTAACTACACTATTCATAATTCAATCATAAACAATCGGCCATCTTAAAAAGGGCCTATCATGTATGGCTGGGATCAGTGACCAGGAACATGTAAGCACAGAGACAGGAGACTTGGAGAGCACAGAATACAGGACTTAGAAGAATGGCAGGAGGACAGTTCAGCACTGGGGCACTGGTCTTAAAATCAAGCAGGACACAAAATGCTAGTAAGAAACACTTGTAGCACTGGGGATCAGGGCTCACAGGGAATGCAGGCACACAGGATACAGCTGATATATCAAGGATTCTAAGACAGGAAGGATACCCAACAGTATCATCTGGGGAGAACGCAGCATGTCCGCACATGTAACAAAGGCGAGGGCCCTTGTAAGGGCCGAGGCGCAGAGTCTAAGGAACTGCCTTGTCTTCTCCAGAGCTCTTGAAGGTAGAGATGGGTTTGCTGCAGACAGTCCCCAGGTTGCGGTCCTCGTACTCACCCAGGCAGGAAGCTACTGGGAATTACTAACTGATAAATAAGAACCCCTTGCAGTGATGAGGCACAGGGATCACTGGACAGTAGGGAGCTCAGTTCAAGCTGACATGCATAGAAACACACAGACACTGGGAACAGAAAACTAGGAGTAGGTAGTAAAGCAAGCAAACAAACAGGAGTCTCTAAGAGCAGATAGAGATGTACGGTGACACCAAACAGGAAACAGGATTGAAACACATTCGGAGACACAGAGACAATCTGCTAGGACCTTTAAGGTGTAAAGCCTGAGGCAATGAGCCACATTAGAATGAGAAGAGATGGCCTGGCTGGGCTCATTAAATCAGCAGGAGGTTAAGCAGCCTTAAACACATGTCTTGTGGGACAATAGGCAACAGCAGAACCTTATAATTTAAAGTCATGGAACTACATGTACCAGCATACCCCTGCTGCTCTTTGGAAATAGAGGAGACAGATCTGAAGAAAAGCTGAAGACCCCGACATAGATTTAATTTAAAATCTTGACAATATCTAACTGTGCTTAGCAATCAATATAGTAACACTAACATACATTAATTATATTTCTTAGGATATTATAGGTGTTAAAATAGAGAAACAATTATTCAACTCAATAGTCAAACTTTCACAATAATATAAAAACTTTATAAGATAGAAAACGCTCAGTTCTATTGTCACTGGTATCAGGGGATTTCTGGCTTTGGTTCGTTTGGGGACCTCTCTTAGAGTGTTGAACTCGTTAATACCAGAGCCCATACATGTTAGATCAGAACACACAACAAAGAAGATCTAACACCCAATAAATAGGAAAATAGGAACTTCCAAAGAAGGTACAAACTTAACCAACTACACCGATATCAGCTATTGGGGGTGAAACATTTAAGTATTTACAAAAGAAAACAGACTAATAAAACAAGGAAGAAAACAATTTGGAATACTTCCATTGGTTGATTTTTTTTTTTTATGAAGGCTGTGATCTTCCGTTCTGAAAGCCTGAAAGAAGTCCAACCAAGGCATTGATCTAATCTGAGGAATAAGCATCAATTACATTTAGTAACAAACATGACACTTTCCTCCTAATAAACCAATGGTTAAAGATCTAACAACAAAACATACAGTACATACTTTTAAAATTTTCTCTTAGTTGTTCTAACAGTGCACTTTTCTAATACCAAAAATTATTGACGTCAAATTAATTATTACCACGTGGATTTTGTTTATGGTATACCATTAAGAAAAAAAAAAAATTATTATTATACACCATGGTTAAAAATGAGCAGCTCAATGTAAACCTTTTAGTAAGCTACCATTTGTGTGCAAGAGTTATACTTCACCATACTGAACACTTGGAAACTTCCAAAACTGTATCTTCTAAAAAACAAACACAAGATAGTGAATACACATAACAATTCCCTATTAACATCTGATTTCCTTTTAGAGTTCACTTGGCTCAGTAAATTTGCATAACCATACAGCTGTTCTCATATACAAACCATGCAATTAACATGTGTTAAAGAAAAAGGGGGGTCAGCACTCGGTGGGCTGTCAGCACCTTAAACATATGAGACAGCACTCCTGATTTTTAAACTTTAAATAAGATCAGTGAAAATGCTTTTTACATGTCACTAATTCTTTTAACATTCCCCTTGACTTTTTATCAATTTTAATAACGGCAATGGGTGTGGCGGCTTAAATGTCCAAACCAATAGTTACCCCAGCAAGCGTTTCACAATTTTCAACTTACAATTTTCTTAGATTAATTTTTTTAGAATGAGCAGTAGAGATGAGCGAAGAAATGAAAAATTCGATTCGACTGATTCGGCGAATTCGTGGACAATATTCGATTCGAGTCGAATAAATTCGCTGTGAATTTAACTTAAAAAAGGGTGTTTCTAGGCTTCAGAGAGACTTAATATTAGTGCAGAACACTGTACCTTTAATTTAAATGCCCTTGGAGTCTGCTGGGGAAGAGAAATAATACTGTCAGTCAGTATGACATGCAGATGAGTGCCGTCGATCTTAGAATCACCGCACACTTCACTCATTTGGGCAGTCACGGGGCCAAAACCAGAGTGTGGAGCCACAGTGTGGCGGTGGAGGCAGCAGCAATGGGAGGCCATACAGCACCCTATGACAAAAATGGAAACCACCAGCAGTGTGAGGAGACCTGAAAGTGGCACATGGCAGAGTGTGGCGATAGAGACAGCAGCAATGGGAGGCCGTACAGGGACCCATGACACACTCTGGACCTGGCAGCAGCATGAGGAGGCGGTACAGGGGCCCATGACAGATTACGGGCCTGGCAGCAGCATGAGGAGTCGGTACAGGGGCCCATGGCAGATTACGGGCCTGGCAGCAGCAATGGGAGGCCGTACAGGGACCCATGACACACTCTGGACCTGGCAGCAGCATGGGGAGGCGGTACAGGGGCCCATGACAGATTACGGGCCTGGCAGCAGCATGAGGAGTCGGTACGGGGGCCCATGACACACTCTGGACCTGGCAGCAGCATGAGGAGGCGGTACAGGGGCGCATGACAGATTACGAGCCTGGCAGCAGCAACTTGGACAGGAGGACGTTCAGCTTCTGCACCGTCGGGTGCGTGCTCGCAAACTGTTGTCTCTTGGAAACGGATTCCAAGAAAGACTGCTGACGGAATCCGTGAAGAGGAGTAGCAGGAGAAGGAGCATCTGAACGAGCGGAATATGCCAACAAGCGACAACAGTGGCCCATGACAGATTACGGGCCTGGCAGCAGCATGAGGAGTCGGTACGGGGGCCCATGGCAGATTACGGGCCTGGCAGCAGCTATGGGAGGCCCGTAATCTGCCAGCACCCTATGACAAAAAATGGAACCCACCAGCAGTGTGAGGAGACCTGAAAGTGGCACATGGCAGAGTGTGGCGATGGAGACAGCAGCAATGGGAGGCCGTACAGGGACCCATGAGAGACTCTGGACCTGGCAGCAGCATGAGGAGGCGGTATAGGGGCCCATGGCAGATTAGGGGCCTGGCAGCAGCTATGGGAGGCCCGTAATCTGCCAGCACCCTATGACAAAAAATGGAACACACCAGCAGTGTGAGGAGACCTGAAAGTGGCACATGGCAGAGTGTGGCGATGGAGGCAGCAGCAATGGGAGGCCGTACAGGGACCCATGAGAGACTCTGGACTTGGCAGCAGCATGAGGAGGCGGTATAGGGGCCCATGGCAGATTAGGGGCCTGGCAGCAGCTATGGGAGGCCCGTAATCTGCCAGCACCCTATGACAAAAAATGGAACACACCAGCAGTGTGAGGAGACCTGAAAGTGGCACATGTTTGGGGCATGATTCATGGCGGATTTAGTCAGTTGTGTCAGGAACTGGTGGTTTGAAATCCAGACTAATCCACGCCTGATTCATTTTCACAAACGTGAGTCTCTCCACACTTTGGGTGGACAGTCGTGTCCTCCGCGGAGTTGCAATACCTCCTGCCGCACTAAACACGCGCTCCGATGCCACGCTACTGGCCGGGCATGACAGCCTTTCAAGGGCAAATTCAGCTAGTTGGGGCCAAAGGTCAAGTTTCGTTGACCAGTAGTCAAGGGGATTGTCTACCTCGGTTGGCAGGGTGCTGTCCAAGTAGGCCTAAGCCTGTTGTTTGAGGTCCTGCTCCAGGTCCACCTGATGCTGCTGCTGCTGCTGCGGCTGGTTAGTAGTTTCCTCACTGCGCTGGTGAAGAAAGCTACTCATCATCGACTGCAGACTGAGGCAGCCGCTGCTGGTGGAGCTGCCACTGCTCCTACCACCCCACCCCTCCCCTGCTGCCATGGCAGCGGAACACGAGCGCACAGGGCCCACAGTGTCTGAGGATGGACGTTGGCGCAGACAGGCAGAGACCAGCTGACTACATAGGTGTTTTTTATAGTACGTTATTTTGGCCTCCCTCTCAGCAGGTGTGAAAAAGGCCACCATTTTTGAACGGTAGCGAGGGTCCAACAAGGTGGACAGCCAAAAGTCATCCCTCTGTCTGATGGTTATTATTCGGCTGTCGCTACGCAAGCAACCGAGCATGCTATGGGCCATTTGTGCCAAGGAATGCGAGGGACTCCCTGCCTCCATCTCCACAGCATACTGCCACGGTGCGTCTAGGTCCTCTGTCTCCTCTTCCTCCTCCTCTACCAGATGCTCCTGCTCCTCCACTCCTGTCCGCTGAGTGGAAAAACCACCCATTTCACTCAATAATTCCTGAGCACCAATGTCCTCCTCTACCTCCTCCTCTTCTTCCAGTCCTGCCCCCACAGGGGCCATGTGGCGTTGAGATCTGTGCGCCACGTCTACCGCACCCTGACCAGCCATTGTTAACAGCATTTGTTCCAGGACGTGCAACAGAGGAATGACGTCGTTCATCCCATAGTCCTGCCGACTCACGAATAGCGTGGCCTCCTCAAAGGGCCTGAGCAAGCGCAGGTGTCACGCATGAGCTGCCAATGGCTGACATCTAAGTTACACAGGGAGTACCTTTATCTGCTTTTAACATCAGGAAATCTGTGATGGCCTTTTGCTGTTCGTAAAGGCGGTCTAACATATGTAGGGTTGAATTCCACCTTGTTGCAACGTCACAGCATGAGGAGTCGGTATAGGGGCCCATGGCAGATTAGGGGCCTGGCAGCAGTTATGGGAGGCCCATAATCTGCCAGCACCCTATGACAAAAAATGGAACACACCAGCAGTGTGAGGAGACCTGAAAGTGGCACATGGCAGAGTGTGGCGATGGAGACAGCAGCAATGGGAGGCCGTACAGGGACCCATGAGAGACTCTGGACCTGGCAGCAGCATGAGGAGGCGGTATATAGGGGCCTACGGCAGATTAGGGGCCTGGCAGCAGCTATAGGAGGCCCGTAATCTGCCAGCACCCTATGTCAAAAAATTCAACACACCAGCAGTGTGTGAGGAGACCTGAAAGTGGCACATGGCAGAGTGTGGCGATGGAGACAGCAGCAATGGGAGGCCGTACAGGGACCCATGACAGACTCTGGACTTGGCAGCAGCATGAGGAGGCGGTATATAGGGGCTTATGGCAGATTAGGGGCCTGGCAGCAGCTATAGGAGGCCCGTAATCTGCCAGCACCCTATGTCAAAAAATTCAACACACCAGCAGTGTGAGGAGACCTGAAAGTGGCACATGGCAGAGTGTGGCGATGGAGACAGCAGCAATGGGAGGCCGTACAGGGACCCATGACAGACTCTGAACTTGGCAGCAGCATGAGGAGGCGGTATATAGGGGCCCATGGCAGATTAGGGGCCTGGCAGCAGCTATGTGAGGCCCGTAATCTGCCAGCACCCTATGTCAAAAAATTCAACACACCAGCAGTGTGTGAGGAGACCTGAAAGTGGCACATGGCAGAGTGTGGCGATGGAGAAAGCAGCAATGGGAGGCCGTACAGGGACCCATGAGAGACTCTGGACCTGGCAGCAGCATGAGGAGGCGGTATATAGGGGCCCATGGCAGATTAGGGGCCTGGCAGCAGCTATGTGAGGCCCGTAATCTGCCTGCACCCTATGTCAAAAAATTTAACACACCAGCAGTGTGAAGAGACCTGAAAGTGGCACATGGCAGCAGAGTGTGGCGATGGAGACAGCAGCAATGGGAGGCCGTACAGGGACCATGACAGACTCTGGACTTGGCAGCAGCATGAGGAGGCGGTATATAGGGGCCCATGGCAGATTAGGGGCCTGGCAGCAGCTATGTGAGGCCCGTAATCTGCCTGCACCCTATGTCAAAAAATTAAACACACCAGCAGTGTGAAGAGACCTGAAAGTGGCACATGGCAGCAGAGTGTGGCGATGGAGACAGCAGCAATGGGAGGCCGTACAGGGACCATGAGAGACTCTGGACTTGGCAGCAGCATGAGGAGGCGGTATATAGGGGCCCATGGCAGATTAGGGGCCTGGCAGCAGCTATGTGAGGCCCGTAATCTGCCTGCACCCTATGTCAAAAAATTTAACACACCAGCAGTGTGAAGAGACCTGAAAGTGGCACATGGCAGCAGAGTGTGGCGATGGAGACAGCAGCAATGGGAGGCCGTACAGGGACCATGAGAGACTCTGGACTTGGCAGCAGCATGAGGAGGCGGTATATAGGGGCCCATGGCAGATTAGGGGCCTGGCAGCAGCTATGTGAGGCCCGTAATCTGCCTGCACCCTATGTCAAAAAATTTAACACACCAGCAGTGTGAAGAGACCTGAAAGTGGCACATGGCAGCAGAGTGTGGCGATGGAGACAGCAGCAATGGGAGGCCGTACAGGGACCATGACAGACTCTGGACTTGGCAGCAGCATGAGGAGGCGGTATATAGGGGCCCATGGCAGATTAGGGGCCTGGCAGCAGCTATGTGAGGCCCGTAATCTGCCAGCACCCTATGTCAAAAAATTCAACACACCAGCAGTGTGTGAGGAGACCTGAAAGTGGCACATGGCAGAGTGTGGCGATGGAGAAAGCAGCAATGGGAGGCCGTACAGGGACCCATGAGAGACTCTGGACCTGGCAGCAGCATGAGGAGGCGGTATATAGGGGCCCATGGCAGATTAGGGGCCTGGCAGCAGCTATGTGAGGCCCGTAATCTGCCTGCACCCTATGTCAAAAAATTAAACACACCAGCAGTGTGAAGAGACCTGAAAGTGGCACATGGCAGCAGAGTGTGGCGATGGAGACAGCAGCAATGGGAGGCCGTACAGGGACCCATGAGAGACTCTAGACTTGGCAGCAGCATGAGGAGGCGGTATATAGGGGCCCATGGCAGATTAGGGGCCTGGCAGCAGCTATGTGAGGCCCGTAATCTGCCTGCACCCTATGTCAAAAAATTAAACACACCAGCAGTGTGAAGAGACCTGAAAGTGGCACATGGCAGCAGAGTGTGGCGATGGAGACAGCAGCAATGGGAGGCCGTACAGGGACCATGACAGACTCTGGACTTGGCAGCAGCATGAGGAGGCGGTATATAGGGGCCCATGGCAGATTAGGGGCCTGGCAGCAGCTATGTGAGGCCCGTAATCTGCCTGCACCCTATGTCAAAAAATTTAACACACCAGCAGTGTGAAGAGACCTGAAAGTGGCACATGGCAGCAGAGTGTGGCGATGGAGACAGCAGCAATGGGAGGCCGTACAGGGACCATGACAGACTCTGGACTTGGCAGCAGCATGAGGAGGCGGTATATAGGGGCCCATGGCAGATTAGGGGCCTGGCAGCAGCTATGTGAGGCCCGTAATCTGCCTGCACCCTATGTCAAAAAATTAAACACACCAGCAGTGTGAAGAGACCTGAAAGTGGCACATGGCAGCAGAGTGTGGCGATGGAGACAGCAGCAATGGGAGGCCGTACAGGGACCCATGAGAGACTCTAGACTTGGCAGCAGCATGAGGAGGCGGTATATAGGGGCCCATGGCAGATTAGGGGCCTGGCAGCAGCTATGTGAGGCCCGTAATCTGCCTGCACCCTATGTCAAAAAATTTAACACACCAGCAGTGTGAAGAGACCTGAAAGTGGCACATGGCAGCAGAGTGTGGCGATGGAGACAGCAGCAATGGGAGGCCGTACAGGGACCCATGAGAGACTCTAGACTTGGCAGCAGCATGAGGAGGCGGTATATAGGGGCCCATGGCAGATTAGGGGCCTGGCAGCAGCTATGTGAGGCCCGTAATCTGCCTGCACCCTATGTCAAAAAATTAAACACACCAGCAGTGTGAAGAGACCTGAAAGTGGCACATGGCAGCAGAGTGTGGCGATGGAGACAGCAGCAATGGGAGGCCGTACAGGGACCCATGAGAGACTCTAGACTTGGCAGCAGCATGAGGAGGCGGTATATAGGGGCCCATGGCAGATTAGGGGCCTGGCAGCAGCTATGTGAGGCCCGTAATCTGCCTGCACCCTATGTCAAAAAATTTAACACACCAGCAGTGTGAAGAGACCTGAAAGTGGCACATGGCAGCAGAGTGTGGCGATGGAGACAGCAGCAATGGGAGGCCGTACAGGGACCCATGAGAGACTCTAGACTTGGCAGCAGCATGAGGAGGCGGTATATAGGGGCCCATGGCAGATTAGGGGCCTGGCAGCAGCTATGTGAGGCCCGTAATCTGCCAGCACCCTATGTCAAAAAATTTAACACACCAGCAGTGTGAAGAGACCTGAAAGTGGCACATGGCATGAGAGACTCTGGACCTGGCAGCAGCAGGAGGAGGCGGTATAGGGGCCCATGGCTGATTAGGGGCCTGGCAGCAGCTATGTGAGGCCCGTTATCTTGCAGCACCCTATGTCAAAAAATTTAACACACCAGCAGTGTGAAGAGACCTGAAAGTGGCACATGGCAGCAGAGTGTGGCGATGGAGACAGCAGCAATGGGAGGCCGTACAGGGACCCATGAGAGACTCTGGACCTGGCAGCAGCAGGAGGAGGTGGTATATAGGGGCCCATGGCAGATTAGGGGCCTGGCAGCAGCTATGTGAGGCCCGTAATCTGCCTGCACCCTATGTCAAAAAATTTAACACACCAGCAGTGTGAAGAGACCTGAAAGTGGCACATGGCAGCAGAGTGTGGCGATGGAGACAGCAGCAATGGGAGGCCGTACAGGGACCCATGAGAGACTCTGGACCTGGCAGCAGCAGGAGGAGGTGGTATATAGGGGCCTATGGCAGATTAGGGGCCTGGCAGCAGCTATAGGAGGCCCGTAATCTGCCAGCACCCTATGTCAAAAAATTCAACACACCAGCAGTGTGAGGAGACCTGAAAGTGGCACATGTTTGAGGCATGATTCATGGCGGATTTAGTCAGTTGTGTCAGGAACTGGTGGTTTGAAATCCAGACTAATCCACGCCTGATTCATTTTCACAAACGTGAGTCTCTCCACACTTTGGGTGGACAGTCGTGTCCTCCGCGGAGTTACAATACCTCCTGCCGCACTAAACACGCGCTCCGATGCCACGCTACTGGCCGGGCATGACAGCCTTTCAAGGGCAAATTCAGCTAGTTGGGGCCAAAGGTCAAGTTTCGTTGCCCAGTAGTCAAGGGGATTGTCTACCTCGGTTGGCAGGGTGCTGTCCAAGTAGGCCCAAGCCTGTTGTTTGAGCTCCTGCTCCAGGTCCACCTGATGCTGCTGCTGCTGCTGCGGCTGGTTAGTAGTTTCCTCACTGCGCTGGTGAAGAAAGCTACTCATCATCGACTGCAGACTGAGGCAGCCGCTGCTGGTGGAGCTGCCACTGCTCCTACCACCCCACCCCTCCCCTGCTGCCATGCCAGCGGAACGCGAGCGCACAGGGCCCACAGTGTCTGAGGATGGACGATGGCGCACAAAGGCAGAGACCAACTGACTACATAGGTGGTTTTTATAGTACGTAATTTTGGCCTCCCTCTCAGCAGGTGTGAAAAAGGCCACCATTTTGGACCGGTAGCGAGGGTCCAACAAGGTGGACAGCCAAAAGTCATCCCTCTGTCTGATGGTTATTATTCGGCTGTCGCTACGCAAGCAACCGAGCATGCTATGGGCCATTTGTGCCAAGGAATGCGAGGGACTCCCTGCCTCCATCTCCACAGCATACTGCCACGGTGCGTCTGGGTCCTCTGTCTCCTCCTCCTCCTCCTCTACCAGATGCTCCTGCTCCTCCACTCCTGTCCGCTGAGTGGAAAAACCACCCATTTCACTCAATAATTCCTGAGCACAAATGTCCTCCTCTACCTCCTCCTCTTCTTCCTGTCCTGCCCCCACAGGGGTCATGTGGCGTTGAGATCTGTGCGCCACGTCTACCGCACCCTGACCAGCCATTGTTAACAGCATTTGTTCCAGGACGTGCAACAGAGGAATGACGTCGTTCATCCCATAGTCCTGCCGACTCACGAATAGCGTGGCCTCCTCAAAGGGCCTGAGCAAGCGGCAGGTGTCACGCATGAGCTGCCAATGGCTGACATCTAAGTTACACAGGGGAGTACCTTTATCCGCTTGTAACATCAGGAAATCGGTGATGGCCTTTCGCTGCTCGTAAAGGCGGTCTAACATGTGTAGGGTTGAATTCCACCTTGTTGCAACGTCGCAGATCAGGCGATGCTGTGGAATTCCGTTCTGCCGCTGCAGCTCAATGAGGGTGTTCTTTGCGGTGTAGGAATGGCTGAAATGCATGCACAGTTTACGTGACATTTTAAGGATGTCTTGCAGTGGGATGGTGGATTTTAGGAACCGCTTGACAACCAGATTGAACACGTGAGCCATGCATGGCGCATGGCACAACCTTCCTTGACGCAGAGCAGACACCATGTTCTTTCCGTTGTCAGTCAACATGGTTCCGATTTTTAGTTTGCGCGGAGACAGCCATCTGTCGATTTCTCTGTTCATTACACTCAGCAGTTCCTCCCCTGTGTGACTACGTTCGCCAAGGCATACCAGGTGCAGCACAGCGTGACACCGTTGCGCCCTGCACATGTGATATGCCGGTCGGGTAATGGGACTTGGCACGGGGGTGGCGGCTGAGGACACGGCGGAAAAAGAGGTGGTAGAGGCGGACATGCTTGCTGGACCAAGGACGTGCAAACGTGGAGGCAAAAGCGTCGTGACCTGTCCAAGTTGCTGGTGCGGCTGTGCCGGCACCACGTTCACCCAGTGGGCCGTAAATGACATGTACTGTCCCTGACCGTAGTTACAGCTCCACACGTCGGCGCTGCCGTGCACTTTGGCAGAGACCGACATGCTCAAAGACTGGCCCACCATCTCTTCTACATGTGAATGCAGGGCTGGCACTGCCTTTTGGGCAAAGAAATGACGGCTTGGCACTCTCCACCGCGGCGCGGCACAAGCCATCATTTCTCGGAAAGGTGCTGAGTCCACCAGTTGGAAAGGGAGGGACTGCAGCACCAGCAACTTGGACAGGAGGACGTTCAGCTTTTGCACCGTCGGGTGCGTGCTCGCAAACTGTTGTCTCTTGGATACGGATTCCAAGAAAGACTGTTGACGGAATCCGAGAAGAGGAGTAGCAGGAGAAGGAGCATCTGAACGAGCGGAAGATGCCAATGAGCGACAACTCCCCTCAGCAGAGGTGTTGGAGCCTTGACTGGCTGATAGAGGGCGATTGACGATGTCGGGTGACGGAGCAAGTAACGGAGCGGGTGATGGAGCGGGGGCTGGGGCAGGCAGAACCGCCGTATGTTTATCACGGTTTTCCCAGGCCACCGAATGGTGACGCTGCATATGCTGACGCAACGCTGTAGTCCCAACATGGGCCCCCTGGCCACGCTTGCATTTCTGGCCACATAGTCGACATACGGCTACGTTTACTTCCTCGGGCGGCTTGAGGAAAAATTGCCACACCACCGAGTAGGAAACTTTGCCCCCGCTACTCTTCACTGGCTGACTGCTACTTCCTCCGTGCGCACCGGCACCACTACTGGCCGTGGTGGTAGGCTGCAGTGGAGCTGGTGCTCTACTCCGTGGACGTTTGGCTCCACTGACACTGATGCGACCCTGCTGCTGTCTCCTGGGCAACCCACCGACTGTTTTGCTCGCTGCCAAGCTGCCACCCTCTTCTCCTGATGATGCGGAAGAAATTGCCTGATGACGACGAGGCTGCCAAGTGCGATCAACCTCCTCATCATCAAGTAGGGTCTCCGCCTCACTACTAGCCCCCTCGGCTGCGTCTGGGTCAGGAGACAGACCTGTCTCTAGACCGGCTACCGAGCCACTCTCCTCGCCAGTACTTGTTCGCTTGGCTGCTGAAAAGGCCGATGTCTCCCCCCGTTCCTGACCGCCCTCTGTTAGCTCTTCCTCACTGTACAGTGGGGCTGAGCCCACAGCATGCGATACTTCGCTTGGTGAGGGAACAGCAAAGGACAGGGGCAGGTAGAGGACACGTGATTTCAGTGGGCTTGGTCCCGGGCCATGCCAACTAACGGTTGTGTCTGACGTACCCACCGACCGTTGGCTGTAGGTGTCAGAGGTGACCTGGGAAGAGGAAGACGACCGAGCCAACCAATCAATGACGGCAGGGTTGTCGGTGGAGACACGACCGCTGGATGACACCGGGAGCACTGGCCTCTGGCTGCGAATACTGCTGCCTCGACCCCTTCCTCTGCTGCCACGTCTGCTCGCTCCTAAAACATTGCCTCCTCTGCCACTCCTCTGCATGTTGTCTGACATACTATTTAATTCAACGATTAGGTGTCCCTGAGTAACAATTCTCTGGCACGCAGTAACAATTCTGTCTGTCCCTGAGTATGAATTCTGTGGCCCTGAGTAACAATTCTGTGTCTGTGCGAGTAACAATTCTGTGTCTGTGCGAGTAACAATTCTGTGTCTGTGCAAGTAACAATTTTGTGTCTGTGCGAGTAACAATTCTCTGGCACTCAGTAACAATTCTGTCTGTCCCTGAGTAACAATTCTCTGGCACTCAGTAACAATTCTGTCTGTCCCTGAGTAACAATTCTCTGGCACTCAGTAACAATTCTGTCTGTCCCTGAGTAACAATTCTCTGGCACTCAGTAACAATTCTGTCTGTCCCTGAGTAACAATTCTCTGGCACTCAGTAACAATTCTGTCTGTCCCTGAGTAACAATTCTCTGGCACTCAGTAACAATTCTGTCTGTCCCTGAGTAACAATTCTCTGGCACTCAGTAACAATTCTGTCTGTCCCTGAGTATGAATTCTGTGGCCCTGAGTAACAATTCTGTGTCTGCGCGAGTAACAATTCTGTGTCTGTGCAAGTAACAATTTTGTGTCTGTGCGAGTAACAATTCTCTGGCACTCAGTAACAATTCTGTCTGTCCCTGAGTATGAATTCTGTGGCCCTGAGTAACAATTCTGTCTCTGTGCGAGTAACAATTCTGTGTCTGTGCAAGTAACAATTTTGTGTCTGTGAGAGTAACAATTCTCTGGCACTCAGTAACAATTCTGTCTGTCCCTGAGTAAGAATTCTCTGGCACTCAGTAACAATTCTGTCTGTCCCTGAGTATGAATTCTGTGGCCCTGAGTAACAATTGTGTGTCTGTGCAAGTAACAATTCTGTGTCTGTGCAAGTAACAATTTTGTGTCTGTGAGAGTAACAATTCTCTGGCACTCAGTAACAATTCTGTCTGTCCCTGAGTAACAATTCTCTGGCACTCAGTAACAATTCTGTCTGTCCCTGAGTATGAATTCTGTGGCCCTGAGTAACAATTCTGTCTCTGTGCGAGTAACAATTCTGTGTCTGTGCAAGTAACAATTTTGTGTCTGTGAGAGTAACAATTCTCTGGCACTCAGTAACAATTCTGTCTGTCCCTGAGTAAGAATTCTCTGGCACTCAGTAACAATTCTGTCTGTCCCTGAGTAACAATTCTCTGGCACTCAGTAACAATTCTGTCTGTCCCTGAGTAACAATTCTGTCTGTCCCTGAGTATGAATTCTGTGGCCCTGAGTAAGAATTCTCTGGCACTCAGTAACAATTCTGTCTGTCCCTGAGTATGAATTCTGTGGCCCTGAGTAACAATTGTGTGTCTGTGCAAGTAACAATTCTGTGTCTGTGCAAGTAACAATTTTGTGTCTGTGAGAGTAACAATTCTCTGGCACTCAGTAACAATTCTGTCTGTCCCTGAGTAACAATTCTCTGGCACTCAGTAACAATTCTGTCTGTCCCTGAGTATGAATTCTGTGGCCCTGAGTAACAATTCTGTCTCTGTGCGAGTAACAATTCTGTGTCTGTGCAAGTAACAATTTTGTGTCTGTGAGAGTAACAATTCTCTGGCACTCAGTAACAATTCTGTCTGTCCCTGAGTAAGAATTCTCTGGCACTCAGTAACAATTCTGTCTGTCCCTGAGTAACAATTCTCTGGCACTCAGTAACAATTCTGTCTGTCCCTGAGTAACAATTCTGTCTGTCCCTGAGTATGAATTCTGTGGCCCTGAGTAAGAATTCTCTGGCACTCAGTAACAATTCTGTCTGTCCCTGAGTATGAATTCTGTGGCCCTGAGTAACAATTGTGTGTCTGTGCAAGTAACAATTCTGTGTCTGTGCAAGTAACAATTTTGTGTCTGTGAGAGTAACAATTCTCTGGCACTCAGTAACAATTCTGTCTGTCCCTGAGTAACAATTCTCTGGCACTCAGTAACAATTCTGTCTGTCCCTGAGTATGAATTCTGTGGCCCTGAGTAACAATTCTGTCTCTGTGCGAGTAACAATTCTGTGTCTGTGCAAGTAACAATTTTGTGTCTGTGAGAGTAACAATTCTCTGGCACTCAGTAACAATTCTGTCTGTCCCTGAGTAAGAATTCTCTGGCACTCAGTAACAATTCTGTCTGTCCCTGAGTAACAATTCTCTGGCACTCAGTAACAATTCTGTCTGTCCCTGAGTAACAATTCTGTCTGTCCCTGAGTATGAATTCTGTGGCCCTGAGTAAGAATTCTCTGGCACTCAGTAACAATTCTGTCTGTCCCTGAGTATGAATTCTGTGGCCCTGAGTAACAATTGTGTGTCTGTGCAAGTAACAATTCTGTGTCTGTGCAAGTAACAATTTTGTGTCTGTGAGAGTAACAATTCTCTGGCACTCAGTAACAATTCTGTCTGTCCCTGAGTAACAATTCTCTGGCACTCAGTAACAATTCTGTCTGTCCCTGAGTATGAATTCTGTGGCCCTGAGTAACAATTCTGTCTCTGTGCGAGTAACAATTCTGTGTCTGTGCAAGTAACAATTTTGTGTCTGTGAGAGTAACAATTCTCTGGCACTCAGTAACAATTCTGTCTGTCCCTGAGTAAGAATTCTCTGGCACTCAGTAACAATTCTGTCTGTCCCTGAGTAACAATTCTCTGGCACTCAGTAACAATTCTGTCTGTCCCTGAGTATGAATTCTGTGGCCCTGAGTAACAATTCTGTGTCTGTGCGAGTAACAATTCTGTGTCTGTGCAAGTAACAATTTTGTGTCTGTGCGAGTAACAATTCTCTGGCACTCAGTAACAATTCTGTCTGTCCCTGAGTAACAATTCTCTGGCACTCAGTAACAATTCTGTCTGTCCCTGAGTAACAATTCTCTGGCACTCAGTAACAATTCTGTCTGTCCCTGAGTAACAATTCTCTGGCACTCAGTAACAATTCTGTCTGTCCCTGAGTAACAATTCTCTGGCACTCAGTAACAATTCTGTCTGTCCCTGAGTAACAATTCTCTGGCACTCAGTAACAATTCTGTCTGTCCCTGAGTAACAATTCTGTCTGTCCCTGAGAATGAATTCTGTGGCCCTGAGTAAGAATTCTCTGGCACTCAGTAACAATTCTGTCTGTCCCTGAGTAACAATTCTCTGGCACTCAGTAACAATTCTGTCTGTCCCTGAGTAAAAATTCTGTGGCCCTAATAACGTTTCTGTGGCCCTAAGTAACAATTCTCTGGCACTGAGTAACAATTCTGTCTGTCCCTGAGTATGAATTCTGTGGCCCTAACTAGCGTTTCTTTGTCCCTAAATAACGATTCTGTGGCCCTCATTAACAAGTCTGTGTCCCTGAGTAATGGTTCTCTGTCCCTAAGTAACTTCTCTCTGTCCCCAATTCTCGTTTCTGTGGCCCTAACTCTGTCCCTGTCCCTAGTACAGAGCGGTCTGCCTCTGTTCAATGACTGCAGGCAAATGAAGATTTCCAAAATGGCCGCTATATATACCTCGACCATTACACAGTGCTGGCTGGCTGGCTGCTGATTGGCTGATGCGATCACATGTCGTTGAGGAATGCATTATGGGGCAGCGCGCCTTGTCTGCGCGCCTTCCCCGACATCCCCGCTCCGTCGCCGCACATGTCAGCCGCCATTTTCTGAAAAATTTCGATTCGCGCGTCCGAATTAGGCTGTTTTTCGGATTCGGCACGAATCGAAATTTTTCCGATATTCGACTCGAATTCCACTTCGGATACTTCGATTCGCTCATCTCTAATGAGCAGTATATTTTACACGTTTTTTTTTTTTTTTTTTCCCTACATTAAATTTATCACATTCCTAAAATGGAAAGTGCAAAACTTCTGCATATTACACTTATAGCTTTACGATTTTAAGTGATTAGTTACCCCAATCATGTCTCAATTTGTTTAAACTTCTAAAAGTCAAAAATCAAAATTTAGTATTTTTAAGATCAAAATGTTTTTATCTTCTAGATGTTGCCATGACCAACATGGTATTGACTCGTTACCTTTACTTGCAACATCACATCACCTTAAAACATAAGTAACAAACACAAAACAAATCATTATGCCACTGATATTGAATCAGTATTGTCAGATATTTTGCTGACAGGGCACTTTAGGCACATTAATACAGTCAACCCAGACAATACAACATACAATCCATGGATCTCACACATCTGATCACAACAACATACTCTCACAATTAACTTGCTTAAATTCTAGACAAAAATATGAGCACATTTCTCTAATAAGGCTGCATTCTCTCTTATTTTTTTATTTTTTCTGGACTGTACCTCAAATCTATATATAGATCTCATTATTTCCCCTTTTTTTTTTTCAAGAGTTTAAGGTGAAATTTCCCTTCTAGGGGTACTAAACCCGTGTGCCTTGGTTCCATTCCTTGAGGGATTCAGCCACTCCTGTTCCAAAGTTATGTATCATGTACTTTGGCAATCCAGGAGGAGCTCCCAGTGGTATCACACAGATACCCATTTGGGGTGTACACGGTGGTACAATTCCCCATCTCACACGGTGGTGAGACTTCCTCAAGAATTAATCTATTACTAGGCCCCCACGATCAAATGCAAGATACGATATACCTAGATAATGTCAGAATTCATCTATTACTAGGCCCCCACGATCATATGCAAAGATACGATATACCTAGATAATAGCAGGAACCGTATATCTGGCCCCCAATCCTGGCCAAGGATATATACCAGACTATACTATGCATAAATCAGCCACACAGACTGAACAGGGACACCTCAGTCACATAGGCTGAGGGGATTCGGTTATACAGAGTAAAACAATTCAGGAATGTAAAAAAAAAAAAAAAAAACTTCTTTCTACAAAAAGAGAGACAGTCCACTTATATGTAAAACACATGGCAGCGCATAAAGAGATAAATACAGTACAACCAAAGCAACCAAAATTTCAATAGGAAAAGATTATAGAACTTTTTAGAGAAAGTATAGTATCTGATAGCTTTGTTTCCCTAAAAAGTCTTCCACATCAGTTTATAGACACTGCTGTAGAATAGAAAAGACAGTTCCTCTACTTATGGTGTGACTTTATGGAGAGCCACGCAGAAGAGAAAAAAAGAAGAAAGCTTCATCAATCAAAACTGGTACTAATGTTTCAAGCAGTGCTGTTTTTTTAAGCAGCCTGTCACCCCCGGCAATGGACCACGTGGCCCCACCACACTTAGTACCTTATCAGTCATACCTCAAGATATTTTGAGTCAGAAGACCTGATCCCTGACCTGCCCAGTCGCCCGGTAACAGGAACTGCAGAGATCCTACCTAACCACACATTGCACCTGAAATAGGGCAAATCATTCAGCAGAACACATTCATGCAAAAGGACAGTAATAAGTAACAGATAGTATAGAAAGTAAAAAGAAAATAAAAAAATTCAACAGTCAAGGTTCTTGGAAAGGGTACTTTTCCACAACATCGACTTTACATACAAAGGCACAGCACAAGGGGAAATCATAGTAAGCAGAAAGTTAGCTTACCAATGCCAGCAGAGATGACTTCCCAGGTTGTGCTGTCCTTCTGTGTCTAAACGATGTCTGTAGAGTTTCCCTTTCCGGCTCGAAGGACCAAATTGACGGGGAAACCCAAAACTCATGGGTTCCAGTAACATTTTGACTGCTGAAGCCGGATTGAAAAGTAGATGTTTATTATACAAGCATGTAGCTAGACCTCCATGCAGGGAGAGCAGAACAATACATAGTGTTGGATTCAAAGTAATGCTCTATCTTACTAAGGTTTTCTAATACAATTTATATGCTCTACAGTGGGTGGTAACTAGCTATCTGATCTTTCTTTGAAGAGTCATCTGTATCTTTGGTGTAACTCATTGAGATGCGAATAGTTAACACATGTTATTGTTACTTCCATTGTCCTTTGGGTTTAACAGGTCTTCAAAGGCTGTGATAATAATCTTGTAGACAATAGGTGGTATGAATGATGCTGAACTGGAAGTAGGAGTGAAATGTTGAGCCAGCAGGAGAGGGAAATAGGTTGTTAGGCCATCTAATTCAATAAATGGCTGCTCCATTTTCCCTTACAGTCCTCGACCTGCGCCTGCAATTGTAAAAAAGCCGTTTGTAGATGGTCATGCTCTCTGGAAAGTTCACCATAGGCTAAGCTAAGTTCATCGTGTTTGGTTTCTAAGCGGTCGGTCCTGGAGCCCAATGTGGCTATTTCCTGAGAGAGAACATTAGTGCTTTTATGCAATTCTGATTGGAATTTGGCGGCCAGCTTGGTGTACATAGATTCCAGACAAGACTCCAGATCCCCCTTTGTGAGTTGCTGTGTATTTTCACTGACGAGGGCTAAGGAAGGAGCTATGGTATCCTGCGTGGGATCGGACAGGGATGCTCGTTCTGTAGTGACTGGAGACATGCTGCAAAGCTCTTATGCCTTAAGTAGGTATGTCGTGAGGGACTTTTGAGCTTGTCCCCTTTTTTTCTTGGTGGACGGCATACAGGGAGTCTCCTGGGGGTGATCAGCTGAAAATTGGATAAGAAATGGAGAAAATAACCCCAGGAGACCTATAACGCCCAAAATAGATTAAAGGTTGTAGTTACATGAATGCTGTCAGGGTCATCCGCGAAGACGTTATATTGTAAAAATATTTAGCAGGCCGTGAAAGGGCAGAGAGGACACAGGCCACAGTAACCACCTTATATCTTGCAGGAGCAGGGTCACAGCACCAGGTCCCACCCCAGGGCCCGAGAGGGATGCGGAGCAAGCGTGGAGCAGAGGGCCTCTAATATCAAGCACAGGGCCCTCCAGGGCAAATCCAAGAAGACACCCCTCGGAGAAGTAGGCCACGGAGCCCGACAGGGGCCGCTGCAACGGAGGCAGATGGCGTCTGGGGCTACAGCCGTGAAACCCAGTCCCCAAATCACAATGGGGGGACCTGAGGACTGTCAGCCCGTCCCCCCTTACTCACTGTGACCGGATGAGAGGAAGGCCCCGTCAGATGGTGCAGGCCACAGCTGCCCGCCGCAGTGGGGAGTGGCAACACTTAGCGGCGACCCTCTCACAGATCCAGCTGATGCAGAGGGCGCCTCGGATGTCCCTGTACGATCCCCCACCACCCGGATGGCAGCGGGTGTGGATGTGAGGCGCCGGAGCCCCGGCCCACGCGGCCGCACCAGGCCGCGGATGTCCGCCTCTCCCAGGTCTAGGGGATGTCCCCAGGGATCTCTGCTGCCTCTCCATGATCGGATGGCAGCGGATTGAAAACTTCGGCGCCGGAGCTCCGGATTATGCGGCCGCTCCGGTCACGCCCCCAAAATCTTGGACATGCCCCCAAAATAAAATCTCCTTAACCATCCCCAGCAGGTATGTCATGTTTCATATGTAGACATTCAGCAGAATTAATCTATTCGTGGGTGGAATGTTACATGTACCTAGGAAAAGTTATAGGCCAAAATATAAGCTACGAGAGTTTCTGGTTATAACTTAGGTCTCCACCTACACTTCCCTCCCCAAAAGAGATGATTGGGTTACGGCTCCAGGGAGACACCCTGTGGATTTGCTAGAAAAAGCTAGGCTGAGTTGGACTGTGTGAGAGTTGAAGGTCTCCTGTGCTAACATCAAAACTGACAGTGAGAGACAAGAAAAATCCTTTTTGGGCTCATAAGACTTGAAACTGCTTAAACCAAGGCTGACTGGCAAGTACTTTAACCCTTTAAACTCCTTTCTGTTATCTCTTTGCTGTGCTATTGTTCTCTGTATATTTTTATATAGATTGGCTACATCTTTTTCTGTAAATATTTTTATTGCACCCTTTTGACCTTTTAGTAATAAATCTTACTTTCTGAAAGTGTTGAACTGTTTCTAAAGCTCTTTAATGCAAACACGAATTCCTGCCGCTGAAGAGCGCTACTGTGTGTGTTTAACCCTCTGTATAACCTGCCTGCGGTGACAGTGGTATACAGATGATTATTTCAACCATCATAGTGTTATTGCTGACATTGCAGAGTTTTCTCTTTCTCTGTACAAAAAGGAGGAGGTGGCAGTGTGAAGGGTTAATTGCGTAATTAACCTGACCCAGTAACAATCACTTCCAGGATGCCGGTACACAAACTGTGGTCCATTAGCTGGAAAATCTGTGTGCAGGGCGCAGGTGGGCGTGGCATTGTTACGCACGTGACATCGCGGTTTTAGATTGGCTAGGCCTTCGGTCACGAGTTTGGTGAGAAGGGCAGGGGTCTGACGCTGCGATCCCCACAGGTAGAGCTGCCTGGTAGGCATGTTACATTGTCTGACACTTCTATTTTCTACAGTGAGCACAGCTCCATGTCTTTATCTCATTTGTTATTCCTTGCAGTTCTAAATAAGCAGGGAGCATTGTTTGTTTAAAGAGTGATGGTCTGTCATAAAGTAAGATATATCACTGCAACTGTGCATGTCTGGCGGGTGTGCCTGTCTAGAATATAACAAAACAGTGGTGCTACCATGCATGCACAGTGCCCGCGACCCCCCTCCCCATCACCACCCATTACCATTCCAGAATCTCCCGTTCCACCAAGGAGCCTGGGACCACTGTGAGAGATCAGGATGGTTGCACACCAACTATGATGAATGAAACTGGAAACAATGAGGATTTTCTCACTTCCAGTTTCAGTTGGTTGTTTCCCCGACCGTTACATCAAGCAGCCTATCCAACAGATCCCTGGAGGAGGGATCAGGGGTTATAGACTCTTTGATCTCTCAATAAAGAGGCTGTCACTGTCAAAGTCATCACAAGGGGTGATGTTGACCCCTTGTGGTAGCAATACATTTGAATAGAAATTATTTTTAATAAAATAAAAAATTAAATCACCCCCATCCCTCGTGCTCAGAGGCAAATGCAAATGTGCATGTAGGTTCCGCCTTCATATGTAAATGATAATTGCACCACACATGTGAGGTACTGCCGTGAATATCAGAGGAAGAGCAATCATTTTAGTATCATAGCTTATGTTTAACCCTAAACCGGTAAATTGCAAAGGTTTTTAAAACACCACCTATGGTAGTTTGTCGCCATTTCATAGGCGTGCACTATTTTATGCCGACCATACGCAAATATGCGGCCTCTCAGTGGCTGGGCCTTGACGCAGAGCGGTCGCAAATTTGCGTACCATTTGTGAACAAATGTGCTGACAGCGCATGCCCTGTGCGCTCCCAACACGTGTCAGCATCCTACAGAAAGGTCCCGATCTTACCTTGCGATCGGAACCTTTGCAATCATGTGACTGCCATGACAGCCAATCACGGCGGTCACATGACCCTAAGCCCCGCACCGCCTCCCGGCATCAGAAACCCCTTAAAGGGCTGGGAGGCGGTAGCGTGAAGGGTTTAAATCTTGATATGTTCGGAATCTATTTACTGGAAGCATCATTATCGTGTATATTTTAACAAAAAATTGGGTATTTTCACATCGGATGTATGTGAAAAATTTCAAAATTGCTCTGCACTGCAAATGGTTAAAGACCAGGAAAGTGGGCGTGATTTGAGCGATATAGGTTGCTGGATAGAAAAGCCTGTCTTGCTGCCATTTTGTAAACAAATCACACCTGCTGCATACATACTAATCTAAGTAACAGCCATCTTTCGCCAAGCTACAACCAACTTTCTTTCTAAGAAAAGGCCATCATTGTGATAGCCAAATCAAGCTGGGCATGCTCAGTGGCCATGCGTTATTGTTAAAGGATAAGTTCACCTTTGGGAACATGTTACACGTTTCACCCGGTTTTAGGGTGGAACATGCAACATGTTCCCATACCTGCAGTCACGCCCGCCACCCTCCTCTCTCTGACAGATAATACGGGGAGAAGTTTCCCCGTATTATCTGTCAGATTTGAAAACAGCGCTCCGCCCACACGGCCACATCACTCATTCACAGAGTTCTGTGAATGAGTGCCTACAAGTCCCGGCAGCCTTAGGATCCATGTACATAAGACATTTGGAAAACTCTTCTGAACGATGGAAACTGCTAGAAAACGTAGGTTAAAAAACGTCTGTTTAGCCGCATTAATGAGCATTTACGTTTAGAAGCGTTTTTTGAAGATAACATCAGGAGACCTTCCAAAATGTCCAGAATGCACTGAAAAACAGTAAAAAATTAACTATGTCAGACATTTTGAGAGGAATAGAGAGAGGAGAAGCAGAGAGAGCAGTATGTGTTGAGATGACCTGTCTTTTCTGGTTGTATTCACTATGGATCCCATCATGAGCATAATGTGGCACGTTTTACCATTTTTTCCTTCACGCAAAACCTGGAACTGACTGCGCTGGTGTGCCGGGTCTATTTGAATACATGGAAAATGCTTTTCATGTATTTCTGATGATGAAAAAAGGCTCTGGACAGCATTTGGATACGGAACACCTAAACGCTTCTAAACGCAAACGCTTATAAATGCGGATAGCCGCATGTACATGCATTTACAAGCGTTTGGCGTTTGAAATGCTGGTAAAATCTACTCCAGAATGCAAGTTTGGTGCATTAAAAAAACGACTGTAAACTCAACTGCCTGTAAATGACTGTAAAGGACGATGTGTACATGGACACATAGGAAAACATTAGGGAGAGTTCAGGGGCTGCTGAAACAAACACAGAAAAGCTCCTAAATCTGAGTTTATCAGCTGCAGTGTACATGGAGCCTTAGCAGCTGTTGGCTTGTAGTTTTCAATGAACTACCTTGGCGCTGTGCAGCCCCGTGGCAGTTCATTCATTCTTCCTGTCAGTATACCTGCTTGCTCCTACATCCTGTACGGCAAGCAGACAGTCTGACAGGTCTGCAGGAGACCTGCATGGCATCAGCAATCTACTGATCTCTAATGCAATGCTTTCCAGGCTCCTGCAGACAAAAATAATAAATGCACATTTTTTTACCTGCAAAAAAATGTGCATTTATTATTTTTGTCAAAAAGGTGAACTTATCCTTTAAAGTCTGTTTTAGGGTAATTAATGTATTTTTCTCAAAGTGGGTTTGTCAACACGGGGCCAATTTTACAAACTAAGTCGTCTACAAAAGAAAAGTTTATATGCGAACCTTTGCAGCAGCCGATGTATTGAAAACCAGTTGGCTCTCTGCTGTCCAGCTACTACATGTATTCTTTCTGCTGTGCAGAATACTCAGGGTCAAGTGACAGGGCCTCTTTAACTTTAGAGGTTAAGTTTGCAAATTGCTTCCAAAGCATCTCCACCATTTTCACATGTACAGTATTATTTTTGGAGGTGCAGTTTCTACTTAAGACTGGAACTAAAGGGGGAAGTGAAACAGCTATAAAGAACAGACTGAGTACACTTGGTAATCAAAATTACCCATGCAGGGCAGCATTGTAGAATTGTGTACAAAACTGTATTCCTTTTTCAGAAATTATGTATAAAACATTACCTTGCAAAAGAGGACAAACATACACCAGTCATGTAAGTGAATTAAAAGAAAACAGTCTGTACTAGAATGTATGCATAAGGTCAATGATGTGAATCAGAATGGCCCAGAGAACCTAATGTGTTTGAATGCACATCCTTGAGTGAAAAGCCTGAGTATAAAATTGCACATTAACCGCTTCAAGTCCGGACACTTCACCCCCTTCCTGTCCAGGCCAATTTTCAGCTTTCAGTGCTATCACATTTGAATGACAATTGTGCGGTCATGCAACACTGTACCCATATGAATTTTTTATCATTTTTTTGAGATAGATAAAACTTTATTTTGGTTGTATTTATTCACCACTGAAAAAGTTCAAACATTTTGAAAAAAAAAAATGTTTTTCTTATAACATTTTGCAAATAAATAATCATTCTTCATAAATCTTGGCCAAAATGTATTCAGCTATCTTTTTAGTAAAAAAAAAAATAACCCAAATTAGTTTATAGTCAAAAATTATAATTGAAAAAAAAAATGTACATTTTTATTTAATTTTTTTCGACTATTATTTATGTATTTTTTTTTTTTAACATACTGTCACCCTAGCAGTACAGTGTCACTATAGTGACACTGTACTACTTGTGGGGGTGATGAAGCTACTAGTCATATGATCATTGACTGGCCAATCAGTGATCACATGATCGGGACTTCACACAGAGGTCCCATACAGTGTTCGGTATTCCGCTGTGTCCGGAGGACACAGTGGGCACCAGATCGCGCTGCCACGCGCTCCCAGGGAGCATGCACAGGCAATGGATGTGGGAGGATGTTTATAAATGTACAGGGGCGGACGAGATTAAATAATCAAAAGAAGCATAACAGTAACCAGCTGAAGGTAAGAGAATCATATGAATCAAGTTAGTTATGCTGGAAAAGCGTGGTTGATGTAACACCTAGCTAGAATATTTCCATTTCTGAAAAATTAGAAATCGAATAGTCCTGTGATGGAAACTAGCAACATGACATGCAGTTCAGAGTTGCAAATCATAGGACTTCACATAATATAATTCATCCTATATAGGTTGTCATTCCACTTGGTATATATAGATAATATTCAGCTGCTATGCAGTAAGTATAAAGGTGCAGGCAATATTCAATCAGGGGAAATTTCCCATCCAGTTCACCTGACACTGACAAGTGCTAAATGCAATAAAAGCAAGCATACAGGGCGGTAATATTCAGCAACGTGGACTACGCAGTACATCAACTGCAGGATTTGTTGTCAAAGCCAAAAAGCTTTCAGGAAAAAATTCAGGAACAAGATAATCATACATTTTCATGTAGTTTGAAGAGGATTCTCAGCTCATTTCGGTGAAGCTATTTGGATAGGAAGTCCAATATAGAGGCAAGGTAGGAGAGAAAGTGTGGTGGCTGAAATATTGGTAGGTAACCAATCACATCGGTCTAAACAGTTCAATCACTTGCTAACACCCTCAGCTGGTGCACCTCAAACTTTATTCTCTCCAATTTCCTTCCTTATCCTCTCCTGGTACATCTTCATATTGCCACTCTAAGTATATTTCTAAAGTGCATAGCTATATGCCGGTTCCCCTGAAATAATGCACGCCACACACTAGGCCTCATCCAGCCTTACATGTTCCGTCATGGGCTCACTGAATTGACGTGTTTTATCCGCCAATCATAGTAGACTTTGTCAGAACTAGGAAGGGTCAGTCATACGCTGGATTAAATACCTTGTCTCATGCGTAGTAGAGTTATCACTACATCCTCTCGTGTTAAGATATAATTATTTCTAATGAATCATAAAAACTAGACTTTAAAGGGATATCATAAAATCTCTTTGCTGAAATGGGGATGGAAAATAGGAGAGGATCAAAATTAATTACCATAGCTTTAACTATAGGTCAGTCATTTATATTTCTCAAAGGAACATTAGCAGAACATCATGTTTCCAAAATAAATGGGACCCAAACTAATCAAAGGAGTTCAGTCAAGGGACACTTTAAAATGTAGTTCAGTATGTAACCCCTTTGGCATAAGGTGTATAAATCCAATATTTTTCTTTTTGTAATAATATCTTATCAAAATCTCCTCTTCTAGGTGACCTATTTAGTAAAAAAAATTCCCTTTACTCTTAAACCTTCTGTTTGTCCCTTATGAACGTCTTTAAAATGTTGTGCTAATGGGTTTTCCCTTTCCTTTTCAATTTTCTTGGGATTTTAGTGTCTATAATATGTTCACCTATGCGGATCCTCAATGGACACATGGTCTTACCTATATAGAATTTTTTACATGGGCACTCTAGCATGTAAATCATTTTTTTACTTGAACAGTTAATAAATCTTTTAATCTCAAAGACCTTTGTTGTATCCGCATTGGTGAACACTCTACTTTTCTCAACAAAAGGACATATCTGACAATGGCCACAGGGATGCATCCCTATTAATTCGGACATGTTTGTGAGCCAATTACCTTTCGTTGTTTCTTGAATTCTGAGTGTACTAAAAGCTCGTTCAGATTGGATGTCCTCTTTGCTAGCATCTGAGGTCTGGTTCCTACAATGTCCACTATCATGGAATTGGCTGTTAATACATACCAAAGTGTTTGTAAAATGTTTTAACATCATTCCATTATTGACCACATTTGGTGATGAATCTTATTGGTCCAATCTGCTCTTTTGTATTTTCACTACTCTTAGCTTTTAAAAGGTCTTTTCTCTGTTCTTAGGGCTTTGTATTTAGCCTTCCTCAATGTTCTATGCGAGTATCCCCTTTCCCTGAATCTCCAATACATTTGCACAGCTTCTTGTTTAACTGCCTCCCACCCGCCATATAAGGAAATGATGGGCGCAAGGCGGTTCTCTCGTTCTGGGAGGATGTCATATGACGTCCTCCCACTCTAACTGGCGATTGGTGGTGCGCTGTGTCCCTCGGACACAGCGAATCAGCGATCAATGAAAAGAGCCGATGACGTCGGCTCTGTTATGTGATCATGTGATCAGCTGTGTCCAATCAAAACTGATTGCATATAAATAAGGAAATGCTGGTTATCGGCATTCCTCTCCTCATGAGCTGTCACGCTGGCAATGATGATCAGTGCCCTGATGATAAGTTTAGCCCCATCAGTGCCACCTGTCAGTGTCCATCAATGCAACCTGTCAGTGCCCATCAATGCCACCTGCCAGTGCCCATCAATGCCACATATCAGTGCCTACCAGTGCACATCAATGCCACATATCAGTGCCAATCTGAGCTGCCTTTCAGTGACACCTATCAGTGCCAGTCAGTGTGCCTATCAGTGCTGCCAATCAGTGCCACCTGTCAGTGCCGCCTATCAGTGCTATCTATCAGTGCCCATCAGTGCCGCCTAACAGTGCCAGTCAGTGCCACCTAACAGTGCCAGTAGTGCCACCTATTAGTGCCACCTATCAGTGCCGCCTATCAGTGCCATATATGAGTGTTGCCTTTCAGTGCCCATCAGTGATGCCTGTCAATGCCCATAAGTGCCACCTACCAGTGCCTCCTCATCAGTGCCGCCTATCAGTGCCCATCACTGCAGCCTCATTTGCACACATCAGTGAAGGAGAAAAATCACTTATTTACAAAATTTTATAACAGAAACTAAGAAAAAACATTTTTTTTTTAATTTTCAGATGTTTTTGGTTTGTTTAACAAAAAATAAAAAAACCCAGTGGTGAATAAATGCCACCAAAAGAAAGCTATATCTGTCTCAAAAAAATGATACAAATTTCATATGTGTACAATGTTGCATGACCACGCAATTGTCGTTCAAAGCGCGACAGTGCTGAAAGCTTAAAATCGGTCTTTGCAGGAAGGGGGTATAAGTGCCCTATAGGCAAGTGGTTAAATTGAATTGTCTCTGTACAGTTCCTCCGTATGCGGAGGAATTGACCCACAGGTATACTTTGTTTTAGAGATGCAGAGTGGTGGCTATCCGCATGTAACAGGGTGCTTCAGTCTTTTTTCTAAATTTCCTAGTCTTTTATTTATTTTCTTTAACAGATACAAATAAATCCAGGAATTTATCTTCCCTGTAATCATAGAAAAAAGTCAATTTGATGTTTCTTTCATTTTGATTTAATACCTTCAGGAATTCTTTAAATTGGTCTTCCGTTTCATTCCAAATCATCAAAATATCATCGATGTACCTCAGCCACTTGAGGACATGGCCAAGGTACATGGATGAGCTGTAGACTACTTCCTGTTCCCACAGTCCCAGATGGAGGCACGCAGATGCGGAAGCCCAAGGGTTCCCATTGAAGTGCAACAGATCTGTTGATAGTTAACTCCTCAGAATTGAGAGCAGTTGTTAAAGAGCATGAAATCTAAAAGATCCAAGATAAATTCATTTTGAACCCCCAATCCTAGGTAATGTAATTTGAAAAATCGGGCTACTGCCTTCATACCCCAGACATGTGGAATTGATGTGTAAAGTGATTACAACCTTTTACTTCCTATATTTGGCTTTTTCAATAACTATAGGATATAACAAAGCAAATGGGGGGGGGGGGCAAATAAGTGACTCACATTGCTAGTGTTTACATACAATGTATTAAAAAAATTACAACTGTATAAAGCTTAATCCAAGCTTAAATTTGGATAAATTATCAAAAGTTTTTTAAATGCAACAAATAACAAGAAAGCATATAACAAATTTTTTTTCAATACACCTTTAATTTGGTGTAGTATAAAAAAAAGTTGGTTGAGTTAAACAGTTATAAACAAAATAAATATCAAATAACAATAAAAAGTACAGTGAAACATTCAATCATTAAATGAGGTTTTCTTTATCTCAGTTTTAAATTCTTAATAACTAAAATATAAAAGTTAAATTTTCTGCATATTACAGCACAACATTCTATCTGTTACTATAAATAAGGCCCCTCTAGTGTTTATTTTTTTTACCCATATTTTTAATGCATAATGAACTTATTGTACATTAATATAAAACAGATGTATGCTATTTATTTTTACCTGCAGCTGTAATGTTCAGGAGTAAGAGAAGTGATAAAATAAAGGATTGGATGAGAACCTTCATTTCTCTTCTTCAAAACTTCTGTGAGAAAAAAAGAAATCGACTAGAATATTTATAGTGAACAGAAAACTGACTTGTGTGTTCATGCTCAGTAATAGAAAGGCAATTCTGCACATGATTGTACTGTGGAGGAAGTACAGATTGGGAAGCAAGCAACTCTTGTGATGTAGCTGTCAATTTCTATCAGGGTCACAAGGAAGACCACACTAGTTCTAAGGCTTAGTCTCTAAACCCAAGAACAAAAATGATGTATATTGCGTTTTACAAGTCTTTTCATGTGGTGGCTACTTCTTGATCTAGCTAGAAATGCAATGTCCTTGTCACTTTCTATGAGCTTAAAGCTTAAAGAATTAAAAGTCATCCCTTGCAGTAAGGCTGCGCCAGCACTACAGGAATTGCCTGCTCATTTCTTTCTAGGGTACAAGGAAAAGTACTTTTATACCCGATCCTCCACTATAGCACCCCCCGCACCCCAGTAGTGAACTGTCCCTCTGCATCCTCAGGTCCACTGCAGGGATTATAGCCCTGTACCGGTCTCAGTGAAATCAGAGGACCTTAGTAGAGGGGAGAGAAGGCTACAGGGACCAATCTAGCTGAATGATGGAGCCATCTGGAGTATAGGATCGGGTAAGTAAAACTGCAGTACCCGGCCCCCCTGCAGATAAAGCACTTAACCCATGGCAGGTGCAGCCCCACTGCAAGGGAGGAGCTGTCCATGCACATATAGATATTTTTTCTTTTTAGCCTATAGGATGCAGGAAAACACATCTGGCAGATTCCTTCATCTATACCAGACAGCCTAGATGGAGGAATCTCCAACTGCAGCTATTGTATTTCGATAGCTGGCCCCACCTATTGTTAAAATTTTTAAACAGTGTCTGTGTAGCACCCTTTAGTGTGCTACTAGAATAGTATAGTGTATTGTAGTAACTGTTCAAATGTTTGTGATTTTCAGGAAGTCTGTGGAATTAAGTAAGAGATTTAGAGCAAAGGGTTACCCCAACTCAGTAAAAAGGCTTGGAATAAGGACACGGAAGCTATTCTTCAAAAAAGGAGACACAGCTAGAATTAACAGCTGACTCCAGGGTACGGTAAAGGGAGAATGGGGATTGTTACCACCTATTGTACCCATTGGAACCAGCTCCAACCGGCTTTGGACAAACATTGGCACATTCTTTTATTGGATAATAGGCTAAAGGAGATTTTAGGACCTCAACCTAGCTTGATTGCTCTACGATTGGAGACATTCTGGTTCATAGCGAATATTCTCCAATGACGAAATTGGATGAAAAGTCTTTTCTCACGATACCAGTTACAGGAATGTATCCATGTGGGCATTGCAGTATATGCAGGCATGTGGTTAAAATTAAAACTTTTGACAACTCCAGTAGGACACAGAGATATCACATACACTCTTTTGCAAACTGCTCCACCAGATTTGTAGTGTATCAGATCATATGCCCGTGTGGTTTGATTTACATTGGCAAGACAAGAAGGGAATTCCGAAAGTGGATGGGTAAACTTTTGTCAAGTATTTTGACTAATGACGATAAGTCACCTGTGGCCATACATTTCAGAGATGAACATAGGGGATTTCTAGAAGGATTTAAACGTTTGGTAATTTACAAATTAGAGCTACCTGAAAGACAATGAGATAATAATAGAATACTATTTGTAAGGGACCGCCCGGCGGTACCACTAGCACTCCACTGAATAGGCGCCCACAGCGCACGGAATCTAAGTCCCAGTGTGCTTGTTCACCAGGGCCCTGATGGTGGGGATGGACTTGGCGCACCCCAAGACCAGGTCGTGGCTACTGGGTCCGTCCGTCAGTGGTAGTGGTATGCGCCAAGGGCTCCCACGGGAAAGAGTCTGATATGAGGAGGTCGGAAGACCCCACTGCGAGGGATGGACGGATGGATGAGTAAGGTCAGACGGGCCGGGTCGGTAACAGAGAGGACGGTAAGGTACAAGGCAGCGGGCAGAGAATGGTCGGGTCACACGCCAGGTCAGCAACAGCAGATCAAATCCAATAGGGGGCATCCAGGAGAGAGGTCAGGCAAAACAAGGGTCAGGACAGGAGAAATTAGCAAGGTCAGGTACAATCCGGGTCAATAACTTACAGGGCACAGGTTCACAGATTCACAGGATGCAGGAAAGACCAGAAGGCACTGAATGACAGCTCAGGGCCATTTAAATATCCCGCCTTGCGCTGCCATTGGTGCCCAGCGGGCGGCAGCGGCTTCTACTGCACATGCGCGAACTCGAACGCCGCGGCCGGCCCGGACCTAGTGCCCGTGTCCCTGCACAGAGCGGCGCACTGCGCATGCGCCGGGCCCATCGCGGCGGGGATCAAGGAGATCCCTGACACTATTACAAGAGGAGGCTATGTGGATCTTTATCTTGGATTCAATGACTCCAAGAGAATTGAATAGTGAAATGTCACTACAGTGCATTCTGTGATGTTTGCAAAAAATGTACAATATATTTAGAGTGATTACTCATTGGCTTTTGTAGTTCCTTATCTTATTCTCCCTTGTCTCCTCCTCTTCTTGATATTGCATTATTGGCTGCAGTCTTTACACCCCCTTTTTACTTATGTTGCTTATTAGCATTATGTGCCTTTAATGGCGGTGGAATTTATATACTTTTCAAGTATGGATGTCGACAGCGTAGTGCCCTGTTCATCATTATATACTTTACTGCTTTTATCTAGTCCTTTCTGAATATGTCCAGGACTTCTCCAGGGTGTCACCCATCCTCTGGAACTCCCTGCCAGAACCCATCAGATTATCACCTACTCTCCTCTACTTTAGGCGCACCCTGAAAACCCATCTCTTCAGGGAAGCCTACCCCACCCCCTGCTAACCTGCCGACCTCCTCCACTCTTCCTACCACTCCATCCCCCACAGCTATCTCCTCCTGTGCCACCATCCCCTCCCTCCTAGATTGTAAGCTCGAAAGAGCAGGGCCCTCGATCCCCTCATGTTTTGCATTGTATTGTTATTGTTCTGTCACATGTTCTGTCCCCCTTTGTAATGTACAGCGCTGAGCGAACTATTGGCGCTTTATAAATACTGTATAATAATAATAATATGTGTATGACAAGCAATACAAATGGATGGGTTCCTTTAAGAAATGATTAGGTGGGAGGCCAGGTCAACACTTAAGAGTGATTGACAGCCTGTCACACCACACTCTTTGAAGAACTCCCAGAAGTGGGTGGGACAAAACGTGTCAGCGTGGTGTCACAGCTCTTTCTACCCTGTCCTCACATTGCTGCATGGTGCCTCATTGGGCCCCCTATGGAGTTTGTCACCTATGACAGGACATAGAGCACATCAACGGTGAGCAGCATGTGTTATGGATGGCTCTGGGATCATCTGCAACCTGCATACCTGGCTATTGGAACATGGTGAGTGCTGACAGGCTGGATACCGGACTATGGACTGTGTACAGTGACTACCGGTGACCCTCTGTAGCTCTTTAGGTCAATCAACAACTCATACAATCCATGCAGGCTGGACTGGAGACACAGCTTGAGGTTGCTGCATTGGTACTGATACCGGCTTTTTCAGCTGTATCTCAGCCCCAGTTGCTACTTAATGCACTTGGTACAGCCGCTATCAGAGACAGTACTGCTGGATACTTGTTTTATGTACATACATATATTGGACTGCTACATTTTTTCTACCTTACTACCAGTTTCAAATCATTTGTATCTAGCAGTCAGTGATCCACTGACCACACATCCTGCATCATTGTGTGCATTCCAGTGCCGTCTACCTAGCTCATCCATCCACCTGAAAACGTTTGGTCAAAGTGCTTCCAGCCATATAGTATAGCTATTCATTCATTATATGATTATCATACTGTCCTTGGTATCATCGGGTCTAGAACTGGGCTGTGTGCCCTATGAACTGTAGTGGGCTTTATATTCATAAGTGCTCTTAGCCCAAGGCTTCAACTGATACTCTCTATCCAGTTCATCTAGGACTTTATACTGGATCCCAGTACGACTGAGTTGCCTCCATGCAGTTTCAGGGGATTATTCCATCAGGGGGGATTTAGATGTGGTTAGGTTCCTCCGCTTCTGGTTTTTGGAGGGGTGCGGGTGGGTGTCCATCTATAAAAGGGGGTCTGGGTGGGGTCAATTCTGGGTGGGTGTGGTTTAGCAGGGGGGTTTATCAGTATAGGTAGGGGGTGGTTCGTCCAATTGGGGGAATCTGGGGGGGTCTGTGGGGTGGGAGGGTTTTGGGTCATAGTCGTAATGCTTTTATTTATTGTCCTTTTTCAATAAATTTATGAGAAGTAGCCAACTGGGTGTGTAAGCCTATTTTTTTTTCTTATTTGTATGGACCATAGAACCTTCCAGAAGTCAGTAAGCAGGAAGGGGTGTAGACACAATCTGCATTTTTATGGGACTATGGCCAATACCAGGTTTGGAGGCCCTGGTAGAATGGTGGACCAAAAGTCAGGCTGACAGAGGAGTCGGGTGGAAGATGGAGTGCTAAGGAAACTGTTGGTGCCTGGGAGAGGTCCCCTAGGTCTTGGGTGGGGGGGGGGGGGGCACCAGACTAGGCACGGGCTGGCTCAGGAGGATACATTTAGCAGTGAAGTGTGAATGAGATCAAGATCTGGACAAGCAGGGAGCAATGAGGACATAATGAGTACAGCAGAACTTTCTGGAATTCACAAGGGGAAAGGCTGCCACACGCAGCAAGCTTTCTAAGGACAGTACTGGGCTTAATCCTTGCCCTGGGAGTTTTTGTAGTATCTGCAGACATAGAGCTGGAAGCAGCTCTATAGAGGGGAGAAGAGACATCCCTGCATGTAGTCAAGAGAGGTTAAACTGATTTTTGAGGGGCTGCTAGTTTCTTGCCCATAAAGGGCAGTTGCTACTGCTCCGCTAAGACTGACAGCTTTCAAGAAAAGAACAGTCCAAGATCTATCTTTGTACATAGGAAGAAAGTGTCCCCAATCCAAGTTGACCTATGCAAGTTGATTCCCTTAATAAAACATCAAACCCAAGCCACGGACTGGTCACTGTCTCTTCGATGCAAGTCTGTGTGAGAAATTCCTGTTACCTGGCTGTGCAGATAAAAAGCTTGGGAGTACTCACAACACAGCAGTCGTTACGAGGGTAGCGCTACATTTGGGGTTCTCGCCCGGGATATCCCTTTAGCAACCTGCACTATAATTACCCGTAGCAACCATCGAGACGATAAAGTGTTTTGTGCTGCCAAGAAATCACAGGAACCAAGCGGGAAAGTAGAAGCATGCTGCATTGCTGGGACTGTGACATGCAAATGCTGTTTAATATGTCGTTGTCTGTAGCAACCAAGTGTCTTCCCATTGCCCAACAGGTGACTGGAGTTAAAGACAGTGCTAATTATCTGCCTATATCAGTGAAGCCAGCATCGCTGTCCTGCATGTCATTACCCATAGCAATCATGGTGGGTTGTTGAATGCATATCCTGCTGCTCAACAGGTGGTGGAAACAAGGGACTGTGCTATTATCCTGCATGTCGTTGCCCGTAGCAATTGTAATGAGCCATCGCCTTTATGTGGATTACAAATAGCCCTTAGGTGCTCAACAGCGACAGGGGTCAAGTGCTGTTCTGTGGGTTTGTGCACCGCCACCCATGACGGGCCAGCATTTATATGTGGATTACAAATGCCCAACTGTGGCTGCTCGGCTGAGCTTGGGAAAAGCCTGCAAAACAATGTCCAAAGACATGTATAGAGGGGAACCACATTGGAGTGGGGATTAGACTTACCATATGTCCCCGCAGATGTAATAGACACTATTGAGACCCCCAGCTCACGCTGGGAAGAGGAAATGATTTGGGACTATCTGCATGTTCCTAAGTCCCAAAGGTGTCCCTAATCCTGATGTGTTGGCCCGGACCCTGGGTATCCGGCTGGAGTGGAGTCAAGGAAGAGCTATCTACAAAAGGACCAAGTAGTCATCATTAAGGCCCGCCAGACCAACAGGAGCTACTCGGTGACTAAACAGGGTCCCCTCAGAGAAGTCACCAGCCTACCTAACCCTGAGCTGTACTGGCGAAAGTCCTTGGGAGAGGAAAAAAAAAAAAGCCCTTTTCTTTGCTTAAACTGCCAGTCTGCACAATTCTACCCACCTTTTCTCTTCCTTCTTGATCTGATATTATGGCAGAACTTTGGTGGTAAGGCACAGGACATTGTGTGATAGCAGACTGTGTAGATAGTATAGCCAGTGTGAGAGTTGTGTATCTTTCTCCTTTCTAGGATCGTCATAGAAGGCTGTCCTTTCATCTAAAATTTGGGGCTTTATGTTTTGTGTTTTTTTCAACAGTTTGCTGGAGGGCTTTCTTTTTAGGGGGTACACTTTAACAAAAGAAAAAAAAATATATATAAATGCTTAATAAATCTGCTAGCTGCAGGGAGCTGTAGTTAGGATGCATATTGCCCTATAGTACTTTGATAGTTATACAGTAAAAGTATATTTGCTAGCAGAGAGCTACAGGCAGGATGTATATATGTTCTGGTTTGATAACTTGCTGGCTACAGGGACCAGTAGTCAGAATGTATACATGCTTTATTTAAATTTTAAGAACAAAATGTATGTTTTTGTTCATATTTATATATGCGATATTAAATATTTGTATCCTTTTTAAAATCCATGCCAGACCCATTACGATATGTAATTGAATGATTAAAAGTGATACTAAAGTTTGTTTTTTTTGTTTTTTATTTTTTAAATAGACATGTTATACTTACCTGCTGTGTGTAGTGGTTTTGCACAGATCAGCCCCAATCCTCCTCTTCTCAGGTCCCCCGCCAGTGCTCCTGGCTCCTCCCTCCTGTTGTGTGCCACCACAGCAAGCAACTTGCTATGGGGGCACCCAAGCAGGTGTGCTCCTGAGCCACAACTGTCAGTCTGAAAGGCATCACAACTTAACTTCCGCAGAGTACAGCTGGGAACAAAATAGGGCTATTAACCAGGCAACACATTTTACAGGGTACAACAAATCTCACCACCTTGGCATTATAACAACCAGAGACTCATCCCTAATGAGAGCAGAATGAAAACAGCATAGCCAACATGTGTCAAAGAGTATGGGCCCTCCAGCCTGTAATGAATCTGAAGGGGAACCCCATGGCCCAAAGAGAAAAAAAAAAAAGAAAAAAAAAGGAGGTTGCCAGTAGTGCTGTGGAACATCCAGGTGCTTTTTTTTCTATTACGTGAAACCCATCTAAAATGTACCAGACTGCAAAAAACACATGTAAAAACATGCATTATTATTAGTTCAGGGACTTCTATAGCTCCATCAGTTTACACAGCACTTTACATTGCAGGACCTGATGTGAATGTACAATCTGTATGTAAAGTCCCTAACTCACATTCATATACAGTATATTAATAATCCCACCCAACCTGCAAATGGAGGGGGGGGGGAAACCACCACACACCCCTCAGCTCTAGATGGGCACTCAGAAACAGGGCCCTGGATGCTTTGTTATATTATAGTGTGCCGGCACTTTTCAAAGCTTGACGGCAGCTACTAGATTGACCAATAAATAATATCTTCCTGGGCCCCATAAGGCAGTAGTAGAGCAGGATTTTTTTTTTTTTTCACCAATTTCAGTGTGCAGGCAGCCAGTGCCGCATTTGCTGACAAGAGGTTTAAAGTCCCGGCCCCCAGCCTGTCTGCCCTGGTGGAGTAATATAGAATAGATGCCTGTCTGCCTCTCTCAGTAAGGCAGAAGGGTTGAGAGCAGAGTTGCAGCCAGCGGGAACTACAGTTATCCGTCAGCAAGGTGCCTGTGGCAGGTACAGTCTGTGCAAAATCATCATCCCAGTAGCAAAAGGCTACGTAGCACAACTGCACAAACATCTTTTTAATGATATGCTGTACCCTATCCAGGCCCTTCATATAAATCTAAAGCCAGCCATACATGGAGCAATTTTTTTTCCTCTCACTCGATTTGCCCATCAACACAGTCAGTGTTGATGGGAGAAGTCTTCCTGCAGAGCCATTGTGGTTTCCTGGTGGGGGGGAGCCATCCAGGAGAACACAGCGATTACTGCTAACGGCTATAAATTGCATGTATCATCCAACAGACTGGTTGTACCAAAGTTGATCGACTGATGGTACATTCATCCTGCCCATACATGGTTCAAATCTCAGCCAAGATTTGAACAGTCTGACTGGCTTTAGGCACAAGACTATCATTCATGGCCGCAAAGTCTTTCAACTTGTAGAGTATACCTCTATAGTCAGGAATGATACATCGCTACAGCAACTGTTGTGTAATACTTTCTTTCAGTCCTCATTTACACTTGTGTTTGGAGCTCTGCCATGTTTTTATCCCACAACCCCTGTACATATGCTGTGACCACAATGCTTTTTGTGTGGGGTGTTTAAGACCCCCTTCACATGGCCATTTAGGTGCATCCACCAGATTCCAGCAGTGAAATTCAGCATATGCTTGTAGCTGGAATGACAGGTTCAGGAAAACAGCAGTGGGCACTCAGCCTGTGTAAAGCATCTACAGTCTGACAGTAGCTGTCACTGTTCGCATGTACAGTTGCAAGAAAAAGTATGTGAACCCCTTGGGATTACGTGGAGTTTTGCATGAATTGGGCATAAAATGTGCTCTGAGCGTCATCTAAGTCACAACAATAGAAGAACACAGTCTGCTGAACATAATACTACACAAACATTAGATGTTGCCATGGTTTAATTGCACATAACATGTAAACATTCACAGTGCACGGAGGAAAAAGTATGTGACCCTTTGGACTTAACTGATTGACCCTCCTTTGGCAGCAATAACCTCAACCAAACGTTTCCTGTAGTTGCAGATCAGACCTGCACAATGATCTGGAGTCATTTTGGACCACTCCTCTTCACAAAACTGTTTCAGTGTAGCAATATTCTTGGGATGTCTGGTGTGAATCGCTCTCTTACATGCCACAGCATTTCAAACGGGTTAAGGTCAGGACTCTGACTGGGCCACTCCAGAAGGCGTATTCTGTGCTGTTGCAGCCATTGTTTTGTTGAATTACTTGTATGCTTTGGGGCATTGTCCTGTTGCATCACCCATCCTCTGCGGAGCTTCAGTTGGCGGACAGATGGTCGTACGTTTTCCTGCAAAATGTCTTGATAAACTCTGGAATTCATTTTCCCATCAATGACAGCAATCCGTCCAGGCCCTGAGGCAGCAAAGCAGCCCCAAACCATGATGCTCCCTCCGCCATGTTTTACAGTGGGGATGAGGTTTTGATGTTGGTGTGCTGTGCCTTTTTTTCTCCACACATAGTGTTGTGTGTTCTTCCCGAACAACTCAATCTTGGTTTCATCTGTCTACAGTATATTTTGCCAGTAGTGCTGTGGAACATCCAGGTGCTCTTTTGCAAACTTCAAACGTCCTGCAATATTCTTTTTGGACAGCAATGGCTTCCTCCGTGGTGTCCTCCCATGTACTCCATTCTTGTTTAATGTTTTCCTTATTGTAGATGTGTCAACAAAAATGTTAGCATGTGCCAGAGATTTCTGTAGGTCTTTAGCTGACACTCTGGGATTCTTGTAAAAAAGTATGCAGCGCTTATATTAATAAAATCAGATGAAGAATCAGATAAATAATTGCACAATAACATATGTTAAGTAACTCAGTCCATATTACGTGGTAAAGCAAAGTGATTATGTGCAAGTGTCCAAACAATCCATGATCAAGGATAACCGTGACTCTTGTGTTCTTGTGAATGTACAAACATTGCACTAACCAGATAGCGCATTAACTGTGCGTGGAGCAATTAAGACCCGCTCCTGGTGCTCTGGACTTGTGATACCAGGAAGATGTCATCTGCAAGTGGGCCACTAGATGTCATCAGTCTAGGTGTATTCTTAAGCCATCCACCAGGACAATCACCAGCGGGGGAGGGGGAAGTCACACATCACTCCAAACCATCAGGAACCTTCAAAAGCGGGCTCCCATGGAAATTATGAGCCCCAAGAAAGCTTCTAATAGTGTAGTAGGTCTTTAATTAGCAAAATTCCAGCATATACAGATTAAAATGAAACTTTCATCTGGATCTGATCTGGCCACCCTGGTGTCAGTCAGGATAGCCTTGTGGTATATGTACACAGGTCAGGGGCACCTCCCTAACGCGTTTCGTGTAAATAACACTTCCTCAGAGGGAGTGTGCCCATGTTGAATGAATGCTATATATAAGAAAACTTGTAATTGGCGCGCATTCGTGCGTGATCGCGTCACTGATTGTGGTTCGCGCATGCGCACTCGCGAATACGCAGCCATTTTCCAGGAGATTTCACTGGATAGGCAAGAACGGGCTTTCGCGCATGCGTAGTGAGCGTTCGCGGCCATTTTACAGACGATTAGTAGCTAGAGAAGGGCATTCGCGCATGCGTAGTGAGCGATCGCGGTTGCCATTTTGTTGGTGCCTCAGTGCGCATATACCAGCAGGTATCATATTCGAATACATACATAAAAGACAATGGGAAAAGCAACAACAATCTGTTCATTTACTAAACAGTAACATCCTACTTTGCTGACAGCTCATAATACATTTTAATGGGGATGAGCTTAAATAAATATGAGTAAAATGATGAGTAAATAATATATACAATAGGCTTATAAAGCTTATAGATAGTGCCATCTGGTGGTTATTCCAGGGATTGTTCTAACATTCCAGTTTCTTTATATAGATTAATCTACATTGATTAAATTAATAATTCATCAGAGTCCTATATGGCGTGCGATGGACTGTAATGAATATGGAATGTAATGAACATCACATTGGTGTCAAATCCATCAATGAAAATGAATATCGTAAGTAAATACTCATAACTTCATTTGTTCAGAATAAAATAGATGGATTAATCGTCCATCAATGAAATAAGGTGATGTTTGCCGCTAAAATCGGTATTAAAAACCATATAAAATCAATATTTCATCAGACCCCCGTGAGAGCCCGCTTTTGAAGGTTCCTGATGGTTTGGAGTGATGTGTGACTTCCCCCTCCCCCGCTGGTGATTGTCCTGGAGGATGGCTTAAGAATACACCTAGACTGATGACATCTAGTGGCCCACTTGCAGATGACATCTTCCTGGTATCACAAGTCTAGAGCACCAGGAGCGGGTCTTAATTGCTCCACGTGCAGTTAATGCGCTATCTGGTTACTGCAATGTTTGTACATTCACAAGAACACAAGAGTCACGGTTATCCTTGATCATGGATTGTTTGGACACTTGCACATAATCACTTTGCTTTACCACGTAATATGGACTGAGTTACTTAACATATGTTATTGTGCAATTATTTATCTGATTCTTCATCTGATTTTATTAATATTAGCGCTGCATACTTTTTTACATTTCTCATACTGGGTTTTAGAGGTTACCTTTTATGCTAGCGGCTTTATATTTATGTTCCCAGCGCTCAATTACCACTTTTATATACTTTATCTGTTACCTTTAATTTTGAGCAGCAGGGTTTCTGGTGATAATATTATTTTCCATTATGGATATATTTGAGTACAGATCTAAACGCTCTGTAATTACAGAGGATGTATTTACCTATGGAGAAGAGCCTAATAGTAATCTGCATGGCCTCTTCATTCATCTAACCAATCATACCACTTCTGAAATACGCACATTATGGGACATCTCTTTTCTAGAGAAATATATTAAAGAAGGGATGGTCCTGAGGTCACTCAGATGGGATGTACCACCTGAAACCGAAGATGTAAACAGCGAATCAGAGTGGTATCTCTTTTTTAACAATATGGGTGTCAGGAATGGACTGGCCAGCAATAGTGGGACTCACCTGCCTTATGAGCTGCAGTACCAGGGCTGGCCAGCAGGTGCTCCCAGCAATCAGAGACTCAACCTTGCAGCCAGTCAAACACCTGGAACTAATTATACTGGTGTATTTAAGGGACATTCAGACCTGCAGACTCTGCCTTGGTGTTGTGTTTCTCTTGGGCCCTGTATCCTGTTCCTGCTCCCTGTTCCTGTCTGATTCTCTGCTGACCCTGCTCTGATCCCTGGCTTGTCTGACCATTCTCCTGCTCCTGATCCCTGGCTTGTCTGACCATTCTCCTCTGCCTGACCCTCTGTACCACGCTGCCCGCTACCTGCTGAACCTGGCCTGTGACCCCGACCATTCTCCGCTTGCTCCCCCTGTACCTACCTGCCCGATTGATATTGACCCGGCCTGCCTGACGACGCTTGCATTGTATGTACTGTTATCTGTGGGTGGTTGGTTGGTTTGTTTGCACTGTGTTATGTTTTAGTATTGCACTGCGTTTATGTTTGTATTGTTAGTGTTAATAAATTACATTGTTTATAGCATATCTGAAGTCTGCGTTTCCCTGCGTCAGTCACACACCTCTGGTCATACTCGGGAGCCCTGACATTACACCAAGGCCAATCCTGACCAGAAGTGGCTGCACAGGGAAGGCATCTTGGTTTGTTGCTGGGAAGGATGGATCTTGATGAGGTTGGTTGTGTATTTATATCTGCTAGTGTTTGATGACAGAGAGTATGCTTATCAAACTCTGAAGGAGTATCCCCGGGATGAACTGCTAGAATGTATACGGCTCGCTCATGTTCTAGTAGATTAGGGCACAGAATTCTCTGAGGTGCAGCCATTGATTCAGATCTGTGCGGAGTTGGTTTCATCTGGTACCCCTGAATGCAGGGATGAATTTTTGCCGCCATTTAGTGCAGACCAGGTAGAGTCCCTGGTATGGTTATTAGAGGATGATGTGGATTGCTTCTTGGAGCATTATGCTGCATGTTCACCACAGATACTAAGAGATTGTATAAATGCAGTGCAGTCTTTAGTCAGACAGGCTTTGTGTAAGCTCAGCTTTGTTCAACCCATACTGCAGACATGGTCAGACTTGTTGCACCCAGCCTCAGTCAGCTTACAAAGACCCAGTCCTGCTTCTAATCTATTTCCTCAAAGCTCTATTCCTGCATTCCCAACAGCTCCTCCTGCCCTGCTATCTACCGCATGTCAGTACCCTGTTCCCACTCGCTGCACCTATCCTGCCTTTAACCCTGTAAGAAAGCCCTCTGTAGCAACTGTTCCCTCCTCTGTTCCATCCTCCAGCTCTTCTCTGTCTCCAGCTGCTCCATTCGTTTGCAGACCTGCGTTTACTTGCAGTGCTCCAGTAGTTAAAACCAGAAAAAAGCAAAAATTCTTTCCAACCAATACCATCCTGCCAGTATCCAAACCGGTGAACCTGCCTTCTGTGGTTCAGCCTGAAGCCTCTACTCAGCCTGAATCCTCTACTCAGCCTGATGCCTGTACTCAGCCTGATGCCTGTATGCAGCCTGATGCCTCTCTTCAGCTTGATGCCTCTACTCAGCCTGATGCCTCTACCCAGCCTGATGCCTCTATTCAGCCTGATGCCTCTATTCAGCCTGATGCCTCTACTCAGCCTGAAGCCTCTACTCAGCCTGAAGCCTCTACTCAGCCTGATGCCTCTACTCAGCCTGAAGCCTCTACTCAGCCTGAAGCCTCTACTCAGCCTGAAGCCTCTACTCAGCCTGATGCCTCTACTCAGCCTGATGCCTTTACTCAGCCGGATGCCTGCATTCAGCCTGATGCCGCTACTCAGCATGATGAACTGATCCAGCCTGACGATCCTATTAGGCCAGTTGACTCGATGCCCGCTGTTGATCCAGATGATCCGGTACCTGATCCGGTGCCCGCTGTCGTGCCAATTGACTCAGAGCCCGATGTCGTACCTGGTGACTCGGTGCCCACTGCCTTGCCAGATGACGCGGTGCCCGCTGGCGAGCCAAATGACCTGATGCCTGGTGACCCAGTGCCCGCTGTCATACCTGGTGACCCGATGCCCGCTGTCGAGCCAGACAATCCGGTACCTGACGACCCGGTGCCCGCTGTCATGCCAGTTGACTCAGAGCCCGCTGTCGTGCCTGGTGACTCGGTGCCCACTGCCTTGCCAGATGACGCGGTGCCCGCTGGCGAGCTAAATGACCTGATGCCTGGTGACCCAGTGCCCGCTGTCATACCTGGTGACCCGATGCCCGCTGCCGAGCCAGACGATCCAATGCCTGGTGACCCGGTGCCCACTGCCTTGCCAGATGACGCGGTGCCCGCTGGCAAGCCAGATGACCTGATGCCTGGTGACCCAGTGCCCGCTGTCATACCTGGTGACCCGATGCCCGCTGTCGAGCCAGACAATCCGGTACCTGATGACCCGGTGCCCGCTGTCGTGCCAATTGAGTCAGAGCCCACTGTCGTGCCTGGTGATTCGGTGCCCGCAGTCTTGCCAGACGACTCGGTGCCCGCTGTTCCGCCAGTTGACTCGATGCCCGCTGTTCCGCCAGGTGACTCGGTGCCCGCAGTCTTGCCAGTAGACTCGGAGCCCACTGTCGTGCCTGGTGACTCGGTGCCCGCCGCTCCGCCTGGGGGCCTGAGACCTGTCGCAACGCCTGGGGGTCCGGCGCCCGCCGCCCGCCGCTCCGCCTGGGAGTCCGGCGCCCGCCGCTCCGCTTGGGGGCCTGAGACCTGCCGCTCCGCCTGGGGGCCCGAGACCTGTCGCTCCGCCTGGGGGTCCGGCGCCCGCCACTCCGCCTGGGGGCCCGAGACCTGTCGCTCCGCCTGGGGGTCCGGCGCCCGCCGCTCCGCCTGGGGGCCCGAGACCTGTCGCTCCGCCTGGGGGTCCGGCGCCCGCCGCTCTGCCTGGGGGCCCGAGACCTTTCGCTCCGCCTGGGGGTCCGGCGCCCGCCGCTCCACCTGGGGGCATGAGACCTGTCGCTCCGCCTGGGGGGCCCGGCGCCCGCCGCTCCGCCTGGGGGCCCGATGCCTGTCGCCCCGCCTGGGGGCCCAATGCCTGTCGCCCCGCCTGGGGGCCCGATGCCTGTCGCCCCGCCTAGGGGCCCGATGCCTGTCGCCCCTCCTGGGGGCCCGGCGCCCGCCGCTCCGCTTGGGGGCCCGATGCCTGTCGCCCCTCCTGGGGGCCCGGCGCCCGCCGCTCCGCTTGGGGGCCCGATACCTGTCGCCCCGCCGGGGGGCCCGGTGCCTGTCTCCCCGCCTGGGGGCCCGATGCCTGTCGCCTCGCCTGAGGGCCCGGTGCCTGCTGCTTCACCTGGTAATCCGATGTGCCTCTGCCCGGAGTCCAGCCCGATGTGCCTCTGCCCGGAGTCCAGCCCGATGTGCCTCTGCCCGGAGTCCAGCCCGATGTGCCTCTGCCCGGAGTCCAGCCCGATGTGCCTCTGCCCGGTGTGCCTCTGCCCGGTGTGCCCCTGCCCGGTGTGCCGCTGCCGGGAGTCCTGCCCGGTGTGCCGCTGCCCGGTGTGCCAGTCTTTGATATCCCGCCAGTTACCAGACCCGGGCGGTGGTACATTTTGCCCAGCTAGGACTGTTTGGAGCGTCCTGAGGCCGCTCCTTGAGGGGGGGGTACTGTCAGGAATGGACTGGCCAGCAATAGTGGGACTCACCTGCCTTATGAGCTGCAGTACCAGGACTGGCCAGCGGGTGCTCCCAGCAATCAGAGACTCAACCTTGCAGCCAGTCAAACACCTGGAACTAATTATACTGGTGTATTTAAGGGACATTCAGACCTGCAGACTCTGCCTTGGTGTTGTGTTTCTCTTGGGCCCTGTATCCTGTTCCTGCTCCCTGTTCCTGTCTGATTCTCTGCTGACCCTGCTCTGATCCCTGGCTTGTCTGACCATTCTCCTGCTCCTGATCCCTGGCTTGTCTGACCATTCTCCTCTGCCTGACCCTCTGTACCACGCTGCCCGCTACCTGCTGAACCTGGCCTGTGACCCCGACCATTCTCCGCTTGCTCCCCCTGTACCTACCTGCCCGATTGATATTGACCCGGCCTGCCTGACGACGCTTGCATTGTATGTACTGTTTAGAGATGAGCGAATCGAAGTAGGCGAAGTGGAATTCGTTTCGAATATTAGGAAAATTAGGAAAATTCGCGCAGACTTCGGATGCGCGAATCAAAATTTTTCCTAAAATGGCGGCGACATGTGCGGCGACGGAGCGGGGATGTCTGGGAAGGCGCGCAGACAAGGCGCGCTGACCCATAATGCATTCATTCATGACATGTGATCGCATTAGCCAATCAGCAGCCAGCCAGCCAGCACAGTGTAATGGTCGAGCTATAAATGGCGGCCATTTTAGAATTCTCCATTTGCCTCCAGTCATTCAACAGAGGCAGACCTGGCTGTATTCAGGGAGAGATTTAGGGACAGAGAAACTTTACTTAGGGACACAGAAACGTTAGTTAGGGCCACAGAATCGTTACTTAGGGCCATAGAAACGTTACATAGGGCCACAGAAACGTTACTTAGGGCCACAGAATCGTTAGTTAGGGCCACAGAAACGTTACTTAGGGACACAGAATTGTTACTCAGGGACAGACAGAATTGTTACTGAGGGATACAGAATTGTTACTGAGGGCCACAGAATCGTTACTTAGGGCCACAGAAACGTTACTTAGGGCCACAGAATTGTTACTTAGGGACAGACACAGAATTGTTACTGAGGGACACAGATTTGTTACTGAGGGCCACAGAATCGTTACTTAGGGCCACAGAATTGTTACTTAGGGACAGACACAGAATTGTTACTGAGGGACACAGATTTGTTACTGAGGGCCACAGAATCGTTACTTAGGGCCACAGAAACGTTACTTAGGGCCACAGAATTGTTACTTAGGGACAGACACAGAATTGTTATTGAGGGACACAGAATTGTTACTGAGGGCCACAGAAACGTTACTTAGGGCCACAGAAACGTTACTTAGGGCCACAGAATCGATACTTAGGGCCACAGAAACGTTACTTAGGGCCACAGAAACTTTACTTAGGGCCACAGAATTGTTACTTAGGGACAGACACAGAATTGTTACTGAGGGCCACAGAATTGTTACTGAGGGCCACAGAACCGTTACTTAGGGCCACAGAAACGTTACTTACGGACACAGAATTGTTACTCAGGGACAGACACAGAATTGTTACTGAGGGATACAGAATTGTTACTGAGGGCCACAGAAACGTTACTTAGGGCCACAGAAACGTTACTTAGGGCCACAGAAACGTTACTTAGAGCCACAGAATTGTTACTTAGGGACAGACACAGAATTGTTACTGAGGGACACAGAATTGTTACTGAGGGCCACAGAAACGTTACTTAGGGACACAGAAACGTTACTTAGGGTCACAGAATCGTTACTTAGGGCCACAGAAACGTTACTTAGGGCCACAGAAACTTTACTTAGGGCCACAGAATTGTTACTTAGGGACACAGAATTGTTACTCAGGGACAGACACAGAATTGTTACTGAGGGATACAGAATTGTTACTGAGGGACACAGAAACGTTACTTAGGGCCACAGAAACGTTACTTAGGGCCACAGAAACGTTACTTAGGGCCACAGAAACATTACTTAGGGACAGACACAGAATTGTTACTGAGGGACACAGAATTGTTACTGAGGGCCACAGAACCGTTACTTAGGGCCACAGAAACGTTACTTAGGGACACAGAATTGTTACTCAGGGACAGACACAGAATTGTTACTGAGGGACACAGAATTGTTACTGAGGGCCACAGAACTGTTACTGAGGGCCACAGAACTGTTACTTAGGGCCACAGAAACGTTACTTAGGGCCACAGAAACGTTACTTAGGGCTACAGAAACGTTACTTAGGGCCACAGAATCGTTACTTAGGGCCACAGAATCGTTACTTAGGGCCACAGAAACGTTACTTAGGGACACAGAATTGTTACTCAGGGACAGACACAGAATTGTTACTGAGGGACACAGAATTGTTACTGAGGGCCACAGAACTGTTACTGAGGGCCACAGAACTGTTACTTAGGGCCACAGAATCGTTACTTAGGGCCACAGAAACGTTACTTAGGGCTACAGAAACGTTACTTAGGGCCACAGAATCGTTACTTAGGGCCACAGAAACGTTACTTAGGGCCACAGAAACGTTACTTAGGGACACAGAATTGTTACTCAGGGACAGACACAGAATTGTTACTGAGGGACACAGATTTGTTACTGAGGGCCACAGAACCGTTACTTAGGGCCACAGAAACGTTACTTAGGGACACAGAATTGTTACTCAGGGACAGACACAGAATTGTTACTCAGGGACAGACACAGAATTGTTACTGAGGGACACAGAATTGTTACTGAGGGACACAGAATTGTTACTCAGGGACACAGAATTGTTACTCAGGGACACAGAATTGTTACTCAGGGACACAGAATTGTTACTGAGGGACACAGAATTGTTACTCAGGGACAGACACAGAATTGTTACTCAGGGACAGACACAGAATTGTTACTGAGGGACACAGAATTGTTACTGAGAGCCACAGAACTGTTACTTAGGGCCAGAGAAACGTTACTCAGGGACACAGAATTGTTACTCAGGGACAGACACAGAATTGTTACTCAGGGACAGACACAGAATTGTTACTGAGGGACACAGAATTGTTACTGAGGGCCACAGAATTGTTACTGAGGGCCACAGAATTGTTACTGAGGGCCACAGAACTGTTACTTAGGGCCACAGAAACGTTACTCAGGGATACAGAATTGTTACTCAGGGACAGACACAGAATTGTTACTCAGGGACACAGAATCGTTTAATTAAAGAGTATGTCAGACAACATGCAGAGGAGTGGCAGAGGAGGCAATGTTTTAGGAGCGAGCAGACGTGGCAGCAGAGGAAGGGGTCGAGGCAGCACTATTCGCAGCCAGAGGCCAGTGCTCCCGGTGTCATCCAGCGGTCGTGTCTCCACCGACAACCCTGACGTCATCGATTGGTTGGCTCGGTCGTCTTCCTCTTCCCAGGTCACCTCTGACACCTACAGCCAACGGTCGGTGGGTACGTCAGACACAACCGTTAGTTGGCATGGCCCGGGAGCAAGCCCACTGAAATCACGTGTCCTCTACCTGCCCCTGTCCTTTGGTGTTCCCTCAGCAAGCGAAGTATCGCATGCTGTGGGCTCAGCCCCACTGTACAGTGAGGAAGAGCTAACAGAGGGCGGTCAGGAACGGGGGGAGACATCCGCCTCTTCAGCAGCCAGGCGAAAAAGTAGTGGCTCGGTAGCCGGTCTAGAGACAGGTCTGTCTCCTGACCCACATGCAGCCGAGGGGGCTAGTAGTGACGCGGAGACCCTAATTGATGATGATGAGGCTGATCGCACTTGGCAGCCTCGTCGTCATCAGGCTATTGCTTCCGCATCATCAGGAGAAGAGGGTGGCAGCTTGGCAGCGAGCAAAACAGTCGATGGGTTGCCCAGGAGGCAGCAGGGTCGCAGCAGTGTCAGTGGAGACAAACGGCCACGGAGTACAGCACCAGCTCCACTGCAGCCTACCACCACGGCCAGTAGTGGTGCCGGTGTGCACGGAGGAAGCAGCAGTCAGCCAGTGAGGAGTATCGGGGGCAAAGTTTCCTACTCGGCGGTGTGGCAATTTTTTGTCAAGGCGCCCGAGGAAGTAAACGTAGCCGTATGTCGACTATGTGGCCAGAAAGTCAAGAGTGGCCAGGGGGCCCATGTTGGGACTACAGCGTTGCGGCAGCATATGCAGCATCGCCATTTGGTGGCCTGGGAAAACCGTGATAAAGATACGGCGGTTCTGCCCGCCCCAGCCCCAGCTCCATCACCCGCTCCGTTACTTGCTCCGTCACCCGACGTCAATCGCCCTCTATCAGCCAGTCAAGGCTCCAACACCTCTGCTGAGGGGAGTTGTCGCTCGTTGCCATCTTCCGCTCGTTCAGATGCTCCTTCTCCTGCTACTCCTCTTCACGGATTCCGTCAGCAGTCTTTCTTGGAATCCGTTTCCAAGAGACAACAGTTTGCGAGCACGCACCCGACGGTGCAAAAGCTGAACGTCCTCCTGTCCAAGTTGCTGGTGCTGCAGTCCCTCCCTTTCCAAGTGGTGGACTTAGCACCTTTCCGAGAAATGATGGCTTGTGCCGCGCCGCGGTGGAGAGTGCCAAGCCGTCATTTCTTCGCCAAAAAGGCAGTGCCAGCCCTGCATTCACATGTAGAAGAGATGGTGGGCCAGTCTTTGAGCATGTCGGTCTCTGCCAAAGTGCACGGCAGCGCCGACGTGTGGAGCTGTAACTACGGTCAGGGACAGTACATGTCATTTACGGCCCACTGGGTGAACGTGGTGCCGTCACAGCCGCACCAGCAACTTGGACAGGTCACGCCGCTTTTGCCTCCACGTTTGCACGTCCTTGGTCCACAAAAGATGTCCGCCTCTACCACTTCTTCCTTCGTGTCCTCAGCCGCCACCCCCATGCCAAGTCCCATTACCCGACCGGCATATCACATGTGCAGGGCGCAATGGTGTCACGCTGTGCTGCACCTGGTATGCCTTGGCGAACGTAGTCACACAGGGGAGGAACTTCTCAGTGTAATGAACAGAGAAATCGACAGATGGCTGTCTCCGCGCAAACTGAAAATCGGAACCATGTTGACCGACAACGGAAAGAACATGGTGTCTGCTCGGCGTCAAGGAAGGTTGTGCCACGCGCCATGCATGGCTCACGTGTTCAATCTGGTTGTCAAGCGGTTCCTAAAATCCACCATCCCACTGCAAGACATCCTTAAAATGTCACGTAAACTTTGCATGCATTTCAGCCATTCCTACACCGCAAAGCACACCCTCCTTGAGCTGCAGCGGCAGAACGGAATTCCACAGCATCGCCTGATCTGCGACGTTGCAACAAGGTGGAATTCAACCCTACACATGTTAGACCGCCTTTACGAACAGCGAAAGGCCATCACCGATTTCCTGATGTTACAAGCGGATAAAGGTACTCCCCTGTGTAACTTCGATGTCAGCCATTGGCAGCTCATGCGTGACACCTGCCGCTTGCTCAGGCCCTTTGAGGAGGCCACGCTATTCGTGAGTCGGCAGGACTATGGGATGAACGACGTCATTCCTCTGTTGCACGTCCTGGAACAAATGCTCTTAACAATGGCTGGTCAGGGTGCGGTAGACGTGGCGCACAGATCTCAACGCCACATGACCCCTGTGGGGGCAGGACAGGAAGAAGAGGAGGAGGTAGAGGAGGACATTTGTGCTCAGGAATTATTGAGTGAAATGGGTGGTTTTTCCACTCAGCGGACAGGAGTGGAGGAGCAGGAGCATCTGGTAGAGGAGGAGGAGGAGGAGACAGAGGACCCAGACGCACCGTGGCAGTATGCTGTGGAGATGGAGGCAGGGAGTCCCTCGCATTCCTTGGCACAAATGGCCCATAGCATGCTCGGTTGCTTGCGTACCGACAGCCGAATAATAACCATCAGACAGAGGGATGACTTTTGGCTGTCCACCTTGTTGGACCCTCGCTACCGTTCAAAAATGGTGGCCTTTTTCACACCTGCTGAGAGGGAGGCCAAAATAACGTACTATAAAAACCACCTATGTAGTCAGTTGGTCTCTGCCTTTGTGCGCCAACGTCCATCCTCAGACACTGTGGGCCCTGTGCGCTCGCGTTCCGCTGCCATGGCAGCAGGGGAGGGGTGGGGTGGTAGGAGCAGTGGTAGCTCCACCAGCAGCGGCTGCCTCAGTCTGCAGTCGATGATGAGTAGCTTTCTTCACCAGCGCAGTGAGGAAACTACTAACCAGCCGCAGCAGCAGCAGCATCAGGTGGACCTGGAGCAGGACCTCAAACAACAGGCTTGGGCCTACTTGGACAGCACCCTGCCAACCAAGGTAGACAATCCCCTTGACTACTGGGCAACGAAACTTGACCTTTGGCCCCAACTAGCTGAATTTGCCCTTGAAAGGCTGTCATGCCCGGCCAGTAGCGTGGCATCGGAGCGCGTGTTTAGTGCGGCAGGAGGTATTGTAACTCCGCGGAGGACACGACTGTCCACCCAAAGTGTGGAGAGACTCACGTTTGTGAAAATGAATCAGGCGTGGATTAGTCTGAATTTCAAACCACCAGTTCCTGACACAACTGACTAAATCCGCCATGAATCATGCCCCTGCCATGTGCCACTTTCACGTCTCCTCACACTGCTGGTGTGTTCAATTTTTTGACATAGGGTGCTGGCAGATTACAAGCCTCCCATAGCTGCTGCCAGGCCCCTAATCTGCCATGGGCCCCTATACCACCTCCTCATGCTGCTGCCAAGTCCAGAGTCTGTCATGGGTCCCTGTACGGCCTCCCATTGCTGCTGTCTCCATCGCCACACTCTGCCATGTGCCACTTTCAGGTCTCCTCACACACTGCTGGTGTGTTCAATTTTTTGACATAGGGTGCTGGCAGATTACGGGCCTCCCATAGCTGCTGCCAGGCCCCTAATCTGCCATGGGCCCCTATACCGCCTCCTCATGCTGCTGCCAGGTCCACAGTGTCTCATGCCATGTGCCACTTTCAGGTCTCCTCACACTGCTGGTGTGTTCAATTTTTTGACATAGGGTGCTGGCAGATTACGGGCCTCCCATAGCTGCTGCCAGGCCCCTAATCTGCCATGGGCCCCTATACCGCCTCCTCATGCTGCTGCCAGGTCCACAGTGTCTCATGCCATGTGCCACTTTCAGGTCTCCTCACACTGCTGGTGTGTTCAATTTTTTGACATAGGGTGCTGGCAGATTACGGGCCTCCCATAGCTGCTGCCAGGCCCCTAATCTGCCATGGGCCCCTATACCGCCTCCTCATGCTGCTGCCAAGTCCAGAGTCTCTCATGGGTCCCTGTACGGCCTCCCATTGCTGCTGTCTCCATCGCCACACTCTGCCATGTGCCACTTTCAGGTCTCCTCACACACTGCTGGTGTGTTCAATTTTTTGACATAGGGTGCTGGCAGATTACGGGCCTCCCATAGCTGCTGCCAGGCCCCTAATCTGCCATGGGCCCCTATACCACCTCCTCATGCTGCTGCCAGGTCCACAGTGTCTCATGCCATGTGCCACTTTCAGGTCTCCTCACACTGCTGGTGTGTTCAATTTTTTGACATAGGGTGCTGGCAGATTACGGGCCTCCCATAGCTGCTGCCAGGCCCCTAATCTGCCATGGGCCCCTATACCGCCTCCTCATGCTGCTGCCAGGTCCAGAGTCTCTCATGGGTCCCTGTACGGCCTCCCATTGCTGCTGTCTCCATCGCCACACTCTGCCATGTGCCACTTTCAGGTCTCCTCACACACTGCTGGTGTGTTCAATTTTTTGACATAGGGTGCTGGCAGATTATGGGCCTCCCATAGCTGCTGCCAGGCCCCTAATCTGCCATGGGCCCCTGTACCGCCTCCTCATGCTGCTGACAGGTCCACAGTGTCTCATGCCATGTGCCACTTTCAGGTCTCCTCACACTGCTGGTGTGTTCAATTTTTTGACATAGGGTGCTGGCAGATTACGGGCCTCCCATAGCTGCTGCCAGGCTCCTAATCTGCCATGGGCCCCTATACCGCCTCCTCATGCTGCTGCCAAGTCCAGAGTCTGTCATGGGTCCCTGTACGGCCTCCCATTGCTGCTGTCTCCATCGCTACACTCTGCCATGTGCCACTTTCAGGTCTCCTCACACTGCTGGTGTGTTCAATTTTTTGACATAGGGTGCTGGCAGATTACGGGCCTCCCATAGCTGCTGCCAGGCCCCTAATCTGCCATGGGCCCTTATACCGCCTCCTCATGCTGCTGCCAGGTCCACAGTGTCTCATGCCATGTGCCACTTTCAGGTCTCCTCACACTGCTGGTGTGTTCAATTTTTTGACATAGGGTGCTGGCAGATTACGGGCCTCCCATAGCTGCTGCCAGGCCCCTAATCTGCCATGGGCCCCTATACCGCTTCCTCATGCTGCTGCCAAGTCCAGAGTCTCTCATGGGTCCCTGTACGGCCTCCCATTGCTGCTGTCTCCATCGATACACTCTGCCATGTGCCACTTTCAGGTCTCCTCACACTGCTGGTGTGTTCAATTTTTTGACATAGGGTGCTGGCAGATTACGGGCCTCCCATAGCTGCTGCCAGGCCCCTAATCTGCCATGGGCCCTTATACCGCCTCCTCATGCTGCTGCCAGGTCCACAGTGTCTCATGCCATGTGCCACTTTCAGGTCTCCTCACACTGCTGGTGTGTTCAATTTTTTGACATAGGGTGCTGGCAGATTACGGGCCTCCCATAGCTGCTGCCAGGCCCCTAATCTGCCATGGGCCCCTATACCGCTTCCTCATGCTGCTGCCAAGTCCAGAGTCTCTCATGGGTCCCTGTACGGCCTCCCATTGCTGCTGTCTCCATCGATACACTCTGCCATGTGCCACTTTCAGGTCTCCTCACACACTGCTGGTGTGTTCAATTTTTTGACATAGGGTGCTGGCAGATTACGGGCCTCCCATAGCTGCTGCCAGGCCCCTAATCTGCCATGGGCCCCTATACCGCCTCCTCATGCTGCTGCCAGGTCCACAGTTTCTCATGCCATGTGCCACTTTCAGGTCTCCTCACACTGCTGGTGTGTTCAATTTTTTGACATAGGGTGCTGGCAGATTACGGGCCTCCCATAGCTGCTGCCAGGCCCCTAATCTGCCATGGGCCCCTATACCGTCTCCTCATGCTGCTGCCAGGTCCAGAGTCTCTCATGGGTCCCTGTACGGCCTCCCATTGCTGCTGTCTCCATCGCCACACTCTGCCATGTGCCACTTTCAGGTCTCCTCACACACTGCTGGTGTGTTCAATTTTTTGACATAGGGTGCTGGCAGATTACGGGCCTCCCATAGCTGCTGCCAGGCCCCTAATCTGCCATGGGCCCCTGTACCGCCTCCTCATGCTGCTGCCAGGTCCACAGTGTCTCATGCCATGTGCCACTTTCAGGTCTCCTCACACTGCTGGTGTGTTCAATTTTTTGACATAGGGTGCTGGCAGATTACGGGCCTCCCATAGCTGCTGCCAGGCCCCTAATCTGCCATGGGCCCTGTCAGGAATAGACTGGCTAGCAATGGTGGGACTCACCTGCCTTTTGATCTGCAGTACCAGGGCTGGCCAGCGGGTGCTCCCAGCAATCAGAGACTCAACCTTTCAGCCAGCTAACACCTGGAACTGATGATACTGGTGTATTTAAGGGATGGCCAGACTTGCAGACTCTGCCTTGGTGTTGTGTTTGTCCTGGGCCCTGTATCTGTCCTGCATCCTGTTCCTGCTCTCTGTTCCTGTCTGATTCTCTGCTGACCCTGTTCTGATCCCTGGCTTGTGACCCTGACCATCCCTCTGCCTGACCCTCTGTACCATGCTGCTTGCTACCTGTTCTGATCCCTGGCTTGTGACCCTGACCATCCCTCTGCCTGACCCTCTGTACTATGCTGCTTGCTACCTGTTGAACCTGGCCTGTGACCCCGACCATCTCCGCTTGCTCCCCCTGTACCTACCTGCCCTATTGATATTGACCCGGCCTGCCTGACGACGCTTGCTTGTTTGTACTGTTATCTGTGGGTGGTTGGTTTGGTTTGTTTGCACTGTATTATGTTTTAGTATTGCACTGCGTTTATGGTTGTATTGTTAGTGTTAATAAATTACATTGTTTATCACATATCTGAAGTCTGCGTTTCCCTGCGTCAGTCACACATCTCTGGTCACACCTGGGAGCCCTGACAGGCCCCTATACCGCCTCCTCATGCTGCTGCCAAGTCCAGAGTCTGTCATGGGTCCCTGTACGGCCTCCCATTGCTGCTGTCTCCATCGCCACACTCTGCCATGTGCCACTTTCAGGTCTCCTCACACACTGCTGGTGTGTTCAATTTTTTGACATAGGGTGCTGGCAGATTACGGGCCTCCCATAGCTGCTGCCAATCCCCTAATCTGCCATGGGCCCCTGTACCGCCTCCTCATGCTGCTGCCAGGTCCACAGTGTCTCATGCCATGTGCCACTTTCAGGTCTCCTCACACTGCTGGTGTGTTCCATTTTTTGTCATAGGGTGCTGGCAGATTACGGGCCTCCTATAGCTGCTGCCAGGCCCCTAATCTGCCATGGGCCCCTATACCGCCTCCTCATGCTGCTGCCAGGTCCAGAGTCTGTCATGGGTCCCTGTACGGCCTCCCATTGCTGCTGTCTCCATCGCCACACTCTGCCATGTGCCACTTTCAGGTCTCCTCACACACTGCTGGTGTGTTCAATTTTTTGACATAGGGTGCTGGCAGATTACGGGCCTCCCATAGCTGCTGCCAGGCCCCTAATCTGCCATGGGCCCCTATACCGCCTCCTCATGCTGCTCCCAGGTCCACAGTGTCTCATGCCATGTGCCACTTTCAGGTCTCCTCACACTGCTGGTGTGTTCAATTTTTTGACATAGGGTGCTGGCAGATTACGGGCCTCCCATAGCTGCTGCCAGGCCCCTAATCTGCCATGGGCCCCTATACCACCTCCTCATGCTGCTGCCAAGTCCAGAGTCTCTCATGGGTCCCTGTACGGCCTCCCATTGCTGATGTCTCCATCGCCACACTCTGCCATGTGCCACTTTCAGGTCTCCTCACACACTGCTGGTGTGTTCAATTTTTTGACATAGGGTGCTGGCAGATTACGGGCCTCCCATAGCTGCTGCCAGGCCCCTAATCTGCCATGGGCCCCTATACCGCCTCCTCATGCTGCTGCCAGGTCCACAGTGTCTCATGCCATGTGCCACTTTCAGGTCTCCTCACACTGCTGGTGTGTTCAATTTTTTGACATAGGGTGCTGGCAGATTACGGGCCTCCCATAGCTGCTGCCAGGCCCCTAATCTGCCATGGGCCCCTATACCGCCTCCTCATGCTGCTGCCAGGTCCAGAGTCTCTCATGGGTCCCTGTACGGCCTCCCATTGCTGCTGTCTCCATCGCCACACTCTGCCATGTGCCACTTTCAGGTCTCCTCACACACTGCTGGTGTGTTCAATTTTTTGACATAGGGTGCTGGCAGATTACGGGCCTCCCATAGCTGCTGCCAGGCCCCTAATCTGCCATGGGCCCCTGTACCACCTCCTCATGCTGCTGCCAGGTCCACAGTGTCTCATGCCATGTGCCACTTTCAGGTCTCCTCACACTGCTGGTGTGTTCAATTTTTTGACATAGGGTGCTGGCAGATTACGGGCCTCCCATAGCTGCTGCCAGGCCCCTAATCTGCCATGGGCCCCTATACCGCCTCCTCATGCTGCTGCCAGGTCCAGAGTCTCTCATGGGTCCCTGTACGGCCTCCCATTGCTGCTGTCTCCATCGCCACACTCTGCCATGTGCCACTTTCAGGTCTCCTCACACACTGCTGGTGTGTTCAATTTTTTGACATAGGGTGCTGGCAGATTACGGGCCTCCCATAGCTGCTGCCAGGCCCCTAATCTGCCATGGGCCCCTGTACCACCTCCTCATGCTGCTGCCAGGTCCACAGTGTCTCATGCCATGTGCCACTTTCAGGTCTCCTCACACTGCTGGTGTGTTCAATTTTTTGACATAGGGTGCTGGCAGATTACGGGCCTCCCATAGCTGCTGCCAGGCCCCTAATCTGCCATGGGCCCCTATACCGCCTCCTCATGCTGCTGCCAAGTCCAGAGTCTGTCATGGGTCCCTGTACGGCCTCCCATTGCTGCTGTCTCCATCGCCACACTCTGCCATGTGCCACTTTCAGGTCTCCTCACACACTGCTGGTGTGTTCAATTTTTTGACATAGGGTGCTGGCAGATTACGGGCCTCCCATAGCTGCTGCCAGGCCCCTAATCTGCCATGGGCCCCTGTACTGCCTCCTCATGCTGCTCCCAGGTCCACAGTGTCTCATGCCATGTGCCACTTTCAGGTCTCCTCACACTGCTGGTGTGTTCCATTTTTTGTCATAGGGTGCTGGCAGATTACGGGCCTCCTATAGCTGCTGCCAGGCCCCTAATCTGCCATGGGCCCCTATACCGCCTCCTCATGCTGCTGCCAGGTCCAGAGTCTCTCATGGGTCCCTGTACGGCCTCCCATTGCTGCTGTCTCCATCGCCACACTCTTCCATGTGCCACTTTCAGGTCTCCTCACACTGCTGGTGTGTTCAATTTTTTGACATAGGGTGCTGGCAGATTACGGGCCTCCCATAGCTTCTGCCAGGCCCCTAATCTGCCATGGGCCCCTATACCGCCTCCTCATGCTGCTGCCAAGTCCAGAGTGTGTCATGGGTCCCTGTACGGCCTCCCATTGCTGCTGTCTCCATCGCCACACTCTGCCATGTGCCACTTTCAGGTTTCCTCACACACTGCTGGTGTGTTCAATTTTTTGACATAGGGTGCTGGCAGATTACGGGCCTCCCATAGCTGCTGCCAGGCCCCTAATCTGCCATGGGCCCCTATACCGCCTCCTCATGCTGCTGCCAGGTCCACAGTGTCTCATGCCATGTGCCACTTTCAGGTCTCCTCACACTGCTGGTGTGTTCAATTTTTTGACATAGGGTGCTGGCAGATTACGGGCCTCCCATAGCTGCTGCCAGGCCCCTAATCTGCCATGGGCCCTGAAAGGAATGATTTTCTTTTCCCCTCAGAGACCCCCGGTCTGTGGAGAGATTCCTGGTTTATCAGCAGAATTCTGGGAACACCCCTTGAACACGGAAATCACGACAGCTTATGTTCAGAGATGTTCAAAGTTTATTAGACATTAATAAGATTATATAGACTACAGATAATCATAAGGGAGGGGGGGAGCGAGTTTCAAAACTGTAACTTGTAACTTTCCATCATGAGCTAACTACATGAAACATGACATATACATTTCTTGGTACAAATTGTTTTGTCTAACTTTTAGAGAAAACAGACAGACAAAAACATTGTCAGGGTCGTGTTAGCTTCTGTTGATACATCCTTGAACAACCAAAAACAGTTTCATTAAACTTTTAATATCTCTACAAAAACTAACTTAATACTTAATACTTAAAATGGCGTACATAATACAAAATGGAAGTTATCTAGATCCTTTCAATCCCCTCTAAGATCATGAACATGATCTCAATTCTTTACATAGCCAGATAACCTTCATTTGTATTTTGCAGCTTTGTAGCTCTAGCAATACAATAAAATGAGCATTTAAACCATAGATATAAAGATAAAACAAAAAACAATATCATGACTATGCTTACAGCGATACCTTTCATCCATGAAAAGATGGAACCAAATCCTGATCCTAACCAATCAAAAGGAGTCCATCCATCTTTTCCTATAGCTCTAGCTTCTTCCATTAAACCATCTACCTGTTCCCTGTGTTGCTTTATTATTTCATAATAATCTGGAACAGTCATTGTGGTATTATATATCCAAGTACAACATTCATAATCCTCTGTCATCTCACACAAACCTGTCAGGGCAGCACTCATACTTTCAATAGCTAATTCTTACATCTCCAGCTGTTTTCTAATAGCTCTGGTCTCAGTATTTAGCAACCCTATGTCCTTAGAGTTCCTCTCCAGTATGTCATCAATAATGTTTGTGTAATTATTTAGAGTTAGTTGGTGTTTTGGGTATGTACTGGCTTTTACCTGGTGTTCCTTTTGGTCTATAGCTGCCATAATTGGCACTAATTGGGCTACATAGCACCAGCCCTGGACATTACTCGGTATCCAAGGGTAACAGATCTTACCACAACAGATATAGGTATTGTTTCCCAAGGAGATCGGCAATTTTTGTATTGCAGAATGAAATTCAGGGGTGACAACAAGTGTAAAATAAAAACTTTTCCAAACATAGTTTTCCCCACATTATCTTGTATCCCTTCTAAACTTTCATTCAGGGTTTTACCATTTACTTGCCAGAGTTTCACAGAAGAAGTTCCATCCCTCCTTCCAGGATCAGATATGTTTAATATGGACTGAGAGCACATTCCCCTTCCCTTGTGAGAAGTATTCCCCAGTGTAAAACACCAATCGGGGAGTTGAGTGACTCCCAGAGTTGGAAAAGATATGGTGGCATTAGAAGTAATATTGGTCAAACCAATACTTACATTCCCTTTTATTAACAAAAATATTTTGACTGGAGCGGCCAGAAGAGGAATTTCATATGTGCTAGGATGTAACTTACTACATATCCAACACTTATCATAACCTGACTTTTGAGCATAAGCATATTTAAACTGCATCATCAACATTTTTCCTGAAAAAGGATTGTTCTCTTCAAAACTTTCTTTTTGACTTTCTTTCACTTTTGGTTATCTGGGTCTCATTTAAAACTAGTCCTTGACCACAGATACCTTTTATTAGACCCAAGTCCTCAGGGCGATAAATACAGTTAGTTAGGATCCATACTGGCAGGAAAAAGAGCACAGTCAGTGTGCCGAATAGGACCCAGAGTTTCAAAGCACCATGAGGGGCAGTAAAAATTTCATCTTCAGGGCCTTTTTCACTTACTTCACCCACTCTTCGAGGATTTTTCTCTCATACTTCACCTCCTTTTTCCATCTCATGTTTCTCAGGTGTTTGGTTCACCTTCTTCACTCGACTAGCATGGATCCAGGACTGGGAATTCTCCACCAGAACAGCCGTTCTGGTAACCGCTATCACCGTAGTAGGTGGTCCAAAGGGGTAGCCTTGCTTCTTGTCTTTAGCGAGTTGGCGGACCACTACGACATCTCCCACTTGGAAAAGGTGGGTTGGTTCCTGAAAAATAAAAGAAAAAGTGCGAGCATCATTTCTTTCAACCTTATCTAAAGTTTGAATCAATTTTCTCACATATTCTTGTTGTACCAGGTCAAGGTCCCCTCTTTCTAACATAAGTGGCTGTCTAGCCCAAGGAGTGGGGAACGGTCTTCCCATTAATATTTCAAAAGGAGATAACCCTGTAGTCTTATTAGGTGTCATTCTTACCTCTGCTAGAATTGCAGGTAACATCTTCTTCCAGTGGGTATAGGTTCCTCCAGTGGCCTTCCTCAACTTATCCTTAATCGTCCTGTTCATCCTTTCTACTATACCCGAACTTTGAGGATGATAGGGAATATGAAACTTCCAATCTATCTTAAGTACTTTTACCAAATCTTGACATACCTTGGCCACAAAGGCTGGTCCGTTATCAGAATTTATCTGCAGCGGACATCCCCATCTGGGTATTATCTCCTGTGTGAGAATTCTGACTACAGTTTGTGCATCTTCTTTATTAGTGACAAATGCTTCCACCCATCTGCTGAACATATCCACCATTACCAACAAAAACTCTTGCCTCTGTCCTGTTTTTGGCATGTGGGTAAAATCTATTTGTAAATGTGTGAAAGGTGTAGTTGGGTACTCTAGATGCTGGTGTTGTGATTTCTTTGGGTTCTGTGGATTGTTCCTTATATATGTAATGCACCTAGAAACATATTCTTTCACCAACCTAGATAAACCTGTAATGTAAAAATCCTGCAATAATGTTTCACATGTTGTTTTCCATCCTCTATGTCCTAGACCGTGGTACTGTGCAATGAACAATGGGGCACTTGACATGGGAATGCATGGTTTCCCCTCTAAGCACACTAGACCAGAAGCTGGATCTAGTTGTGCTCCAGAACCATCCCAGTCTGCTAAATCGATTTTTGTAGCAAATTTCTGTAAATCTGCATACATCTGGTCATGCGGGGTGGTTGTGATGCCTGAAGTGAGCAAAGGCATCTGCTCACTGGCCACCTGTTGTAATGCGGCTTCCTTTGCTACCTTATCTGCTAATGCATTTCCTTTGGCAATATGATCTCTGCGATTTGTATGTGCCCTGCAATGTAGAATGGCTAATGTTTTTGGTAACTGTATGGCTTTGAGTAGATCAGATATCAAAGAAGAGTGAGATATGGTTTTGCCATCAGCAGCAATGAATCCTCTTCTCTCCCAAATGACCCCAAAATCATGTACAGCACCATGGGCGTACTTGGAGTCTGTGTAAATGTTGACATCCTGTCCTGCAAATAATTGACATGCTCTTGTAAGGGCAATCAGTTCAGCTGCTTGGGCTGACTGATATGGAATTGGCTTTGCCTCGAGTATTTTGTCAGGAAGTTGCACAATGCCGTATCCTGCATGGTAAGTACTATCATTTGGCCTAGAACATGAGCCATCTACAAACACATCTGTCGCCCCATCAAGAGCCACAGCTGACATGTCGGACCTAGGGGAAGTGTCTTGCTGTATGTGGGTTATACAATTGTGTTCCGGTGCCACTTCATCCTGTTCCCCCTTTAGCCCCAGTAGGGCATTCAAAATTGGAGCAGGACCTGAATTTGCTGAAGAATATTTAATAATCAAGTTGGAATCAGATAGAAGGATCACTTCATATCCGCTCAACCTTTGTGCTGACATGTGTTGAGTGTGTATGTTTTTCAGGACACTTGGTGTGTGGTGTGTAGGGTAGTTTCATGTCCCAATGTGAAAGAAATAGCCCTCCCCACCAGAATTGCGCACGATGCAACAGCTCTCAGACAAGCAGGCATGCCCTGAACCTGAGTTGGCACTACTTTGGAAAAAAAACTACAGGGCGGAGCTTGCCTCCATGTTCCTGAGCCAGGACCCCCGCCATGGTTGTACAATTTTCCCTAGCATACAGATGAAACATTTTCTTATAATCGGGTAGTCCAAGACCAGGGGCCGTTACCATAGCATTCTTCAGGTACACAAAGGCATCAACCATTTCATTTGACCATGTGAGAATGTCAGGTGATTCTGAAAGTGTGGCAGACCTCAGAGTGTGATCATAGAATGAACAATCAGGTATCCATTGGCGACAGTAACCAATCATACCAAGAAAAGTTAGCATGTCCTTTTTTGTTTGTGGGCGGGGCAGACCCACGAGAGCCGCAGCTCTTTTGTGACTGACATTCCTCTCACCATGACTTAGAATAAAACCAAGGTATTCAACCTGTTTTTGGCACCATTGCAATTTCTTTTTAGATGCTTTGTGACCATTCCCTGACAACCATTCTAACAGAGACCAACTATCCTCCTGACTGGCCTCCTGACTTGAACTACAAATCAATAGGTCATCCACATATATAATGAGGACCGAACCATTGGGAGGGGTCCAGGACCTCAGTGTGGTCTGGAGGGCAAGTGAGTAGACTGCAAACGAATCTACATAGCCCTAGGCATTCTACACCAGCTCATCTGGCAATTTTCAGAATATAAATACAAATAGTGCCCTTGTCTGGTGGTCCACAGGAACCGAAAAAAAATGCATTTGTTAAATCAATCACTGTAAAATATTCTGCATCGGACGGAATGGAGGTGAGGAGTGATGGCACGTCAGGCACTATTGGGGCTAATGGAACCACCAAATTATTTATGGCCCTCAAATCTTGTACAAACCTGTAAGAGCCATCCGGCTTCTTAACAGAATTGATAGGTGTGTTGTAAGGAGAAACCGTTTCTTCTACCTTCTGTTTACATGCTGTAGCAATAGGGAGGGAAGCCTTATTCTTGAAAACCCTTTTTAATTCTGTGTCAAGCTCCTCCCACATAGTTTCTCTCCCTTCTGTGGTGTTCAGTTTATAGGCAGTAGCCTGTGTATTACTTGGTTCTATGTGACTAATGCTTTTTACATTTATCCAATCCCAAGCTGGATTATTTCCCAGAATACCATCAATGATCAATCTCATATCTTCCTGTGTGTAATTTCTTCCTAAACATGCCTTTTTTAAATAAGCAAGTGTACCTCCAGGAGATACTGTAGGCTTGGGACAATGTTTAACAATCTTATTAATATCTTCTAATTCTATGGGTTTTTTTAGAATTAGTTCTCCTGCTGTGAGAAAAGGTAGTGTCAATATAGCCAACTCCTTTCCTCCTACGGCCCCCTCATCTTCTCTTTTTCCCTCTTGTTTCTTATCCATGGATCTAAGCTGCATTCTAAATTCCTCCACCTCTCTCTCTTCCTATGACTTGTGTCACTTCTTCTCCATTGACCATCCTTTTTCTGTAATTTTATTATATTTACCTGTCCCTGTTCTTCGTATTCCAACTCTCCTTCGTTGTCATTATTCTCTGTAAGGATGCCTTGAACTTGGCTACCCTCCTCTGGTGATTTTATACTAATGATCTGTTTGGGTCTAGTGGAGGGGCCTGGCTGTATTGGTTGTAGATCCGGGACGGGAAGTGGCGCAGGGACAGGGGCAGGGGCTGGAGGGGCAGGGGCAGGAGCTGGAGCTGGAGGGGCATTAGGCTGGGGAGTAATCATCCCCAAACTAATCAAAAAATCATCATCAGCAGCATTTTTAAAACCACTTAATGAAGGATATATATTATACGGAGGGGGTGGGATTGGTGTCTGAACTGTTTTCAGTCCAATCTTGGGTCTGCATGTCTTTTCAGATTGATGCTTTTCCTGGAATATTTTTAATGTATCCAATTTCTACTTCCTCTTTTGTTTTAAAGAGAAAATCAAATTGAACTTTCCCTTGCTATTATCAACCCAATACGGTGACCATTTTAACCAGTTTTCTCCCCCTTTCTTGGGAATGGGTCTGTACTCCCCATAGCTTCTGTCCAGCCTGCCATACAATCCACCCAGGGATTTATTAAATAATAGTCCGTCCCACAAACTCTAGCAACATAATCCTTACAATTTTCTCCCTTTTCTGGGGGACCTGGTGGGTAACTACCTCCTTGACCCATATTTAGACAGTGGATAAAACAATTTTACCTTAAAATCTTATTTTGTTCTACACAACAAATTATCTTATACTTCTACGCAACAGAAAGAAAAAGCAAAAGACAGATAAACCAGAATCTGCTCCACAGACTTATTAACCTCTTGATAACTTCCCAAAAGTTATCTCTTCACTGTTTTACCAAAAACAGAGAACTGTGTTTACCAAAACACCTTTTTTTTATATTATAGTGCACTATTTTGTAACTCTTACCAAAGAGTTAAGTCTGCTTTACCAAAAGCAGCTACAGGTTATCACGGGTCTATATAGACAATACAGAATGATTCAAGACCTTCCCTCAACACAGGGCAAGAAAGAGCTTTTAGTCATAAAAAGACAAAAGGTTTACTTACCAAGTGAGGTGGGTGGTCATCCCGGGCCGAGCCCCCAGCTGAAAGGAATGATTTTCTTTTCCCCTCAGAGACCCCCGGTCTGTGGAGAGATTCCTGGTTTATCAGCAGAATTCTGGGAACACCCCTTGAACACGGAAATCACAACAGCTTATGTTCAGAGATGTTCAAAGTTTATTAGACATTAATAAGATTATATAGACTACAGATAATCATAAGGGAGGGGGGGAGCGAGTTTCAAAACTGTAACTTGTAACTTTCCATCATGAGCTAACTACATGAAACATGACATATACATTTCTTGGTACAAATTGTTTTGTCTAACTTTTAGAGAAAACAGACAGACAAAAACATTGTCAGGGTCGTGTTAGCTTCTGTTGATACATCCTTGAACAACCAAAAACAGTTTCATTAAACTTTTAATATCTCTACAAAAACGAACTTAATACTTAATACTTAAAATGGCGTACATAATACAAAATGGAAGTTATCTAGATCCTTTCAGGCCCCTATACCGCCTCCTCATGCTGCTGCCAGGTCCACAGTGTCTCATGCCATGTGCCACTTTCAGGTCTCCTCACACTGCTGGTGTGTTCAATTTTTTGACATAGGGTGCTGGCAGATTACGGGCCTCCCATAGCTGCTGCCAGGCCCCTAATCTGCCATGGGCCCCTATACCGCCTCCTCATGCTGCTGCCAAGTCCAGAGTCTCTCATGGGTCCCTGTACGGCCTCCCATTGCTGATGTCTCCATCGCCACACTCTGCCATGTGCCACTTTCAGGTCTCCTCACACACTGCTGGTGTGTTCAATTTTTTGACATAGGGTGCTGGCAGATTACGGGCCTCCCATAGCTGCTGCCAGGCCCCTAATCTGCCATGGGCCCCTATACCGCCTCCTCATGCTGCTGCCAGGTCCACAGTGTCTCATGCCATGTGCCACTTTCAGGTCTCCTCACACTGCTGGTGTGTTCAATTTTTTGACATAGGGTGCTGGCAGATTACGGGCCTCCCATAGCTGCTGCCAGGCCCCTAATCTGCCATGGGCCCCTATACCGCCTCCTCATGCTGCCAGGTCCAGAGTCTCTCATGGGTCCCTGTACGGCCTCCCATTGCTGCTGTCTCCATCGCCACACTCTGCAATGTGCCACTTTCAGGTCTCCTCACACACTGCTGGTGTGTTCAATTTTTTGACATAGGGTGCTGGCAGATTACGGGCCTCCCATAGCTGCTGCCAGGCCCCTAATCTGCCATGGGCCCCTGTACCACCTCCTCATGCTGCTGCCAGGTCCACAGTGTCTCATGCCATGTGCCACTTTCAGGTCTCCTCACACTGCTGGTGTGTTCAATTTTTTGACATAGGGTGCTGGCAGATTACGGGCCTCCCATAGCTGCTGCCAGGCCCCTAATCTGCCATGGGCCCCTATACCGCCTCCTCATGCTGCTGCCAAGTCCAGAGTCTGTTATGGGTCCCTGTACGGCCTCCCATTGCTGCTGTCTCCATCGCCACACTCTGCCATGTGCCACTTTCAGGTCTCCTCACACACTGCTGGTGTGTTCAATTTTTTGACATAGGGTGCTGGCAGATTACGGGCCTCCCATAGCTGCTGCCAGGCCCCTAATCTGCCATGGGCCCCTGTACTGCCTCCTCATGCTGCTGCCAGGTCCACAGTGTCTCATGCCATGTGCCACTTTCAGGTCTCCTCACACTGCTGGTGTGTTCCATTTTTTGTCATAGGGTGCTGGCAGATTACGTGCCTCCTATAGCTGCTGCCAGGCCCCTAATCTGCCATGGGCCCCTATACCGCCTCCTCATGCTGCTGCCAGGTCCAAAGTCTCTCATGGGTCCCTGTACGGCCTCCCATTGCTGCTGTCTCCATCGCCACACTCTTCCATGTGCCACTTTCAGGTCTCCTCACACTGCTGGTGTGTTCAATTTTTTGACATAGGGTGCTGGCAGATTACGGGCCTCCCATAGCTGCTGCCAGGCCCCTAATCTGCCATGGGCCCCTATACCGCCTCCTCATGCTGCTGCCAAGTCCAGAGTGTGTCATGGGTCCCTGTACGGCCTCCCATTGCTGCTGTCTCCATCGCCACACTCTGCCCTGTGCCACTTTAAGGTCTCCTCACACACTGCTGGTGTGTTCAATTTTTTGACATAGGGTGCTGGCAGATTACGGGCCTCCCATAGCTGCTGCCAGGCCCCTAATCTGCCATGGGCCCCTATACCGCCTCCTCATGCTGCTGCCAGGTCCACAGTGTCTCATGCCATGTGCCACTTTCAGGTCTCCTCACACTGCTGGTGTGTTCAATTTTTTGACATAGGGTGCTGGCAGATTACGGGCCTCCCATAGCTGCTGCCAGGCCCCTAATCTGCCATGGGCCCCTATACCGCCTCCTCATGCTGCTGCCAGGTCCACAGTGTCTCATGCCATGTGCCACTTTCAGGTCTCCTCACACTGCTGGTGTGTTCAATTTTTTGACATAGGGTGCTGGCAGATTACGGGCCTCCCATAGCTGCTGCCAGGCCCCTAATCTGCCATGGGACCCTATACCGCCTCCTCATGCTGCTACCAAGTCCAGAGTCTCTCATGTGTCCCTGTACGGCCTCCCATTGCTGCTGTCTCCATCGCCACACTCTGCCATGTGCCACTTTCAGGTCTCCTCACACACTGCTGGTGTGTTCAATTTTTTGACATAGGGTGCTGGCAGATTACGGGCCTCCCATAGCTGCTGCCAGGCCCCTAATCTGCCATGGGCCCCTGTACCGCCTCCTCATGCTGCTGCCAGGTCCACAGTGTCTCATGCCATGTGCCACTTTCAGGTCTCCTCACACTGCTGGTGTGTTCAATTTTTTGACATAGGGTGCTGGCAGATTACGGGCCTCCCATAGCTGCTGCCAGGCCCCTAATCTGCCATGGGCCCCTATACCGCCTCCTCATGCTGCTGCCAAGTCCAGAGTCTCTCATGGGTCCCTGTACGGCCTCCCATTGCTGATGTCTCCATCGCCACACTCTGCCATGTGCCACTTTCAGGTCTCCTCACACACTGCAGGTGTGTTCAATTTTTTGACATAGGGTGCTGGCAGATTACGGGCCTCCCATAGCTGCTGCCAGGCCCCTAATCTGCCATGGGCCCCTATACCGCCTCCTCATGCTGCTGCCAGGTCCACAGTGTCTCATGCCATGTGCCACTTTCAGGTCTCCTCACACTGCTGGTGTGTTCAATTTTTTGACATAGGGTGCTGGCAGATTACGGGCCTCCCATAGCTGCTGCCAGGCCCCTAATCTGCCATGGGCCCCTATACCGCCTCCTCATGCTGCTGCCAAGTCCAGAGTCTCTCATGGGTCCCTGTACGGCCTCCCATTGCTGCTGTCTCCATCGCCACACTCTGCCATGTGCCACTTTCAGGTCTCCTCACACACTGCTGGTGTGTTCAATTTTTTGACATAGGGTGCTGGCAGATTACGGGCCTCCCATAGCTGCTGCCAGGCCCCTAATCTGCCATGGGCCCCTGTACCACCTCCTCATGCTGCTGCCAGGTCCACAGTGTCTCATGCCATGTGCCACTTTCAGGTCTCCTCACACTGCTGGTGTGTTCAATTTTTTGACATAGGTTGCTGGCAGATTACGGGCCTCCCATAGCTGCTGCCAGGCCCCTAATCTGCCATGGGCCCCTATACCGCCTCCTCATGCTGCTGCCAAGTCCAGAGTCTGTCATGGGTCCCTGTACGGCCTCCCATTGCTGCTGTCTCCATCGCCACACTCTGCCATGTGCCACTTTCAGGTCTCCTCACACACTGCTGGTGTGTTCAATTTTTTGACATAAGGTGCTGGCAGATTACGGGCCTCCCATAGCTGCTGCCAGGCCCCTAATCTGCCATGGGCCCCTGTACTGCCTCCTCATGCTGCTGCCAGGTCCACAATGTCTCATGCCATGTGCCACTTTCAGGTCTCCTCACACTGCTGGTGTGTTCCATTTTTTGTCATAGGGTGCTGGCAGATTACGGGCCTCCTATAGCTGCTGCCAGGCCCCTAATCTGCCATGGGCCCCTATACCGCCTCCTCATGCTGCTGCCAGGTCCAGAGTCTCTCATGGGTCCCTGTACGGCCTCCCATTGCTGCTGTCTCCATCGCCACACTCTTCCATGTGCCACTTTCAGGTCTCCTCACACTGCTGGTGTGTTCAATTTTTTGACATAGGGTGCTGGCAGATTACGGGCCTCCCATAGCTGCTGCCAGGCCCCTAATCTGCCATGGGCCCCTATACCGCCTCCTCATGCTGCTGCCAAGTCCAGAGTGTGTCATGGGTCCCTGTACAGCCTCCCATTGCTGCTGTCTCCATCGCCACACCTTGCCATGTGCCATTTTCAGGTCTCCTCACACACTGCTGGTGTGTTCAATTTTTTGACATAGGGTGCTGGCAGATTACGGGCCTCCCATAGCTGCTGCCAGGCCCCTAATCTGCCATGGGCCCCTATACCGCCTCCTCATGCTGCTGCCAGGTCCACAGTGTCTCATGCCATGTGCCACTTTCAGGTCTCCTCACACTGCTGGTGTGTTCAATTTTTTGACATAGGGTGCTGGCAGATTACGGGCCTCCCATAGCTGCTGCCAGGCCCCTAATCTGCCATGGGCCCCTATACCGCCTCCTCATGCTGCTGCCAGGTCCACAGTGTCTCATGCCATGTGCCACTTTCAGGTCTCCTCACACTGCTGGTGTGTTCAATTTTTTGACATAGGGTGCTGGCAGATTACGGGCCTCCCATAGCTGCTGCCAGGCCCCTAATCTGCCATGGGCCCCTATACCGCCTCCTCATGCTGCTACCAAGTCCAGAGTCTCTCATGGGTCCCTGTACGGCCTCCCATTGCTGCTGTCTCCATCGCCACACTCTGCCATGTGCCACTTTCAGGTCTCCTCACACACTGCTGGTGTGTTCAATTTTTTGACATAGGGTGCTGGCAGATTACGGGCCTCCCATAGCTGCTGCCAGGCCCCTAATCTGCCATGGGCCCCTGTACTGCCTCCTCATGCTGCTGCCAGGTCCACAGTGTCTCATGCCATGTGCCACTTTCAGGTCTCCTCACACTGCTGGTGTGTTCAATTTTTTGACATAGGGTGCTGGCAGATTACGGGCCTCCCATAGCTGCTGCCAGGCCCCTAATCTGCCATGGGCCCCTATACCGCCTCCTCATGCTGCTGCCAAGTCCAGAGTCTGTCATGGGTCCCTGTACGGCCTCCCATTGCTGCTGTCTCCATCGCCACACTCTGCCATGTGCCACTTTCAGGTCTCCTCACACACTGCTGGTGTGTTCAATTTTTTGAGATAGGGTGCTGGCAGATTACGGGCTTCCCATAGCTGCTGCCAGGCCCCTAATCTGCCATGGGCCCCTATACCGCCTCCTCATGCTGCTGCCAGGTCCACAGTATCTCATGCCATGTGCCACTTTCAGGTCTCCTCACACTGCTGGTGTGTTCAATTTTTTGACATAGGGTGCTGGCAGATTACGGGCCTCCCATAGCTGCTGCCAGGCCCCTAATCTGCCATGGGCCCCTATACCGCCTCCTCATGCTGCTGCCAAGTCCAGAGTCTGTCATGGGTCCCTGTACGGCCTCCCATTGCTGCTGTCTCCATCGCCACACTCTGCCATGTGCCACTTTCAGGTCTCCTCACACACTGCTGGTGTGTTCAATTTTTTGACATAGGGTGCTGGCAGATTACGGGCCTCCCATAGCTGCTGCCAGGCCCCTAATCTGCCATGGGCCCCTATACCGCCTCCTCATGCTGCTGCCAAGTCCAGAGTGTGTCATGGGTCCCTGTACGGCCTCCCATTGCTGCTGTCTCCATCGCCACACTCTGCCATGTGCCACTTTCAGGTCTCCTCACACACTGCTGGTGTGTTCAATTTTTTGACATAGGATGCTGGCAGATTACGGGCCTCCCATAGCTGCTGCCAGGCCCCTAATCTGCCATGGGCCCCTATACCGCCTCCTCATGCTGCTGCCAGGTCCACAGTGTCTCATGCCATGTGCCACTTTCAGGTCTCCTCACACTGCTGGTGTGTTCCATTTTTTGTCATAGGGTGCTGGCAGATTACGGGCCTCCTATAGCTGCTGCCAGGCCCCTAATCTGCCATGGGCCCCTATACCGCCTCCTCATGCTGCTGCCAGGTCCAAAGTCTCTCATGGGTCCCTGTACGGCCTCCCATTGCTCCTGTCTCCATCGCCACACTCTTCCCTGTGCCACTTTCAGGTCTCCTCACACTGCTGGTGTGTTCAATTTTTTGACATAAAGTGCTGGCAGATTACGGGCCTCCCATAGCTGCTGCCAGGCCCCTAATCTGCCATGGGCCCCTATACCGCCTCCTCATGCTGCTGCCAAGTCCAGAGTGTGTCATGGGTCCCTGTACGGCCTCCCATTGCTGCTGTCTCCATCGCCACACTCTGCCCTGTGCCACTTTAAGGTCTCCTCACACACTGCTGGTGTGTTCAATTTTTTGACATAGGGTGCTGGCAGATTACGGGCCTCCCATAGCTGCTGCCAGGCCCCTAATCTGCCATGGGCCCCTATACCGCCTCCTCATGCTGCTGCCAGGTCCACAGTGTCTCATGCCATGTGCCACTTTCAGGTCTCCTCACACTGCTGGTGTGTTCAATTTTTTGACATAGGGTGCTGGCAGATTACGGGCCTCCCATAGCTGCTGCCAGGCCCCTAATCTGCCATGGGCCCCTATACCGCCTCCTCATGCTGCTGCCAGGTCCACAGTGTCTCATGCCATGTGCCACTTTCAGGTCTCCTCACACTGCTGGTGTGTTCAATTTTTTGACATAGGGTGCTGGCAGATTACGGGCCTCCCATAGCTGCTGCCAGGCCCCTAATCTGCCATGGGCCCCTATACCGCCTCCTCATGCTGCTACCAAGTCCAGAGTCTCTCATGGGTCCCTGTACGGCCTCCCATTGCTGCTGTCTCCATCGCCACACTCTGCCATGTGCCACTTTCAGGTCTCCTCACACACTGCTGGTGTGTTCAATTTTTTGACATAGGGTGCTGGCAGATTACGGGCCTCCCATAGCTGCTGCCAGGCCCCTAATCTGCCATGGGCCCCTGTACCGCCTCCTCATGCTGCTGCCAGGTCCACAGTGTCTCATGCCATGTGCCACTTTCAGGTCTCCTCACACTGCTGGTGTGTTCAATTTTTTGACATAGGGTGCTGGCAGATTACGGGCCTCCCATAGCTGCTGCCAGGCCCCTAATCTGCCATGGGCCCCTATACCGCCTCCTCATGCTGCTGCCAAGTCCAGAGTCTCTCATGGGTCCCTGTACGGCCTCCCATTGCTGATGTCTCCATCGCCACACTCTGCCATGTGCCACTTTCAGGTCTCCTCACACACTGCTGGTGTGTTCAATTTTTTGAGATAGGGTGCTGGCAGATTACGGGCCTCCCATAGCTGCTGCCAGGCCCCTAATCTGCCATGGGCCCCTATACCGCCTCCTCATGCTGCTGCCAGGTCCACAGTGTCTCATGCCATGTGCCACTTTCAGGTCTCCTCACACTGCTGGTGTGTTCAATTTTTTGACATAGGGTGCTGGCAGATTACGGGCCTCCCATAGCTGCTGCCAGGCCCCTAATCTGCCATGGGCCCCTATACCGCCTCCTCATGCTGCTGCCAAGTCCAGAGTCTCTCATGGGTCCCTGTACGGCCTCCCATTGCTGCTGTCTCCATCGCCACACTCTGCCATGTGCCACTTTCAGGTCTCCTCACACACTGCTGGTGTGTTCAATTTTTTGACATAGGGTGCTGGCAGATTACGGGCCTCCCATAGCTGCTGCCAGGCCCCTAATCTGCCATGGGCCCCTGTACCACCTCCTCATGCTGCTGCCAGGTCCACAGTGTCTCATGCCATGTGCCACTTTCAGGTCTCCTCACACTGCTGGTGTGTTCAATTTTTTGACATAGGTTGCTGGCAGATTACGGGCCTCCCATAGCTGCTGCCAGGCCCCTAATCTGCCATGGGCCCCTATACCTCCTCCTCATGCTGCTGCCAAGTCCAGAGTCTGTCATGGGTCCCTGTACGGCCTCCCATTGCTGCTGTCTCCATCGCCACACTCTGCCATGTGCCACTTTCAGGTCTCCTCACACTGCTGGTGTGTTAAATTTTTTGACATAGGGTGCTGGCAGATTACGGGCCTCCCATAGCTGCTGCCAGGCCCCTAATCTGCCATGGGCCCCTATACCGCCTCCTCATGCTGCTGCCAAGTCCAGAGTGTGTCATGGGTCCCTGTACGGCCTCCCATTGCTGCTGTCTCCATCGCCACACTCTGCCATGTGCCACTTTCAGGTCTCCTCACACACTGCTGGTGTGTTCAATTTTTTGACATAGGATGCTGGCAGATTACGGGCCTCCCATAGCTGCTGCCAGGCCCCTAATCTGCCATGGGCCCCTATACCGCCTCCTCATGCTGCTGCCAAGTCCAGAGTGTGTCATGGGTCCCTGTACGGCCTCCCATTGCTGCTGTCTCCATCGCCACACTCTGCCCTGTGCCACTTTAAGGTCTCCTCACACACTGCTGGTGTGTTCAATTTTTTGACATAGGGTGCTGGCAGATTACGGGCCTCCCATAGCTGCTGCCAGGCCCCTAATCTGCCATGGGCCCCTATACCGCCTCCTCATGCTGCTGCCAGGTCCACAGTGTCTCATGCCATGTGCCACTTTCAGGTCTCCTCACACTGCTGGTGTGTTCAATTTTTTGACATAGGGTGCTGGCAGATTACGGGCCTCCCATAGCTGCTGCCAGGCCCCTAATCTGCCATGGGCCCCTATACCGCCTCCTCATGCTGCTGCCAGGTCCACAGTGTCTCATGCCATGTGCCACTTTCAGGTCTCCTCACACTGCTGGTGTGTTCAATTTTTTGACATAGGGTGCTGGCAGATTACGGGCCTCCCATAGCTGCTGCCAGGCCCCTAATCTGCCATGGGACCCTATACCGCCTCCTCATGCTGCTACCAAGTCCAGAGTCTCTCATGTGTCCCTGTACGGCCTCCCATTGCTGCTGTCTCCATCGCCACACTCTGCCATGTGCCACTTTCAGGTCTCCTCACACACTGCTGGTGTGTTCAATTTTTTGACATAGGGTGCTGGCAGATTACGGGCCTCCCATAGCTGCTGCCAGGCCCCTAATCTGCCATGGGCCCCTGTACCGCCTCCTCATGCTGCTGCCAGGTCCACAGTGTCTCATGCCATGTGCCACTTTCAGGTCTCCTCACACTGCTGGTGTGTTCAATTTTTTGACATAGGGTGCTGGCAGATTACGGGCCTCCCATAGCTGCTGCCAGGCCCCTAATCTGCCATGGGCCCCTGTACTGCCTCCTCATGCTGCTGCCAGGTCCACAATGTCTCATGCCATGTGCCACTTTCAGGTCTCCTCACACTGCTGGTGTGTTCCATTTTTTGTCATAGGGTGCTGGCAGATTACGGGCCTCCTATAGCTGCTGCCAGGCCCCTAATCTGCCATGGGCCCCTATACCGCCTCCTCATGCTGCTGCCAGGTCCAGAGTCTCTCATGGGTCCCTGTACGGCCTCCCATTGCTGCTGTCTCCATCGCCACACTCTTCCATGTGCCACTTTCAGGTCTCCTCACACTGCTGGTGTGTTCAATTTTTTGACATAGGGTGCTGGCAGATTACGGGCCTCCCATAGCTGCTGCCAGGCCCCTAATCTGCCATGGGCCCCTATACCGCCTCCTCATGCTGCTGCCAAGTCCAGAGTGTGTCATGGGTCCCTGTACGGCCTCCCATTGCTGCTGTCTCCATCGCCACACTCTGCCATGTGCCATTTTCAGGTCTCCTCACACACTGCTGGTGTGTTCAATTTTTTGACATAGGGTGCTGGCAGATTACGGGCCTCCCATAGCTGCTGCCAGGCCCCTAATCTGCCATGGGCCCCTATACCGCCTCCTCATGCTGCTGCCAGGTCCACAGTGTCTCATGCCATGTGCCACTTTCAGGTCTCCTCACACTGCTGGTGTGTTCAATTTTTTGACATAGGGTGCTGGCAGATTACGGGCCTCCCATAGCTGCTGCCAGGCCCCTAATCTGCCATGGGCCCCTATACCGCCTCCTCATGCTGCTGCCAGGTCCACAGTGTCTCATGCCATGTGCCACTTTCAGGTCTCCTCACACTGCTGGTGTGTTCAATTTTTTGACATAGGGTGCTGGCAGATTACGGGCCTCCCATAGCTGCTGCCAGGCCCCTAATCTGCCATGGGCCCCTATACCGCCTCCTCATGCTGCTACCAAGTCCAGAGTCTCTCATGGGTCCCTGTACGGCCTCCCATTGCTGCTGTCTCCATCGCCACACTCTGCCATGTGCCACTTTCAGGTCTCCTCATACACTGCTGGTGTGTTCAATTTTTTGACATAGGGTGCTGGCAGATTACGGGCCTCCCATAGCTGCTGCCAGGCCCCTAATCTGCCATGGGCCCCTGTACTGCCTCCTCATGCTGCTGCCAGGTCCACAGTGTCTCATGCCATGTGCCACTTTCAGGTCTCCTCACACTGCTGGTGTGTTCAATTTTTTGACATAGGGTGCTGGCAGATTACGGGCCTCCCATAGCTGCTGCCAGGCCCCTAATCTGCCATGGGCCCCTATACCGCCTCCTCATGCTGCTGCCAAGTCCAGAGTCTGTCATGGGTCCCTGTACGGCCTCCCATTGCTGCTGTCTCCATCGCCACACTCTGCCATGTGCCACTTTCAGGTCTCCTCACACACTGCTGGTGTGTTCAATTTTTTGAGATAGGGTGCTGGCAGATTACGGGCCTCCCATAGCTGCTGCCAGGCCCCTAATCTGCCATGGGCCCCTATACCGCCTCCTCATGCTGCTGCCAGGTCCACAGTATCTCATGCCATGTGCCACTTTCAGGTCTCCTCACACTGCTGGTGTGTTCAATTTTTTGACATAGGGTGCTGGCAGATTACGGGCCTCCCATAGCTGCTGCCAGGCCCCTAATCTGCCATGGGCCCCTATACCGCCTCCTCATGCTGCTGCCAGGTCCAGAGTCTCTCATGGGTCCCTGTACAGCCTCCCATTGCTGCTGTCTCCATCGCCACACTCTTCCATGTGCCACTTTCAGGTCTCCTCACACTGCTGGTGTGTTCCATTTTTTGTCATAGGGTGCTGGCAGATTACAGGCCTCCCATAGCTGCTGCCAGGCCCCTAATCTGCCATGGGCCCCTGTACCACCTCCTCATGCTGCTGCCAGGTCCACAGTGTCTCATGCCATGTGCCACTTTCAGGTCTCCTCACACTGCTGGTGTGTTCAATTTTTTGACATAGGGTGCTGGCAGATTACGGGCCTCCCATAGCTGCTGCCAGGCCCCTAATCTGCCATGGGCCCCTATACCGCCTCCTCATGCTGCTTCCAAGTCCAGAGTCTCTCATGGGTCCCTGTACGGCGTCCCATTGCTGCTGTCTCCATCGCCACACTCTGCCATGTGCCACTTTCAGGTCTCCTCACACACTGCTGGTGTGTTCAATTTTTTGACATAGGGTGCTGGCAGATTACGGGCCTCCCATAGCTGCTGCCAGGCCCCTAATCTGCCATGGGCCCCTATATCGTCTCCTCATGCTGCTGCCAGGTCCAGAGTCTGTCATGGGTCCCTGTACGGCCTCCCATTGCTGCTGTCTCCATCGCCACACTCTGCCATGTGCCACTTTCAGATCTCCTCACACTGCTGGTGTGTTACATTTTTTGTCATAGGGTGCTGGCAGATTACGGGCCTCCCATTGCTGCTGCCAGGCACGTAATCTGCCATGGGCCCCCGTACCGACTCCTCATGCTGTGACGTTGCAACAAGGTGGAATTCAACCCTACATATGTTAGACCGCCTTTACGAACAGCGAAAGGCCATCACAGATTTCCTGATGTTAAAAGCGGATAAAGGTACTCCCTGTGTAACTTAGATGTCAGCCATTGGCAGCTCATGCGTGACACCTGCGCTTGCTCAGGCCCTTTGAGGAGGCCACGCTATTCGTGAGTCGGCAGGACTATGGGATGAACGACGTCATTCCTCTGTTGCACGTCCTGGAACAAATGCTGTTAACAATGGCTGGTCAGGGTGCGGTAGACGTGGCGCACAGATCTCAACGCCACATGACCCCTGTGGGGGCAGGACAGGAAGAAGAGGAGGAGGTAGAGGAGGACATTGGTGCTCAGGAATTATTGAGTGAAATGGGTGGTTTTTCCACTCAGCGGACAGGAGTGGAGGAGCAGGAGCATCTGGTAGAGAAGGAGGAAGAGGAGACAGAGGACCCAGACGCACCGTGGCAGTATGCTGTGGAGATGGAGGCAGGGAGTCCCTCGCATTCCTTGGCACAAATGGCCCATAGCATGCTCGCTTGCTTGTGTACCGACAGCCGAATAATAACCATCAGACAGAGGGATGACTTTTGGCTGTCCACCTTGTTGGACCCTCGCTACCGTTCAAAAATGGTGGCCTTTTTCACACCTGCTGAGAGGGAGGCCAAAATAACGTACTATAAAAACCACCTATGTAGTCAGCTGGTCTCTGCCTTTCTGTGCCAACGTCCATCCTCAGACACTGTGGGCCCTGTGCGCTCGCGTTCCGCTGCCATGGCAGCAGGGGAGGGGTGGGGTGGTAGGAGCAGTGGCAGCTCCACCAGCAGCAGCTGCCTCAGTCTGCAGTCGATGATGAGTAGCTTTCTTCACCAGCGCAGTGAGGAAACTACTAACCAGCCGCAGCAGCAGCAGCATCAGGTGGACCTGGAGCAGGACCTCAAACAACAGGCTTAGGCCTACTTGGACAGCACCCTAGTAGCGTGGCATCGGAGCGCGTGTTTAGTGCGGCAGGAGGTATTGTAACTCCGCGGAGGACACGACTATCCACCCAAAGTGTGGAGAGACTCACGTTTGTGAAAATGAATCAGGCGTGGATTAGTCTGGATTTCAAACCACCAGTTCCTGACACAACTGACTAAATCCGCCATGAATCATGCCCCAAACATGTGCCACTTTCAGGTCTCCTCACACTGCTGGTGTGTTCCATTTTTTGTCATAGGGTGCTGGCAGATTACGGGCCTCCCATAGCAGCTGCCAGGCCCCTAATCTGCCATGGACCCCTATACCGCCTCCTCATGCTGCTGCCAAGTCCAGAGTCTCTCATGGGTCCCTGTACGGCCTCCCATTGCTGCTGTCTCTATCGCCACACTCTGCCATGTGCCACTTTCAGGTCTCCTCACACTGCTGGTGTGTTCCATTTTTTGTCATAGGGTACTGGCAGATTACGGGCCTCCCATAGCTGCTGCCAGGCCCCTAATCTGCCATGGGCCCCTATACCGCCTCCTCATGCTGCTGCCAGGTCCAGAGTCTCTCATGGGTCCCTGTACGGCCTCCCATTGCTGCTGTCTCCATCGCCACACTCTGCCATGTGCCACTTTCAGGTCTCCTCACACTAGTGGTGTGTTCCATTTTTTGTCATAGGGTGCTGGCAGATTACGGGCCTCCCATAGCTGCTGCCAGGCCCCTAATCTGCCATGGGCCCCCGTACCGACTCCTCATGCTGCTGCCAGGCCCGTAATCTGTCATGGGCCCCTGTACCGCCTCCTCATGCTGCTGCCAGGTCCAGAGTGTGTCATGGGTCCCTGTACGGCCTCCCATTGCTGCTGTCTCCATCGCCACACTCTGCCATGTGCCACTTTCAGGTCTCCTCACACTGCTGGTGGTTTCCATTTTTGTCATAGGGTGCTGTATGGCCTCCCATTGCTGCTGCCTCCACCGCCACACTGTGGCTCCACACTCTGGTTTTGGCCCCGTGACTGCCCAAATGAGTGAAGTGTGCGGTGATTCTAAGATCGACGGCACTCATCTGCATGTCATACTGACTGTCAGTATTATTTCTCTTCCCCAGCAGACTCCAAGGGCATTTAAATTAAAGGTACAGTGTTCTGCACTAATATAAAGGCTCTCTGAAGCCTAGAAACACCCTTTTATAAGTTAAATTCGCAGCGAATATATTCGACTCGAATCAAAATTTTTCCACGAATTCGCCGAATCAGTCGAATCGAATTTTTGAATACTTCGCTCATCTCTAGTATTGTTATCTGTGGGTGGTTGGTTGGTTTGTTTGCACTGTGTTATGTTTTAGTATTGCACTGCGTTTATGTTTGTATTGTTAGTGTTAATAAATTACATTGTTTATAGCATATCTGAAGTCTGCGTTTCCCTGCGTCAGTCACACACCTCTGGTCATACCCGGGAGCCCTGACAATGGGTATAGACCTACTGAAATTCCTCATTCTTAGAAAAAAGAAAAAATTGGTCCATTTAGATAAGGAGATCAATAAAACTCGGGAATTATTGGCTCCTTACATGGATAATGAGGATTACAAATTAGAGTCTGAGAAACTGAGACTCCTTCTGGAAAAAACAGACAAAGAGCAAAAAATTAAGAAAAGGAAGAAGTATGTTAGAGACTTTTATGATTATAAAGAAAAATCTGTTTTCAAATGGGAAGCCAAAAATTATGATTTTGATTCCCTGAATAAGCCAGATTCTAAGCCCACACTGGCTCATAACAATAATCGAACTAAGAATTCTCATCCAGGGAATGGTGTATCACACCCAAAAACTCCCAGCAATAGACAAAGAAATTTGTCATATAACACACCTAAATACGATTACAACGTAGCTACTTATAACAGATTTGAAGCACTAGAATATGATCAAGACCCACGAATAGGAAATAGGGATATGAGAACACATCCCTTAAATGAGTACCACCAATACTCCAAAGGACCCAGTAATAGGCCTAAACAATATCAACCTAAAGGAGGTTTCCGACCTAAACCAAAATTTAGGAATGAAGTACACAACAACAATCAGAGAAAAGGAAGGGATTTCTATAACACAAGACCCTATGACGAACAGTTTGACAGACCTTACATGAGGACCCCTTCAAGAAATAGACAAAAAGATTTTGAATATCGTACCTATAATGAGACATATACAAACCCCAGACATAACCAACAATCATCCTATTCCTATTATAATCCTGATTATAGAACCCCTACAGGACAACCATATCATAACCATCAAAATAGACCTAACGATTATGATGCCCCCAATCACCATCATTTTTTAGGGAAAGGCTCAGGCAGAAAACGAAGCCTAAGACAAGAGGAAAGCGAGGAAAAATCAGGATTAATCGACAAAAGGAGAAAAATGTAACGAACACAGGCATTTTTAATCTCAGTGGTCAGACCCTCACGGTTAAAGAATTGGAACTTCTTAACAGAGGTCTCAAATTCGCTCCCCTGCAAAACTGAGCAAATTTAATACGTTTATTGATATACAGAAATTTACAAGAAAAGTATCTCTGAAAAGACACTTTCTTACTAATCCAATAAGCAGAGTACCCCCTAAGACAGACAATACAGGTTTTAAAACCACAAGTTTAAGAAATGCCTCACTTTTTAGTCCTCAGGCCCACTCTCATATTAACATTTTTAAAAATATGGTCATCAAGGACCTAGATAAATTGAGAGTAAAAAAATGGAACAATAAACCATACGACTGTAAGCAGATTGACACCATGACCAAGGATCTGCTTGAAAATAAAAATCTGGTCATCTGACTTGCCAATAAGAGGGGCGGCGTAGTTGTGATGGACAAAGTGGATTATCTGACCCAAGTACAGAATATCCTCGGTGATAAAGACACATACATAGAACTACAAAGAAACCCCCTTTTAGCACACAAGAAAATTTTAAAGACTCTAATTAAAAAGGATCAGATCTGGGTATTCTAAATAAAAAAGAAAGGGATTACCTATGCCCTACGGCCCCCAGGCTTCCTATACTCTACTGTTTACCTAAGATCCATAAGGATCCTAATAACCCCCTGGTCGTCCGATAGTAAGTGGAATAGGTTCCCTATGTTCCCGTATTGGGGAATATCTAGACTCTTTCCTGCAACCCCTGGTTTGTAAAACACCATCCTTCCTCAAAGATTCGAAGCAGGTACTGATGGACATTAAAGATATCCACATGAGTAATCACACACTCCTAGTCACAGCGGATGTGTCTGCACTGTATAGTAATATATAAAGCATGAGGATGGTTTGAATGCTGCTGAGTATTATCTCAATGAAGCCACCGAGATACCACATCTTCAAAAGCGGTATCTACTAGAATTATTGGAATTTGCCATGAAGCACAACTACTTCTGGTTTAATGCCAAATATTACTTACAGCAAACTGGAATTGCCATGGGTGCAAAGTTCGCGCCAAGTATAGCGAACCTCTTTATGTCAAAATGGGAAGAGGATATAATATACTCAAGACACTGGCACCATCTAATCTTCTATCGAAGATTCATAGATGATATCCTACTTCTTTGGGAGGGCGATGTATTCACGTTAAACAATTTTTTCACCACCCTCAATTATAATAGCCACAATATTAAACTTACCTTTCAGTATAGTAACTGGGAGATCAATTTCTTAGATTTGACTTTATGTAAAAATGGGACATGCATTTCTACTAAAACATTCTTTAAAATGACAGATAGGAACAGCTATATTCCTAAAGATAGCTGTCACTTACCGAGATGGCTAGAAAATATACCAAGGGGCCAATTTCTCCGTGTTTGGAGAAACTGTACTGAAGTAGAGGAATAAAGAACTCAGGCGAATATGCTTAAGGGAAGATTTATTGAAAAGGGCTATGATGAAAATGTTCTAGAAAGAGAAATCAACAAAGTGGCCAATGTAGACAGAACGAACCTCCTGACTTCCAAAAACAAAGTTCAAGCAGAGAGGAACTGTCCCTTCATTACCAACTTCTTGACACAGCATAAGGAAGTAGCCAACATTATTAGAAAGTATTGGAACATTCTAAAAAATGACCCTGTATTGGGTGAAACCTTACCAGACTTACCGGAAATTACTTACCAGAGAGCGCCAACACTAAGAAACATGCTGACTCCTAATATAGTTAACCCCCCTAAGCCCTTAACGTTTAGTTTCCTCAACACCAAGGGTTTCTTTCCCTGCAACAGGTGTATGCTATGTACTTTTAACGGCATACATAAAAAACCTGTAAAGACCTTCAGTTCTAATGTGACTGGTAGATCTTATGATATACAATCGACTATTACCTGTTACAGTTCTCATCTGGTATATCTCTTGAACTGTACATGTGGAAAACAATATGTGGGAAAAACAACGAGGAGACTTAGAGATAGGTTGCGTGAGCACCTATCAAACATTAAAAAAGATTTTAAGGAGCATTCACTTTCCATGCATTTTCGCCAACATCATAGCAGGAATCCACACACATTGAAATTCACAGGCATCGACATAATTAATAAAAATTGGAGAGGTACGCATAAAAAAAGAGCTGTTTCAATGCTAGAAACCAAGTGGATTTACCTGTTACACACTCGAGCACCACAAGGCTTGAATGTAGAGCTAGATATCAATTGCTTTATTGATACCAGCTAAGCATATAATACCCTGGTATATTGTACTATTATTATTTTACTATAATATGAATTAAGGTTTTACAACATGGGGCATGTTTATTGGAATTTTTAAATGATATTATATCTTTATTTTTAGTGTTTTATGAGCGCTATTTTATTTTATTGTGTTTGATTATAAGGTTCACTCTTAACCTGAACATATTCAATTTATTGTACCTATTTTAAAAATTCACGGGGGATCTGATGAAATATTGATTTTATATGGTTTTTAATACCGATTTTAGCAGCAAACATCACCTTATTTTATTGATGGACGATTAATCCATCTATTTTATTCTGAACAAATGAAGTTATGAGTATTTACTTACGATATTCATTTTCATTGATGGATTTGACACCAATGTGATGTTCATTACATTCCATATTCATTACAGTCCATCGCACGCCATATAGGACTCTGATGAATTATTAATTTAATCAATGTAGATTAATCTATATAAAGAAACTGGAATGTTAGAACAATCCCTGGAATAACCACCAGATGGCACTATCTATAAGCTTTATAAGCCTATTGTATATATTATTTACTCATCATTTTACTCATATTTATTTAAGCTCATCCCCATTAAAATGTATTATGAGCTGTCAGCAAAGTAGGATGTTACTGTTTAGTAAATGAACAGATTGTTGTTGCTTTTCCCATTGTCTTTTATGTATGTATTCGAATATGATACCTGCTGGTATATGTGCACTGAGGCACCAACAAAATGGCAACCGCGATCGCTCACTACGCATGCGCGAATGCCCTTCTCTAGCTACTAATCGTCTGTAAAATGGCCGCGAGCGCTCACTGCACATGCGCGAAAGCCCGTTCTCGACTATCCAGTGAAATCTCCTGGAAAATGGCTGCGTATTCGCGAGTGCGCATGCGCGAACCGTGATCAGTGACGCGATTACGCACGAATGCGCGCCAATTATGAATTTTCTTATATATAGCATTCATTCAATATGGGCACACTCCCTCTGAGGAAGTGTTATTTACACGAAACGCGTTAGAGAGGTGCCCCTGACCTGTGTACATATACCACAAGGCTATCCTGACTGACACCGGGGTGGCCAGATCAGATCCGGATGTAAGTTTCATTTTAATCTGTATATACTGGAATTTTGCTAATTAAAGACCTACTACACTATTAGAAGCTTTCTTGGGGCTCATCATTTCCATGGGAGCCTGCTTTTGAAGGTTCCTGATGGTTTGTAGTGATGTGTGACTTCCCCCTCCCCCGCTGGTGATTGTCCTGGTGGATGGCTTAAGAATACACCTAGACTGATGACATCTAGTGGCCCACTTGCAGATGACATCTTCCTGGTATCACAAGTCCAGAGCACCAGGAGCGGGTCTTAATTGCTCCACGCACAGTTAATGCGCTATCTGGTTAGTGCAATGTTTGTACATTCACAAGAACACAAGAGTCACGGTTATCCTTGATCATGGATTGTTTGGACACTTGCACATAATCACTTTGCTTTACCACGTAATATGGACTGAGTTACTTAACATATGTTATTGTGCAATTATTTATCTGATTCTTCATCTGATTTTATTAATATTAGCGCTGCATACTTTTTTACATTTCTCATACTGGGTTTTAGAGGTTACCTTTTATTCTAGCGGCTTTATATTTATGTTCCCAGCGCTCAATTACCACTTTTATATACTCTGGGATTCTTCTTTACCTCATGCAGCATTCTGCGCTGTGCTCTCTTATATATATATATATATATATATATTTTTTTTTTTTTTTAATTTTTATTTTTAATTTTTTATTTAATTTTTTCTTTTTTTAAGAATTTTTTTTCATATTTCACTATGTCCAAAGTAGTACAATGTTACCATAGTAACATTGTACTACTTTGGGGAAGTGATCAGTATTTTTTTTTTTTTTTACACAATTTGCTTATAGCAAAGATTTTACCTGAATGACATCGATTCATTCAGGGTTTTTTTTTTTTTGTGCTTAGCTGTGACTTGGCCACAGCTAATCACATGACATGTGCATGTGATCGCTGTGACCATTCATAGCTAGACAGTAGTATACAATGAATGGCATGAATGAAGCCATCCATTGTATACAACTGTCATGTGACCTGCTGTGATTGGTCACAGCAGGTCACATGGTATCGGCAACGGGGCCGATACTCAGATCTGTCATCGGCTGTGTCCGAGGTAGATGGCCGGTGACAGATCGTGCCGCTGCTCGGCTCTGCAAGTGCAAAAAGTGCGCATGTGTGGGAGGACGCCATTTGGTGTCCAACCCGGAAATCCAATACATTTTGCCGGCCACCTTTTGGCTATTGGCTGGGCGTGTATTGGTTAACCGCTAGCCTACAGGGCACTTATACCCCCTTCCTGCCCAGGCCAATTTCCAGCTTTCAGCGCTGTCGCACTTTGAATGACAATTGCGTGGTCAAACAACAATGTACCCATATGAAATTTTTATCATTTTTTTGTGACAGATGGAGCTTTATTTTGGTGGTATTTAATCACCTCTGGGTTTTTATTTTCTTAAACAAACCAATAACCACTGAAAATTTTGAAAAAAAAATGTTTTTTCTTAGTTTTTGTTATAAAATTGTGTAAATAAGTGATTTTTCTCCTTCACTGATGTGCGCTAATGAGGCTGCACTGATGGGCACTGATAGGCTGCACTGATGGACACTGATAGGTGGCACTGATGGGCACTGATGAGGAGGCACTGGTAGGTGGCACTGATGGGCATTGACAGGCATCACTGATGGGCACTGAAAGGCAGCACTGACATATGGCACTGATATATGGCACTGACTGGCACTGATAGGCAGCACTGATGCTGGTGGTACTGATTGGCATTGATAGGTGGCACTGACTGGCACTGATGGGTGACACTGAAAGGCAGCTCAGATGGGCACTGATATGTGGCATTGATGTGCACTGCTGTGCACTCATGGACACTGGCACAAGGCACTGACATAAGGCACTGATGGACACTGGCAGGTGGCACTGCTGGGGCTACACTGATCATCAGGGCACACTGATAATTTGAACTGCCGTTGAGCTAAACTGCTTTATTTAATCTGAACTGCCTTGTTTGAGCTGAACTGCCTTGTTTGAGCTGAACTGCCGTTGAGTTGATCTGCCGTTGAGTTGATCTGCCGTGTTTAATCTGATCTGCTGTTGATCTGAATTGCCTTGTTTGATCTGAACTGCCTTGTTTGATCTGAACTGCCTTGTTTGATCTAAACTACCGTTGAGCTGAACTGTCTTGTTTAATCTGAACTGCCTTGTTTAACCTGACCTGCCATTTTTTTGATCTGCCTTTTGAGCTGAACTGCCTTGTTTAATCTGAACTGCCATATATCTGATCTGCCTTTTGAGCTGAACTGCCTTGTTTAATCTGAACTGCCATTGATCTGATCTGCCTTTTGAGCTTAACTGCCTTGTTTAATCTGAACTGCCATTGAGCTGAACTGCCTTATTTAATCTGAACTGCCTTTGAGCTTAACTGCCTTGTTTAATCTCAACTGCCTTGTTTAATCTGAACTGCCATTGATCTGATCTGCCTTTTGAGCTGAACGGCCTTGTATGAGCTGAACGGCCTTGTTTGAGCTGAACGGCCTTGTTTGAGCTGAACGGCCTTGTTTGAGCTGAATGGCCTTGTTTGAGCTGAACGGCCTTGTAATGGACCACCTGACAGCACCTCTATCAGTCCCCTGATAGAGCCTCCCCAGAGTGCGGAGTCTAAGTACCGGAGCACTTGTTCACCAGGGCCCCTGATGGTGGGGATGGACTTGGAGCGCTCTGGGACCAGGTCGCAGCTACCGGGTATCTCTACCAGAGCTAGAGGAGTCTGCCAGAGGCTCCTGTGGGTTAAGAGTCTGATGTGAGGGAGCCCAGGGATCCCTGAGAGATGGATGGATGAGCAAGATCAGAGTCAAACAGGCCGTGTCGGTAACTAGCGGGTCGGTGCGGTACAAGACGGTAGGCAAGGGATAGTCGGGTCACACGCAGGGTCAATACCAGAAGATCAGATCTATAAGGGAGCATCCAGGAGCAGAGTCAGGCAAGCCAAGGGGTCAGGACAGGAGAAGGCAACAAGGTCAGACAATCCAGATCAGAGTACTCACAACACAGGCAACAGGATACGCAAAGACCATTCTGCAACAAGTGTCTGTTCAGGGCTGGTTTAAGTAGCCCACCCTGCACCTGACAGGCGCAGCCTAGGTCCTAGTGCCTGCCCAGTACTGTCATAGACGACGGGTGTGCCTGGGTCCTAGTGCCCTGCTGCCTGCATGTCTTGACAGACACCTACGCATATGTAGACGCATGCGTCACGATGGTCCCTGACAGGCCTTGTTTGAGCTGAACGGCCTTGTTTGAGCTGAACGGCCTTATTTGAGCTGAACGGCCTTGTCTGAGCTGAACTGTCTTGTTAAATGTGAACTGCCCGTTGAGCTGAACTGCCTTGTTTAATCCGAACTGCCTTGTTTTATATGAACTGCCATTGATCTGAACTGCCTTGTTTGAGCTGAACGGCCTTGTTTTAGCTGAACGGCCTTGTTTGAGCTGAACGGCCTTGTCTGAGCTAAACTGCCATTGATCTGAACTGCCTTGTTTAATCTGACTGCCTTTTTTAATCTGAACTTCCGTTTAGCTGAACTGCCCTGTTTAAACTGAACTGCCGTTGAGCTGAACTGCCTTGTTTAATGTCAACTGCCGTATAGCTGAACTGGGTGGTCTGGTGGGGGACTGTGACACACTGGCTCTGAGGAAGAGGTACAACCTCGAAACGCGTCAGCCACCAGCTATCCAGAGGTTCACAGTCCCCCACCAGACCACCCAGAGGGGTTCCTGAACCACTCTGCATCCCTTGCGACATGTTTTTCATTTTGATCTGATTTTACATTTCTCTTGTGAGTATTTTACAATTTATAAATAAATCCCATGTTTAAGGTAATGCGCCACGCCTGTGCGCACTCTTTTTGTTTCTTATATACAGCTTTACCCATTGTGCATAGTAGTGGTAATAATAATTAGAATGAATGGATTTCATTTGGTATGCTTCATCTATATTAAGGACAATAAATATCAGTCTGTGTATGACAAGAGCGGGGGCATGAAAAGGAATGGAGAGGGGGTAAAATGTTCACCCTATCTTCCTTCACATGGCAATTTCATTACAATCCCGCAGAGAGATGGCCCAATCCAGCAGAGACATCCCCAAAATCCAGCACAGAGACAGTCCCCATCCAGCAAACAGGCAGTCCCAATCAAAGCAGGGAGATAAAAACCAGCACGGCCCCTAATAAAACAACACACAGTAAGCACAAAACAGTACACAGCTAACCCTTTGATCGCCCAGATGTTAACCCCTTCCTGCCCAGTGTATTAGTGCTTTTTATTAGCATTGATTACTGTTTTAGTGTCACTGGAGATGTCAGTGGCAGTTGGTTCTCACCCAGTGCCAGAATGCCCACCAAAGTCGCTGACTGCCGCCATTACTAGTATAAAAAATTAACCACTTGTCTACTGGGCACTTATGCCCCCTTCCTGCCCAGGCCAATTTTCAGTTTGCAGCGTTGTCACACTTTGACAATTTTGCGGTCATGCAACACTGTACCCATATGAAATTATAATTTTTTTCACACAAATAGAACTTTTTTTTGGTGGTATTTAATCACCGCTGGGTGTTTTTATTTTTTGCGCTATAAACAAAAGGAGAGCAAAAAGATTGAAAAAAGTTTTTCTTTGTTTCTATTATAAAATATTGCAAACAGGTAATTTTCCTCCTTCACTGATGTGCGATAATGAGGTGGCACTGATAGGAGGCTCTGAGAGGCGGCATTGACAGGTTACAATGATAGGCGGCACTGCAGGGCACAGGTGGGTGGCACTGCTAGGTCACTGCTGGGTGTCACTGATGGGCCCTGATCATCAGTGCCGATCACTTTCCGGTTCTCGGCAGTACTTTCCTCATGCTGTGACAATGTGAGGAAAGTGCAGCCGATAATCGACAACTGTATTTACCTGGTGATCTACTGTGTCATTGGATACAGCTGATCAAATGGTAAAAGGCTGCTCTGATTGGCTGTTTACAATATCACATGATCAGCTGTGTCCGTATGGGGGCGTGTTCTGGAATGACATCCATGGACGTCGTCCCAGAACTAGACAACCGCGCTGTAGCCGTCTTTCGGCTATACCGTGGTAAGGAAGAGGTTAATTAATACTCCAAGATATATATATCACCATTTGTAGACACTATAACTTTCATGCAAACCAATCAATATACACTTATTGGGATTTTTGTTAACCAAAGACATGTAGCAGAATATATTTTGGCCTAAATTAAGAACTTTTTTCCCCACTTTTTTTGTTCAGTTATAAAAAAATAAACCCAGCGATGATCAAATACCACCAAAAGAAAGCTGTGTGTGAAAAAAGGGATATAAATTCCATTTGTATGCAGTGTTGCATGACCGCACAACTGTCATTTGAAGTAGCGCAGCGCCGTATAGCAAACAATGGCCTGGGCAGGATTGGGGGGAGGGTTTGGGGATAAATCTTCCGAAGGGCAAGTGGTTTCGTTTCCATAACCAGTTCCCAACCATGCTATAGCCAAAAGTCATCTACAACGCGGTTGGCTAGTTCTGGGAGGGCATCCATGGACGTTTGGGGACACGAAACTAACCGAAAGACGTTGTCCTAGTCCGTGTGCTACAGAGGAATCCTGGGAAAGCAACATGGCTCCAATTATCAACACACCACACACATCCAATGCAATGTACACTAGGCCGGCACACCCCTCCACACACGGTGGTTGGGGAGCGGACTGTACAATCACACGGTGACCCCATCCTCCAGCGGCACGGCAAGCAGCACACACACCCCGCACCATCGCCCCTCCATTGCAGGACAGCCCGATCATGTGACCAAACATCACTCCCGCCCCTTCAACGACACAGGATAATAACCAATAGCTGGCAATGTCTGCACCGCCGCTGTCCAAAAGTCAAATATTAGACAAGGGGGTCTGGCTGCATACTGGAGCTCCACTTTCCACAGGAAGCATGTGACCTCCACTCCACTTCTTTATTTAAATTCAATGTTAAAAAATGGCTGCAAACTGGAGCTCCATTTGCCAGGAAACATGTGACCTTTACTCAAACGTTTTTTAAATGAACTTTAACCGCTTGCCGCCCTGCCACTGTATATATACAGTGGGGATCGAAAGTTTGGGCACCCCAGCTAAAAATTTGTATTAATGTGCATAAAGAAGCCAAGGAAAGATGGAAAAATCTCCAAAAGGCATCAAATTACAGATTAGACATTCTTATAATATGTCAACAAAAGTTAGATTTTATTTTTATCATTTACACTTTCAAAATAACAGAAAACAAAAAAATGGTGTCTGCAAAAGTTTGGGCACCCTGCAGAATTTATAGCATACACTGCCCCCTTTGCCAAGCTGAGACCTGCCAGTGTCATGGATTGTTCTCAATCATCGTCTGGGAAGACCAGGTGATGTCAATCTCAAAGGTTTTAAATGCCCAGACTCATCTGACCTTGCCCCAACAATCAGCACCATGGGTTCTTCTAAGCAGTTGTCTAGAAAACTGAAACTGAAAATAGTTGACGCTCACAAAGCTGGAGAAGGCTATAAGAAGATAGCAAAGCGTTTTTAGATGTCAATATCCTCTGTTCGGAATGTAATTAAGAAATGGCAGTCATCAGGAACAGTGGAAGTTAAAGCAAGATCTGGAAGACCAAGAAAAATATCAGACAGAACAGCTCGCAGGATTGTGAGAAAAACAATTCAAAACCCACGTTTGACTGCACGATCCCTCCAAAAAGATCTGGCAGACACTGGAGTTGTGGTACACTATTCCACTATAAAGAGATACTTGTACAAATATGGTCTTCATGGAAAAGTCATCAGAAGAAAACCTCTTCTACGTCCTCACCACAAAAATCATCGTTTGAACTTTGCAAATGAACATATAGACAAGCCTGATGCATTTTGGAAACAAGTTCTGTGGACCGATGAGGTTAAAATAAAACTTTTTGACCAGAATGAGCAAAGGTACGTTTGGAGAAGAAGGGGCACAGAATTTAATGAAAAGAACCTCTGTCCAACTGTTCAGCATGGGGTTGGATCAATCATGCTTTGGGGTTGTGTTGCAGCCAGTGGCACAGGGAACATCTCACGAGTAGAAGGAAAAATGGATTCAACAAAATTTCAGCAAATTTTGGATGGTAACTTGATGCCATCTATGAAAAAGCTGAAGTTAAAGAGAGGATGGCTTCTACAAATGGATAATGATCCTAAACACACCTTGAAATCCATGGGGGATTACATCAAGAGGCGTAAACTGAAGGTTTTGCCATGGCTTTCACAATCTCCTGACCTCAACATAATTGAAAATCTATGGATAGACCTTAAAAGAGCAGTGCGTGACAGACAGCCCAGAAATCTCAAAGAACTGGAAGACTTTTGTAAGGTAGAATGGGCAAAGATACCTCAAACAAAAATTGAAAGACTCTTGGCTGGCTACAAAAAGCGTTTACAAGCTGTGATACTTGCCAAAGGGGGCAGTACAAGATATTAACTCTGCAGGGTGCCCAAACTTTTGCAGACGCCATTTTTTTGTTTTCTGTTATTTTGAAAGTGTAAATGATGGAAATAAAATCTAACTTTTGTTGACATATTATAAGAATGTCTAATCTGTAATCTGATGCCTTTTGGAGATTTTTCCATCTTTCCTTGGCTTCTTTATGCACATTAATACAAATTTTTAGCTGGGGTGCCCAAACTTTCGATCCCCACTGTACATGTGCAAGGCGCCACTCAGGTGCAAAACCCTCTTTTAAAATGGGTTCAGCACTCCCGATGTTTTTTTGCCGGCAGGGGGCGTGCGCGCGCGCTCCCGCCGACCCGCGGGTGACACCATTCGATCCCGGAGGGATCAATCATTAGATTTCAGCCAGTGATGTCTGGCTGAAATCAGATGATCGGTCCCTGTCCTATCCTGTCCTGTGTTGAAGTTTACACAGGACAGGATATGATGTCATTCTTCTCTGCCTGGACACATTCCGTTCCAGACAGAGAAGAAGAAACAGTAAAAGTGAGTAACACACTACACATTTACAGTTAGAACACACCTAGGTCACATTTAACCCCCTGATCGCCCCCCCCCCCAGTTAACCCCTTCACTGCCCTGTCAGCAGTGTCACTGATCAGTGAATCGATTTTTACTGATCACTGTATCAGTTTCGCTGGCGACTTCCGATAGTGTTAGCGCCCCTCCCAGATAGCGCCAGTTTGCCCGCCAGTACACCAGTAATCCCGTTTAACCCCTTAATCCCCCCCCCCCCAGTTAACCCCTTCACTGCCCTGTCACCAGTGTCACAGATCAGTGAACCGATTTTTACTGATCACTGTATCAGTGTCGCTGGCGACTTCCGATAGTGTTAGCGCCCCTCCCAGATAGCGCCAGTTTGCCCGCCAGTACACCAGTAGTCCCGTATAACCCCTTAATCCCCCCCCCCAGTTAACCCCTTCACTGCCCTGTCACCAGTGTCACTGATCAGTGAACAAATTTTTACTGAACACTGTATCAGTGTCGCTGGCGACTTCCAATAGTGTTAGCGCCCCTCCCATATAGCGCCAGATTGCCCGCCAGTACACCAGTAATCCCATTTAACCCCTTGATCGCCCCCCGCCCCCCCCCAGTTAACCCCTTCACTGCCCTGTCACCAGTGTCATTGATTACAGTGAACAGATTTTTACTGATCACTGTATTAGTGTCACTGGTGACTTCCGATAGTGTTAGCGCCCCTCCTATATAGCGCCAGTTTGCCCGCTAATGCACAGGATTTTTTTTTACCAAAAACATGTAGCAGAATACATTTTGGCTTAAATTTATGACTAACTTTGAGTTTGCGATATATTTTTTATAGCTGAAAGTTGAAAATATTGTTTTTTTTCAAAGTTTTTGTGATTTTTTTTTTATAGCGCAAAAAATAAAAAGCGCACAGGTGTTAAAATACCACCAAAAGAAAGCTCTATTTGTGTGAAAAAAAGGACTTAAATTTTGTTTGGGTACAGCATTGCATGACCGCGCAATTATCATTTGAATTAGTGCAGCGCTGTATAGCAAAAAAAAGGTATAAATTACAGTATCTATACCATAGTTTGTAGACGCTATAACTTTCACACAAAGCAATCGATATACACTTATTGGGATTTTTTTTTACCAAAAACATGGAGCAGAATACATTTTGGCTTAAATTTATGACTAACTTTGAGTTTACTATATATTTTTTATAGCTGAAAGTAGAAAATATTGTTTTTTTTTCAAAATTTTTGTGTTTTTTTTGTTTATAGCGCAAAAAATAAAAAGCGCACAGATGAAAAAATACCATCAAAAGAAAGCTCTATTTGTGTGAAAAAAAGGACGTAAATTTTGTTTGGGTACAGCATTGCATGACTGCGCAATTATCATTTGAATTAGTGCAGCGCCAAACAGCAAAAAAAAGGCCTGGTCATTAAGGGGGGTAAATCCTCAGTAGCTCAAGTGGTTAATGTAACGTTTCCTGTCGCGCTCCAGCCTGCAGCCATTGGTTGTTTGTTACATTACAGTTCGTTTAAAAAAAAAAAAATGGAGTGGAGGTCAGTTGATATAGCGGGACTGCGGCGGTCATTCTGACACTGAACACTATACACAGTGCAGCACATGTACAGCTCAGTACACCGTCCATGCATGTCACTATACACAGTGCAGTACACTTTATCCATGTCATTATACACAGTGCAGCACACGTACAGCTCAGTACACTGCCCATGCATGTTACAATACACAGTGCAGTACACTTTATGCATGTCATTATACATAGTGCAGCACACATACAGCTCAGTACACCGTCCATGCATGTCACTATACACAGTGCAGTACACTTTATGCATGTCATCATACACAGTGCAGCACACGTACAGCTCAGTACACTGTCCATGCATGTTACAATACACAGTGCAGCACACGTACAGCTCAGTACACTGTCCATGCATGTCACTATACACAGTGCAGCACACGTACAGCTCAGTACACTGTCCATGCATGTCACTATACACAGTGCAGCACACGTACAGGTCAGTACACTGTCCATGCATGTCACTATACACAGTGCAGCACACGTACAGCTCCGTATACTGTCCATGCATGTCACTATACACAGTGTATAGGGGACTCCGAGGCTGTTAAGGTAAGAAAACAGGCCACACCTACTCAAAACTGATAAAGGCAGGAAAAGGGGGCGGGGCCTGATCTAAGTTTGGCTTGAGAGGCAGCCAATCAGGTGCATGGTGCGAAAGCTGAGCTCTTGAGGCTCAGTCTGCGATTGGCCAACTACAGCGCGGTTGTGTTTGGGTGATCACACAGAAATTCCTCCCCATCAGCTGCAGCGTGGAGGAGGGGGCGGGGATTCCAAGGCTGTTAAGGTAAGAAAACATAGGCCATGCCTACTCAAAGCTGATAGGTGGCAGAAAAGTGGGCGGGGCCTGATCTAAGTTCGGCTTGAGATGCAGCCAATCAGGTGCGTGGTGCAAAATCTGAGCTTTTGAGGTTCAGTCTGTGATTGGCCAACTACAGAGCAGTTGTGTATGGATGATCACACAGAAATTCCTCCTTGTCAGCTGCAGTGTGGGGGAGGGGGCGGGGACTTCGAGGCTGTTAAGGTAAGAAAACATAGGCCATGCCTACTCAGAGCTGATAGGTGGCAGAAAAGTGGGTGGGTCTGATCTAAGTTCGGCTTGAGAGGCAGCCAATCAGGTGCATGGTGCGAAAGCTGAGCTCTTGAGGCTCAGTCTGCGATTGGCCAACTATAGGGCGGTTGTGTTTGAGTGATCATAAAGAAATTCCTGCCCGTCAGCTACAGCGTGGAGGAGGGGGCGGGGACTCAAAGGCTGTTAAGGCAAGAAAACACAGGCCACACCTACTCAACCTCATGGCAGGGACGACCAGCGATCAGCAGACAGGGACGACCAGCGATTAGCAGACAGGGACGACCACGGCTCTCAGGTAGGGACACGGCAGGCTTGCAGGGTCTTGGCTGTGGGGTCGGTTTAATGTGAACTGCCTTGTTTAACCATTTGAATACCGGGCAATTTTCCCCCTTCCTGCCCAGGCCATTTTTCAGGTCTCAGCGCTCTCACACTTTGAATGACTATTGCGCGGTCATACAACATTGTACCCAAACTAAAATTTTATCATTTTCTTCGCACAACTAGAGCTTTCTTTTGGTGGTATTTAATCACCGCCGAGGTTTTTATTTTTTGCTAAATTATCAAAAAAAGACCAAAAATTTTGAAAAAAAAACGTTTTTCTTTGTTTCTGTTATAAAAGTTTGCAAATAAATAATTGTTCTTCATAAATTTAGGCCGAGATGTATTCTGCTACATGTCTTTGGTGAAAATAACCCAAATTAGGATGTATTTTTTAGTTTGTAGGAAAGTTATAGAGTTCACAAACTATGGTATAGATCTGAATATTGATCAATCCTGAAGTACTGACGGCAATCTAATTTCATGAGGTTCAAGAATGTCAGAACAGTACAGATATCCCCAAATGACCCCTTTTTGCAGAGCAGACAGTCCGACATACTTCATAAGAGGCATGGCGAGTTTTTTGAAGTTGTATTTTTTTTGTCATAATTTTTCGGAAAATGAAAAAATGCAAAAAATTATTTTCACTATTATTTTTTTACATACTGTCATCAGTGCAGTACAGCGTCTTCACATAACTGGCATGGCGGTGATTAGGGACACTGACTGGTGACAGTATGAAAAAAAATATATATGTCTATTTTTTAAATTTAAATTTTTTTTTTTATTATTTTTAATTTTTTATTAATTCTTTTTCTTTTTTTAAGATTTTTTTTTCATATTTCACTATGTCCAAAGTAGTACAATGTTACTATAGTAACATTGTACTACTTTGGGGAAGTGAACAGTATTTTTTTTTTTTTTACACAGTTTGCTTATAGCTAGGAATTTACCTGAATGACATCGATTCATTCAGGGTTTTTTTTTTTTTTTTTTGTGCTTAGCTGTGATTTGGCCACAGCTAATCACATGAAATGTGCATGTGATCGCTGTGACCATTCACAGCTAGACAGTAGTATACAATGGATGGCATGAATGAAGCCATCCATTGTATACAACTGTCACGTGACCTGCTGTGATTGGTCACAGCAGGTCACATGGTACCGGCAACGGGGCCGATACTCAGATCTGTCATCGTCCGTGTCCGAGGTACACGGCCGGTGACAGATCGCGCTGCTGCGCGGCTATGCAAGTGCGAAAAGTGCGCATGTGCCTGGATGATGCCATTTGGCGTCCAACCCGGAAATCCAATAGATTTTACCGGCCGCCTTTTGGCTATTGGCCAGGTGTATATTGGTTAACCGCTAGCCTACAGGGCACTTATACCCCCTTTCTGCCCAGGCCAATTTCCAGTTTCATTATTTTTTTTTTACATACTGTCACCAGTGCAGTACAGCATCATCATATAACTGGCATGGCGGTGATCAGGGACACTGAGTGGTGTCAGTATCAACAAAAAAAAAAATTTTTTTTATTTTATTTATTTTTTAATTTTTTTTTCTTTTAAGATTTTTTTTTATATATTTCACTATGACTAAAGTAGTACAATGTTACTTTAGTAACATTGTACTACTTTGGGGAAGTGATCAGTATTTTTTTATTTTTATTTTTTTACACAATTTGCTTATAGCAAAGAATTACTTTGCTATAAGCAAGCATTTACCTGAATGACATCGATTCATTCAGGGTTTTTTTTTTGTGCTTAGCTGTGATTTGGCCACCCTAATGTTCACCCTACCTTCCTTCACATGGCAATTTCATTACAATCCCGCAAAGAGATGGCCCAATCCAGTAGAGACATCCCCAAAATCCAGCACAGAGACAGTCCCCATCCAGCAAACAGGCAGTCCCAATCAAAGCATGGAGATAAAAACCAGCACGGCCCCTAATAAAACAACACACAGTAAGCACAAAACAGTACACAGCTAACCCTTTGATCGCCCGGATATTAACCCCTTCCTGCCCAGTGTATTAGTGCTTTTCATTAGCATTGGTTTCTGTATTAGTGTCATTGGAAATGTCAGTGGCAGTTGGTTCTCACCCAGTGCCAGAATGCCCACCAAAGTCGCTGATTGCCACCATTACTAGTATAAAAAATTAACCACTTGTCTACTGGGCACTTATGCCCCCTTCCTGCCTAGGCCAGTTTTCAGCTTGCAGCGTCGTATAGCAAACAATGGCCTGGGCAGGATTGGGTGGGGGGTTGAGGGTAAATCTTCCGAAGGGCACGTGGTTTTGTTTCCATAGAAGGGAAAGCTGGGCATGATATTAACCAGTTCCCAACCATGCTATAGCCAAAAAACAGCTACAGCACGGTTGGGTATTTCTGGGAGGGCATCCATGGAGGTCCACCCAGAACAACACCCCGCGTGCACGATCTGTGATCGCTGTGTCCTTTGGACACAGCTGATCACATGACTAAGGAATGGGCCAATCACAGATGCTTTTACCATGTGACCAGTTGCGTCCAATCACAGCTGATCACCGGGTAAATAGGAAATGGTGGTTATCAGTAGTCCTCTCCTTCCGCTGACAGTGTGTGAGGAGAGCTGGTATGCGGCATGTCGCAGGGGAACATCTACGCTGATCATCAGGGCACTGATAGTAGGTGTCCTGGTGATTAGTGTAGCCCCATCAGTGCAGCCAATAGTGCCCAACAGTTGAATCAGTGCCACCTAACAGTGCCCATCAGTGAAGGAGAAAAATTACTTGTTTACAAAACATTTTATTAGAAACTAAGAAAAACGATTTTTCCCCTCAAAATGTGTGGTCTTTTTTAGTTTATCAAAAAATAAAACCCCCAGTGGTGAATAAATACCACCAAAAGAAAACTCGGTCTAAAAAAAAATGATAAAAAAGTAGTTTGGGTCCAGTGTTGCATGACCGCACAGTTGTCAAAGTATGAGGGCGCTGAAAGCTGAACATTGGTAAGGGGGAGGGGGTAAAGCGCACGGCAGGCAAGTGGTTAAAGCCAGGAAATAGGGAAGCGGCACGCTGAATGATGCTTTGTGAATGGGGACAGGAAACTAACAGAAAGACGTTGTCCTAGTCCGTGTGCTACAGAGGATTTCCTGGGAAAGCAACATGGCTCCAATCATCAACACACCACACACATCCAATGCAATGTACACTAGGCCGGCACACCCCTCCACACACGGTGGTTGGGGAGCGGACTGTACAATCACACGGTGACCCCATCCTCCAGCGTTAGGTAACCTGCTACATGGCACGGCAAGCAGCACACCCCGCACCATCGCCCCTCCATTGCAGGACAGCCCGATCATGTGACCAAACATCACTCCCGCCCTTTCAACGACACAGGATAATAACCAATAGCTGGCAATGTCTGCACCGCCGCTGTCCAATAGCCAAATATTAGACAAGGGGTCTGGCTGCATACTGGAGCTCCACTTTCCACAGGAAACATGTGACCTCCACTCCACTTCTTTAATTAACTTCAATGTTCAAAAATGGCTGCAAACTGGAGCTCCATTCGACAGGAAACATGTGACCTCCACTCGAACTTTTTTTAAATTAACTTTAATGTAACGTTTCCTGTCGAGCTCCAGCCTGCAGCCATTGGTTGTTACATTACAGTTCGTTTAAAAAAAAAAAAAAAAAAAAAAAGTGGAGTGGAGGTCACATGATTCCTGTCGAAACTGGAGCTCCAGTTTACAGCCAGGCCCCTCTCCACGTCGGCAGCCGCGTCTTAATCACGCACGCACGTAGGGGGCGTGGCATGAGTTGCTAAAGAGTCCCTAGCAACCAATCAGTGCCTTTCAGGGCTCTGAAGCGTTCAGTCGGTTCCCAGCGCTGCTCGGATCAACACGCTACGGATTGTCAGGCCGATGAACCAATAAACTTGCAAGAAGTCTCCACAGGTAGGCGGAGCTACGGATGGCGGGATTAATCTAGTCTATGGGTGTATGAAGGAGGAGATTGCGGAGGTGGGAAAAGGACTGGGACCAATCCGCCCTGTATGGTTCTCCCTGCAGAAGGTGACAACTAGCGATTCGGACTGGGCTGTCAGTAGGATCGGATCCAGTCCGCCGTTCAGCGAAGGCGGTTCTAATGGGAGGAATCACTGGGCCAGAATGGATGTTCCCGGTCATGATCTGCAATCTGTGGGCGATGGGGACAGGATGTGACGTGTATGTGCAGATCTTCCACAGGATCGATCTTCTGCCAATTGACTTGTGTGTGTCCGCAGCATTAGAAATCGTGCAGATGATGGCGGGATGACTGTGCTGTCACTTTATTCCTGTAGTAGAGGCTCTCCAGGGCTGGGGAATGGCTTTCTATCAAACTCAGGCTGCACTGATCTCACCCACTTGTCCTCCAGAGATTTACCCCCCCCCCCCCCTCCTGACCAGGCCATTTTTTGTGATACAGTGTTGTGTTATTTTGACTGACAATTGCGCGGTCATGCAACGCTGTGTCCTTTTTTTCCCCACAAATACAGCTTTCTTTTGGTTGTATTTGATCACCTGAATTTTGCACTATAAACAAAAAAGACCGACAATTTTGAAAAACAAATGATATTTTTGACTTTTTGCTATAAAACATGTCCAGTAAAAATCTAATTTCATCATAAATTTAGGCCAAAATGTATTCTGCGACATGTCTTTGCTAAAAATTATCCCAATACGTGTAAATGAATTGATTTACATGAAAGTTATAGTGTCTACAGCTGGCGGGATATGTACTGGATTTTTAATGGTTTTATAAACTAGTAATGGCGGCGATCAGCGACTTATAGCGGGACTGCGGCGGACATTCTGACACTGTGCACTATACACAGTGCAGCACACGTACAGCTCAGTACACTGTCCATGCATGTCACTATACACAGTGCAGCACACGTACAGCTCAGTACACTGTCCATGCATGTCATAATACACAGTGCAGCACACGTACAGCTTGGTACACTGTCCATGTATGTCACTATACACAGTGCAGCACACGTACAGCTCAGTACACCGTCCATGCATGTCACTATACACAGTGCAGGTCAGTACACTGTCCATACATGTCACTATACACAGTGCAGCACACGTACAGCTCAGTACACTTTCCATGCATGTCACTATACACAGTGCAGCACACGTACAGCTCAGTACACTGTCCATGCACGTCACTATACACAGTGCAGCACACGTACAGCTCAGTACACTGTCCATGCACGTCACTATACACAGTGCAGCACACGTACAGCTCAGTACACTGTCCATGCACGTCACTATACACAGTGCAGCACACGTACAGCTCAGTACACTGTCCATGCATGTCAATATACACAGTGCAGCACATGTACAGCTCAGTACACTGTCCATGCATGTCACTATACACAGTGCAGGTCAGTAAACTGTCCAAGCATGTCACTATACACAGTGCAGCACACGTACAGCTCAGTACACTGTCCATGCATGTCAATATACACAGTGCAGCACACGTACAGCCCAGTACACTGTCCATGCATGTCACTATACACAGTGCAGCACACGTACAGTTCAGTACTGTCCATACATGTCAGAAAGTGTCTGAAAACATGTGAATGTGTGAGGATCAATGCCTCATGGGAAGTGCCACGCCTACTCAAAGCAGATATGGGGCAGAAAAGGGGGCAGGGCTTGATCTAAGTTCGGCTTGAGAGGCAGCCAATCAGGTGCGTGGTGTGAAAGCTGAGCTCGAGGCTCAGTTTGCGATTGGCCAACTACAGGGCGGTTGGGTTTGGGTGCGCTCCATGTAAGAAAACAAATCACGCCCACTTTCATGTCTTCCTACAGCAATGCGTGCGGCCGCTTAGAGAGAAGAAAGCGAATAGTCACTACAGGAAGGGGCGGGAACTTACGGAAGGCAAGTCGCCCTTTTATAATAAGGTACATAAGAAAGCCATGGGGGGATCTAGCGGAGTGCTGCGGCCTCCTGGGCTCCGCCAGGCATCCCACCCACAAACCTTCTCAGCTCTGACGCTGCTCATCGATGAGGACGGCGATCATACCGAAATTCCTCCCCGTCAGCTGCAGCGTGGGGGAGGGGGCGGGGACTCCAAGGCTGTTAAGGCAAGAAAACATAGGCCACGCCTACTCAACCTCACGGCACTCGGCGTTCCAGGGATGACCAGCGATCAGCAGACAGGGAACCTCACGGCACTCGGCGTTCCAGGGACGACCAGCGATCAACATACAGGGACCCCGACGGCTCTCAGGTAGGGACACGGCAGGCTTGCAGGGGCTTGGTTGTGGGGTCTGTTTAATGTGAACTGCCTTGTTGAACCGCTAGCCTACAGGGCACTTATACCCCCTTCCTGCCCAGGCCAATTTCCAGCTTTCAGCGCTGTCGCACTTTGAATGACAATTGCGCGGTCATGCAACACTGTACCCATATGAAATTTTCATCATTTTTTTGTGACAGATAGGTGATATTTAATCACCTCTGGGTTTTTTATTTTTTCTTAAACCAAAAACCACTGAAAGTTTTGAAAAAAAAATGTTTTTCTTAGTTTTTGTTATAAAATTTTGTAAATAAGTGATTTTTCTCCTTCACTGATGTGCGCTAATGAGGCTGCACTGATAGGCTGCACTGATGAGAAGGCACTGGTAGGTGGCACTGATGGGCATTGACAGGCATCACTGATGGGCACTGATAGGCAGCACTGACTGGCACTGATAGGCGGCACTGACTGGCACTGATAGGTGGCACTGATGCGCACTGATGGGTGACACTGAAGGCAGCTCAGATGGGCACTGATATGTGGCATTGATTTGACACTGGTACGAGACACTGACATAAGGCACTGATGGACACTGACAGGTGGCACTGATCATCAGGGCACACTGATCGTCAGTGCCCTGATGATCAGTGTACATGTCCCCTCCGCGGAAAGCCGATTACCGGTTGTCCTCTTCTCTCGAGCTGTCAGCGTGACAGCTCGACAGGAGAGAAATGCCGCTAACCGGCATTTCCCTGTTTACATGTGATCAGCTGTGATTGGACACAGCTCATCACATGACTGAGCCGACATCTTCAGCTCTTTCCGTGATTGGTGATCCGAGGGACACATCGCACCGCCGATCGCCGCACTGCACGCTCCCTTAGCCGCGCATGCGCAGTGGGAATGGGAGGACGTCATATGAAGTCCTCCCAGAACAAGAGAACCACCTTGAGCCCGTCATATTACTCTATGGCGGGTGGGCGGTGGTTAATGTGAACTGCCGTGTTTGATGTGAACTGCCGTGTTTAATCTGAACTGCCATTGAGCTGAACTGCCATATTTAATATGAACTGCCTTTGAGCTGAACTGCCTTGTTTAACCAACTCCCGCCCGCCATATAGTCCAATGATGGGTGCAAGGTGGTTCTCTCTTTCTGAGAGGACGTCATATGATGTCCTCCCATTCTCACCGCGCATGCGCGGCTCAGGAAGCCTCGGACACAGTGGATCACCAATCACGGAAAGAGCCGAAGATGTTGGCTCGATCATGTGATCAGCTGTGTCCAATCACAGCTGATCACATGTAAACACAGAAATGGCGGTTATCAGCATTTCTCTCCTCTCGACCTGTCACACTGACAGCTTGAGAGGAGAGGAGAGCCGATAATCGGCTTTCCACGGAGGGGACATGTACACTGCTCATCAAGGCACTGATGATCAGTGTAGCCCCAGCAGTGCCAGCTGTCTGTGTCGATCAGTGCCACATGCCAGTGCCTATCAGTGCCACATCAATGCCACATATCAGTGCCCATATGACCTGCCTTTCAGTGTCATCCATCAGTGCCAGTAAGTGCCACGTATCAATGCCAATCAGTGCCACCTATCAGTGCTGCCAGTCAGTGCAACCTATAAGTGCCAGTCAGTGCCGCCTATCAGTGCCAGTCAGTGCCGCCTATCAGTGCCAGTCAGTGCTGCCTATCAGTGCCCATCAGTGATGCCTGTCAATGCCCATCAGTGCCACCTATCAGTGTCCATCAGTGCAGCCTCATTAGAGCACATCAGTGAAGGAGAAAAATCACTTATTTACAAAATTTTTTAACAAAAACTAAGAAAAAACATGTTTTTTTCAAAATTTCAGTGGTTTTTGGTTTGTTTAAGAAAAAATAAAAAAACTCTGAGGTGAATAAATACTACCAAAAGAAAGCTCTGTCGCAAAAATATGATAAAAATTTCATATGGGTAAAGTGTTGCATGACCGCGCAATTGTCATTCAAAGTGCGACAGCGCTGGAAGCTGGAAATTGGCCTGGCAGGAAGGGGGTATAAGTGCCCTGTAGGCTAGTGGTTAATCTGAACTGCCTTGTTCAATCTGAACTGCCTTGTTTAATCTGAACTGCCTTGTTTAATCTGAACTGCCTTGTTTGAGCTGAACTGCCTTGTTTGAGCTGAACTGCCTTGTTTGAGCTGAACTGCCTTGTTTGAGCTGAACTGCCATGTTTAATCTGAACTGCCATTGATCTGAACGGCCTTGTTTGAGCTGAACTGCCTTGTTTGAGCTGAACTGCCTTGTTTGAGCTGAACTGCCCTGTTTAATGTGAACTGCCTTGTTTGAGCTGAAATCCCTTTGAGCTGAACTGCCATGTTTAATCTGAACTGCCATTGATCTCAACGGCCTTGTTTGAGGTGAACGGCTGTAGATCTGAACTGCTTTGTTTAATCTGAACTGTCGTTGAGTTTAACTTATTTTTTGCGCTGTAAACAAAAAGAGAGCAAAAAGATTGAAAAAAAAGTTTTTCTTTGTTTCTATTATAAAATATTGCAAACAGGTAATTTTTCTCCTTCACTGATGTGCGATAATGAGGTGGCACTGATAGGAGGCACTGAGAGGCGGCATTGACAGGCTACACTGATAGGCGGCACTGCAGGGCACAGGTGGGTGGCACTGCTAGGTCACTGCTGGGTGTCACTGATGGGCCCTGATCATCAGTGCCGATCACTTTCCGGTTATTGGCAGTACTTTCCTCATGCTGTGACAATGTGAGGAAAGTGCAGCCGAAAATCGACAACTGTATTTACCTGGTGATCTACTGTGTCATTGGACGCAGCTGATCACATGCTAAAAGGCTGCTGTGATTGGCCGTTTACCTTATCACATGATCAGCTGTGTCCGTATGGGGGCGTGTTCTGGAATGACATCCATGGGCGTCGTCCCAGAACTAGACAACCGCGCTATAGCCGTCTTTCGGCTATACCGTGGTAAGGAAGAGGTTAATTAATACTCCAAGATATATATATCACCATTTGTAGACACTATAACTGTCATGCAAACCAATCAATATACGCTTATTGGGATTTTTGTTAACCAAAGACATGTAGCAGAATTTATTTTGGCCTAAATTAAGAATTTTTTCCCCCAATTTTTTTATGGGATATGTTTTATGGCAAAAACTTTCTTTTTTAATTTTGGTCATTGTTCAGTTATAAAAAAATAAACCCAGCGATGATCAAATACCACCAAAAGAAAGCGGTGTGTGAAAAAAAGGATATAAATTCCATTTGTATGCAGTGTTGCATGACCGCACAACTGTCATTTGAAGTAGCGCAGCGCCGTATAGCAAATAATGGCCTGGGCAGGTTTGGGGGTGGGGGGGGGTTGGGGATAAATCTTCCGAAGGGCAAGTGGTTTCGTTTCCATAACCAGTTCCCAACCATGCTATAGCCAAAAGCCATCTACAATGCCGTTGGCTAGTTCTGGGAGGGCATCCATGGACGTTCTCCCAGAACCACAGCCCGCACGCACGATCTGTGAACACATGACTAAGGAATGGGCCAATCACAGATGCTTTTACCATGCGACCAGTTGCGTCCAATCACAGCTGATCACAACATGGCTCCAATCATCAACACACCACACACATCCAATGCAATGTACACTAGGCCGGCACACCCCTCCACACACGGTGGTTGGGGAGCGGACTGTACAATCACACGGTGACCCCATCCTCCAGCGTTAAGTAACCAGCTACACGGCACGGCAAGCAGCACACACCCCGCACCATCGCCCCTCCATTGCAGGACAGCCCGATCATGTGACCAAACATCACTCCCGCCCCTTCAACGACACAGGATAATAACCAATAGCTGGCAATGTCTGCACCGCCGCTGTCCAATAGCCGAATATTAGACAAGGGGGTCTGGCTGCATACTGGAGCTCCACTTTCTACAGGAAACATGTGACCTCCACTCCTTTAAATGAACTTTAATGTAAAAAAAATGGCTGCAAACTGGAGCTCCATTCGACAGGAAACATGTGACCTCCACTCAAACGTTTTTTAAATAAACTTTAATGTAACGTTTCCTGTCGAGCTCCAGCCTGCAGCCATTGGTTGTTTGTTACATTACAGTTCGTTTAAAAAAAAAAAAAAAAAAAGTGGAGTGGAGGTCACATGATATAGCGGGACTGCAGCGGGCATTCTGACACTGTGCACTATACACAGTGCAGCACACGTACAGCTCAGTACACTGTCCATGCATGTCACTATACACAGTGCAGCACACATACAGCTCAGTACACTGTCCATGCATGTCACTATACACAGTGCAGCACACGTACAGCTCAGTACACCGTCCATACATGTCACTATACACAGTGCAGCACACGTACAGCTCAGTACACTGTCCATTCATGTCACTATACACAGTGCAGCACACGTACAGCTCAGTACACCGTCCATACATGTCACCATACAGTGCAGCACACGTACAGTTCAGTACTGTCCATACGTGTCAGAAAGTGTCTTGAGAACGTGAATGTGTGAGGAGCAATGCCTCATGGGAAGTGCCACACCTACTGAAAGCTGATATGCAGCAGGAAAAGGGGGCGGGGCTTGATCTAAGTTCGGCTTGAGATGCAACCAATCAGGTGCGTGGTGCGAAAGCTGAGCTTTTGAGGCTCAGTCTGCGATTGGTCAACTACAGGGCGGTTGTGTTTGGATGATCATACAGAAATTCCTCCCTGTCAGCTGCAGTGTGGAGGAGGGGGCGGGGACTCCATGGCTGTTAAGGTAAGAAAATATAGCCCATGCCTACTCAAAGCTGATAGGCGGCAGGAAAAGGGGGTGGGGCTTGATCTAAGTTCGGCTTGAGATGCAACCAATCAGGTGCGTGGTGCGAAAGCTGAGCTTTTGAGGCTCAGTCTGCGATTGGCCAACTACAGGGCGGTTGTGTTTGGGTGATCAAACATAAATTCCTCCCTGTCAGTTGCAGCGTGGAGGAGGGGGCGGAGACTCCGAGGCTGTTAAGGTAAGAAAACATAGGCCATGCCTACTCAATGCTGATAGGGGGCGGGGCTTGATCTAACTTTGGCTTGAGATGCAGCCAATCAGGTGTGTGGTGCGAAAGCTGAGCTCTTGAGGCTCAGTCTGCGATTGGCCAACTACAGGGCAGTTGTGTTTGGATGATCACACAGAAATTCCTCCCTGTCAGCTGCAGTGTGGAGGAAGGGGCGGGGACTCCATGGCTGTTAAGGTAAGAAAATATAGCCCATGCCTACTCAATGCTGATAGGCGGCAGGAAAAGGGGGCGGGGCTTGATCTAAGTTCGGCTTGAGATGCAACCAATCAGGTGCGTTGTGCGAAAGCTGAGCTTTTGAGGCTCAGTCTGCGATTGGCCAACTACAGGGCGGTTGTGTTTGGGTGATCAAACAGAAATTCCTCCCTGTCAGTTGCAGCGTGGAGGAGGGGGCGGAGACTCCATGGCTGTTAATGTAAGAAAACATAGGCCATGACTACTCAATGCTGATAGGCGGCAGGAAAAGGGGGCGGGGCTTGCTCTAACTTTGGCTTGAGATGCAGCCAATCAGGTGTGTGGTGCGAAAGCTGAGCACTTGAGGCTCAGTCTGCGATTGGCCAACTACAGGGCAGTTGTGTTTGGATGATCACACAGAAATTCCTCCCTGTCAGCTGCAGTGTGGAGGAGGGGGCGGGGACTCCATGGCTGTTAAGGTAAGAAAATATAGCCCATGCCTACTCAAAGCTGATAGGCGGCAGGAAAAGGGGGTGGGGCTTGATCTATGTTCGGCTTGAGATGCAACCAATCAGGTGCGTGGTGCGAAAGCTGAGCTTTTGACGCTCAGTCTGCGATTGGCCAACTACAGGGCGGTTGTGTTTGGGTGATCAAACAGAAATTCCTCCCTGTCAGTTGCAGCGTGGAGGAGGGGGCGGAGACTCCGAGGCTGTTAAGGTAAGAAAACATAGGCCATGCCTACTCAATGCTGATAGGGGGCGGGGCTTGATCTAACTTTGGCTTGAGATGCAGCCAATCAGGTGTGTGGTGCGAAAGCTGAGCTCTTGAGGCTCAGTCTGCGATTGGCCAACTACAGGGCGGTTGTGTTTGGATGATCACACAGAAATTCCTCCCTGTCAGCTGCAGTGTGGAGGAGGGGGCGGGGACTCCATGGCTGTTAAGGTAAGAAAATATAGCCCATGCCTACTCAATGCTGATAGGCGGCAGGAAAAGGGGGCGGGGCTTGATCTAAGTTCGGCTTGAGATGCAACCAATCAGGTGCGTGGTGCGAAAGCTGAGCTTTTGAGGCTCAGTCTGCGATTGGCCAACTACAGTGCGGTTGTGTTTGGATGATTATACAGAAATTCCTCCCTGTCAGCTGCAGTGTGGAGGAGGGGGCGAGGACTCCGAGGCTGTTAAGGTAAGAAAATATAGCCCATGCCTACTCAAAGCTGATAGGCGGTGGGAAAAGGGGGTGGGGCTTGATCTAAGTTCGGCTTGAGATGCAACCAATCAGGTGCGTTGTGCGAAAGCTGAGCTTTTGAGGCTCAGTCTGCGATTGGCCAACTACAGGGCGGTTGTGTTTGGGTGATCAAACAGAAATTCCTCCCTGTCAGTTGCAGCGTGGAGGAGGGGGCGGAGACTCCATGGCTGTTAATGTAAGAAAACATAGGCCATGACTACTCAATGCTGATAGGCGGCAGGAAAAGGGGGCGGGGCTTGATCTAACTTTGGCTTGAGATGCAGCCAATCAGGTGTGTGGTGCGAAAGCTGAGCACTTGAGGCTCAGTCTGCGATTGGCCAACTACAGGGCAGTTGTGTTTGGATGATCACACAGAAATTCCTCCCTGTCAGCTGCAGTGTGGAGGAGGGGGCGGAGACTCCATGGCTGTTAAGGTAAGAAAATATAGCCCATGCCTACTCAAAGCTGATAGGCGGCAGGAAAAGGGGGTGGGGCTTGATCTATGTTCGGCTTGAGATGCAACCAATCAGGTGCGTGGTGCGAAAGCTGAGCTTTTGAGGCTCAGTCTGCGATTGGCCAACTACAGGGCGGTTGTGTTTGGGTGATCAAACAGAAATTCCTCCCTGTCAGCTGCAGCGTGGAGGAGGGGGCGGAGACTCCGAGGCTGTTAAGGTAAGAAAACATAGGCCATGCCTACTCAATGCTGATAGGCGGCAGGAAAAGGGGGCGGGGCTTGATCTAACTTTGGCTTGAGATGCAGCCAATCAGGTGTGTGGTGCGAAAGCTGAGCTCGAGGCTCAGTCTGCGATTGGCCAACTACAGGGCGGTTGTGTTTGGATGATCACACAGAAATTCCTGCCCGTCAGTTGCAGCGTGGAGGAGGGGGCGGGGACTCCGAGGCTGTTAAGGCAAGAAAACACAGGCCACACCTACTCAACCTCATGGCAGGGACGACCAGCGATTAGCAGACAGGGACGACCACGGCTCTCAGGTAGGGACACGGCAGGCTTGCAGGGTCTTGGCTGTGGGGTCGGTTTAATGTGAACTGCCTTGTTTAGCCATTTGAATACCGGGCAATTTTCCCCCTTCCTGCCCTGGCCAGTTTTCAGGTTTCAGCGCTCTCACATTTTGAATGACAATTGCGCGGTCATACAACATTGTACCCAAACTAAAATTTTATCCTTTTCTTCGCACAACTAGAGCTTTCTTTTGGTGGTATTTAATCACCGCCGAGGTTTTTATTTTTTGCTAAATTATCAAAAAAAGACCAAAAATTTTGAAAAAAAACAAGTTTTTCTTTGTTTCTGTTATAAAAGTTTGCAAATAAATAATTGTTCTTCATAAATTTAGGCCGAGATGTATTCTGCTACATGTCTTTGGTGAAAATATCCCAAATTAGGATGTATTTTTTAGTTTGTAGGAAAGTTATAGAGTTCACAAACTATGGTATAGATCTGAATATTGATCAATCCTGAAGTACTGACGGCAATCTAATTTCTTGAGGTCCAAGAATGTCAGAACAGTACAGATATCCCCCAAATGACCCCTTTTTGCAGAGCAGACAGTCCGACGTACTTCATAAGAGGCATGGCGAGTTTTTTGAAGTTGTATTTTTTTTGTCATAATTTTTCGGAAAATGAAAAAATGCAAAAAATTATTTTCACTTATTTTTTTACATACTGTCACCAGTGCAGTACAGCGTCATCATATAACTGCTGATTAGGGACACTGACTGGTGACAGTATGAAAAAAAATACTTATATCTTTTTTTTAATTTTTTAAAAACACTTTTATTATTTTTAATTTTTTATTAATTTTTTTTCTTTTTTTAAGATTTTTTTTTCATATATCACTATGTCCAAAGTAGTACAATGTTACTATAGTAACATTGTACTACTTTGGGGAAGTGATCAGTATTTTTTTTTTTTTTTACACAATTTGCTTATAGCAAAGAGTTTACCTGAACGACATCAATTCATTCAGGGTTTTTTTTTTTTTTTGTGCTTAGCTGTGATTTGGCCACAGCTAATCACATGACATGTGCATGTGATCGCTGTGACCATTCACAGCTAGACAGTAGTATACAATGGATGGCATGAATGAAGCCATCCATTGTATACAACTGTCACGTGACCTGCTGTGATTGGTCACAGCAGGTCACACGGTACCGGCAACGGGGCCGATACTCAAATCTGTTATCGACCGTGTCCGAGGTACTTGGCCGGTGACAGATCGCGCCGCTGTCCGGCTCTGCAAGTACGAAAAGTGCGCATGTGCGGGAGTACACCATTTGGCGTCCAACCCGGAAATCCAATAGATTTTGCCGGCCGCCTTTTGGCTATTGGCCAGGCGTGTATTGGTTTACCGCTAGCCTACAGGGCACTTATACCCCCTTTCTGCCCAGGCCAATTTCCAGTTTCACTATTTTTTTTTTACATACTGTCACCAGTGCAGTACAGCATCATCATATAACTGGCATGGCGGTGATCAGGGACACTGAGTGGTGACAGTATCAAAAAAAATATATATATTTTTTTATTTTATTTATTATTTTTTATTAATTTTGTTTTCTTTTTTTTAACATTTTTTTTTATATATTTCACTATGACTAAAGTAGTACAATGTTACTTTAGTAACATTGTACTACTTTGGGGAAGTGATCAGTATTTTTTTATTTTTATTTTTTTACACAATTTGCTTATAGCAAAGAATTACTTTGCTATAAGCAAGCATTTACCTGAATGACATCGATTCATTCAGGGTTTTTTTTTTGTGCTTAGCTGTGATTTGGCCACCCTAATGTTCACCCTACCTTCCTTCACATGGCACAGAGACAGTCCCCATCCAGCAAACAGGCAGTCCCAATAAAAGCATGGAGATAAAAACCAGCACGACCCCAAATAAAACAACACACAGTAAGCACAAAACAGTACACAGCTAACCCTTTGATCGCCTGGATATTAACCCCTTCCTGCCCAGTGTATTAGTGCTTTTTATTAGCATTGGTTTCTGTATTAGTGTCACTGGAGATGTGAGTGGCAGTTGGTTCTCACCCAGTGCCAGAATGCCCACCAAAGTCGCTGATTACCGCCATTACTAGCATAAAAAATTAACCACTTGTCTACTGGGCACTTATGGCCCCTTCCTGCCCAGGCCAATTTTCAGCTTGCAGCGTTGTCACACTTTGACAATTTTGCGGTCATGCAACACTGTACCCATATGAAAGTATCATTTTTTTCACACAAATAGAACTTTCTTTTGGTGGCATTTAATCACAGCTGGGTGTTTTTATTTTTTGCGCTATAAACAAAAAGAGAGCAAAAAGATTGAAAAAAAAGTTTTTCTTTGTTTCTATTATAAAATATTGCAAACAGGTAATTTTTCTCCTTCACTGATGTGCGATAATGAGGTGGCACTGATAGGAGGCACTGAGAGGCGGCATTGACAGGCTACACTGATAGGCGGCACTGCAGGGCACAGGTGGGTGGCACTGCTAGGTCACTGCTGGGTGTCACTGATGGGCCCTGATCATCAGTGCCGATCACTTTCCGGTTATCGGCAGTACTTTCCTCATGCTGTGACAATGTGAGGAAAGTGCAGCCGAAAATCGACAACTGTATTTACCTGGTGATCTACTGTGTCATTGGACGCAGCTGATCACATGCTAAAAGGCTGCTGTGATTGGCCGTTTACCTTATCACATGATCAGCTGTGTCCGTATGGGGGCGTGTTCTGGAATGACATCCATGGGCGTCGTCCCAGAACTAGACAACCGCGCTGTAGCCGTCTTTCGGCTATACCGTGGTAAGGAAGAGGTTAATTAATACTCCAAGATATATATATCACCATTTGTAGACACTATAACTTTCATGCAAACCAATCAATATACGCTTATTGGGATTTTTGTTAACCAAAGACATGTAGCAGAATTTATTTTGGCCTAAATTAAGAATTTTTTCCCCCAATTTTTTATGGGATATGTTTTATAGCAAAAACTTTCTTTTTTAATTTTGGTCATTGTTCAGTTATAAAAAAATAAACCCAGCGATGATCAAATACCACCAAAAGAAAGCGGTGTGTGAAAAAAAGGATATAAATTCCATTTGTATGCAGTGTTGCATGACCGCACAACTATCATTTGAAGTAGCGCAGCGCCGTATAGCAAACAATGGCCTGGGCAGGATTGGGGGTGGGGGGGGGGGTGGGGTTGGGGATAAATCTTCCGAAGGGCAAGTGGTTTCGTTTCCATAACCAGTTCCCAACCATGCTATAGCCAAAAGCCATCTACAATGCGGTTGGCTAGTTCTGGGAGGGCATCCATGGACGTTCTCCCAGAACCACAGCCCGCACGCACGATCTGTGATCGCTGTGTCCTTTGGACACAGCTGATCACATGACTAAGGAATGGGCCAATCACAGATGCTTTTACCATGCGACCAGTTGCGTCCAATCACAGCTGATCACAACATGGCTCCAATCATCAACACACCACACACATCCAATGCAATGTACACTAGGCCGGCACACCCCTCCACACACGGTGGTTGGGGAGCGGACTGTACAATCACACGTTGACCCCATCCTCCAGCGTTAGGTAACCTGCTACACGGCACGGCAAGCAGCACACACCCCGCACCATCGCCCCTCCATTGCAGGACAGCCCGATCATGTGACCAAACATCACTCCCGCCCCTTCAACGACACAGGATAATAACCAATAGCTGGCAATGTCTGCACCGCCGCTGTCCAATAGCCAAATATTAGACAAGGGGGTCTGGCTGCATACTGGAGCTCCACTTTCTACAGGAAACATGTGACCTCCACTCCTTTAAATGAACTTTAATGTAAAAAAATGGCTGCAAACTGGAGCTCCATTCGACAGGAAACATGTGACCTCCACTCAAACGTTTTTTAAATAAACTTTAATGTAACGTTTCCTGTCGAGCTCCAGCCTGCAGCCATTGGTTGTTTGTTACATTACAGTTCGTTTAAAAAAAAAAAAAAAAAAGTGGAGTGGAGGTCACATGATATAGCGGGACTGCAGCGGGCATTCTGACACTGTGCACTATACACAGTGCAGCACACGTACAGCTCAGTACACTGTCCATGCATGTCACTATACACAGTGCAGCACACATACAGCTCAGTACACTGTCCATGCATGTCACTATACACAGTGCAGCACACGTACAGCTCAGTACACCGTCCATACATGTCACTATACACAGTGCAGCACACGTACAGCTCAGTACACTGTCCATTCATGTCACTATACACAGTGCAGCACACGTACAGCTCAGTACACCGTCCATACATGTCACCATACAGTGCAGCACACGTACAGTTCAGTACTGTCCATACGTGTCAGAAAGTGTCTTGAGAACGTGAATGTGTGAGGAGCAATGCCTCATGGGAAGTGCCACACCTACTGAAAGCTGATATGCAGCAGGAAAAGGGGGCGGGGCTTGATCTAAGTTCGGCTTGAGATGCAACCAATCAGGTGCGTGGTGCGAAAGCTGAGCTTTTGAGGCTCAGTCTGCGATTGGTCAACTACAGGGCGGTTGTGTTTGGATGATTATACAGAAATTCCTCCCTGTCAGCTGCAGTGTGGAGGAGGGGGCGGGGACTCCATGGCTGTTAAGGTAAGAAAATATAGCCCATGCCTACTCAAAGCTGATAGGCGGCAGGAAAAGGGGGCGGGGCTTGATCTAAGTTCGGCTTGAGATGCAACCAATCAGGTGCGTGGTGCGAAAGCTGAGCTTTTGAGGCTCAGTCTGCGATTGGCCAACTACAGGGCAGTTGTATTTGGATGAATATACAGAAATTCCTCCCTGTCAGCTGCAGTGTGGAGGAGGGGGCGGAGACTCCATGGCTGTTAAGGTAAGAAAATATAGCCCATGCCTACTCAAAGCTGATAGGCGGCGGGAAAAGGGGGTGGGGCTTGATCTAAGTTCGGCTTGAGATGCAACCAATCAGGTGCGTTGTGCGAAAGCTGAGCTTTTGAGGCTCAGTCTGCGATTGGCCAACTACAGGGCGGTTGTGTTTGGGTGATCAAACAGAAATTCCTCCCTGTCAGCTGCAGTGTGGAGGAGGGGGCGGGGACTCCATGGCTGTTAAGGTAAGAAAATATAGCCCATGCCTACTCAAAGCTGATAGGCGGCAGGAAAAGGGGGTGGGGCTTGATCTAAGTTCGGCTTGAGATGCAACCAATCAGGTGCGTGGTGCGAAAGCTGAGCTTTTGAGGCTCAGTCTGCGATTGGCCAACTACAGGGCGGTTGTGTTTGGGTGATCAAACAGAAATTTCTCCCTGTCAGTTGCAGCGTGGAGGAGGGGGCGGAGACTCCATGGCTGTTAAGGTAAGAAAACATAGGCCATGCCTACTCAATGCTGATAGGGGGCGGGGCTTGATCTAACTTTGGCTTGAGATGCAGCCAATCAGGTGTGTGGTGCGAAAGCTGTGCTCTTGAGGCTCAGTCTGCGATTGGCCAACTACAGGGCAGTTGTGTTTGGATGATCACACAGAAATTCCTCCCTGTCAGCTGCAGTGTGGAGGAGAGGGCGGGGACTCCATGGCTGTTAAGGTAAGAAAATATAGCCCATGCCTACTCAATGCTGATAGGCGGCAGGAAAAGGGGGCGGGGCTTGATCTAAGTTCGGCTTGAGATGCAACCAATCAGGTGCGTGGTGCGAAAGCTGAGCTTTTGAGGCTCAGTCTGCGATTGGCCAACTACAGGGCAGTTGTATTTGGATGATTATACAGAAATTCCTCCCTGTCAGCTGCAGTGTGGAGGAGGGGGCGGAGACTCCATGGCTGTTAAGGTAAGAAAATATAGCCCATGCCTACTCAAAGCTGATAGGCGGCGGGAAAAGGGGGTGGGGCTTGATCTAAGTTCGGCTTGAGATGCAACCAATCAGGTGCGTTGTGCGAAAGCTGAGCTTTTGAGGCTCAGTCTGCGATTGGCCAACTACAGGGCGGTTGTGTTTGGGTGATCAAACAGAAATTCCTCCCTGTCAGTTGCAGCGTGGAGGAGGGGGCGGGGACTCCATGGCTGTTAATGTAAGAAAACATAGGCCATGACTACTCAATGCTGATAGGCGGCAGGAAAAGGGGGCGGGGCTTGATCTAACTTTGGCTTGAGATGCAACCAATCAGGTGTGTGGTGCGAAAGCTGAGCACTTGAGGCTCAGTCTGCGATTGGCCAACTACAGGGCAGTTGTGTTTGGATGATCACACAGAAATTCCTCCCTGTCAGCTGCAGTGTGGAGGAGGGGGCGGGGACTCCATGGCTGTTAAGGTAAGAAAATATAGCCCATGCCTACTCAAAGCTGATAGGCGGCAGGAATAGGGGGTGGGGCTTGATCTATGTTCGGCTTGAGATGCAACCAATCAGGTGCGTGGTGCGAAAGCTGAGCTTTTGAGGCTCAGTCTGCGATTGGCCAACTACAGGGCGGTTGTGTCTGGGTGATCAAACAGAAATTCCTCCCTGTCAGCTGCAGCGTGGAGGAGGGGGCGGAGACTCCGAGGCTGTTAAGGTAAGAAAACATAGGCCATGCCTACTCAATGCTAATAGGCGGCAGGAAAAGGTGGCGGGGCTTGATCTAACTTTGGCTTGAGATGCAGCCAATCAGGTGTGTGGTGCGAAAGCTGAGCTCGAGGCTCAGTCTGCGATTGGCCAACTACAGGGCGGTTGTGTTTGGATGATCACACAGAAATTCCTGCCCGTCAGTTGCAGCGTGGAGGAGGGGGCGGGGACTCCGAGGCTGTTAAGGCAAGAAAACACAGGCCACACCTACTCAACCTCATGGCAGGGACGACCAGCGATTAGCAGACAGGGACGACCACGGCTCTCAGGTAGGGACACGGCAGGCTTGCAGGGTCTTGGCTGTGGGGTCGGTTTAATGTGAACTGCCTTGTTTACCCATTTGAATACCGGGCAATTTTCCCCCTTTCTGCCCTGGCCAGTTTTCAGGTTTCAGCGCTCTCACATTTTGAATGACAATTGCGCGGTCATACAACATTGTACTCAAACTAAAATTTTATCATTTTCTTCGCACAACTAGAGCTTTCTTTTGGTGGTATTTAATCACCGCCGAGGTTTTTATTTTTTGCTAAATTATCAAAAAAAGACCAAAAATTTTGAAAAAAAACACGTTTTTCTTTGTTTCTGTTATAAAAGTTTGCAAATAAATAATTGTTCTTCATAAATTTAAGCTGAGATGTATTCTGCTACATGTCTTTGGTGAAAATATCCCAAATTAGGATGTATTTTTTAGTTTGTAGGAAAGTTATAGAGTTCACAAACTATGGTATAGATCTGAATATTGATCAATCCTGAAGTACTGACGGCAATCTAATTTCTTGAGGTCCAAGAATGTCAGAACAGTACAGATATCCCCCAAATGACCCCTTTTTTCAGAGCAGACAGTCCGACGTACTTCATAAGAGGCATGGCGAGTTTTTTGAAGTTGTATTTTTTTTGTCATAATTTTTCGGAAAATGAAAAAATGCAAAAAATTATTTTCACTTATTTTTTTACATACTGTCACCAGTGCAGTACAGCGTCATCATATAACTGCTGATTAGGGACACTGACTGGTGACAGTATGAAAAAAAATACTTATATCTTTTTTTTAATTTTTTAAAAACACTTTTATTATTTTTAATTTTTTATTAATTTTTTTTCTTTTTTTAAGATTTTTTTTTCATATTTCACTATGTCCAAAGTAGTACAATGTTACTATAGTAACATTGTACTACTTTGGGGAAGTGATCAGTATTTTTTTTTTTTTTTTACACAATTTGCTTATAGCAAAGAGTTTACCTGAATGACATCAATTCATTCAGGGTTTTTTTTTTTTTTGTGCTTTAGCTGTGATTTGGCCACAGCTAATCACATGACATGTGTATGTGATCGCTGTGACCATTCACAGCTAGACAGTAGTATACAATGGATGGCATGAATGAAGCCATCCATTGTATACAACTGTCACGTGACCTGCTGTGATTGGTCACAGCAGGTCACACGGTACCGGCAACGGGGCCGATACTCAAATCTGTCATCGACCGTGTCCGAGGTACTTGGCCGGTGACAGATCGCGCCGCTGTCCGGCGCTGCAAGTACGAAAAGTGCGCATGTGCGGGAGTACACCATTTGGCGTCCAACCCGGAAATCCAATAGATTTTGCCGGCCGCCTTTTGGCTATTGGCCAGGCGTGTATTGGTTTACCGCTAGCCTACAGGGCACTTATACCCCCTTTCTGCCCAGGCCAATTTCCAGTTTCACTATTTTTTTTTTACATACTGTCACCAGTGCAGTACAGCATCATCATATAACTGGCATGGCGGTGATCAGGGACACTGAGTGGTGACAGTATCAAAAAAAATATATATTTTTTTTTATTTTATTTATTATTTTTTATTAATTTTGTTTTCTTTTTTTTAACATTTTTTTTATATATTTCACTATGACTAAAGTAGTACAATGTTACTTTAGTAACATTGTACTACTTTGGGGAAGTGATCAGTATTTTTTTATTTTTATTTTTTTACACAATTTGCTTATAGCAAAGAATTACTTTGCTATAAGCAAGCATTTACCTGAATGACATCGATTCATTCAGGGTTTTTTTTTGTGCTTAGCTGTGATTTGGCCACCCTAATGTTCACCCTACCTTCCTTCACATGGCAATTTCATTACAATCCCGCAAAGAGATGGCCCAATCCAGCAGAGACATCCCCAAAATCCAGCACAGAGACAGTCCCCATCCAGCAAACAGGCAGTCCCAATAAAAGCATGGAGATAAAAACCAGCACGGCCCCGAATAAAACAACACACAGTAAGCACAAAACAGTACACAGCTAACCCTTTGATCGCCTGGATATTAACCCCTTCCTGCCCAGTGTATTAGTGCTTTTTATTAGCATTGGTTTCTGTATTAGTGTCATTGGAAATGTCAGTGGCAGTTGGTTCTCACCCAGTGCCAGAATGCCCACCAAAGTCGCTGATTACCGCCATTACTAGCATAAAAAATTAACCACTGTCTACTGGGCACTTATGGCCCCTTCCTGCCCTGGCCAATTTTCAGCTTGCAGAGTTGTCACACTTTGACAATTTTGCGGTCATGCAACACCATATGAAAGTATTGCAGCGCCATATAGCAAACAATGGCCTGGGCAGGATTGGGTGAGGGGTTGGGGGTAAATCTTCCGAAGGGCACGTGGTTTTGTTTCCATAGAAGGGAAAGCTGGACATGATATTAACCAGTTACCAACCATGCTATAGCCAAAAAACAGCTACAGCGCGGTTGGGTTGTTCTGGGAGGGCATCCATGGAGGTCCACCCAGAACAACACCCCGCGTGCACGATCTGTGATCGCTGTGTCCTTTGGACACAGCTGATCACATGACTAAGGAATGGGCCAATCACAGATGCTTTTACCATGTGACCAGTTGCGTCCAATCACAGCTGATCACCGGGTAAATAGGAAATGGTGGTTATCAGTAGTCCTCTCCTTCCGCTGACAGCGCATGAGGAGAGCTGGTATGCGGCATGTCGCAGGGGAACATCTACACTGATCATCAGGGCACTGATAATCCGTGTCCTGGTGATTAGTGTAGCCCCAGCAGTGCAGCCAATAGTGCCCAACAGTTGAATCAGTGCCACCTAACAGTGCCCATCAGTGAAGGAGAAAAATTACTTGTTTACAAAACATTTTATTAGAAACTAAGAAAAACGATTTTTCCCCTCAAAATTTGTGGTCTTTTTTAGTTTATCAAAAAATAAAACCCCCAGTGGTGAATAAATACCACCAAAAGAAAGCTCGGTCTAAAAAAAATGATAAAAAAGTAGTTTGGGTCCAGTGTTGCATGACCGCACAATTGTCAAAGTATGAGGGCGCTGAAAGCTGAACATTGGTAAGGGGGAGGGGGTAAAGCGCCCGGCAGGCAAGTGGTTAAAGCCAGAAATATGGAAGCGGCACGCTGAATGATGCTTTGTGTATGGGGACAGGAAACTAACAGAAAGACGTTGTCCTAGTCCGTGTGCTACAGAGGAATCCTGGGAAAGCAACATGGCTCCAATCATCAACACACCACACACATCCAATGCAATGTACACTAGGCCGGCACACCCCTCCACACACGGTGGTTGGGGAGCGGACTGTACAATCACACGGTGACCCCATCCTCCAGCGTTAGGTAACCTGCTACACGGCACGGCAAGCAGCACACCCCGCACCATCGCCCCTCCACTGCAGGACAGCCCGATCATGTGACCAAACATCACTCCCGCCCCTTCAACGACACAGGATAATAACCAATAGCTGGCAATGTCTGCACCGCCGCTGTCCAATAGCCGAATATTAGACAAGGGGGTCTGGCTGCATACTGGAGCTCCACTTTCCACAGGAAACATGTGACCTCCACTCCACTTCTTTAATTAACTTCAATGTTCAAAAATGGCTGCAAACTGGAGCTCCATTCGACAGGAAACATGTGACCTCCACTCGAACGTTTCCTATCGAGCTCCAGCCAATCAGTGCCTTTCAGGGCTCTGAAGCGTTCAGTCGGTTCCCAGCGCTGCTCGGATCAACACGCTACGGATTGTCAGGCCGATGAACCAATAAACTTGCAAGAAGTCTCCACAAGTAGGCGGAGCTACGGATGGCGGGATTAATCTAGTCTATGGGTGTATGAAGGAGGAGATTGCGGAGATGGGAAAAGGACTGGGACCGATCCGCCCTGTATGGTTCTCCCTGCAGAAGGTGACCACTAGCGATTCGGACTGGGCTGTCAGTAGGATCGGATCCAGTCCGCCGTTCAGCGAAGGCGGTTCTAATGGGAGGAATCACTGGGCCAGAATGGATGTTCCCGGTCATGATCTGCAATCTGTGGGCGATGGGGACAGGATGTGACGTGTATGTGCAGATCTTCCACAGGATCGATCTTCTGCCAATTGACTTGTGTGTGTCCGCAGCATTAGAAATCGTGCAGATGATGGCGGGATGACTGTGCTGTCACTTTATTCCTGTAGTAGAGGCTCTCCAGGGCTGGGGAATGGCTTTCTATCAAACTCAGGCTGCACTGATCTCACCCACTTGTCCTCCAGAGATTTACCCCTCCCCCCCTTCCTGACCAGTCCATTTTTTGTGATACAGTGTTGTGTTACTTTGACTGACAATTGCGCGGTCATGCAACGCTGTGTCCTTTTTTCCCCCACAAATACAGCTTTCTTTTGGTTGTATTTGATCACCTGTGTGTTTTCTAAATTTTGCACTATAAACAAAAAAGACCGACAATTTTGAAAAACAAATGATATTTTTGACTTTTTGCTATAAAACATGTCCAGTAAAAATCTAATTTCATCATAAATTTAGGCCAAAATGTATTCTGCGACATGTCTTTGCTAAAAATTATCCCAATACGTGTAAATGAATTGATTTACATGAAAGTTATAGTGTCTACAGATGGCGGGATATGTACTGGATTTTTAATGGTTTTATAAACTAGTAATGGCGGCGATCAGCGACTTATAGCGGGACTGCGGCGGACATTCTGACACTGTGCACTATACACAGTGCAGCACACGTACAGCTCAGTACACTGTCCATGCATGTCACTATACACAGTGCAGGTCCGTACACTGTCCATGCATGTCACTATACACAGTGCAGCACACGTACAGCTCAGTACACTGTCCATGCATGTCACTATACACAGTGCAGCACACGTACAGCTTGGTACACTGTCCATGTATGTCACTATACACAGTGCAGGTCAGTACACTGTCCATACATGTCACTATACACAGTGCAGCACACGTACAGCTCAGTACACTTTCCATGCATGTCACTATACACAATGCAGCACACGTACAGCTCAGTACACTGTCCATGCATGTCACACAGTGCAGCACACGTACAGCTCAGTACACTGTCCATGCATGTCACACAGTGCAGCACACGTACAGCTCAGTACACTGTCCATGCATGTCACTATACACAGTGCAGCACACGTACAGTTCAGTACACTGTCCATGCTTGTCACTATACAAAGTGCAGCACACGTACAGCTCAGTACACTGTCCATGCATGTCACTATACACAGTGCAGCTCAGTACACTGTCCATGCATGTCACTATACACAGTGCAGGTCAGTAAACTGTCCAAGCATGTCACTATACACAGTGCAGCACACGTACAGTTCAGTACTGTCCATACATGTCAGAAAGTGTCTGAAAACATGTGAATGTGTGAGGAGCAATGCCTCATGGGAAGTGCCACGCCTACTCAAAGCTGATATGGGGCAGAAAAGGGGGCAGGGCTTGATCTAAGTTCGGCTTGAGAGGCAGCCAATCAGGTGCGTAGCGTGAAAGCTGAGCTCGAGGCTCAGTTTGCGATTGGCCAACTACAGGGCGGTTGGGTTTGGGTGAGCTCTGTGTAAGAAAACAAATCGCGCCCACTTTCATGTCGTCCTACATCAATGCGTGCGGCCGCTTAGAGAGAAGAAAGCGAATAGTCACTACAGGAAGGGGCGGGAACTTACGGAAGCCGAGTTGCCCTTTTTTGATAAGGGTCTGTTTAATCTGAATTGCCTTGTTTAATGTGAACTGCCTTGTTGAACCACTAGCCTACAGGGCACTTATACCCCCTTCCTGCCCAGGCCAATTTCCAGCTTTCAGCGCTGTCGCACTTTGACAATTGCGCAGTCATGCAACATTGTACCCATATGAAATTTTCATCATTTTTCTTTGTGACAGATAGAGCTTTATTTTGGTGGTATGTAATCACCTCTGGGTTTTTTATTTTTTCTTAAACCAAAAACCACTGAAAATTTTGAAAAAAAATGTTTTTTCTTAGTTTTTGTTATAAAATATTGTAAATAAGTGATTTTTCTCCTTCACTGATGTGTGCTAATGAGGCTGCACTGATGGGCACTGATAGGCTGCACTGATGAGGAGGCACTGGTAGGTGGCACTGATGGGCATTGACAGGCATCACTGATGGGCACTGATAGGCAGCACTGATATGCGGCACTGATAGGCGGCACAGACTGGCACTGATAGGTGGCACTCATGCACACTGATAGGCGGTGTGGCAGGCGCAGCACCCTTTGGTGCCTTGTGCGCTGTGGCATTAGAAAAATTATGCAATTGCTCTTTCTTTGTTTGAGTAGACTGACTTTACTCTGTAATTCCTCCAATGCCGCTCTATGGATGCAGTAGGTTTAAAGAGCACACCGAATACTTTAGTTAACTTCTTTAATAACTTCAATCTTCTTCATATAACTGCTTACAATGGCTTGTTTCTTTCATATTACAATGGTTTCATTTGTATTACATTGGGTTGATTCAATAGCTTCTCGATAGATTCGATAGATTCAATTGGATTATGATTACTCTACAGTGACTTGATTCGTTTAATTCGTAAGTTCGGTGGAACTACAAGTAAACACATACAACAGTTTTTACATACAGATCTACCTGCATTACTAAACAACAGAAGAACACACAAGTGCATTAAATACCTATTTGGCCTTCTCTGTCCCCATAAAGCTTTTCTGATTGGAACTGTCTGTTTCCTCCTCTGTCTGGTGGGCATGTGTCTCTAGAAAAATCTAGCAGGGAGTTTTACACAGGCATAGATGTGAAACTGGCTGGGATGGGTTAAGGCTCTGTACAGTGTGAGGCTGTCTGTGATTGGCTCATCTTTAACTAACTCTTAAAGGCATATTTTCCTTTTCTGCTTCTGCTAACACAATGAATATGTAAATGTCATATAACAATCAAAGACATAAATCACAGCAATGATTCTGCTTTTGGCTTTAACATATGCACATATACACTGTACTGAGGTTATTGGCAGGTTTGGTATACACATATATGTGAACCATATTAACAACCTAGGACTGGTCTTAGCTGGCCAGCTACAGGCGGCACTGACTGGCACTGATGGGTGACACTGAAAGGCAGCTCAGATGGGCACTGATATGTGGCATTGATGTGACACTGGTACGAGACACTGACATAAGGCACTGATGGACACTGACAGGTGGCACTGATCATCAGGGCACACTGATCATCAGTGCCCTGATGATCAGTGTACATGTGCCCTCCGCGGAAAGCCGATTACCGGCTGTCCTCTCCTCTCGAGCTGTCAGCGTGACAGCTCGACAGGAGAGAAATGCCGATAACCGGCATTTCCCTGTTTACATGTGATCAGCTGTGATTGGACACAGCTGATCACATGACTGAGCCGACATCTTCAGCTCTTTCCGTGATTGGTGATCCGAGGGACACATCGCACCGCCGATCGCCGCACTGCACGCTCCCTTAGCCGCGCATGCGCAGTGAGAATGGGAGCACGCCATATGAAGTCCTCCCAGAACAAGAGAACCACCTTCAGCCCGTCATATTACTCTATGGCGGGCGGGCGGTGGTTAATGTGAACTGCCGTGTTTGATGTGAACTGCCATTGAGCTGAACTGCCATTGAGCTAAACTTCCTTGTTTAACCAACTCCCGCCCGCCATATAGTCCAATGATGGGTGCAAGGTGGTTCTCTCTTTCTGAGAGGACGTCATATGACGTCCTCCCATTCTCATCGCACATGCGTGGTTCAGGGAGCCTCGGACACAGTGGATCACCGATCATGGAAAGAGCCGAAGATGTCGGCTCGATCATGTGATCAGCTGTGTCCAATCACAGCTGATCACATGTAAACACAGAAATGGCGGTTATCGGCATTTCTCTCCTCTCGAGCTGTCACACTGACAGCTTGAGAGGAGAGGAGAGCCGATAGTCGGCTTTCCACGGAGGGGACATGTATACTGCTCATCAAGGCACTGATGATCAGTGTAGCCCCAGCAGTGCCAGCTGTCTGTGTCGATCAGTGCCACATGCCAGTGCCTATCCGTGCCACATCAATTCCACATATTAGTGCCCATATGACCTGCCTTTCAGTGTCATCCATCAGTGCCAGTCAGTGCCACCTATCAATGCCAATCAGTGCCACCTATCAGTGCTGCCGGTCAGTGCAACCTATAAGTGCCAGTCAGTGCCGCCTAACAGTGCCATGTATCAGTGCTGCCTTTCAGTGCCCATCAGTGAGGCCTGTCAATGCCCATCAGTGCCACCTATCAGTGTCAAACAGTGCAGCCTCATTAGCGCACATCAGTGAAGGAGAAAAATCACTTATTTACAAAAAATTTTAACAAAAACTAAGAAAAAAAAATTTTTTTCAAAATTTTCAGTGGTTTTTGGTTTCTTTAAGAAAAAATAAAAAAACTCTGAGGTGATTAAATACCACCAAAAGAAAGCTCTGTCACAAAAAAATGATACAAATTTCATATGGGTAAAGTGTTGCATGACCGCGCAATTGTCATTCAAAGTGCGACAGTGCTGGAAATTGGCCTGGCAGGAAGGGGGTATAAGTGCCCTGTAGGCTAGTGGTTAATCTGAACTGCCTTGTTTGAGCTGAACTGCCTTGTTTGAGCTGAACTGCCTTGTTTGAGCTGAACTGCCACGTTTAAGCTGAACTGCCATTGAGCTGAACTGCCATTGAGCTGAACTGCCATTGAGCTGAACTGCCTTGTTTGAGCTGAACTGCCTTGTTTGAGCTGAACTGCCTTGTTTGAGCTGAACTGCCTTGTTTGAGCTGAACTGCCTTGTTTGAGCTGAACTGCCCTGTTTAATGTGAACTGCCTTGTTTGAGCTGAAATCCCTTTGAGCTGAACTGCCATGTTTAATCTGAACTGCCATTGATCTGAACGGCCTTGTTTGAGGTGAACGGCTGTTGATCTGAACTGCTTTGTTTAATCTGAACTGTCGTTGAGTTTAACTGCCTTGTTTAATCTGAACTGCTTTGTTTAATCTGAACTGTCGTTGAGTTTAACTGCCTTTGGTCTGAACTGCCGTTGAGCTGAACAGTTTTGTTTAATCTGAACTGCCTTGCCTAATCTGAACTTCCGATGAACTGAACTGCTTTGCTTAATTTGAACTGCCGTTGAGCTGAACTGCCTTGTTTAATCTCAACTGCCGTATAGCTGAACTGGGTGGTCTGGTGGGGGACTGTGATACACTGGCTCTGAGGAAGAGGTACAACCTCGAAAGGCGTCAGCCACCATCTATCCAGAGGTTCACAGTCCCCCACCAGACCACCCAGAGGGGTTCCTGAACCACTCTGCATCCCCTGCGACATGTTTTTCATTTTAATCTGATTTTACATTTCTCTTGTGAGTATTTTACAATTTATAAATAAATCCCATTTTAAAGGTAATGCGCCAGGCCTTTTTGTTTCTTATATACAGCTTTACCCATTGTGCATAGTAGTGGTAATAATAATTAGAATGAATGGATTTCATTTGGTATGCTTCATCTATGTTAAGGACAATAAATATCAGTCTGTGTATGACAAGAGCGGGGGCATGAAAAGGAATGGAGAGGGGGTAAAATGTTCACCCTGCCTTCCTTCACATGGCAATTTCATTACAATCCCACAAAGAGATGGCCCAATCCAACAGAGACATCCCCAAAATCCAGCACAGAGACAGTCCCCATCCAGCAAACAGGCAGTCCCAATCAAAGCAGGGAGATAAAAACCAGCACGCCCCTAATAAAACAACACACAGTAATCACAAAACAGTACAGAGCTAACCCTTTGATCGCCCAGATGTTAACCCCTTCCTGCCCAGTGTATTAGTGCTTTTTATTAGCATTGGTTTCTGTATTAGTGTCACTGGAGATGTGAGTGGCAGTTGGTTCTCACCCAGTGCCAGAATGCCCACCAAAGTCGCTGATTGCCACCATTACTAGTATAAAAAATTAACCACTTGTCTACTGGGCACTTATGCCCCCTTCCTGCCCAGGCCAATTTTCAGCTTGCGGCGTTGTCACACTTTGACAATTTTGCGGTCATGCAACACTGTACCCATATGAAATTATCATTTTTTTCACACAAATAGAACTTTCTTTTGGTGGCATTTAATCACCGCTGGGTGTTTTTATTTTTTGCGCTATAAACAAAAAGAGAGCAAAAAGATTGAAAAAAAAGTTGCAAACAGGTAATTTTTCTCCTTCACTGATGTGCGATAATGAGGTGGCACTGATAGGAGGCACTGAGAGGCGGCATTGACAGGCTACACTGATAGGCGGCACTGCAGGGCACAGGTGGGTGGCACTGCTAGGTCACTGCTGGGTGTCACTGATGGGCCCTGATCATCAGTGCCGATCACTTTCCGGTTATCGGCAGTACTTTCCTCATGCTGTGACAATGTGAGGAAAGTGCAGCCGAAAATCGACAACTGTATTTACCTGGTGATCTACTGTGTCATTGGACGCAGCTGATCACATGGTAAAAGGCTGCTGTGATTGGCCGTTTACCTTTTTACATGATCAGCTGTGTCCGTATGGGGGCGTGTTCTGGAATGACATCCATGGGCGTCGTCCCAGAACTAGACAACCGCGCTGTAGCCGTCTTTCGGCTATACCGTGGTAAGGAAGAGGTTAATTAATACTCCAAGATATATATATCACCATTTGTAGACACTATAACTTTCATGCAAACCAATCAATATACGCTTACTGGGATTTTTGTTAACCGAAGACATGTAGCAGAATATATTTTGGCCTAAATTAAGAATTTTTTCCCCCAATTTTTTTATGGGATATGTTTTATAGCAAAAACCTTCTTTTTTAATTTTGGTCATTGTTCAGTTATAAAAAAATAAACCCAGCGATGATCAAATACCACCAAAAGAAAGCGGTGTGTGAAAAAAAGGATATAAATTCCATTTGTATGCAGTGTTGCATGACCGCACAACTGTCATTTGAAGTAGCGCAGCGCCGTATAGCAAACAATGGCCTGGGCAGGATTGGGGGTGGGGGGGGGGGGGGGTTGGGGATAAATCTTCCGAAGGGCAAGTGGTTTCGTTTCCATAACCAGTTACCAACCATGCTATAGCCAAAAGCCATCTACAATGCGGTTGGCTAGTTCTGGGAGGGCATCCATGGACGTTCTCCCAGAACCACAGCCCGCACGCACGATCTGTGAACACATGACTAAGGAATGGGCCAATCACAGATGCTTTTACCATGCGACCAGTTGCGTCCAATCACAGCTGATCACAACATGGCTCCAATCATCAACACACCACACACATCCAATGCAATGTACACTAGGCCGGCACACCCCTCCACACACGGTGGTTGGGAAGCGGACTGTACAATCACACGGTGACCCCATCCTCCAGCGTTAGGTAACCTGCTACACGGCACGGCAAGCAGCACACACCCCGCACCATTGCCCCTCCATTGCAGGACAGCCCGATCATGTGACCAAACATCACTCCCGCCCCTTCAACGACACAGGATAATAACCAATAGCTGGCAATGTCTGCACCGCCGCTGTCCAATAGCCAAATATTAGACAAGGGGGTCTGGCTGCATACTGGAGCTCTACTTTCTACAGGAAACATGTGACCTCCACTCCTTTAAATGAACTTTAATGTAAAAAAAATGGCTGCAAACTGGAGCTCCATTCGACAGGAAACATGTGACCTCCACTCAAACGTTTTTTAAATAAACTTTAATGTAACGTTTCCTGTCGAGCTCCAGCCTGCAGCCATTGGTTGTTTGTTACATTACAGTTCGTTTAAAAAAAAAAAAAAAAAAAGTGGAGTGGAGGTCACATGATATAGCGGGACTGCAGCGGGCATTCTGACACTGTGCACTATACACAGTGCAGCACACGTACAGCTCAGTACACTGTCCATGCATGTCACTATACACAGTGCAGCACACATACAGCTCAGTACACTGTCCATGCATGTCACTATACACAGTGCAGCACACGTACAGCTCAGTACACCGTCCATACATGTCACTATACACAGTGCAGCACACGTACAGCTCAGTACACTGTCCATTCATGTCACTATACACAGTGCAGCACACGTACAGCTCAGTACACCGTCCATACATGTCACCATACAGTGCAGCACACGTACAGTTCAGTACTGTCCATACGTGTCAGAAAGTGTCTTGAGAACGTGAATGTGTGAGGAGCAATGCCTCATGGGAAGTGCCACACCTACTGAAAGCTGATATGCAGCAGGAAAAGGGGGCGGGGCTTGATCTAAGTTCGGCTTGAGATGCAACCAATCAGGTGCGTGGTGCGAAAGCTGAGCTTTTGAGGCTCAGTCTGCGATTGGCCAACTACAGGGCGGTTGTGTTTGGGTGATCAAACAGAAATTCCTCCCTGTCAGTTGCAGCGTGGAGGAGGGGGCGGAGACTCCGAGGCTGTTAAGGTAAGAAAACATAGGCCATGCCTACTCAAAGCTGATAGGTGGCAGAAAAGTGGGTGGGTCTGATCTAAGTTCGGCTTGAGAGGCAGCCAATCAGGTGCATGGTGCGAAAGCTGAGCTCTTGAGGCTCAGTCTGCGATTGGCCAACTATAGGGCGGTTGTGTTTGAGTGATCATAAAGAAATTCCTGCCCGTCAGCTACAGCGTGGAGGAGGGGGCGGGGACTCAAAGGCTGTTAAGGCAAGAAAACACAGGCCACACCTACTCAACCTCATGGCAGGGACGACCAGCGATCAGCAGACAGGGACGACCAGCGATTAGCAGACAGGGACGACCACGGCTCTCAGGTAGGGACACGGCAGGCTTGCAGGGTCTTGGCTGTGGGGTCGGTTTAATGTGAACTGCCTTGTTTAACCATTTGAATACCGGGCAATTTTCCCCCTTCCTGCCCAGGCCATTTTTCAGGTCTCAGCGCTCTCACACTTTGAATGACTATTGCGCGGTCATACAACATTGTACCCAAACTAAAATTTTATCATTTTCTTCGCACAACTAGAGCTTTCTTTTGGTGGTATTTAATCACCGCCGAGGTTTTTATTTTTTGCTAAATTATCAAAAAAAGACCAAAAATTTTGAAAAAAAAACGTTTTTCTTTGTTTCTGTTATAAAAGTTTGCAAATAAATAATTGTTCTTCATAAATTTAGGCCGAGATGTATTCTGCTACATGTCTTTGGTGAAAATAACCCAAATTAGGATGTATTTTTTAGTTTGTAGGAAAGTTATAGAGTTCACAAACTATGGTATAGATCTGAATATTGATCAATCCTGAAGTACTGACGGCAATCTAATTTCATGAGGTTCAAGAATGTCAGAACAGTACAGATATCCCCAAATGACCCCTTTTTGCAGAGCAGACAGTCCGACATACTTCATAAGAGGCATGGCGAGTTTTTTGAAGTTGTATTTTTTTTGTCATAATTTTTCGGAAAATGAAAAAATGCAAAAAATTATTTTCACTATTATTTTTTTACATACTGTCATCAGTGCAGTACAGCGTCTTCATATAACTGGCATGGCGGTGATTAGGGACACTGACTGGTGACAGTATGAAAAAAAATATATATGTCTATTTTTTAAATTTAAATTTTTTTTTTTATTATTTTTAATTTTTTATTAATTCTTTTTCTTTTTTTAAGATTTTTTTTTCATATTTCACTATGTCCAAAGTAGTACAATGTTACTATAGTAACATTGTACTACTTTGGGGAAGTGAACAGTATTTTTTTTTTTTTTACACAGTTTGCTTATAGCTAGGAATTTACCTGAATGACATTGATTCATTCAGGGTTTTTTTTTTTTTTTTTTGTGCTTAGCTGTGATTTGGCCACAGCTAATCACATGAAATGTGCATGTGATCGCTGTGACCATTCACAGCTAGACAGTAGTATACAATGGATGGCATGAATGAAGCCATCCATTGTATACAACTGTCACGTGACCTGCTGTGATTGGTCACAGCAGGTCACATGGTACCGGCAACGGGGCCGATACTCAGATCTGTCATCGTCCGTGTCCGAGGTACACGGCCGGTGACAGATCGCGCTGCTGCGCGGCTATGCAAGTGCGAAAAGTGCGCATGTGCCTGGATGATGCCATTTGGCGTCCAACCCGGAAATCCAATAGATTTTACCGGCCGCCTTTTGGCTATTGGCCAGGTGTATATTGGTTAACCGCTAGCCTACAGGGCACTTATACCCCCTTTCTGCCCAGGCCAATTTCCAGTTTCATTATTTTTTTTTTACATACTGTCACCAGTGCAGTACAGCGTCATCATATAACTGGCATGGCGGTGATCAGGGACACTGAGTGGTGTCAGTATCAACAAAAAAAAAAATTTTTTTTATTTTATTTATTTTTTAATTTTTTTTTCTTTTAAGATTTTTTTTTATATATTTCACTATGACTAAAGTAGTACAATGTTACTTTAGTAACATTGTACTACTTTGGGGAAGTGATCAGTATTTTTTTATTTTTATTTTTTTACACAATTTGCTTATAGCAAAGAATTACTTTGCTATAAGCAAGCATTTACCTGAATGACATCGATTCATTCAGGGTTTTTTTTTTGTGCTTAGCTGTGATTTGGCCACCCTAATGTTCACCCTACCTTCCTTCACATGGCAATTTCATTACAATCCCGCAAAGAGATGGCCCAATCCAGTAGAGACATCCCCAAAATCCAGCACAGAGACAGTCCCCATCCAGCAAACAGGCAGTCCCAATCAAAGCATGGAGATAAAAACCAGCACGGCCCCTAATAAAACAACACACAGTAAGCACAAAACAGTACACAGCTAACCCTTTGATCGCCCGGATATTAACCCCTTCCTGCCCAGTGTATTAGTGCTTTTCATTAGCATTGGTTTCTGTATTAGTGTCATTGGAAATGTCAGTGGCAGTTGGTTCTCACCCAGTGCCAGAATGCCCACCAAAGTCGCTGATTGCCACCATTACTAGTATAAAAAATTAACCACTTGTCTACTGGGCACTTATGCCCCCTTCCTGCCTAGGCCAGTTTTCAGCTTGCAGCGTCGTATAGCAAACAATGGCCTGGGCAGGATTGGGTGGGGGGTTGAGGGTAAATCTTCCGAAGGGCACGTGGTTTTGTTTCCATAGAAGGGAAAGCTGGGCATGATATTAACCAGTTCCCAACCATGCTATAGCCAAAAAACAGCTACAGCACGGTTGGGTATTTCTGGGAGGGCATCCATGGAGGTCCACCCAGAACAACACCCCGCGTGCACGATCTGTGATCGCTGTGTCCTTTGGACACAGCTGATCACATGACTAAGGAATGGGCCAATCACAGATGCTTTTACCATGTGACCAGTTGCGTCCAATCACAGCTGATCACCGGGTAAATAGGAAATGGTGGTTATCAGTAGTCCTCTCCTTCCGCTGACAGTGTGTGAGGAGAGCTGGTATGCGGCATGTCGCAGGGGAACATCTACGCTGATCATCAGGGCACTGATAGTAGGTGTCCTGGTGATTAGTGTAGCCCCATCAGTGCAGCCAATAGTGCCCAACAGTTGAATCAGTGCCACCTAACAGTGCCCATCAGTGAAGGAGAAAAATTACTTGTTTACAAAACATTTTATTAGAAACTAAGAAAAACGATTTTTCCCCTCAAAATGTGTGGTCTTTTTTAGTTTATCAAAAAATAAAACCCCCAGTGGTGAATAAATACCACCAAAAGAAAACTCGGTCTAAAAAAAAATGATAAAAAAGTAGTTTGGGTCCAGTGTTGCATGACCGCACAGTTGTCAAAGTATGAGGGCGCTGAAAGCTGAACATTGGTAAGGGGGAGGGAGTAAAGCGCCCGGCAGGCAAGTGGTTAAAGCCAGGAAATAGGGAAGCGGCACGCTGAATGATGCTTTGTGAATGGGGACAGGAAACTAACAGAAAGACATTGTCCTAGTCCGTGTGCTACAGAGGAATCCTGGGAAAGCAACATGGCTCCAATCATCAACACACCACACACATCCAATGCAATGTACACTAGGCCGGCACACCCCTCCACACACGGTGGTTGGGGAGCGGACTGTACAATCACACGGTGACCCCATCCTCCAGCGTTAGGTAACCTGCTACACGGCACGGCAAGCAGCACACCCCGCACCATCGCCCCTCCATTGCAGGACAGCCCGATCATGTGACCAAACATCACTCCCGCCCTTTCAACGACACAGGATAATAACCAATAGCTGGCAATGTCTGCACCGCCGCTGTCCAATAGCCAAATATTAGACAAGGGGTCTGGCTGCATACTGGAGCTCCACTTTCCACAGGAAACATGTGACCTCCACTCCACTTCTTTAATTAACTTCAATGTTCAAAAATGGCTGCAAACTGGAGCTCCATTCGACAGGAAACATGTGACCTCCACTCGAACTTTTTTTAAATTAACTTTAATGTAACGTTTCCTGTCGAGCTCCAGCCTGCAGCCATTGGTTGTTACATTACAGTTCGTTTAAAAAAAAAAAAAAAAAAAAAAAGTGGAGTGGAGGTCACATGATTCCTGTCGAAACTGGAGCTCCAGTTTACAGCCAGGCCCCTCTCCACGTCGGCAGCCGCGTCTTAATCACGCACGCACGTAGGGGGCGTGGCATGAGTTGCTAAAGAGTCCCTAGCAACCAATCAGTGCCTTTCAGGGCTCTGAAGCGTTCAGTCGGTTCCCAGCGCTGCTCGGATCAACACGCTACGGATTGTCAGGCCGATGAACCAATAAACTTGCAAGAAGTCTCCACAGGTAGGCGGAGCTACGGATGGCGGGATTAATCTAGTCTATGGGTGTATGAAGGAGGAGATTGCGGAGGTGGGAAAAGGACTGGGACCGATCCGCCCTGTATGGTTCTCCCTGCAGAAGGTGACAACTAGCGATTCGGACTGGGCTGTCAGTAGGATCGGATCCAGTCCGCCGTTCAGCGAAGGCGGTTCTAATGGGAGGAATCACTGGGCCAGAATGGATGTTCCCGGTCATGATCTGCAATCTGTGGGCGATGGGGACAGGATGTGACGTGTATGTGCAGATCTTCCACAGGATCGATCTTCTGCCAATTGACTTGTGTGTGTCCGCAGCATTAGAAATCGTGCAGATGATGGCGGGATGACTGTGCTGTCACTTTATTCCTGTAGTAGAGGCTCTCCAGGGCTGGGGAATGGCTTTCTATCAAACTCAGGCTGCACTGATCTCACCCACTTGTCCTCCAGAGATTTACCCCCCCCCCCCCCTCCTGACCAGGCCATTTTTTGTGATACAGTGTTGTGTTATTTTGACTGACAATTGCGCGGTCATGCAACGCTGTGTCCTTTTTTTCCCCACAAATACAGCTTTCTTTTGGTTGTATTTGATCACCTGAATTTTGCACTATAAACAAAAAAGACCGACAATTTTGAAAAACAAATGATATTTTTGACTTTTTGCTATAAAACATGTCCAGTAAAAATCTAATTTCATCATAAATTTAGGCCAAAATGTATTCTGCGACATGTCTTTGCTAAAAATTATCCCAATACGTGTAAATGAATTGATTTACATGAAAGTTATAGTGTCTACAGCTGGCGGGATATGTACTGGATTTTTAATGGTTTTATAAACTAGTAATGGCGGCGATCAGCGACTTATAGCGGGACTGCGGCGGACATTCTGACACTGTGCACTATACACAGTGCAGCACACGTACAGCTCAGTACACTGTCCATACATGTCACTATACACAGTGCAGCACACGTACAGCTCAGTACACTGTCCATGCATGTCACTATACACAGTGCAGCACACGTACAGCTCAGTACACCGTCCATGCATGTCACTATACACAGTGCAGGTCAGTACACTGTCCATACATGTCACTATACACAGTGCAGCACACGTACAGCTCAGTACACTTTCCATGCATGTCACTATACACAGTGCAGCACACGTACAGCTCAGTACACTGTCCATGCACGTCACTATACACAGTGCAGCACACGTACAGCTCAGTACACTGTCCATGCACGTCACTATACACAGTGCAGCACACGTACAGCTCAGTACACTGTCCATGCACGTCACTATACACAGTGCAGCACACGTACAGCTCAGTACACTGTCCATGCATGTCAATATACACAGTGCAGCACATGTACAGCTCAGTACACTGTCCATGCATGTCACTATACACAGTGCAGGTCAGTAAACTGTCCAAGCATGTCACTATACACAGTGCAGCACACGTACAGCTCAGTACACTGTCCATGCATGTCAATATACACAGTGCAGCACACGTACAGCCCAGTACACTGTCCATGCATGTCACTATACACAGTGCAGCACACGTACAGTTCAGTACTGTCCATACATGTCAGAAAGTGTCTGAAAACATGTGAATGTGTGAGGATCAATGCCTCATGGGAAGTGCCACGCCTACTCAAAGCAGATATGGGGCAGAAAAGGGGGCAGGGCTTGATCTAAGTTCGGCTTGAGAGGCAGCCAATCAGGTGCGTGGTGTGAAAGCTGAGCTCGAGGCTCAGTTTGCGATTGGCCAACTACAGGGCGGTTGGGTTTGGGTGCGCTCCATGTAAGAAAACAAATCACGCCCACTTTCATGTCTTCCTACAGCAATGCGTGCGGCCGCTTAGAGAGAAGAAAGCGAATAGTCACTACAGGAAGGGGCGGGAACTTACGGAAGGCAAGTCGCCCTTTTATAATAAGGTACATAAGAAAGCCATGGGGGGATCTAGCGGAGTGCTGCGGCCTCCTGGGCTCCGCCAGGCATCCCACCCACAAACCTTCTCAGCTCCGACGCTGCTCATCGATGAGGACGGCGATCATACCGAAATTCCTCCCCGTCAGCTGCAGCGTGGGGGAGGGGGCGGGGACTCCAAGGCTGTTAAGGCAAGAAAACATAGGCCACGCCTACTCAACCTCACGGCACTCGGCGTTCCAGGGATGACCAGCGATCAGCAGACAGGGAACCTCACGGCACTCGGCGTTCCAGGGACGACCAGCGATCAACATACAGGGACCCCGACGGCTCTCAGGTAGGGACACGGCAGGCTTGCAGGGGCTTGGTTGTGGGGTCTGTTTAATGTGAACTGCCTTGTTGAACCGCTAGCCTACAGGGCACTTATACCCCCTTCCTGCCCAGGCCAATTTCCAGCTTTCAGCGCTGTCGCACTTTGAATGACAATTGCGCGGTCATGCAACACTGTACCCATATGAAATTTTCATCATTTTTTTGTGACAGATAGGTGATATTTAATCACCTCTGGGTTTTTTATTTTTTCTTAAACCAAAAACCACTGAAAGTTTTGAAAAAAAAATGTTTTCTTAGTTTTTGTTATAAAATTTTGTAAATAAGTGATTTTTCTCCTTCACTGATGTGCGCTAATGAGGCTGCACTGATAGGCTGCACTGATGAGAAGGCACTGGTAGGTGGCACTGATGGGCATTGACAGGCATCACTGATGGGCACTGATAGGCGGCACTGACTGGCACTGATAGGCGGCACTGACTGGCACTGATAGGTGGCACTGATGCGCACTGATGGGTGACACTGAAGGCAGCTCAGATGGGCACTGATATGTGGCATTGATTTGACACTGGTACGAGACACTGACATAAGGCACTGATGGACACTGACAGGTGGCACTGATCATCAGGGCACACTGATCGTCAGTGCCCTGATGATCAGTGTACATGTCCCCTCCGCGGAAAGCCGATTACCGGTTGTCCTCTTCTCTCGAGCTGTCAGCGTGACAGCTCGACAGGAGAGAAATGCCGCTAACCGGCATTTCCCTGTTTACATGTGATCAGCTGTGATTGGACACAGCTCATCACATGACTGAGCCGACATCTTCAGCTCTTTCCGTGATTGGTGATCCGAGGGACACATCGCACCGCCGATCGCCGCACTGCACGCTCCCTTAGCCGCGCATGCGCAGTGGGAATGGGAGGACGTCATATGAAGTCCTCCCAGAACAAGAGAACCACCTTGAGCCCGTCATATTACTCTATGGCGGGTGGGCGGTGGTTAATGTGAACTGCCGTGTTTGATGTGAACTGCCGTGTTTAATCTGAACTGCCATTGAGCTGAACTGCCATATTTAATATGAACTGCCTTTGAGCTGAACTGCCTTGTTTAACCAACTCCCGCCCGCCATATAGTCCAATGATGGGTGCAAGGTGGTTCTCTCTTTCTGAGAGGACGTCATATGATGTCCTCCCATTCTCACCGCGCATGCGCGGCTCAGGAAGCCTCGGACACAGTGGATCACCAATCACGGAAAGAGCCGAAGATGTTGGCTCGATCATGTGATCAGCTGTGTCCAATCACAGCTGATCACATGTAAACACAGAAATGGCGGTTATCAGCATTTCTCTCCTCTCGAGCTGTCACACTGACAGCTTGAGAGGAGAGGAGAGCCGATAATCGGCTTTCCACGGAGGGGACATGTACACTGCTCATCAAGGCACTGATGATCAGTGTAGCCCCAGCAGTGCCAGCTGTCTGTGTCGATCAGTGCCACATGCCAGTGCCTATCAGTGCCACATCAATGCCACATATCAGTGCCCATATGACCTGCCTTTCAGTGTCATCCATCAGTGCCAGTAAGTGCCACGTATCAATGCCAATCAGTGCCACCTATCAGTGCTGCCAGTCAGTGCAACCTATAAGTGCCAGTCAGTGCCGCCTAATAGTGCCAGTCAGTGCCGCCTAACAGTGCCATGTATCAGTGTTGCCTTTCAGTGCCTATCAGTGATGCCTGTCAATGCCCATCAGTGCCACCTATCAGTGTCCATCAGTGCAGCCTCATTAGAGCACATCAGTGAAGGAGAAAAATCACTTATTTACAAAATTTTTTAACAAAAACTAAGAAAAAACATGTTTTTTTCAAAATTTCAGTGGTTTTTGGTTTGTTTAAGAAAAAATAAAAAAACTCTGAGGTGAATAAATACCACCAAAAGAAAGCTCTGTCGCAAAAATATGATAAAAATTTCATATGGGTAAAGTGTTGCATGACCGCGCAATTGTCATTCAAAGTGCGACAGCGCTGGAAGCTGGAAATTGGCCTGGCAGGAAGGGGGTATAAGTGCCCTGTAGGCTAGTGGTTAATCTGAACTGCCTTGTTCAATCTGAACTGCCTTGTTTAATCTGAACTGCCTTGTTTAATCTGAACTGCCTTGTTTGAGCTGAACTGCCTTGTTTGAGCTGAACTGCCTTGTTTGAGCTGAACTGCCTTGTTTGAGCTGAACTGCCATGTTTAATCTGAACTGCCATTGATCTGAACGGCCTTGTTTGAGCTGAACTGCCTTGTTTGAGCTGAACTGCCTTGTTTGAGCTGAACTGCCTTGTTTGAGCTGAACTGCCCTGTTTAATGTGAACTGCCTTGTTTGAGCTGAAATCCCTTTGAGCTGAACTGCCATGTTTAATCTGAACTGCCATTGATCTCAACGGCCTTGTTTGAGGTGAACGGCTGTTGATCTGAACTGCTTTGTTTAATCTGAACTGTCGTTGAGTTTAACTGCCTTTGGTCTGAACTGCCGTTGAGCTGAACTGCCTTGTTTAATCTGAACTGCCTTGCCTAATCTGAACTTCCGTTGAAACTGAACTGCTTTGCTTAATTTGAACTGCCGTTGAGCTGAACTGCCGTTGAGCTGAACTGCCTTGTTTAATCTCAACTGCCGTATAGCTGAACTGGGTGGTCTGGTGGGGGACTGTGACACACTGGCTGTGAGGAAGAGGTACAACCTCGAAAGGCGTCAGCCACCATCTATCCAGAGGTTCACAGTCCCCCACCAGACCACCCAGAAGGGTTCCTGAACCACTCTGCATCCCCTGCGACATGTTTTTCATTTTGATCTGATTTTACATTTCTCTTGTGAGTATTTTACAATTTATAAATAAATCCCATTTTAAAGGTAATGCGCCAGGCCTGTGCGCCCTCTTTTTGTTTCTTATATACAGCTTTACCCATTGTGCATAGTAGTGGTAATAATAATTAGAATGAATGGATTTCATTTGGTATGCTTCATCTATGTTAAGGACAATAAATATCAGTCTGTGTATGACAAGAGCGGGGGCATGAAAAGGAATGGAGAGGGGGTAAAATGTTCACCCTGCCTTCCTTCACATGGCAATTTCATTACAATCCCGCAAAGAGATGGCCCAATCCAGCAGAGACATCCCCAAAATCCAGCACAGAGACAGTCCCCATCCAGCAAACAGGCAGTCCCAATCAAAGCAGGGAGATAAAAACCAGCACGGCCCCTAATAAAACAACACACAGTAATCACAAAACTGTACACAGCTAACCCTTTGATCGCCCAGATGTTAACCCCTTCCTGCCCAGTGTATTAGTGCTTTTTATTAGCATTGGTTTCTGTATTAGTGTCACTGGAGATGTGAGTGGCAGTTGGTTCTCACCCAGTGCCAGAATGCCCACCAAAGTCGCTGATTGCCGCCATTACTAGTATAAAAAATTAACCACTTGTCTACTGGGCACTTATGCCCCCTTCCTGCCCAGGCCAATTTTCAGCTTGCGGCGTTGTCACACTTTGACAATTTTGCGGTCATGCAACACTGTACCCATATGAAATTATCATTTTTTTCACACAAATAGAACTTTCTTTTGGTGGCATTTAATCACAGCTGGGTGTTTTTATTTTTTGCGCTGTAAACAAAAAGAGAGCAAAAAGATTGAAAAAAAAGTTTTTCTTTGTTTCTATTATAAAATATTGCAAACAGGTAATTTTTCTCCTTCACTGATGTGCAATAATGAGGTGGCACTGATAGGAGGCACTGAGAGGCGGCATTGACAGGCTACACTGATAGGCGGCACTGCAGGGCACAGGTGGGTGGCACTGCTAGGTCACTGCTGGGTGTCACTGATGGGCCCTGATCATCAGTGCCGATCACTTTCCAGTTATTGGCAGTACTTTCCTCATGCTGTGACAATGTGAGGAAAGTGCAGCCGAAAATCGACAACTGTATTTACCTGGTGATCTACTGTGTCATTGGACGCAGCTGATCACATGCTAAAAGGCTGCTGTGATTGGCCGTTTACCTTATCACATGATCAGCTGTGTCCGTATGGGGGCGTGTTCTGGAATGACATCCATGGGCGTCGTCCCAGAACTAGACAACCGCGCTGTAGCCGTCTTTCGGCTATACCGTGGTAAGGAAGAGGTTAATTAATACTCCAAGATATATATATCACCATTTGTAGACACTATAACTTTCATGCAAACCAATCAATATACGCTTATTGGGATTTTTGTTAACCAAAGACATGTAGCAGAATTTATTTTGGCCTAAATTAAGAATTTTTTCCCCCAATTTTTTTATGGGATATGTTTTATGGCAAAAACTTTCTTTTTTAATTTTGGTCATTGTTCAGTTATAAAAAAATAAACCCAGCGATGATCAAATACCACCAAAAGAAAGTGGTGTGTGAAAAAAAGGATATAAATTCCATTTGTATGCAGTGTTGCATGACCGCACAACTGTCATTTGAAGTAGCGCAGCGCCGTATAGCAAATAATGGCCTGGGCAGGTTTGGGGGTGGGGGGGGTTGGGGATAAATCTTCCGAAGGGCAAGTGGTTTCGTTTCCATAACCAGTTCCCAACCATGCTATAGCCAAAAGCCATCTACAATGCGGTTGGCTAGTTCTGGGAGGGCATCCATGGACGTTCTCCCAGAACCACAGCCCGCACGCACGATCTGTGAACACATGACTAAGGAATGGGCCAATCACAGATGCTTTTACCATGCGACCAGTTGCGTCCAATCACAGCTGATCACAACATGGCTCCAATCATCAATAAACCACACACATCCAATGCAATGTACACTAGGCCGGCACACCCCTCCACACACGGTGGTTGGGGAGCGGACTGTACAATCACACGGTGACCCCATCCTCCAGCGTTAAGTAACCAGCTACACGGCACGGCAAGCAGCACACACCCCGCACCATCGCCCCTCCATTGCAGGACAGCCCGATCATGTGACCAAACATCACTCCCGCCCCTTCAACGACACAGGATAATAACCAATAGCTGGCAATGTCTGCACCGCCGCTGTCCAATAGCCGAATATTAGACAAGGGGGTCTGGCTGCATACTGGAGCTCCACTTTCTACAGGAAACATGTGACCTCCACTCCTTTAAATGAACTTTAATGTAAAAAAAATGGCTGCAAACTGGAGCTCCATTCGACAGGAAACATGTGACCTCCACTCAAACGTTTTTTAAATAAACTTTAATGTAACGTTTCCTGTCGAGCTCCAGCCTGCAGCCATTGGTTGTTTGTTACATTACAGTTCGTTTAAAAAAAAAAAAAAAAAAGTGGAGTGGAGGTCACATGATATAGCGGGACTGCAGCGGGCATTCTGACACTGTGCACTATACACAGTGCAGCACACGTACAGCTCAGTACACTGTCCATGCATGTCACTATACACAGTGCAGCACACATACAGCTCAGTACACTGTCCATGCATGTCACTATACACAGTGCAGCACACGTACAGCTCAGTACACCGTCCATACATGTCACTATACACAGTGCAGCACACGTACAGCTCAGTACACTGTCCATTCATGTCACTATACACAGTGCAGCACACGTACAGCTCAGTACACCGTCCATACATGTCACTATACACAGTGCAGCACACGTACAGCTCAGTACACTGTCCATTCATGTCACTATACACAGTGCAGCACACGTACAGCTCAGTACACCGTCCATACATGTCACCATACAGTGCAGCACACGTACAGTTCAGTACTGTCCATACGTGTCAGAAAGTGTCTTGAGAACGTGAATGTGTGAGGAGCAATGCCTCATGGGAAGTGCCACACCTACTGAAAGCTGATATGCAGCAGGAAAAGGGGGCGGGGCTTGATCTAAGTTCGGCTTGAGATGCAACCAATCAGGTGCGTGGTGCGAAAGCTGAGCTTTTGAGGCTCAGTCTGCGATTGGTCAACTACAGGGCGGTTGTGTTTGGATGATCACACAGAAATTCCTCCCTGTCAGCTGCAGTGTGGAGGAGGGGGCGGGGACTCCATGGCTGTTAAGGTAAGAAAATATAGCCCATGCCTACTCAAAGCTGATAGGCGGCAGGAAAAGGGGGTGGGGCTTGATCTAAGTTCGGCTTGAGATGCAACCAATCAGGTGCGTGGTGCGAAAGCTGAGCTTTTGAGGCTCAGTCTGCGATTGGCCAACTACAGGGCGGTTGTGTTTGGGTGATCAAACATAAATTCCTCCCTGTCAGTTGCAGCGTGGAGGAGGGGGCGGAGACTCCGAGGCTGTTAAGGTAAGAAAACATAGGCCATGCCTACTCAATGCTGATAGGGGGCGGGGCTTGATCTAACTTTGGCTTGAGATGCAGCCAATCAGGTGTGTGGTGCGAAAGCTGAGCTCTTGAGGCTCAGTCTGCGATTGGCCAACTACAGGGCAGTTGTGTTTGGATGATCACACAGAAATTCCTCCCTGTCAGCTGCAGTGTGGAGGAAGGGGCGGGGACTCCATGGCTGTTAAGGTAAGAAAATATAGCCCATGCCTACTCAATGCTGATAGGCGGCAGGAAAAGGGGGCGGGGCTTGATCTAAGTTCGGCTTGAGATGCAACCAATCAGGTGCGTTGTGCGAAAGCTGAGCTTTTGAGGCTCAGTCTGCGATTGGCCAACTACAGGGCGGTTGTGTTTGGGTGATCAAACAGAAATTCCTCCCTGTCAGTTGCAGCGTGGAGGAGGGGGCGGAGACTCCATGGCTGTTAATGTAAGAAAACATAGGCCATGACTACTCAATGCTGATAGGCGGCAGGAAAAGGGGGCGGGGCTTGCTCTAACTTTGGCTTGAGATGCAGCCAATCAGGTGTGTGGTGCGAAAGCTGAGCACTTGAGGCTCAGTCTGCGATTGGCCAACTACAGGGCAGTTGTGTTTGGATGATCACACAGAAATTCCTCCCTGTCAGCTGCAGTGTGGAGGAAGGGGCGGGGACTCCATGGCTGTTAAGGTAAGAAAATATAGCCCATGCCTACTCAATGCTGATAGGCGGCAGGAAAAGGGGGCGGGGCTTGATCTAAGTTCGGCTTGAGATGCAACCAATCAGGTGCGTTGTGCGAAAGCTGAGCTTTTGAGGCTCAGTCTGCGATTGGCCAACTACAGGGCGGTTGTGTTTGGGTGATCAAACAGAAATTCCTCCCTGTCAGTTGCAGCGTGGAGGAGGGGGCGGAGACTCCGAGGCTGTTAAGGTAAGAAAACATAGGCCATGCCTACTCAATGCTGATAGGGGGCGGGGCTTGATCTAACTTTGGCTTGAGATGCAGCCAATCAGGTGTGTGGTGCGAAAGCTGAGCTCTTGAGGCTCAGTCTGCGATTGGCCAACTACAGGGCGGTTGTGTTTGGATGATCACACAGAAATTCCTCCCTGTCAGCTGCAGTGTGGAGGAGGGGGCGGGGACTCCATGGCTGTTAAGGTAAGAAAATATAGCCCATGCCTACTCAATGCTGATAGGCGGCAGGAAAAGGGGGCGGGGCTTGATCTAAGTTCGGCTTGAGATGCAACCAATCAGGTGCGTGGTGCGAAAGCTGAGCTTTTGAGGCTCAGTCTGCGATTGGCCAACTACAGTGCGGTTGTGTTTGGATGATTATACAGAAATTCCTCCCTGTCAGCTGCAGTGTGGAGGAGGGGGCGAGGACTCCGAGGCTGTTAAGGTAAGAAAATATAGCCCATGCCTACTCAAAGCTGATAGGCGGCGGGAAAAGGGGGTGGGGCTTGATCTAAGTTCGGCTTGAGATGCAACCAATCAGGTGCGTTGTGCGAAAGCTGAGCTTTTGAGGCTCAGTCTGCGATTGGCCAACTACAGGGTGGTTGTGTTTGGGTGATCAAACAGAAATTCCTCCCTGTCAGTTGCAGCGTGGAGGAGGGGGCGGGGACTCCATGGCTGTTAATGTAAGAAAACATAGGCCATGACTACTCAATGCTGATAGGCGGCAGGAAAAGGGGGCGGGGCTTGATCTAACTTTGGCTTGAGATGCAGCCAATCAGGTGTGTGGTGCGAAAGCTGAGCACTTGAGGCTCAGTCTGCGATTGGCCAACTACAGGGCAGTTGTGTTTGGATGATCACACAGAAATTCCTCCCTGTCAGCTGCAGTGTGGAGGAGGGGGCGGAGACTCCATGGCTGTTAAGGTAAGAAAATATAGCCCATGCCTACTCAAAGCTGATAGGCGGCAGGAAAAGGGGGTGGGGCTTGATCTATGTTCGGCTTGAGATGCAACCAATCAGGTGCGTGGTGCGAAAGCTGAGCTTTTGAGGCTCAGTCTGCGATTGGCCAACTACAGGGCGGTTGTGTTTGGGTGATCAAACAGAAATTCCTCCCTGTCAGCTGCAGCGTGGAGGAGGGGGCGGAGACTCCGAGGCTGTTAAGGTAAGAAAACATAGGCCATGCCTACTCAATGCTGATAGGCGGCAGGAAAAGGGGGCGGGGCTTGATCTAACTTTGGCTTGAGATGCAGCCAATCAGGTGTGTGGTGCGAAAGCTGAGCTCGAGGCTCAGTCTGCGATTGGCCAACTACAGGGCGGTTGTGTTTGGATGATCACACAGAAATTCCTGCCCGTCAGTTGCAGCGTGGAGGAGGGGGCGGGGACTCCGAGGCTGTTAAGGCAAGAAAACACAGGCCACACCTACTCAACCTCATGGCAGGGACGACCAGCGATTAGCAGACAGGGACGACCACGGCTCTCAGGTAGGGACACGGCAGGCTTGCAGGGTCTTGGCTGTGGGGTCGGTTTAATGTGAACTGCCTTGTTTAGCCATTTGAATACCGGGCAATTTTCCCCCTTCCTGCCCTGGCCAGTTTTCAGGTTTCAGCGCTCTCACATTTTGAATGACAATTGCGCGGTCATACAACATTGTACCCAAACTAAAATTTTATCCTTTTCTTCGCACAACTAGAGCTTTCTTTTGGTGGTATTTAATCACCGCCGAGGTTTTTATTTTTTGCTAAATTATCAAAAAAAGACCAAAAATTTTGAAAAAAAACAAGTTTTTCTTTGTTTCTGTTATAAAAGTTTGCAAATAAATAATTGTTCTTCATAAATTTAGGCCGAGATGTATTCTGCTACATGTCTTTGGTGAAAATATCCCAAATTAGGATGTATTTTTTAGTTTGTAGGAAAGTTATAGAGTTCACAAACTATGGTATAGATCTGAATATTGATCAATCCTGAAGTACTGACGGCAATCTAATTTCTTGAGGTCCAAGAATGTCAGAACAGTACAGATATCCCCCAAATGACCCCTTTTTGCAGAGCAGACAGTCCGACGTACTTCATAAGAGGCATGGCGAGTTTTTTGAAGTTGTATTTTTTTTGTCATAATTTTTCGGAAAATGAAAAAATGCAAAAAATTATTTTCACTTATTTTTTTACATACTGTCACCAGTGCAGTACAGCGTCATCATATAACTGCTGATTAGGGACACTGACTGGTGACAGTATGAAAAAAAATACTTATATCTTTTTTTTAATTTTTTAAAAACACTTATTATTTTTAATTTTTTATTAATTTTTTTTCTTTTTTTAAGATTTTTTTTTCATATATCACTATGTCCAAAGTAGTACAATGTTACTATAGTAACATTGTACTACTTTGGGGAAGTGATCAGTATTTTTTTTTTTTTTTTACACAATTTGCTTATAGCAAAGAGTTTACCTGAACGACATCAATTCATTCAGGGTTTTTTTTTTTTTTTGTGCTTAGCTGTGATTTGGCCACAGCTAATCACATGACATGTGCATGTGATCGCTGTGACCATTCACAGCTAGACAGTAGTATACAATGGATGGCATGAATGAAGCCATCCATTGTATACAACTGTCACGTGACCTGCTGTGATTGGTCACAGCAGGTCACACGGTACCGGCAACGGGGCCGATACTCAAATCTGTTATCGACCGTGTCCGAGGTACTTGGCTGGTGACAGATCGTGCCGCTGTCCGGCTCTGCAAGTACGAAAAGTGCGCATGTGCGGGAGTACACCATTTGGCGTCCAACCCGGAAATCCAATAGATTTTGCCGGCCGCCTTTTGGCTATTGGCCAGGCGTGTATTGGTTTACCGCTAGCCTACAGGGCACTTATACCCCCTTTCTGCCCAGGCCAATTTCCAGTTTCACTATTTTTTTTTTACATACTGTCACCAGTGCAGTACAGCATCATCATATAACTGGCATGGCGGTGATCAGGGACACTGAGTGGTGACAGTATCAAAAAAAATATATATATTTTTTTATTTTATTTATTATTTTTTATTAATTTTGTTTTCTTTTTTTTAACATTTTTTTTTATATATTTCACTATGACTAAAGTAGTACAATGTTACTTTAGTAACATTGTACTACTTTGGGGAAGTGATCAGTATTTTTTTATTTTTATTTTTTTACACAATTTGCTTATAGCAAAGAATTACTTTGCTATAAGCAAGCATTTACCTGAATGACATCGATTCATTCAGGGTTTTTTTTTTTGTGCTTAGCTGTGATTTGGCCACCCTAATGTTCACCCTACCTTCCTTCACATGGCACAGAGACAGTCCCCATCCAGCAAACAGGCAGTCCCAATAAAAGCATGGAAATAAAAACCAGCACGACCCCAAATAAAACAACACACAGTAAGCACAAAACAGTACACAGCTAACCCTTTGATCGCCTGGATATTAACCCCTTCCTGCCCAGTGTATTAGTGCTTTTTATTAGCATTGGTTTCTGTATTAGTGTCACTGGAGATGTGAGTGGCAGTTGGTTCTCACCCAGTGCCAGAATGCCCACCAAAGTCGCTGATTACCGCCATTACTAGCATAAAAAATTAACCACTTGTCTACTGGGCACTTATGGCCCCTTCCTGCCCAGGCCAATTTTCAGCTTGCAGCGTTGTCACACTTTGACAATTTTGCGGTCATGCAACACTGTACCCATATGAAAGTATTGCAGCGCCATATAGCAAACAATGGCCTGGGCAGGATTGGGTGAGAGGTTGGGGGTAAATCTTCCGAAGGGCACGTGGTTTTGTTTCCATAGAAGGGAAAGCTGGGCATGATATTAACCAGTTACCAACCATGCTATAGCCAAAAAACAGCTACAGCGCGGTTGGGTAGTTCTGGGAGGGCATCCATGGAGGTCCTCCCAGAACAACACCCCGCGTGCACGATCTGTGATCGCTGTGTCCTTTGGACACAGCTGATCACATGACTAAGGAATGGGCCAATCACAGATGCTTTTACCATGTGACCAGTTGCGTCCAATCACAGCTGATCACCGGGTAAATAGGAAATGGTGGTTATCAGTAGTCCTCTCCTTCCGCTGACAGCGCATGAGGAGAGCTGGTATGCGGCATGTCGCAGGGGAACATCTACACTGATCATCAGGGCACTGATAATCCGTGTCCTGGTGATTAGTGTAGCCCCAGCAGTGCAGCCAATAGTGCCCAACAGTTGAATCAGTGCCACCTAACAGTGCCCATCAGTGAAGGAGAAAAATTACTTGTTTACAAAACATTTTATTAGAAACTAAGAAAAACAATTTTTCCCCTCAAAATTTGTGGTCTTTTTTAGTTTATCAAAAAATAAAACCCCCAGTGGTGAATAAATACCACCAAAAGAAAGCTCGGTCTAAAAAAAATGATAAAAAAGTAGTTTGGGTCCAGTGTTGCATGACCGCACAATTGTCAAAGTATGAGGGCGCTGAAAGCTGAACATTGGTAAGGGGGAGGGGGTAAAGCACCCGGCAGGCAAGTGGTTAAAGCCAGAAATATGGAAGCGGCACGCTGAATGATGCTTTGTGTATGGGGACAGGAAACTAACAGAAAGACGTTGTCCTAGTCCGTGTGCTACAGAGGAATCCTGGGAAAGCAACATGGCTCCAATCATCAACACACCACACACATCCAATGCAATGTACACTAGGCCGGCACACCCCTCCACACACGGTGGTTGGGGAGCGGACTGTACAATCACACGGTGACCCCATCCTCCAGCGTTAGGTAACCTGCTACACGGCACGGCAAGCAGCACACCCCGCACCATCGCCCCTCCACTGCAGGACAGCCCGATCATGTGACCAAACTTCACTCCCGCCCCTTCAACGACACAGGATAATAACCAATAGCTGGCAATGTCTGCACCGCCGCTGTCCAATAGCCGAATATTAGACAAGGGGGTCTGGCTGCATACTGGAGCTCCACTTTCCACAGGAAACATGTGACCTCCACTCCACTTCTTTAATTAACTTCAATGTTCAAAAATGGCTGCAAACTGGAGCTCCATTCGACAGGAAACATGTGACCTCCACTCGAACTTTTTTTAAATTAACTTTAATGTAACGTTTCCTATCGAGCTCCAGCCAATCAGTGCCTTTCAGGGCTCTGAAGCGTTCAGTCGGTTCCCAGCGCTGCTCGGATCAACACGCTACGGATTGTCAGGCCGATGAACCAATAAACTTGCAAGAAGTCTCCACAAGTAGGCGGAGCTACGGATGGCGGGATTAATCTAGTCTATGGGTGTATGAAGGAGGAGATTGCGGAGATGGGAAAAGGACTGGGACCGATCCGCCCTGTATGGTTCTCCCTGCAGAAGGTGACAACTAGCGATTCGGACTGGGCTGTCAGTAGGATCGGATCCAGTCCGCCGTTCAGCGAAGGCGGTTCTAATGGGAGGAATCACTGGGCCAGAATGGATGTTCCCGGTCATGATCTGCAATCTGTGGGCGATGGGGACAGGATGTGACGTGTATGTGCAGATCTTCCACAGGATCGATCTTCTGCCAATTGACTTGTGTGTGTCCGCAGCATTAGAAATCGTGCAGATGATGGCGGGATGACTGTGCTGTCACTTTATTCCTGTAGTAGAGGCTCTCCAGGGCTGGGGAATGGCTTTCTATCAAACTCAGGCTGCACTGATCTCACCCACTTGTCCTCCAGAGATTTACCCCCCCCCCCTTCCTGACCAGTCCATTTTTTGTGATACAGTGTTGTGTTACTTTGACTGACAATTGCGCGGTCATGCAACGCTGTGTCCTTTTTTTCCCCACAAATACAGCTTTCTTTTGGTTGTATTTGATCACCTGTGTGTTTTCTAAATTTTGCACTATAAACAAAAAAGACCGACAATTTTGAAAAACAAATGATATTTTTGACTTTTTGCTATAAAACATGTCCAGTAAAAATCTAATTTCATCATAAATTTAGGCCAAAATGTATTCTGCGACATGTCTTTGCTAAAAATTATCCCAATACGTGTAAATGAATTGGTTTACATGAAAGTTATAGTGTCTACAGATAGCGGAATATGTACTGAATTTTAATGGTTTTATAAACTAGTAATGGCGGCGATCAGCGACTTATAGCGGGACTGCGGCGGACATTCTGACACTGTGCACTATACACAGTGCAGCACACGTACAGCTCAGTACACTGTCCATGCATGTCACTATACACAGTGCAGGTCCGTACACTGTCCATGCATGTCACTATACACAGTGCAGCACACGTACAGCTCAGTACACTGTCCATGCATGTCACTATACACAGTGCAGCACACGTACAGCTTGGTACACTGTCCATGTATGTCACTATACACAGTGCAGGTCAGTACACTGTCCATACATGTCACTATACACAGTGCAGCACACGTACAGCTCAGTACACTTTCCATGCATGTCACTATACACAATGCAGCACACGTACAGCTCAGTACACTGTCCATGCATGTCACTATACACAGTGCAGCACACGTACAGCTCAGTACACTGTCCATGCATGTCACTATACACAGTGCAGCACAGGTACAGTTCAGTACTGTCCATACATGTCAGAAAGTGTCTGAAAACATGTGAATGTGTGAGGAGCAATGCCTCATGGGAAGTGCCACGCCTACTCAAAGCTGATATGGGGCAGAAAAGGGGGCAGGGCTTGATCTAAGTTCGGCTTGAGAGGCAGCCAATCAGGTGCGTAGCGTGAAAGCTGAGCTCGAGGCTCAGTTCGCGATTATCCAACTACAGGGCGGTTGGGTTTGGGTGAGCTCTGTGCAAGAAAACAAATCGCGCCCACTTTCATGTCGTCCTACATCAATGCGTGCGGCCGCTTAGAGAGAAGAAAGCGAATAGTCACTACAGGAAGGGGCGGGAACTTACGGAAGCCGAGTCGCCCTTTTTTGATAAGGGTCTGTTTAAGGGTCTGAATTGCCTTGTTTAATGTGAACTGCCTTGTTGAACCACTAGCCTACAGGGCACTTATACCCCCTTCCTGCCCAGGCCAATTTCCAGCTTTCAGCGCTGTCGCACTTTGACAATTGCGCAGTCATGCAACATTGTACCCATATGAAATTTTCATCATTTTTCTTTGTGACAGATAGAGCTTTATTTTGGTGGTATGTAATCACCTCTGGGTTTTTTATTTTTTCTTAAACCAAAAACCACCGAAAATTTTGAAAAAAAATGCTTTTTCTTAGTTTTTGTTATAAAATATTGTAAATAAGTGATTTTTCTCCTTCACTGATGTGTGCTAATGAGGCTGCACTGATGGGCACTGATAGGCTGCACTGATGAGGAGGCACTGGTAGGTGGCACTGATGGGCATTGACAGGCATCACTGATGGGCACTGATATGCGGCACTGATAGGCGGCACAGACTGGCACTGATAGGTGGCACTCATGCACACTGATAGGCGGTGTGGCAGGCTCAGCACCCTTTGGTGCCTTGTGCGCTGTGGCATTACAAAAATTATGCAATTGCTGTTTCTTTGTTTGAGTAGACTGACTTTACTCTGTAATTCCTCCAATGCCGCTCTATGGATGCAGTAGGTTTAAAGAGCACACCGAATACTTTAGTTAACTTCTTTAATAACTTCAATCTTCTTCATATAACTGCTTACAATGGCTTGTTTCTTTCATATTACAATGGTTTCATTTGTATTACATTGGGTTGATCCAATAGCTTTTCTCGATAGATTCAATTGGATTATGATTACTCTACAGTGACTTGATTCGTTTAATTCGTAAGTTCGGTGGAACTACAAGTAAACACATACAACAGTTTTTACATACAGATCTAACTGCATTACTAAACAACAGAGGAACACACAAGTGCATTAAATACCTATTTGGCCTTCTCTGTCCCCATAAAGCTTTTCTGATTGGAACTGTCTGTTTCCTCTTCTGTCTGGTGAGCATGTGTCTCTAGAAAATCCTAGCAGGGAGTTTTACACAGGCATAGATGTGAAACTGGCTGGGATTGGTTAAGGCTCTGTACAGTGTGAGGCTGTCTGTGATTGGCTCATCTTTAACTAACTCTTAAAGGCATATTTTCCTTTTCTGCTTCTGCTAACACAATGAATATATAAATGTCATATAACAATCAAAGACATAAATCACAGCAATGATTCTGCTTTTGGCTTTAACATATGCACATATATACTGTACTGAGGTTATTGGCAGGTTTGGTATACACATATATGTGAACCATATTAACAACCTAGAACTGGTCTTAGCTGGCCAGCTACAGGCGGCACTGACTGGCACTGATGGGTGACACTGAAAGGCAGCTCAGATGGGCACTGATATGTGGCATTGATGTGACACTGGTACGAGACACTGACATAAGGCACTGATGGACACTGACAGGTGGCACTGATCATCAGGGCACACTGATCATCAGTGCCCTGATGATCAGTGTACATGTGCCCTCCGCGGAAAGCCGATTACCGGCTGTCCTCTCCTCTCGAGCTGTCAGCGTGACAGCTCGACAGGAGAGAAATGCCGATAACCGGCATTTCCCTGTTTACATGTGATCAGCTGTGATTGGACACAGCTGATCACATGACTGAGCCGACATCTTCAGCTCTTTCCGTGATTGGTGATCCGAGGGACACATCGCACCGCCGATCGCCGCACTGCACGCTCCCTTAGCCGCGCATGCGCAGTGGGAATGGGAGGACGTCATATGAAGTCCTCCCAGAACAAGAGAACCACCTTCAGCCCGTCATATTACTCTATGGCGGGCGGGCGGTGGTTAATGTGAACTGCCGTGTTTGATGTGAACTGCCGTGTTTTATGTGAACTGCCGTGTTTGATGTGAACTGCCGTGTTTTATGTGAACTGCCATTGAGCTGAACTGCCGTTGAGTTAAACTGCCTTGTTTAACCAACTCCCGCCCGCCATATAGTCCAATGATGGGTGCAAGGTGGTTCTCTCTTTCTGAGAGGACGTCATATGACGTCCTCCCATTCTCACCGCACATGCGTGGCTCAGGGAGCCTCGGACACAGTGGATCAGCTTTACCCATTGTGCATAGTAGTAGTAATAATAATTAGAATGAATGGATTTCATTTGGTATGCTTCATCTATGTTAAGGACAATAAATATCAGTCTGTGTATGACAAGAGGGGGGGCATGAAAAGGAATGGAGAGGGGGTAAAATGTTCACCCTGCCTTCCTTCACATGGCAATTTCATTACAATCCCGCAAAGAGATGGCCCAATCCAGCAGAGACATCCCCAAAATCCAGCACAGAGACAGTCCCCATCCAGCAAACAGGCAGTCCCAATCAAAGCAGGGAGATAAAAACCAGCACGGCCCCTAATAAAACAACACACAGTAATCACAAAACTGTACACAGCTAACCCTTTGATCGCCCAGATGTTAACCCCTTCCTGCCCAGTGTATTAGTGCTTTTTATTAGCATTGGTTTCTGTATTAGTGTCACTGGAGATGTGAGTGGCAGTTGGTTCTCACCCAGTGCCAGAATGCCCACCAAAGTCGCTGATTGCCGCCATTACTAGTATAAAAAATTAACCACTTGTCTACTGGGCACTTATGCCCCCTTCCTGCCCAGGCCAATTTTCAGCTTGCGGCGTTGTCACACTTTGACAATTTTGCGGTCATGCAACACTGTACCCATATGAAATTATCATTTTTTTCACACAAATAGAACTTTCTTTTGGTGGCATTTAATCACAGCTGGGTGTTTTTATTTTTTGCGCTGTAAACAAAAAGAGAGCAAAAAGATTGAAAAAAAAGTTTTTCTTTGTTTCTATTATAAAATATTGCAAACAGGTAATTTTTCTCCTTCACTGATGTGCGATAATGAGGTGGCACTGATAGGAGGCACTGAGAGGCGGCATTGACAGGCTACACTGATAGGCGGCACTGCAGGGCACAGGTGGGTGGCACTGCTAGGTCACTGCTGGGTGTCACTGATGGGCCCTGATCATCAGTGCCGATCACTTTCCAGTTATTGGCAGTACTTTCCTCATGCTGTGACAATGTGAGGAAAGTGCAGCCGAAAATCGACAACTGTATTTACCTGGTGATCTACTGTGTCATTGGACGCAGCTGATCACATGCTAAAAGGCTGCTGTGATTGGCCGTTTACCTTATCACATGATCAGCTGTGTCCGTATGGGGGCGTGTTCTGGAATGACATCCATGGGCGTCGTCCCAGAACTAGACAACCGCGCTGTAGCCGTCTTTCGGCTATACCGTGGTAAGGAAGAGGTTAATTAATACTCCAAGATATATATATCACCATTTGTAGACACTATAACTTTCATGCAAACCAATCAATATACGCTTATTGGGATTTTTGTTAACCAAAGACATGTAGCAGAATTTATTTTGGCCTAAATTAAGAATTTTTTCCCCCAATTTTTTTATGGGATATGTTTTATGGCAAAAACTTTCTTTTTTAATTTTGGTCATTGTTCAGTTATAAAAAAATAAACCCAGCGATGATCAAATACCACCAAAAGAAAGCGGTGTGTGAAAAAAAGGATATAAATTCCATTTGTATGCAGTGTTGCATGACCGCACAACTGTCATTTGAAGTAGCGCAGCGCCGTATAGCAAACAATGGCCTGGGCAGGTTTGGGGGTGGGGGGGGGTTGGGGATAAATCTTCCGAAGGGCAAGTGGTTTCGTTTCCATAACCAGTTCCCAACCATGCTATAGCCAAAAGCCATCTACAATGCCGTTGGCTAGTTCTGGGAGGGCATCCATGGACGTTCTCCCAGAACCACAGCCCGCACGCACGATCTGTGAACACATGACTAAGGAATGGGCCAATCACAGATGCTTTTACCATGCGACCAGTTGCGTCCAATCACAGCTGATCACAACATGGCTCCAATCATCAACACACCACACACATCCAATGCAATGTACACTAGGCCGGCACACCCCTCCACACACGGTGGTTGGGGAGCGGACTGTACAATCACACGGTGACCCCATCCTCCAGCGTTAAGTAACCAGCTACACGGCACGGCAAGCAGCACACACCCCGCACCATCGCCCCTCCATTGCAGGACAGCCCGATCATGTGACCAAACATCACTCCCGCCCCTTCAACGACACAGGATAATAACCAATAGCTGGCAATGTCTGCACCGCCGCTGTCCAATAGCCGAATATTAGACAAGGGGGTCTGGCTGCATACTGGAGCTCCACTTTCTACAGGAAACATGTGACCTCCACTCCTTTAAATGAACTTTAATGTAAAAAAAATGGCTGCAAACTGGAGCTCCATTCGACAGGAAACATGTGACCTCCACTGAAACGTTTTTTAAATAAACTTTAATGTAACGTTTCCTGTCGAGCTCCAGCCTGCAGCCATTGGTTGTTTGTTACATTACAGTTCGTTTAAAAAAAAAAAAAAAAAAAGTGGAGTGGAGGTCACATGATATAGCGGGACTGCAGCGGGCATTCTGACACTGTGCACTATACACAGTGCAGCACACGTACAGCTCAGTACACTGTCCATGCATGTCACTATACACAGTGCAGCACACATACAGCTCAGTACACTGTCCATGCATGTCACTATACACAGTGCAGCACACGTACAGCTCAGTACACCGTCCATACATGTCACTATACACAGTGCAGCACACGTACAGCTCAGTACACTGTCCATTCATGTCACTATACACAGTGCAGCACACGTACAGCTCAGTACACCGTCCATACATGTCACCATACAGTGCAGCACACGTACAGTTCAGTACTGTCCATACGTGTCAGAAAGTGTCTTGAGAACGTGAATGTGTGAGGAGCAATGCCTCATGGGAAGTGCCACACCTACTGAAAGCTGATATGCAGCAGGAAAAGGGGACGGGGCTTGATCTAAGTTCGGCTTGAGATGCAACCAATCAGGTGCGTGGTGCGAAAGCTGAGCTTTTGAGGCTCAGTCTGCGATTGGCCAACTACAGGGCGGTTGTGTTTGGGTGATCAAACAGAAATTCCTCCCTGTCAGTTGCAGCGTGGAGGAGGGGGCGGAGACTCCATGGCTGTTAATGTAAGAAAACATAGGCCATGACTACTCAATGCTGATAGGCGGCAGGAAAAGGGGGCGGGGCTTGATCTAAGTTCGGCTTGAGATGCAACCAATCAGGTGCGTTGTGCGAAAGCTGAGCTTTTGAGGCTCAGTCTGCGATTGGCCAACTACAGGGCGGTTGTGTTTGGGTGATCAAACAGAAATTCCTCCCTGTCAGTTGCAGCGTGGAGGAGGGGGCGGAGACTCCATGGCTGTTAATGTAAGAAAACATAGGCCATGACTACTCAATGCTGATAGGCGGCAGGAAAAGGGGGCGGGGCTTGCTCTAACTTTGGCTTGAGATGCAGCCAATCAGGTGTGTGGTGCGAAAGCTGAGCACTTGAGGCTCAGTCTGCGATTGGCCAACTACAGGGCAGTTGTGTTTGGATGATCACACAGAAATTCCTCCCTGTCAGCTGCAGTGTGGAGGAGGGGGCGGGGACTCCATGGCTGTTAAGGTAAGAAAATATAGCCCATGCCTACTCAAAGCTGATAGGCGGCAGGAAAAGGGGGTGGGGCTTGATCTAAGTTCGGCTTGAGATGCAACCAATCAGGTGCGTGGTGCGAAAGCTGAGCTTTTGAGGCTCAGTCTGCGATTGGCCAACTACAGGGCGGTTGTGTTTGGGTGATCAAACAGAAATTTCTCCCTGTCAGTTGCAGCGTGGAGGAGGGGGCGGAGACTCCATGGCTGTTAAGGTAAGAAAACATAGGCCATGCCTACTCAATGCTGATAGGGGGCGGGGCTTGATCTAACTTTGGCTTGAGATGCAGCCAATCAGGTGTGTGGTGCGAAAGCTGTGCTCTTGAGGCTCAGTCTGCGATTGGCCAACTACAGGGCAGTTGTGTTTGGATGATCACACAGAAATTCCTCCCTGTCAGCTGCAGTGTGGAGGAGGGGGCGGGGACTCCATGGCTGTTAAGGTAAGAAAATATAGCCCATGCCTACTCAATGCTGATAGGCGGCAGGAAAAGGGGGCGGGGCTTGATCTAAGTTCGGCTTGAGATGCAACCAATCAGGTGCGTGGTGCGAAAGCTGAGCTTTTGAGGCTCAGTCTGCGATTGGCCAACTACAGGGCAGTTGTGTTTGGATGATTATACAGAAATTCCTCCCTGTCAGCTGCAGTGTGGAGGAGGGGGCGGAGACTCCATGGCTGTTAAGGTAAGAAAATATAGCCCATGCCTACTCAAAGCTGATAGGCGGCGGGAAAAGGGGGTGGGGCTTGATCTAAGTTCGGCTTGAGATGCAACCAATCAGGTGCGTTGTGCGAAAGCTGAGCTTTTGAGGCTCAGTCTGCGATTGGCCAACTACAGGGCGGTTGTGTTTGGGTGATCAAACAGAAATTCCTCCCTGTCAGTTGCAGCGTGGAGGAGGGGGCGGGGACTCCATGGCTGTTAATGTAAGAAAACATAGGCCATGACTACTCAATGCTGATAGGCGGCAGGAAAAGGGGGCGGGGCTTGATCTAACTTTGGCTTGAGATGCAGCCAATCAGGTGTGTGGTGCGAAAGCTGAGCACTTGAGGCTCAGTCTGCGATTGGCCAACTACAGGGCAGTTGTGTTTGGATGATCACACAGAAATTCCTCCCTGTCAGCTGCAGTGTGGAGGAGGGGGCGGGGACTCCATGGCTGTTAAGGTAAGAAAATATAGCCCATGCCTACTCAAAGCTGATAGGCGGCAGGAAAAGGGGGTGGGGCTTGATCTATGTTCGGCTTGAGATGCAACCAATCAGGTGCGTGGTGCGAAAGCTGAGCTTTTGAGGCTCAGTCTGCGATTGGCCAACTACAGGGCGGTTGTGTCTGGGTGATCAAACAGAAATTCCTCCCTGTCAGCTGCAGCGTGGAGGAGGGGGCGGAGACTCCGAGGCTGTTAAGGTAAGAAAACATAGGCCATGCCTACTCAATGCTAATAGGCGGCAGGAAAAGGTGGCGGGGCTTGATCTAACTTTGGCTTGAGATGCAGCCAATCAGGTGTGTGGTGCGAAAGCTGAGCTCGAGGCTCAGTCTGCGATTGGCCAACTACAGGGCGGTTGTGTTTGGATGATCACACAGAAATTCCTGCCCGTCAGTTGCAGCGTGGAGGAGGGGGCGGGGACTCCGAGGCTGTTAAGGCAAGAAAACACAGGCCACACCTACTCAACCTCATGGCAGGGACGACCAGCGATTAGCAGACAGGGACGACCACGGCTCTCAGGTAGGGACACGGCAGGCTTGCAGGGTCTTGGCTGTGGGGTCGGTTTAATGTGAACTGCCTTGTTTAACCATTTGAATACCGGGCAATTTTCCCCCTTCCTGCCCTGGCCAGTTTTCAGGTTTCAGCGCTCTCACATTTTGAATGACAATTGCGCGGTCATACAACATTGTACCCAAACTAAAATTTTATCATTTTCTTCGCACAACTAGAGCTTTCTTTTGGTGGTATTTAATCACCGCCGAGGTTTTTATTTTTTGCTAAATTATCAAAAAAAGACCAAAAATTTTGAAAAAAAACACGTTTTTCTTTGTTTCTGTTATAAAAGTTTGCAAATAAATAATTGTTCTTCATAAATTTAAGCTGAGATGTATTCTGCTACATGTCTTTGGTGAAAATATCCCAAATTAGGATGTATTTTTTAGTTTGTAGGAAAGTTATAGAGTTCACAAACTATGGTATAGATCTGAATATTGATCAATCCTGAAGTACTGACGGCAATCTAATTTCTTGAGGTCCAAGAATGTCAGAACAGTACAGATATCCCCCAAATGACCCCTTTTTTCAGAGCAGACAGTCCGACGTACTTCATAAGAGGCATGGCGAGTTTTTTGAAGTTGTATTTTTTTTGTCATAATTTTTCGGAAAATGAAAAAATGCAAAAAATTATTTTCACTTATTTTGTTACATACTGTCACCAGTGCAGTACAGCGTCATCATATAACTGCTGATTAGGGACACTGACTGGTGACAGTATGAAAAAAAATACTTATATCTTTTTTTTAATTTTTTAAAAACACTTTTATTATTTTTAATTTTTTATTAATTTTTTTTCTTTTTTTAAGATTTTTTTTTCATATTTCACTATGTCCAAAGTAGTACAATGTTACTATAGTAACATTGTACTACTTTGGGGAAGTGATCAGTATTTTTTTTTTTTTTTTACACAATTTGCTTATAGCAAAGAGTTTACCTGAATGACATCAATTCATTCAGGGTTTTTTTTTTTTTTGTGCTTTAGCTGTGATTTGGCCACAGCTAATCACATGACATGTGCATGTGATCGCTGTGACCATTCACAGCTAGACAGTAGTATACAATGGATGGCATGAATGAAGCCATCCATTGTATACAACTGTCACGTGACCTGCTGTGATTGGTCACAGCAGGTCACACGGTACCGGCAACGGGGCCGATACTCAAATCTGTCATCGACCGTGTCCGAGGTACTTGGCCGGTGACAGATCGCGCCGCTGTCCGGCGCTGCAAGTACGAAAAGTGCGCATGTGCGGGAGTACACCATTTGGCGTCCAACCCGGAAATCCAATAGATTTTGCCGGCCGCCTTTTGGCTATTGGCCAGGCGTGTATTGGTTTACCGCTAGCCTACAGGGCACTTATACCCCCTTTCTGCCCAGGCCAATTTCCAGTTTCACTATTTTTTTTTTAAATACTGTCACCAGTGCAGTACAGCATCATCATATAACTGGCATGGCGGTGATCAGGGACACTGAGTGGTGACAGTATCAAAAAAAAAATATATTTTTTTTTATTTTATTTATTATTTTTTATTAATTTTGTTTTCTTTTTTTTAACATTTTTTTTATATATTTCACTATGACTAAAGTAGTACAATGTTACTTTAGTAACATTGTACTACTTTGGGGAAGTGATCAGTATTTTTTTATTTTTATTTTTTTACACAATTTGCTTATAGCAAAGAATTACTTTGCTATAAGCAAGCATTTACCTGAATGACATCGATTCATTCAGGGTTTTTTTTTGTGCTTAGCTGTGATTTGGCCACCCTAATGTTCACCCTACCTTCCTTCACATGGCAATTTCATTACAATCCCGCAAAGAGATGGCCCAATCCAGCAGAGACATCCCCAAAATCCAGCACAGAGACAGTCCCCATCCAGCAAACAGGCAGTCCCAATAAAAGCATGGAGATAAAAACCAGCACGGCCCCGAATAAAACAACACACAGTAAGCACAAAACAGTACACAGCTAACCCTTTGATCGCCTGGATATTAACCCCTTCCTGCCCAGTGTATTAGTGCTTTTTATTAGCATTGGTTTCTGTATTAGTGTCATTGGAAATGTCAGTGGCAGTTGGTTCTCACCCAGTGCCAGAATGCCCACCAAAGTCGCTGATTACCGCCATTACTAGCATAAAAAATTAACCACTGTCTACTGGGCACTTATGGCCCCTTCCTGCCCTGGCCAATTTTCAGCTTGCAGAGTTGTCACACTTTGACAATTTTGCGGTCATGCAACACCATATGAAAGTATTGCAGCGCCATATAGCAAACAATGGCCTGGGCAGGATTGGGTGAGGGGTTGGGGGTAAATCTTCCGAAGGGCACGTGGTTTTGTTTCCATAGAAGGGAAAGCTGGACATGATATTAACCAGTTACCAACCATGCTATAGCCAAAAAACAGCTACAGCGCAGTTGGGTTGTTCTGGGAGGGCATCCATGGAGGTCCACCCAGAACAACACCCCGCGTGCACGATCTGTGATCGCTGTGTCCTTTGGACACAGCTGATCACATGACTAAGGAATGGGCCAATCACAGATGCTTTTACCATGTGACCAGTTGCGTCCAATCACAGCTGATCACCGGGTAAATAGGAAATGGTGGTTATCAGTAGTCCTCTCCTTCCGCTGACAGCGCATGAGGAGAGCTGGTATGCGGCATGTCGCAGGGGAACATCTACACTGATCATCAGGGCACTGATAATCCGTGTCCTGGTGATTAGTGTAGCCCCAGCAGTGCAGCCAATAGTGCCCAACAGTTGAATCAGTGCCACCTAACAGTGCCCATCAGTGAAGGAGAAAAATTACTTGTTTACAAAACATTTTATTAGAAACTAAGAAAAACGATTTTTCCCCTCAAAATTTGTGGTCTTTTTTAGTTTATCAAAAAATAAAACCCCCAGTGGTGAATAAATACCACCAAAAGAAAGCTCGGTCTAAAAAAAATGATAAAAAAGTAGTTTGGGTCCAGTGTTGCATGACCGCACAATTGTCAAAGTATGAGGGCGCTGAAAGCTGAACATTGGTAAGGGGGAGGGGGTAAAGCGCCCGGCAGGCAAGTGGTTAAAGCCAGAAATATGGAAGCGGCACGCTGAATGATGCTTTGTGTATGGGGACAGGAAACTAACAGAAAGACGTTGTCCTAGTCCGTGTGCTACAGAGGAATCCTGGGAAAGCAACATGGCTCCAATCATCAACACACCACACACATCCAATGCAATGTACACTAGGCCGGCACACCCCTCCACACACGGTGGTTGGGGAGCGGACTGTACAATCACACGGTGACCCCATCCTCCAGCGTTAGGTAACCTGCTACACGGCACGGCAAGCAGCACACCCCGCACCATCGCTCCTCCACTGCAGGACAGCCCGATCATGTGACCAAACATCACTCCCGCCCCTTCAACGACACAGGATAATAACCAATAGCTGGCAATGTCTGCACCGCCGCTGTCCAATAGCCGAATATTAGACAAGGGGGTCTGGCTGCATACTGGAGCTCCACTTTCCACAGGAAACATGTGACCTCCACTCCACTTCTTTAATTAACTTCAATGTTCAAAAATGGCTGCAAACTGGAGCTCCATTCGACAGGAAACATGTGACCTCCACTCGAACTTTTTTTAAATTAACTTTAATGTAACGTTTCCTATCGAGCTCCAGCCAATCAGTGCCTTTCAGGGCTCTGAAGCGTTCAGTCGGTTCCCAGCGCTGCTCGGATCAACACGCTACGGATTGTCAGGCCGATGAACCAATAAACTTGCAAGAAGTCTCCACAAGTAGGCGGAGCTACGGATGGCGGGATTAATCTAGTCTATGGGTGTATGAAGGAGGAGATTGCGGAGATGGGAAAAGGACTGGGACCGATCCGCCCTGTATGGTTCTCCCTGCAGAAGGTGACAACTAGCGATTCGGACTGGGCTGTCAGTAGGATCGGATCCAGTCCGCCGTTCAGCGAAGGCGGTTCTAATGGGAGGAATCACTGGGCCAGAATGGATGTTCCCGGTCATGATCTGCAATCTGTGGGCGATGGGGACAGGATGTGACGTGTATGTGCAGATCTTCCACAGGATCGATCTTCTGCCAATTGACTTGTGTGTGTCCGCAGCATTAGAAATCGTGCAGATGATGGCGGGATGACTGTGCTGTCACTTTATTCCTGTAGTAGAGGCTCTCCAGGGCTGGGGAATGGCTTTCTATCAAACTCAGGCTGCACTGATCTCACCCACTTGTCCTCCAGAGATTTACCCCCCCCCCCCCCTTCCTGACCAGTCCATTTTTTGTGATACAGTGTTGTGTTACTTTGACTGACAATTGCGCGGTCATGCAACGCTGTGTCCTTTTTTTCCCCACAAATACAGCTTTCTTTTGGTTGTATTTGATCACCTGTGTGTTTTCTAAATTTTGCACTATAAACAAAAAAGACCGACAATTTTGAAAAACAAATGATATTTTTGACTTTTTGCTATAAAACATGTCCAGTAAAAATCTAATTTCATCATAAATTTAGGCCAAAATGTATTCTGCGACATGTCTTTGCTAAAAATTATCCCAATACGTGTAAATGAATTGGTTTACATGAAAGTTATAGTGTCTACAGATGGCGGGATATGTACTGGATTTTTAATGGTTTTCTAAAATAGTAATGGCGGCGATCAGCGACTTATAGCGGGACTGCGGCGGACATTCTGACACTGTGCACTATACACAGTGCAGCACACGTACAGCTCAGAACACTGTCCATGCATGTCACTATACACAGTGCAGGTCCGTACACTGTCCATGCATGTCACTATACACAGTGCAGCACACGTACAGCTCAGTACACTGTCCATGCATGTCACTATACACAGTGCAGCACACGTACAGCTTGGTACACTGTCCATGTATGTCACTATACACAGTGCAGGTCAGTACACTGTCCATACATGTCACTATACACAGTGCAGCACACGAACAGCTCAGTACACTTTCCATGCATGTCACTATACACAATGCAGCACACGTACAGCTCAGTACACTGTCCATGCATGTCACACAGTGCAGCACACGTACAGCTCAGTACACTGTCCATGCATGTCACACAGTGCAGCACACGTACAGCTCAGTACACTGTCCATGCATGTCACTATACACAGTGCAGCACACGTACAGTACAGTTCAGTACACTGTCCATGCATGTCACTATACACAGTGCAGCACACGTACAGCTCAGTACACTGTCCATGCATGTCACTATACACAGTGTAGCACACGTACAGCTCAGTACACTGTCCATGCATGTCACTATACACAGTGCAGGTCAGTAAACTGTCCAAGCATGTCACTATACACAGTGAAGCACACGTACAGCTCAGTACACTGTCCATGCATGTCACTATACACAGTGTAGCACACGTACAGCTCAGTACACTGTCCATGCATGTCACTATACACAGTGCAGGTCAGTAAACTGTCCAAGCATGTCACTATACACAGTGCAGCACACGTACAGTTCAGTACTGTCCATACATGTCAGAAAGTGTCTGAAAACATGTGAATGTGTGAGGAGCAATGCCTCATGGGAAGTGCCACGCCTACTCAAAGCTGATATGGGGCAGAAAAGGGGGCAGGGCTTGATCTAAGTTCGGCTTGAGAGGCAGCCAATCAGGTGCGTAGCGTGAAAGCTGAGCTCGAGGCTCAGTTTGCGATTGGCCAACTACAGGGCGGTTGGGTTTGGGTGAGCTCTGTGTAAGAAAACAAATCGCGCCCACTTTCATGTCTTCCTATATCAATGCGTGCGGCCGCTTAGAGAGAAGAAAGCGAATAGTCACTACAGGAAGGGGCGGGAACTTACGGAAGCCGAGTCGCCCTTTTTTGATAAGGGTCTGTTTAATCTGAATTGCCTTGTTTAATGTGAACTGCCTTGTTGAACAACTAGCCTACAGGGCACTTATACCCCCTTCCTGCCCAGGCCAATTTCCAGCTTTCAGCGCTGTCGCACTTTGACAATTGCGCAGTCATGCAACATTGTACCCATATGAAATTTTCATCATTTTTCTTTGTGACAGATAGAGCTTTATTTTGGTGGTATGTAATCACCTCTGGGTTTTTTATTTTTTCTTAAACCAAAAACCACTGAAAATTTTGAAAAAAAATGTTTTTTCTTAGTTTTTGTTATAAAATATTGTAAATAAGTGATTTTTCTCCTTCACTGATGTGTGCTAATGAGGCTGCACTGATGGAGACTGATAGGCTGCACTGATATGCGGCACTGATAGGCGGCACAGACTGGCACTGATAGGTGGCACTCATGCACACTGATAGGCGGTGTGGCAGGCGCAGCACCCTTTGGTGCCTTGTGCGCTGTGGCATTAGAAAAATTATGCAATTGCTGTTTCTTTGTTTGAGTAGACTGACTTTACTCTGTAATTCCTCCAATGCCGCTCTATGGATGCAGTAGGTTTAAAGAGCACACCGAATACTTTAGTTAACTTCTTTAATAACTTCAATCTTCTTCATATAACTGCTTACAATGGCTTGTTTCTTTCATATTACAATGGTTTCATTTGTATTACATTGGGTTGATTCAATAGCTTATCTTGATAGATTCGATAGATTCAATTGGATTATGATTACTCTACAGTGACTTGATTCGTTTAATTCGTAAGTTCGGTGGAACTACAAGTAAACACATACAACAGTTTTTACATACAGATCTACCTGCATTACTAAACAACAGAGGAACACACAAGTGCATTAAATACCTATTTGGCCTTCTCTGTCCCCATAAAGCTTTTCTGATTGGAACTGTCTGTTTCCTCTTCTGTCTGGTGAGCATGTGTCTCTAGAAAATCCTAGCAGGGAGTTTTACACAGGCATAGATGTGAAACTGGCTGGGATTGGTTAAGGCTCTGTACAGTGTGAGGCTGTCTGTGATTGGCTCATCTTTAACTAACTCTTAAAGGCATATTTTCCTTTTCTGCTTCTGCTAACACAATGAATATATAAATGTCATATAACAATCAAAGACATAAATCACAGCAATGATTCTGCTTTTGGCTTTAACATATGCACATATACACTGTACTGAGGTTATTGGCAGGTTTGGTATACACATATATGTGAACCATATTAACAACCTAGGACTGGTCTTAGCTGGCCAGCTACATGCGGCACTGACTGCCACTGATGGGTGACACTGAAAGGCAGCTCAGATGGGCACTGATATGTGGCATTGATGTGACACTGGTACGAGACACTGACATAAGGCACTGATGGACACTGACAGGTGGCACTGATCATCAGGGCACACTGATCATCAGTGCCCTGATGATCAGTGTACATGTGCCCTCCGCGGAAAGCCGATTACCGGCTGTCCTCTCCTCTCGAGCTGTCAGCGTGACAGCTCGACAGGAGAGAAATGCCGATAACCGGCATTTCCCTGTTTACATGTGATCAGCTGTGATTGGACACAGCTGATCACATGACTGAGCCGACATCTTCAGCTCTTTCCGTGATTGGTGATCCGAGGGACACATCGCACCGCCGATCGCCGCACTGCACGCTCCCTTAGCCGCGCATGCGCAGTGAGAATGGGAGGACGTCATATGAAGTCCTCCCAGAACAAGAGCACCACCTTCAGCCCATCATATTACTCTATGGCGGGCGGGCGGTGGTTAATGTGAACTGCCGTGTTTGATGTGAACTGCCGTGTTTTATGTGAACTGCCGTTGAGTTAAACTGCCTTGTTTAACCAACTCCCGCCCGCCATATAGTCCAATGATGGGTGCAAGGTGGTTCTCTCTTTCTGAGAGGACGTCATATGACGTCCTCCCATTCTCACCGCACATGCGTGGCTCAGGGAGCCTCGGACACAGTGGATCACCGATCATGGAAAGAGCCGAAGATGTCGGCTCGATCATGTGATCAGCTGTGTCCAATCACAGCTGATCACATGTAAACACAGAAATGGCGTTTATCGGCATTTCTCTCTTCTCGAGCTGTCACGCTGACAGCTTGAGAGGAGAGCCGATAATCGGCTTTCCACGGAGGGGACATGTACACTGCTCATCAAGGCACTGATGATCAGTGTAGCCCCAGCAGTGCCAGCTGTCTGTGTCGATCAGTGCCACATGCCAGTGCCTATCAGTGCCACATCAATGCCACATATCAGTGCCCATATGACCTGCCTTTCAGTGTCATCCATCAGTGCCAGTCAGTGCCACCTATCAATGCCAATCAGTGCCACCTATCAGTGCTGCCAGTCAGTGCAACCTATAAGCGCCAGTCAGTGCCGCCTAACAGTGCCATGTATCAGTGCTGCCTTTCAGTGCCCATCAGTGATGCCTGTCAATGCCCATCAGTGCCACCTATCAGTGTCCAACAGTGCAGCCTCATTAGCGCACATCAGTGAAGGAGAAAAATCACTTATTTACAAAAAATTTTAACAAAAACTAAGAAAAAAAATTTTGTTTTCAAAATTTTCAGTGGTTTTTGGTTTGTTTAAGAAAAAATAAAAAAACTCTGAGGTGATTAAATACCACCAAAACAAAGCTCTGTCACAAAAAAATGATAAAAATTTCATATGGGTAAAGTGTTGCATGACCGCGCAATTGTCATTCAAAGTGCGACAGCACGGGAAGCTGGAAATTGACCTGGCAGGTAGGGGGTATAAGTGCCCTGTAGGCTAGTGGTTGAGCTGAACTGCCTTGTTTGAGCTGAACGGCCTTGTTTGAGCTGAACGGCCTTGTTTGAGCTGAACGGCCTTGTTTGAGCTGAACGGCCTTGTTTGAGCTGAACGGCCTTGTTTGAGCTGAACGGCCTTGTTTAATCTCAATTGCCGTATAGTTGAACTGGGTGGTCTGGTGGGGGACTGTGACACACTGGCTCTGAGGAAGAGGTACAACCTCGAAAGGCGTCAGCCACCATCTATCCAGAGGTTCACAGTCCCCCACCAGACCACCCAGAGGGGTTCCTGAACCACTCTGCATCCCCAGCGACATGTTTTTCATTTTAATCTGATTTTACATTTCTCTTGTGAGTATTTTACAATTTATAAATAAATCCCATTTTAAAGGTAATGCGCCAGGCCTGTGCGCCCTCTTTTTGTTTCTTATATACAGCTTTACCCATTGTGCATAGTAGTGGTAATAATAATTAGAATGAATGGATTTCATTTGGTATGCTTCATTTATGTTAAGGACAATAAATATCAGTCTGTGTATGACAAGAGCAGGGGCATGTAAAGGAATGGAGGGGGGGTAAAATGTTCACCCTGCCTTCCTTCACATGGCAATTTCATTACAATCCCGCAAAGAGATGGCCCAATCCAGCAGAGACATCCCCAAAATCCAGCACAGAGACAGTCCCCATCCAGCAAACAGGCAGTCCCAATCAAAGCAGGGAGATAAAAACCAGCACGGCCCCTAATAAAACAACACACAGTAATCACAAAACAGTACACAGCTAACCCTTTGATCGCCCAGATGTTAGCCCCTTCCTGCCCAGTGTATTAGTGCTTTTTATTAGCATTGGTTTCTGTATTAGTGTCACTGGAGATGTGAGTGGCAGTTGGTTCTCACCCAGTGCCAGAATGCCCACCAAAGTCGCTGATTGCCGCCATTACTAGTATAAAAAATTAACCACTTGTCTACTGGGCACTTATGCCCCCTTCCTGCCCAGGCCAATTTTCAGCTTGCGGCGTTGTCACACTTTGACAATTTTGCGGTCATGCAACACTGTACCCATATGAAATTATCATTTTTTTCACACAAATAGAACTTTCTTTTGGTGGCATTTAATCACAGCTGGGTGTTTTTATTTCTTGCACTATAAACAAAAAGAGAGCAAAAAGATTGAAAAAAAAGTTTTTCTTTGTTTCTATTATAAAATATTGCAAACAGGTAATTTTTCTCCTTCACTGATGTGCGATAATGAGGTGGCACTAATAGGAGGCACTGAGAGGCGGCATTGACAGGCTACACTGATAGGCAGCACTGCAGGGCACAGGTGGGTGGCACTGCTAGGTCACTGCTGGGTGTCACTGATGGGCCCTGATCATCAGTGCCGATCACTTTCCGGTTATCGGCAGTACTTTCCTCATGCTGTGACAATGTGAGGAAAGTGCAGCCGAAAATCGACAACTGTATTTACCTGGTGATCTACTGTGTCATTGGACGCAGCTGATCACATGCTAAAAGGCTGCTGTGATTGGCCGTTTACCTTATCACATGATCAGCTGTGTCCGTATGGGGGCGTGTTCTGGAATGACATCCATGGGCGTCGTCCCAGAACTAGACAACCGCGCTGTAGCCGTCTTTCGGCTATACCGTGGTAAGGAAGAGGTTAATTAATACTCCAAGATATATATATCACCATTTGTAGACACTATAACTTTCATGCAAACCAATCAATATACGCTTATTGGGATTTTTGTTAACCAAAGACATGTAGCAGAATTTATTTTGGCCTAAATTAAGAATTTTTTCCCCCAATTTTTTTATGGGATATGTTTTATGGCAAAAACTTTCTTTTTTAATTTTGGTCATTGTTCAGTTATAAAAAAATAAACCCAGCGATGATCAAATACCACCAAAAGAAAGCGGTGTGTGAAAAAAAGGATATAAATTCCATTTGTATGCAGTGTTGCATGACCGCACAACTGTCATTTGAAGTAGCGCAGCGCCGTATAGCAAACAATGGCCTGGGCAGGTTTGGGGGTGGGGGGGGGTTGGGGATAAATCTTCCGAAGGGCAAGTGGTTTCGTTTCCATAACCAGTTCCCAACCATGCTATAGCCAAAAGCCATCTACAATGCCGTTGGCTAGTTCTGGGAGGGCATCCATGGACGTTCTCCCAGAACCACAGCCCGCACGCACGATCTGTGAACACATGACTAAGGAATGGGCCAATCACAGATGCTTTTACCATGCGACCAGTTGCGTCCAATCACAGCTGATCACAACATGGCTCCAATCATCAACACACCACACACATCCAATGCAATGTACACTAGGCCGGCACACCCCTCCACACACGGTGGTTGGGGAGCGGACTGTACAATCACACGGTGACCCCATCCTCCAGCGTTAAGTAACCAGCTACACGGCACGGCAAGCAGCACACACCCCGCACCATCGCCCCTCCATTGCAGGACAGCCCGATCATGTGACCAAACATCACTCCCGCCCCTTCAACGACACAGGATAATAACCAATAGCTGGCAATGTCTGCACCGCCGCTGTCCAATAGCCGAATATTAGACAAGGGGGTCTGGCTGCATACTGGAGCTCCACTTTCTACAGGAAACATGTGACCTCCACTCCTTTAAATGAACTTTAATGTAAAAAAAATGGCTGCAAACTGGAGCTCCATTCGAGAGGAAACATGTGACCTCCACTCAAACGTTTTTTAAATAAACTTTAATGTAACGTTTCCTGTCGAGCTCCAGCCTGCAGCCATTGGTTGTTTGTTACATTACAGTTCGTTTAAAAAAAAAAAAAAAAAAAGTGGAGTGGAGGTCACATGATATAGCGGGACTGCAGCGGGCATTCTGACACTGTGCACTATACACAGTGCAGCACACGTACAGCTCAGTACACTGTCCATGCATGTCACTATACACAGTGCAGCACACATACAGCTCAGTACACTGTCCATGCATGTCACTATACACAGTGCAGCACACGTACAGCTCAGTACACCGTCCATACATGTCACTATACACAGTGCAGCACACGTACAGCTCAGTACACTGTCCATTCATGTCACTATACACAGTGCAGCACACGTACAGCTCAGTACACCGTCCATACATGTCACCATACAGTGCAGCACACGTACAGTTCAGTACTGTCCATACGTGTCAGAAAGTGTCTTGAGAACGTGAATGTGTGAGGAGCAATGCCTCATGGGAAGTGCCACACCTACTGAAAGCTGATATGCAGCAGGAAAAGGGGACGGGGCTTGATCTAAGTTCGGCTTGAGATGCAACCAATCAGGTGCGTGGTGCGAAAGCTGAGCTTTTGAGGCTCAGTCTGCGATTGGCCAACTACAGGGCGGTTGTGTTTGGGTGATCAAACAGAAATTCCTCCCTGTCAGTTGCAGCGTGGAGGAGGGGGCGGAGACTCCATGGCTGTTAATGTAAGAAAACATAGGCCATGACTACTCAATGCTGATAGGCGGCAGGAAAAGGGGGCGGGGCTTGATCTAAGTTCGGCTTGAGATGCAACCAATCAGGTGCGTGGTGCGAAAGCTGAGCTTTTGAGGCTCAGTCTGCGATTGGCCAACTACAGGGCGGTTGTGTTTGGGTGATCAAACAGAAATTCCTCCCTGTCAGTTGCAGCGTGGAGGAGGGGGCGGAGACTCCATGGCTGTTAATGTAAGAAAACATAGGCCATGACTACTCAATGCTGATAGGCGGCAGGAAAAGGGGGCGGGGCTTGCTCTAACTTTGGCTTGAGATGCAGCCAATCAGGTGTGTGGTGCGAAAGCTGAGCACTTGAGGCTCAGTCTGCGATTGGCCAACTACAGGGCAGTTGTGTTTGGATGATCACACAGAAATTCCTCCCTGTCAGCTGCAGTGTGGAGGAGGGGGCGGGGACTCCATGGCTGTTAAGGTAAGAAAATATAGCCCATGCCTACTCAAAGCTGATAGGCGGCAGGAAAAGGGGGTGGGGCTTGATCTAAGTTCGGCTTGAGATGCAACCAATCAGGTGCGTGGTGCGAAAGCTGAGCTTTTGAGGCTCAGTCTGCGATTGGCCAACTACAGGGCGGTTGTGTTTGGGTGATCAAACAGAAATTTCTCCCTGTCAGTTGCAGCGTGGAGGAGGGGGCGGAGACTCCATGGCTGTTAAGGTAAGAAAACATAGGCCATGCCTACTCAATGCTGATAGGGGGCGGGGCTTGATCTAACTTTGGCTTGAGATGCAGCCAATCAGGTGTGTGGTGCGAAAGCTGTGCTCTTGAGGCTCAGTCTGCGATTGGCCAACTACAGGGCAGTTGTGTTTGGATGATCACACAGAAATTCCTCCCTGTCAGCTGCAGTGTGGAGGAGGGGGCGGGGACTCCATGGCTGTTAAGGTAAGAAAATATAGCCCATGCCTACTCAATGCTGATAGGCGGCAGGAAAAGGGGGCGGGGCTTGATCTAAGTTCGGCTTGAGATGCAACCAATCAGGTGCGTGGTGCGAAAGCTGAGCTTTTGAGGCTCAGTCTGCGATTGGCCAACTACAGGGCAGTTGTGTTTGGATGATTATACAGAAATTCCTCCCTGTCAGCTGCAGTGTGGAGGAGGGGGCGGAGACTCCATGGCTGTTAAGGTAAGAAAATATAGCCCATGCCTACTCAAAGCTGATAGGCGGCGGGAAAAGGGGGTGGGGCTTGATCTAAGTTCGGCTTGAGATGCAACCAATCAGGTGCGTTGTGCGAAAGCTGAGCTTTTGAGGCTCAGTCTGCGATTGGCCAACTACAGGGCGGTTGTGTTTGGGTGATCAAACAGAAATTCCTCCCTGTCAGTTGCAGCGTGGAGGAGGGGGCGGGGACTCCATGGCTGTTAATGTAAGAAAACATAGGCCATGACTACTCAATGCTGATAGGCGGCAGGAAAAGGGGGCGGGGCTTGATCTAACTTTGGCTTGAGATGCAGCCAATCAGGTGTGTGGTGCGAAAGCTGAGCACTTGAGGCTCAGTCTGCGATTGGCCAACTACAGGGCAGTTGTGTTTGGATGATCACACAGAAATTCCTCCCTGTCAGCTGCAGTGTGGAGGAGGGGGCGGGGACTCCATGGCTGTTAAGGTAAGAAAATATAGCCCATGCCTACTCAAAGCTGATAGGCGGCAGGAAAAGGGGGTGGGGCTTGATCTATGTTCGGCTTGAGATGCAACCAATCAGGTGCGTGGTGCGAAAGCTGAGCTTTTGAGGCTCAGTCTGCGATTGGCCAACTACAGGGCGGTTGTGTCTGGGTGATCAAACAGAAATTCCTCCCTGTCAGCTGCAGCGTGGAGGAGGGGGCGGAGACTCCGAGGCTGTTAAGGTAAGAAAACATAGGCCATGCCTACTCAATGCTAATAGGCGGCAGGAAAAGGTGGCGGGGCTTGATCTAACTTTGGCTTGAGATGCAGCCAATCAGGTGTGTGGTGCGAAAGCTGAGCTCGAGGCTCAGTCTGCGATTGGCCAACTACAGGGCGGTTGTGTTTGGATGATCACACAGAAATTCCTGCCCGTCAGTTGCAGCGTGGAGGAGGGGGCGGGGACTCCGAGGCTGTTAAGGCAAGAAAACACAGGCCACACCTACTCAACCTCATGGCAGGGACGACCAGCGATTAGCAGACAGGGACGACCACGGCTCTCAGGTAGGGACACGGCAGGCTTGCAGGGTCTTGGCTGTGGGGTCGGTTTAATGTGAACTGCCTTGTTTAACCATTTGAATACCGGGCAATTTTCCCCCTTCCTGCCCTGGCCAGTTTTCAGGTTTCAGCGCTCTCACATTTTGAATGACAATTGCGCGGTCATACAACATTGTACCCAAACTAAAATTTTATCATTTTCTTCGCACAACTAGAGCTTTCTTTTGGTGGTATTTAATCACCGCCGAGGTTTTTATTTTTTGCTAAATTATCAAAAAAAGACCAAAAATTTTGAAAAAAAACACGTTTTTCTTTGTTTCTGTTATAAAAGTTTGCAAATAAATAATTGTTCTTCATAAATTTAAGCTGAGATGTATTCTGCTACATGTCTTTGGTGAAAATATCCCAAATTAGGATGTATTTTTTAGTTTGTAGGAAAGTTATAGAGTTCACAAACTATGGTATAGATCTGAATATTGATCAATCCTGAAGTACTGACGGCAATCTAATTTCTTGAGGTCCAAGAATGTCAGAACAGTACAGATATCCCCCAAATGACCCCTTTTTTCAGAGCAGACAGTCCGACGTACTTCATAAGAGGCATGGCGAGTTTTTTGAAGTTGTATTTTTTTTGTCATAATTTTTCGGAAAATGAAAAAATGCAAAAAATTATTTTCACTTATTTTGTTACATACTGTCACCAGTGCAGTACAGCGTCATCATATAACTGCTGATTAGGGACACTGACTGGTGACAGTATGAAAAAAAATACTTATATCTTTTTTTTAATTTTTTAAAAACACTTTTATTATTTTTAATTTTTTATTAATTTTTTTTCTTTTTTTAAGATTTTTTTTTCATATTTCACTATGTCCAAAGTAGTACAATGTTACTATAGTAACATTGTACTACTTTGGGGAAGTGATCAGTATTTTTTTTTTTTTTTTACACAATTTGCTTATAGCAAAGAGTTTACCTGAATGACATCAATTCATTCAGGGTTTTTTTTTTTTTTGTGCTTTAGCTGTGATTTGGCCACAGCTAATCACATGACATGTGCATGTGATCGCTGTGACCATTCACAGCTAGACAGTAGTATACAATGGATGGCATGAATGAAGCCATCCATTGTATACAACTGTCACGTGACCTGCTGTGATTGGTCACAGCAGGTCACACGGTACCGGCAACGGGGCCGATACTCAAATCTGTCATCGACCGTGTCCGAGGTACTTGGCCGGTGACAGATCGCGCCGCTGTCCGGCGCTGCAAGTACGAAAAGTGCGCATGTGCGGGAGTACACCATTTGGCGTCCAACCCGGAAATCCAATAGATTTTGCCGGCCGCCTTTTGGCTATTGGCCAGGCGTGTATTGGTTTACCGCTAGCCTACAGGGCACTTATACCCCCTTTCTGCCCAGGCCAATTTCCAGTTTCACTATTTTTTTTTTAAATACTGTCACCAGTGCAGTACAGCATCATCATATAACTGGCATGGCGGTGATCAGGGACACTGAGTGGTGACAGTATCAAAAAAAAAATATATTTTTTTTTATTTTATTTATTATTTTTTATTAATTTTGTTTTCTTTTTTTTAACATTTTTTTTATATATTTCACTATGACTAAAGTAGTACAATGTTACTTTAGTAACATTGTACTACTTTGGGGAAGTGATCAGTATTTTTTTATTTTTATTTTTTTACACAATTTGCTTATAGCAAAGAATTACTTTGCTATAAGCAAGCATTTACCTGAATGACATCGATTCATTCAGGGTTTTTTTTTGTGCTTAGCTGTGATTTGGCCACCCTAATGTTCACCCTACCTTCCTTCACATGGCAATTTCATTACAATCCCGCAAAGAGATGGCCCAATCCAGCAGAGACATCCCCAAAATCCAGCACAGAGACAGTCCCCATCCAGCAAACAGGCAGTCCCAATAAAAGCATGGAGATAAAAACCAGCACGGCCCCGAATAAAACAACACACAGTAAGCACAAAACAGTACACAGCTAACCCTTTGATCGCCTGGATATTAACCCCTTCCTGCCCAGTGTATTAGTGCTTTTTATTAGCATTGGTTTCTGTATTAGTGTCATTGGAAATGTCAGTGGCAGTTGGTTCTCACCCAGTGCCAGAATGCCCACCAAAGTCGCTGATTACCGCCATTACTAGCATAAAAAATTAACCACTGTCTACTGGGCACTTATGGCCCCTTCCTGCCCTGGCCAATTTTCAGCTTGCAGAGTTGTCACACTTTGACAATTTTGCGGTCATGCAACACCATATGAAAGTATTGCAGCGCCATATAGCAAACAATGGCCTGGGCAGGATTGGGTGAGGGGTTGGGGGTAAATCTTCCGAAGGGCACGTGGTTTTGTTTCCATAGAAGGGAAAGCTGGACATGATATTAACCAGTTACCAACCATGCTATAGCCAAAAAACAGCTACAGCGCAGTTGGGTTGTTCTGGGAGGGCATCCATGGAGGTCCACCCAGAACAACACCCCGCGTGCACGATCTGTGATCGCTGTGTCCTTTGGACACAGCTGATCACATGACTAAGGAATGGGCCAATCACAGATGCTTTTACCATGTGACCAGTTGCGTCCAATCACAGCTGATCACCGGGTAAATAGGAAATGGTGGTTATCAGTAGTCCTCTCCTTCCGCTGACAGCGCATGAGGAGAGCTGGTATGCGGCATGTCGCAGGGGAACATCTACACTGATCATCAGGGCACTGATAATCCGTGTCCTGGTGATTAGTGTAGCCCCAGCAGTGCAGCCAATAGTGCCCAACAGTTGAATCAGTGCCACCTAACAGTGCCCATCAGTGAAGGAGAAAAATTACTTGTTTACAAAACATTTTATTAGAAACTAAGAAAAACGATTTTTCCCCTCAAAATTTGTGGTCTTTTTTAGTTTATCAAAAAATAAAACCCCCAGTGGTGAATAAATACCACCAAAAGAAAGCTCGGTCTAAAAAAAATGATAAAAAAGTAGTTTGGGTCCAGTGTTGCATGACCGCACAATTGTCAAAGTATGAGGGCGCTGAAAGCTGAACATTGGTAAGGGGGAGGGGGTAAAGCGCCCGGCAGGCAAGTGGTTAAAGCCAGAAATATGGAAGCGGCACGCTGAATGATGCTTTGTGTATGGGGACAGGAAACTAACAGAAAGACGTTGTCCTAGTCCGTGTGCTACAGAGGAATCCTGGGAAAGCAACATGGCTCCAATCATCAACACACCACACACATCCAATGCAATGTACACTAGGCCGGCACACCCCTCCACACACGGTGGTTGGGGAGCGGACTGTACAATCACACGGTGACCCCATCCTCCAGCGTTAGGTAACCTGCTACACGGCACGGCAAGCAGCACACCCCGCACCATCGCCCCTCCACTGCAGGACAGCCCGATCATGTGACCAAACATCACTCCCGCCCCTTCAACGACACAGGATAATAACCAATAGCTGGCAATGTCTGCACCGCCGCTGTCCAATAGCCGAATATTAGACAAGGGGGTCTGGCTGCATACTGGAGCTCCACTTTCCACAGGAAACATGTGACCTCCACTCCACTTCTTTAATTAACTTCAATGTTCAAAAATGGCTGCAAACTGGAGCTCCATTCGACAGGAAACATGTGACCTCCACTCGAACTTTTTTTAAATTAACTTTAATGTAACGTTTCCTATCGAGCTCCAGCCAATCAGTGCCTTTCAGGGCTCTGAAGCGTTCAGTCGGTTCCCAGCGCTGCTCGGATCAACACGCTACGGATTGTCAGGCCGATGAACCAATAAACTTGCAAGAAGTCTCCACAAGTAGGCGGAGCTACGGATGGCGGGATTAATCTAGTCTATGGGTGTATGAAGGAGGAGATTGCGGAGATGGGAAAAGGACTGGGACCGATCCGCCCTGTATGGTTCTCCCTGCAGAAGGTGACAACTAGCGATTCGGACTGGGCTGTCAGTAGGATCGGATCCAGTCCGCCGTTCAGCGAAGGCGGTTCTAATGGGAGGAATCACTGGGCCAGAATGGATGTTCCCGGTCATGATCTGCAATCTGTGGGCGATGGGGACAGGATGTGACGTGTATGTGCAGATCTTCCACAGGATCGATCTTCTGCCAATTGACTTGTGTGTGTCCGCAGCATTAGAAATCGTGCAGATGATGGCGGGATGACTGTGCTGTCACTTTATTCCTGTAGTAGAGGCTCTCCAGGGCTGGGGAATGGCTTTCTATCAAACTCAGGCTGCACTGATCTCACCCACTTGTCCTCCAGAGATTTACCCCCCCCCCCCTTCCTGACCAGTCCATTTTTTGTGATACAGTGTTGTGTTACTTTGACTGACAATTGCGCGGTCATGCAACGCTGTGTCCTTTTTTTCCCCACAAATACAGCTTTCTTTTGGTTGTATTTGATCACCTGTGTGTTTTCTAAATTTTGCACTATAAACAAAAAAGACCGACAATTTTGAAAAACAAATGATATTTTTGACTTTTTGCTATAAAACATGTCCAGTAAAAATCTAATTTCATCATAAATTTAGGCCAAAATGTATTCTGCGACATGTCTTTGCTAAAAATTATCCCAATACGTGTAAATGAATTGGTTTACATGAAAGTTATAGTGTCTACAGATGGCGGGATATGTACTGGATTTTTAATGGTTTTCTAAAATAGTAATGGCGGCGATCAGCGACTTATAGCGGGACTGCGGCGGACATTCTGACACTGTGCACTATACACAGTGCAGCACACGTACAGCTCAGAACACTGTCCATGCATGTCACTATACACAGTGCAGGTCCGTACACTGTCCATGCATGTCACTATACACAGTGCAGCACACGTACAGCTCAGTACACTGTCCATGCATGTCACTATACACAGTGCAGCACACGTACAGCTTGGTACACTGTCCATGTATGTCACTATACACAGTGCAGGTCAGTACACTGTCCATACATGTCACTATACACAGTGCAGCACACGAACAGCTCAGTACACTTTCCATGCATGTCACTATACACAATGCAGCACACGTACAGCTCAGTACACTGTCCATGCATGTCACACAGTGCAGCACACGTACAGCTCAGTACACTGTCCATGCATGTCACACAGTGCAGCACACGTACAGCTCAGTACACTGTCCATGCATGTCACTATACACAGTGCAGCACACGTACAGTTCAGTACACTGTCAATGCATGTCACTATACACAGTGAAGCACACGTACAGCTCAGTACACTGTCCATGCATGTCACTATACACAGTGTAGCACACGTACAGCTCAGTACACTGTCCATGCATGTCACTATACACAGTGCAGGTCAGTAAACTGTCCAAGCATGTCACTATACACAGTGCAGCACACGTACAGTTCAGTACTGTCCATACATGTCAGAAAGTGTCTGAAAACATGTGAATGTGTGAGGAGCAATGCCTCATGGGAAGTGCCACGCCTACTCAAAGCTGATATGGGGCAGAAAAGGGGGCAGGGCTTGATCTAAGTTCGGCTTGAGAGGCAGCCAATCAGGTGCGTAGCGTGAAAGCTGAGCTCGAGGCTCAGTTTGCGATTGGCCAACTACAGGGCGGTTGGGTTTGGGTGAGCTCTGTGTAAGAAAACAAATCGCGCCCACTTTCATGTCTTCCTATATCAATGCGTGCGGCCGCTTAGAGAGAAGAAAGCGAATAGTCACTACAGGAAGGGGCGGGAACTTACGGAAGCCGAGTCGCCCTTTTTTGATAAGGGTCTGTTTAATCTGAATTGCCTTGTTTAATGTGAACTGCCTTGTTGAACAACTAGCCTACAGGGCACTTATACCCCCTTCCTGCCCAGGCCAATTTCCAGCTTTCAGCGCTGTCGCACTTTGACAATTGCGCAGTCATGCAACATTGTACCCATATGAAATTTTCATCATTTTTCTTTGTGACAGATAGAGCTTTATTTTGGTGGTATGTAATCACCTCTGGGTTTTTTATTTTTTCTTAAACCAAAAACCACTGAAAATTTTGAAAAAAAATGTTTTTTCTTAGTTTTTGTTATAAAATATTGTAAATAAGTGATTTTTCTCCTTCACTGATGTGTGCTAATGAGGCTGCACTGATGGAGACTGATAGGCTGCACTGATATGCGGCACTGATAGGCGGCACAGACTGGCACTGATAGGTGGCACTCATGCACACTGATAGGCGGTGTGGCAGGCGCAGCACCCTTTGGTGCCTTGTGCGCTGTGGCATTAGAAAAATTATGCAATTGCTGTTTCTTTGTTTGAGTAGACTGACTTTACTCTGTAATTCCTCCAATGCCGCTCTATGGATGCAGTAGGTTTAAAGAGCACACCGAATACTTTAGTTAACTTCTTTAATAACTTCAATCTTCTTCATATAACTGCTTAAAATGGCTTGTTTCTTTCATATTACAATGGTTTCATTTGTATTACATTGGGTTGATTCAATAGCTTATCTCGATAGATTCGATAGATTCAATTGGATTATGATTACTCTACAGTGACTTGATTCGTTTAATTCGTAAGTTCGGTGGAACTACAAGTAAACACATACAACAGTTTTTACATACAGATCTACCTGCATTACTAAACAACAGAGGAACACACAAGTGCATTAAATACCTATTTGGCCTTCTCTGTCCCCATAAAGCTTTTCTGATTGGAACTGTCTGTTTCCTCTTCTGTCTGGTGAGCATGTGTCTCTAGAAAATCCTAGCAGGGAGTTTTACACAGGCATAGATGTGAAACTGGCTGGGATTGGTTAAGGCTCTGTACAGTGTGAGGCTGTCTGTGATTGGCTCATCTTTAACTAACTCTTAAAGGCATATTTTCCTTTTCTGCTTCTGCTAACACAATGAATATATAAATGTCATATAACAATCAAAGACATAAATCACAGCAATGATTCTGCTTTTGGCTTTAACATATGCACATATACACTGTACTGAGGTTATTGGCAGGTTTGGTATACACATATATGTGAACCATATTAACAACCTAGGACTGGTCTTAGCTGGCCAGCTACATGCGGCACTGACTGCCACTGATGGGTGACACTGAAAGGCAGCTCAGATGGGCACTGATATGTGGCATTGATGTGACACTGGTACGAGACACTGACATAAGGCACTGATGGACACTGACAGGTGGCACTGATCATCAGGGCACACTGATCATCAGTGCCCTGATGATCAGTGTACATGTGCCCTCCGCGGAAAGCCGATTACCGGCTGTCCTCTCCTCTCGAGCTGTCAGCGTGACAGCTCGACAGGAGAGAAATGTTGATAACCGGCATTTCCCTGTTTACATGTGATCAGCTGTGATTGGACACAGCTGATCACATGACTGAGCCGACATCTTCAGCTCTTTCCGTGATTGGTGATCCGAGGGACACATCGCACCGCCGATCGCCGCACTGCACGCTCCCTTAGCCGCGCATGCGCAGTGAGAATGGGAGGACGTCATATGAAGTCCTCCCAGAACAAGAGCACCACCTTCAGCCCATCATATTACTCTATGGCGGGCGGGCGGTGGTTAATGTGAACTGCCGTGTTTGATGTGAACTGCCGTGTTTTATGTGAACTGCCATTGAGCTGAACTGCCGTTGAGTTAAACTGCCTTGTTTAACCAACTCCCGCCCGCCATATAGTCCAATGATGGGTGCAAGGTGGTTCTCTCTTTCTGAGAGGACGTCATATGACGTCCTCCCATTCTCACCGCACATGCGTGGCTCAGGGAGCCTCGGACACAGTGGATCACCGATCATGGAAAGAGCCGAAGATGTCGGCTCGATCATGTGATCAGCTGTGTCCAATCACAGCTGATCACATGTAAACACAGAAATGGCGGTTATCGGCATTTCTCTCTTCTCGAGCTGTCACGCTGACAGCTTGAGAGGAGAGCCGATAATCGGCTTTCCACGGAGGGGACATGTACACTGCTCATCAAGGCACTGATGATCAGTGTAGCCCCAGCAGTGCCAGCTGTCTGTGTCGATCAGTGCCACATGCCAGTGCCTATCAGTGCCACATCAATGCCACATATCAGTGCCCATATGACCTGCCTTTCAGTGTCATCCATCAGTGCCAGTCAGTGCCACCTATCAATGCCAATCAGTGCCACCTATCAGTGCTGCCAGTCAGTGCAACCTATAAGTGCCAGTCAGTGCCGCCTAACAGTGCCATGTATCAGTGCTGCCTTTCAGTGCCCATCAGTGATGCCTGTCAATGCCCATCAGTGCCACCTATCAGTGTCCAACAGTGCAGCCTCATTAGCGCACATCAGTGAAGGAGAAAAATCACTTATTTACAAAAAATTTTAACAAAAACTAAGAAAAAAAATTTTGTTTTCAAAATTTTCAGTGGTTTTTGGTTTGTTTAAGAAAAAATAAAAAAACTCTGAGGTGATTAAATACCACCAAAACAAAGCTCTGTCACAAAAAAATGATAAAAATTTCATATGGGTAAAGTGTTGCATGACCGCGCAATTGTCATTCAAAGTGCGACAGCACTGGAAGCTGGAAATTGACCTGGCAGGTAGGGGGTATAAGTGCCCTGTAGGCTAGTGGTTGAGCTGAACTGCCTTGTTTGAGCTGAACGGCCTTGTTTGAGCTGAACGGCCTTGTTTGAGCTGAACGGCCTTGTTTGAGCTGAACGGCCTTGTTTGAGCTGAACGGCCTTGTTTGAGCTGAACGGCCTTGTTTAATCTCAATTGCCGTATAGTTGAACTGGGTGGTCTGGTGGGGGACTGTGACACACTGGCTCTGAGGAAGAGGTACAACCTCGAAAGGCGTCAGCCACCATCTATCCAGAGGTTCACAGTCCCCCACCAGACCACCCAGAGGGGTTCCTGAACCACTCTGCATCCCCAGCGACATGTTTTTCATTTTAATCTGATTTTACATTTCTCTTGTGAGTATTTTACAATTTATAAATAAATCCCATTTTAAAGGTAATGCGCCAGGCCTGTGCGCCCTCTTTTTGTTTCTTATATACAGCTTTACCCATTGTGCATAGTAGTGGTAATAATAATTAGAATGAATGGATTTCATTTGGTATGCTTCATTTATGTTAAGGACAATAAATATCAGTCTGTGTATGACAAGAGCAGGGGCATGTAAAGGAATGGAGGGGGGGTAAAATGTTCACCCTGCCTTCCTTCACATGGCAATTTCATTACAATCCCGCAAAGAGATGGCCCAATCCAGCAGAGACATCCCCAAAATCCAGCACAGAGACAGTCCCCATCCAGCAAACAGGCAGTCCCAATCAAAGCAGGGAGATAAAAACCAGCACGGCCCCTAATAAAACAACACACAGTAATCACAAAACAGTACACAGCTAACCCTTTGATCGCCCAGATGTTAGCCCCTTCCTGCCCAGTGTATTAGTGCTTTTTATTAGCATTGGTTTCTGTATTAGTGTCACTGGAGATGTGAGTGGCAGTTGGTTCTCACCCAGTGCCAGAATGCCCACCAAAGTCGCTGATTGCCGCCATTACTAGTATAAAAAATTAACCACTTGTCTACTGGGCACTTATGCCCCCTTCCTGCCCAGGCCAATTTTCAGCTTGCGGCGTTGTCACACTTTGACAATTTTGCGGTCATGCAACACTGTACCCATATGAAATTATCATTTTTTTCACACAAATAGAACTTTCTTTTGGTGGCATTTAATCACAGCTGGGTGTTTTTATTTCTTGCACTATAAACAAAAAGAGAGCAAAAAGATTGAAAAAAAAGTTTTTCTTTGTTTCTATTATAAAATATTGCAAACAGGTAATTTTTCTCCTTCACTGATGTGCGATAATGAGGTGGCACTAATAGGAGGCACTGAGAGGCGGCATTGACAGGCTACACTGATAGGCAGCACTGCAGGGCACAGGTGGGTGGCACTGCTAGGTCACTGCTGGGTGTCACTGATGGGCCCTGATCATCAGTGCCGATCACTTTCCGGTTATCGGCAGTACTTTCCTCATGCTGTGACAATGTGAGGAAAGTGCAGCCGAAAATCGACAACTGTATTTACCTGGTGATCTACTGTGTCATTGGACGCAGCTGATCACATGCTAAAAGGCTGCTGTGATTGGCCGTTTACCTTATCACATGATCAGCTGTGTCCGTATGGGGGCGTGTTCTGGAATGACATCCATGGGCGTCGTCCCAGAACTAGACAACCGCGCTGCAGCCGTCTTTCGGCTATACCGTGGTAAGGAAGAGGTTAATTAATACTCCAAGATATATATATCACCATTTGTAGACACTATAACTTTCATGCAAACCAATCAATATACGCTTATTGGGATTTTTGTTAACCAAAGACATGTAGCAGAATATATTTTGGCCTAAATTAAGAATTTTTTCCCCCAATTTTTTTCTGGGATATGTTTTATAGCAAAAACCTTCTTTTTTAATTTTGGTCATTGTTCAGTTATAAAAAATAAACCCAGCGATGATCAAATACCACCAAAAGAAAGCGGTGTGTGAAAAAAAGGATATAAATTCCATTTGTATGCAGTGTTGCATGACCGCACAACTGTCATTTGAAGTAGCGCAGCGCCGTATAGCAAACAATGGCCTGGGCAGGATTGGGGGGGGGGGGGGTTGGGGATAAATCTTCCGAAGGGCAAGTGGTTTCGTTTCCATAACCAGTTCCCAACCATGCTATAGCCAAAAGCCATCTACAATGCGGTTGGCTAGTTCTGGGAGGGCATCCATGGACGTTCTCCCAGAACCACAGCCCGCACGCACGATCTGTGATCGCTGTGTCCTTTGGACACAGCTGATCACATGACTAAGGAATGGGCCAATCACAGATGCTTTTACCATGCGACCAGTTGCGTCCAATCACAGCTGATCACCGGGTAAATAGGAAATGGTGGTTATCAGTAGTCCTTTGTGAATGGGGACACAAAACTAACAGACGTTGTCCTAGTCCGTGTGCTACAGAGGAATCCTGGGAAAGCAACATGGCTCCAATCATCAACACACCACACACATCCAATGCAATGTACACTAGGCCGGCACACCCCTCCACACACGGTGGTTGGGGAGCGGACTGTACAATCACACGGTGACCCCATCCTCCAGTGTTAGGTAACCTGCTACACGGCACAGCAAGCAGCACACACCCCGCACCATCGCCCCTCCATTGCAGGACAGCCCGATCATGTGACCAAACATCACTCCCGCCCCTTCAACGACACAGGATAATAACCAATAGCTGGCAATGTCTGCACCGCCGCTGTCCAATAGCCGAATATTAGACAAGGGGGACTGGCTGCATACTGGAGCTCCACTTTCCACAGGAAACATGTGACCTCCACTCCTTTAAATGAACTTTAATGTAAAAAAAAATGGCTGCAAACTGGAGCTCCATTCGACAGGAAACGTGACCTCCACTCAAACGTTTTTTAAATAAACTTTAATGTAACGTTTCCTGTCAAGCTCCAGCCTGCAGCCATTGGTTGTTTGTTACATTACAGTTTGTTTAAAAAAAAAAAAAAAGTGGAGTGGAGGTCACATGATATAGCGGGACTGCAGCGGGCATTCTGACACTGTGCACTATACACAGTGCAGCACACGTACAGCTAAGTACACTGTCCATGCATGTCACTATACACAGTGCAGCACACATACAGCTCAGTACACTGTCCATGCATGTCACTATACACAGTGCAGCACACGTACAGCTCAGTACACCGTCCATACATGTCACTATACACAGTGCAGCACACGTACAGCTCAGTACACCGTCCATACATGTCACCATACAGTGCAGCACACGTACAGTTCAGTACTGTCCATACGTGTCAGAAAGTGTCTTGAGAACGTGAATGTGTGAGGAGCAATGCCTCATGGGAAGTGCCACACCTACTGAAAGCTGATATGCAGCAGGAAAAGGGGGTGGGGCTTGATCTAAGTTCGGCTTGAGATGCAGCCAATCAGGTGCATGGTGTGAAAGCTGAGCTCTTGAGGCTCAGTCTGCGATTGGCCAACTACACGGCAGTTGTGTTTGGATGATCACACAGAAATTCCTCCCTGTCAGCTGCAGCGTGGAGGAGGGGGCGGAGACTCCGAGGCTGTTAAGGTAAGAAAGCATAGCCCATGCCTACTCAAAGCTGATAGGCGGCAGGAAAAGGGGGCGGGGGTTAATCTAACTTTAGCTTGAGAGGCAGCCAATCAGGTGCGTGGTGCGAAAGCTGAGCTCTTGAGGCTCAGTCTGCGATTGGCCAACTACAGGGCGGTTGTGTATGGATGATCACACAGAAATTCCTCCCTGTCAGCTGCAGCGTGGAGGAGGGGGCGGGGACTCCATGGCTGTTAAGGTAAGAAAACATAGGCCATGCCTACTCAAATTTGATAGGCGGCAGGAAAAGGGGGCGGGGGTTAATCTAACTTTGGCTTGAGAGGCAGCCAATCAGGTGCGTGGTGCGAAATCTGAGCTTTTGAGGCTCAGTCTGCGATTGGCCAACTACAGGGCGGTTGTGTTTGGGTGATCACACAGAAATTCCTCCCTGCCAGCTGCAGCGTGGAGGAGGGGGCGGGGACTCTATGGCTGTTAATGTAAGAAAACAAAGCCCATGCCTACTCAAAGCTGATAGGTGGCAGGAAAAGGGTGTGTGGCTTGATCTAAGTTCGGCTTGAGATGCAGCCAATCAGGTGCGTGGTGCGAAAGCTGAGCTCTTGAGGCTCAGTCTGCGATTGGCCAACTACAGGGCGGTTGTGTTTGGATGATCATACAGAAATTCCTCCCTGTCAGCTGCAGCGTGGAGGAGGGGGCGGGGACTCCATGGCTGTTAAGGCAAGAAAACACAGGCCATGCCTACTCAACCTCATGGCACTCGGCGTTCCAGGAACGACCAGCGATCAGCAGACAGGGACGACCAGCGATCAGCAGACAGGGACGACCAGCGATCAGCAGACAGGGACGACCACGGCTCTCAGGTAGGGACACGGCAGGCTTGCAGGGTCTTGGCTGTGGGGTCGGTTTAATGTGAACTGCCTTGTTTAACCATTTGAATACTGGCCAATTTTCCCCCTTCCTGCCCAGGCCAGTTTTCAGGTCTCAGCGCTCTCACACTTTGAATGACAATTGCGCGGTCATACAACACTGTACCCAAACTAAAATTTCATCATTTTCTTCACACAACTAGAGCTTTCTTTTGGTGGTATTTAATCACCGCCGAGGTTTTTATTTATTGCTAAATTATCAAAAAAAGTCCAAAAATTTTGAAAAAAACCCACGTTTTTCTTTGTTTCTGTTATAAAAGTTTGCAAATAAATAATTGTTCTTCATAAATTTAGGCCGAGATGTATTCTACTACATGTCTTTGGTGAAAATAACCTAAATTAGGATGTATTTTTTAGTTTGTGGGAAAGTTATAGAGTTCACAAACTATGGTATAGATCTGAATATTGATCAATCCTGAAGTACTGACAGCCAATCTAATTTCATGAGGTCCAAGAATGTCAGAACAGTACAGATATCCCCCAAATGACCACTTTTTGCAGAGCAGACAGTCCGACATACTTCATAAGAGGCATGGCGAGTTTTTTGAAGTTGTATTTTTTTTGTCATAATTTTTTGGAAAATGAAAAAATGCAAAAAATTGTTTTCACTATTTTTTTTTACATACTGTCACCAGTGCAGTACAGCGTCTTCATATAACTGGCATGGCAGTGATTAGGGACACTGACTGGTGACAGTATGAAAAAAAAAAATATATTTTTTATTTTTTTAAAAAAATGTTTATTTTTTTAATTTTTTATTACCGTATTTTCCGGCGTAAAAGACGACTTTTCAACCCCTGAAAATCTTCTGAAAAGTCGGGGGTCGTCTTATACGCCGGTGCGAGCCGGTGTCAGGGCGGCACTTTTTCGCGGGGCGGCGCGGCGCCGCCCCCCCTCCTCCTCCAGCGGACACTAAGTACAGGGGTGGGCAGAGGGGCTGCTGTACCTTACCTGGCTCCGGTCCCACGACGATCCGGTCCAGGAAGCGCGGCTGCTCCTTCTTTCAGTTAGGCAGCTCGATGGTCACGCGTCCGCTCGGCTCCGCCTCCTCACCGGTGATTGGGCGCCAGCACTGGAAAGGCACACAGGCGGCCAATCACCGGCGAGGAGGCGGAGCCGAGCGATGGGGCACTATTCCTCCCACTGACTAATGATGGGGCACTATTCCTCACACACTGACACTAATGATGGGGCACCATCATTGGTGTCAGTGGGAGGAATAGTGTCCCATCATTGGTATCAGTGGGAGGAATAGTGCCCCATCATTGGTATCAGTGGATGAAATAGTGCCCCATCATTGGTGTCAGTGGGAGGAGTAGTGCCTCATCATTGGTGTCAGTGGGAGGAATAGCACCCCATCATTGGAATACCATACTGAAATAGCATACCATATTGAAATCAAATCTGATGTTTTTTCATTTTTATTTGGTGTGTGTTGGAAGAGGGGTAGTCTTATACGGCGAGTATAGCTCAAACCCTATATTTTAGCAGGAAAAGTAGGGGGTCGTCTTATACGCCCAGTCGTCTTATACGCCGGAAAATACGGTACATTTTTTTTCTTTTTTTAAGATTTTTTTTTCATATTTCACTATGTCTAAAGTCTACTTTGGGGAAGTGATCAGTATTTCTTTTTTTTACACAATTTGCTTATAGCAAAGATTTTACCTGAATGACATCGATTCATTCAGGGTTTTTTTTTTTTGTGCTTAGCTGTGATTTGGCCACAGGTAATCACATGACATGTGCATGTGATCGCTGTTACCATTCACAGCTAGACAGTAGTATACAATGGATGGCATGAATGAAGCCATCCATTGTATACAACTGTCACGTGACCTGCTGTGATTGGTCACAGCAGGTCACATGGTATCGGCAACGGGGCCGATACTCAGATCTGTCATCAGCTGTGTCCGAGGTAGACGGCCGATGACAGATCGCGCCGCTGCGCAGCTCTGCAAGTGCGAAAAGTGCGCATGTGCGGGAGGACGCCATTTGGTGTCCAACCCGGAAATCCAATACATTTTGCCGGCCACCTTTTGGCTATTGGCTGGGCGTGTATTGGTTAACCGCTAGCCTACAGGGCACTTATACCCCCTTCCTGCCCAGGCCAATTTCCAGCTTTCAGCGCTGTCGCACTTTGAATGACAATTGCGCGGTAAAACAACAATGTACCCTTATGAAATTTTTATCATTTTTTTGTGACAGATAGAGCTTTATTTTGGTGGTATTTATTCACCTCTGGGTTTTTATTTTTTCTTAAACAAACCAATAACCACTGAAAATTTAAAAAAAAAATGTTTTTTCTTAGTTTTTGTTATAAAATTGTGTAAATAAGTGATTTTTCTCCTTCACTGATGTGCGCTAATGAGGCTGCACTGATGGGCACTGATAGGCTGCACTGATAGGTGGCACTGATGGGCACTGATGAGGAGGCACTGGTAGGTGGCACTGATAGGCATTGATAGGCATCACTGATGCACACTGATAGGCAGCACTGATGCTGGTGGTACTGATTGGCATTGATAGGTGGCACTGACTGGCACTGATGGGTGACACTGAAAGGCAGCTCAGATGGGCACTGATATGTGGCATTGATGTGCACTGCTGTGCACTCATGGACACTGGCACAAGGCACTGACATAAGGCACTGATGGACACTGGCAGGTGGCATTGCTGGGGCTACACTGATCATCAGGGCACACTGATAATTTGAACTGCCGTTGAGCTAAACTGCTTTGTTTAATCTGAACTGCCTTGTTTGAGCTGAACTGCCGTTGAGTTGATCTGCCGTGTTTAATCTGATCTGCTGTTGATCTGAACTGCCTTGTTTGATCTGAACTGCCTTGTTTGATCTGAACTGCCTTGTTTGATCTGAACTGCCTTGTTTGATCTGAACTGCCGTTGACCTCACCCACCAATGCTGACACAGGAAGACGTTCACTGCACCTGGGACTGGACAAGTGTGGCTAGCAGAAGGTTTAACAGGGTAACATGGGAACGAGACTTATCATGATATGATATAGTATATATAGTTATATACGCCTATAGTTTATCTTACGCCATGATCTCACCCACCAATGCTGACACAGCTTGGATGAAGGTCAGAATACCAGCCAGAGGACGCCGCTCCTGCCGCTCAAAAAAGAAACATTATTCAGCAGTTACAGCGTTGGAATTGGGAAAATGTCTTCAATTTGTTAGCTTTCCATTTTTTTAACTCTGCCATGGCCGGTCCTCAGCCCGTGCTGCGAAAAGAGGAAGGTTGGGTGCTAGGACAGTAAACCAGCCCTGTAAAAAAAAAGTGCCGCTATGTTTCGAGTGAAAGGAAGACGTTCACTGCACCTGGGACTGGACAAGTGTGGCTAGCAGAAGGTTTAACAGGGTAACATGGGAACGAGACTTATCATGATATGATATAGTATATATAGTTATATACGCCTATAGTTTACCGTACGCCATGATCTCACCCACCAATGCTGACACAGCTTGGATGAAGGTCAGAATACCAGCCAGAGGACGCCGCTCCTGCCGCTCCAAAAGGAAACATTATTCAGCCGTCACAGCGTTGGAATTGGGAAAATATCTTCAATTTGTTAGCTTTCCATTTTTTTAACTCTGCCATGGCCAGTCCTAAGCCCGTGCTGCGAAAAGAGGAAGGTTGGGTGCTAGGACAGTAAACCAGCCCTGTAAAAAAAAAGTGTCGCTATCTTTTGAGTGAAAGGAAGACTTTCACTGCACCTGGGACTGGACAATTCCTCCCCATCAGCTACAGCGTGGGGGAGGGGCGAGGACTCCAATGCTGTTAAGGCAAGAAAACATAAGCCATGCCTACTCCGCTTGAGTCAGCAAATCAGGTGCGTGGCGTGAAAGCGGAGCTCTTGAGGCTCAATCTGCGATTGGCCAACTATATAGCGGTAGTGTTTAGATGATCATACAGAAATTCCTCCCCGTCAGCTGCAGCGTAGGGGACGGGGTGGGGACTCTGAGGCTGTTAAGGCAAGAAGATATACGCCATGCCTACTCAACCTCACAGCACTTGGTTTTCCAGGGATGACCAGCGATCAGCAGACACGGATGACCAGCGATCTGCAGACAGGGAACCTCATGGTACTCAGCGATCCAGGGACGACCAGCGATCAGCAGACAGGGACGACCAGCGATCAACCACAGCTCTCAGGTAGGGACACGGCAGGCTTGCAGGGGCTCAGCAGGGTCCTGGCCGTGGGGTCTGTTTAATCTGAATTGCCTTGTTTAATGTGAAATGCCTTGTTTACTGTGAAATGCCTTGTTTAATGTGAACTGCCTTGTTTAATGTGAACTGCCTTGTTTAATGTGAGCTGCCTTGTTAAATCTGAGCTGAACTTCCTTGTTTGAGCTGAACTTCCTTGTTTGAGCTGTACTGCCTTGTTTGAGCTGTACTGCCTTGTTTGAGCTGTACTGCCTTGTTTGAGCTGAACTGCCTTGTTTGAGCTGAACTGCCTTGTTTGAGCTGAACTGCCTTGTTTGAGCTGAACTGCCTTGTTTGAGCTGAACTGCCTTGTTTGAGCTGAACTGCCTTGTTTGAGCTGAACTGCCTTGTTTGAGCTGAGCTACCTTGTTTAATTTGAGCTGCCTTGTTTAAGATGAGCTGCCTTGTTTAATCTGAATTTGCGTTGAGCTAAACTGCCTTATTTAATATGAACTGCCTTTGAGCTGAACTGCCTTGTTTAATCCGAACTGCATTGTTTAATCTGAACTCCTTCTGAGCTGAACTGCCATGTTTAATGTGAACTGCCATGTTTAATGTGAACTGCCTTGTTTAATCTGAATGGCCTTGTTTAATCTAAACTGCTTTGTTTAATCTGAACTGCCTTTTGAGCTGAACTGCCTTGTTTAATGTGATCTGCCTTGTTTAATGTGATCTGCCTTGTTTAATGTGAACTGCCTTGTTTAATGTGAACTGCCTTGTTTAATGTGAACTACCGTTCAGCTGAACTGCCTAGCTTAATCTAAACTGCCGTTGAGCTGAACTACCTTGTTTTAATCTAAACTGCCGTTGAAATGAACTGCCTTGTTTAATGTGAACTGCCTTGTTTAATATGAACTGCCTTGTTTAATGTGAACTGCCGTTGAGCTGAACTGCCTTGTTTAATGTGAACTGCGTCATTTAACCCCATTTGCGCTGGCGACACACAAATGTGCGGCCTCCGGGTGTCTGGACCTAGACGCCGAGCAGCCACACATTTGCGTTCAAGTAACAAAACACATATGTGCTGAGAGCGCGCACCCTGCACGCTCCCAGCACACGCGTGGTACTCACGGAAAGGTCCCAGTCCGCTCTTTCGATCAGGAACTTTCCCGATCATGTGACCGCCATGATGACAAGTCACGGCGGTCACATGATCCCTAAACTGCTTTGTTTAAGCTGAAGTGCCGTTGAGCTTAACTGCTTTGTTTAATCTGAACTGCCGTTGACCTCACCCACCAATGCTGACACAGGAAGACGTTCACTGCACCTGGGACTGGACAAGTGTGGCTAGCAGAAGGTTTAACAGGGTAACATGGGAACGAGACTTATCATGATATGATATAGTATATACAGTTATATACGCCTATAGTTTACCTTACGCCATGATCTCACCCACCAATGCTGACACAGCTTGGATGAAGGTCAGAATACCAGCCAGAGTACGCCGCTCCTGCCGCTCAAAAAAGAAACATTATTCAGCAGTCACAGCGTTGGAATTGGGAAAATGTCTTCAATTTGTTCGCTTTCCAATTTTTTAACTCTGCCATGGCCGGTCCTCAGCCCGTGCTGCGAAAAGAGGAAGGTTGGGTGCTAGGACAGTAAACCAGCCCTGTAAAAAAAAAGTGCCGCTATGTTTCGAGTGAAAGGAAGACGTTCACTGCACCTGGGACTGGACAAGTGTGGCTAGCAGAAGGTTTAACAGGGTAACATGGGAACGAGACCTATCATGATATGATATAGTATATATAGTTATATACGCCTATAGTTTACCGTACGCCATCATCTCACCCACCAATGCTGACACAGCTTGGATGAAGGTCAGAATACCAGCCAGAGGACGCCGCTCCTGCCGCTCCAAAAGGAAACATTATTCAGCCGTCACAGCGTTGGAATTGGGAAAATATCTTCAATTTGTTAGCTTTCCATTTTTTTAACTCTGCCATGGCCCGTCCTAAGCCCGTGCTGCGAAAAGAGGAAGGTTGGGTGCTAGGACAGTAAACCAGCCCTGTAAAAAAAAGTGTCGCTATCTTTTGAGTGAAAAGAAGACGTTCACTGCACCTGGGACTGGACAATTCCTCCCCATCAGCTACAGCGTGGGGGAGGGGCGAGGACTCCAATGCTGTTAAGGCAAGAAAACGTAAGCCATGCCTACTCCGCTTGAGAGTCAGCAAATCAGGTGCGTGGCGTGAAAGCAGAGCTCTTGAGGCTCAATCTGCGATTGGCCAACTATATAGCGGTAGTGTTTGGATGATCATACAGAAATTCCTCCCCGTCAGCTGCAGCGTAGGGGACGGGGTGGGGACTCTGAGGCTGTTAAGGCAAGAACATATACGCCATGCCTACTCAACCTCACAGCACTTGGTTTTCCAGGGATGACCAGCGATCAGCAGACACGGATGACCAGCGATCTGCAGACATGGAACCTCATGGTACTCAGCGATCCAGGGACGACCAGCGATCAGCAGACAGGGACAACCAGCGATCAACCACAGCTCTCAGGTAGGGAAACGGCAGGCTTGCAGGGGCTCAGCAGGGTCCTGGCCGTGGGGTCTGTTTAATCTGAATTGCCTTGTTTAATGTGAAATGCCTTGTTTAATGTGAAATGCCTTGTTTAATGTGAAATGCCTTGTTTAATGTGAACTGCCTTGTTTAATGTGAACTGCCTTGTTTAATCTGAGCTGAACTTCCTTGTTTGAGCTGAAGTTCCTTGTTTGAGCTGAACTGCCTTGTTTGACCTGTACTGCCTTGTTTGAGCTGTATTGCCTTGTTTGAGCTGAACTGCCTTGTTTGAGCTGAACTGCCTTGTTTGAGCTGAACTGCCTTGTTTGAGCTGAGCTGCCTTGTTTGAGCTGAGCTGCCTTGTTTGAGCGGAACTGCCTTGTTTGAGCTGAACTGCCTTGTTTGAGCTGAACTGCCTTGTTTGAGCTGAACTGCCTTGTTTAATCTGAATTTGCGTTGAGCTAAACTGCCTTATTTAATATGAACTGCCTTTGAGCTGAACTGCCTTGTTTAATCCGAACTGCATTGTTTAATCTGAACCCCTTCTGAGCTGAACTGCCATGTTTAATGTGAACTGCCATGTTTAATGTGAACTGCCATGTTTAATCTGAACTGCCTTGTTTAATCTGAACTGCCTTGTTTAATCTGAACTGCCTTGTTTAATCAGAACTGCTGTTGAGCTGAACTGTCTTGTTTTAATCTAAACTGCCGTTGAGCTGAACTGCCTTGTTTAATGTGATCTGCCTTGTTTAATGTGATCTGCCTTGTTTAATGTGAACTGCCTTGTTTAATGTGAACTGCCTTGTTTAATGTGAGCTGCCTTGTTTAATCTGAGCTGAACTTCCTTGTTTGAGCTGAACTGCCTTGTTTGAGCTGTACTGCCTTGTTTGAGCTGAACTGCCTTGTTTGAGCTGAACTGCCTTGTTTGAGCTGAACTGCCTTGTTTGAGCTGAGCTGCCTTGTTTGAGCTGAACTGCCTTGTTTGAGCTGAACTGCCGTGTTTGAGCTGAACTGCCTTGTTTAATCTGAATTTGCGTTGAGCTAAACTGCCTTATTTAATATGAACTGCCTTTGAGCTGAACTGCCTTGTTTAATCCGAACTGCATTGTTTAATCTGAACTCCTTCTGAGCTGAACTGCCATGTTTAATGTGAACTGCCATGTTTAATGTGAACTGCCTTGTTTAATCTGAATGGCCTTGTTTAATCTGAACTGCTGTTGAGCTGAACTGTCTTGTTTTAATCTAAACTGCCGTTGAGCTGAACTGCCTTTTTTAATGTGATCTGCCTTGTTTAATGTGATCTGCCCTGTTTAATGTGAACTGCCTTGTTAAATCTGAACTGCCGTTGAGCTGAACTGCCTTGTTTTACTCTAAACTGCCGTTGAAATGAACTGCCTTGTTTAATGTGAACTTCCTTGTTTAATATGAACTGCCTTGTTTAATGTGAACTGCCGTTGAGCTGAACTGCCTTGTTTAATGTGAACTGCCTCATTTAACCCCATTTGCGCTGGCGACACACAAATGTGCGGCCTCCGGGTGTCTGGACCTAGACGCCGAGCAGCCACACATTTGCGTTCAAGTAACAAAAAACATATGTGCTGAGAGCGCGCACCCTGCACGCTCCCAGCACACGCGTGGTACTCACGGAAAGGTCCCAGTCCGCTCTTTTGATCAGGAACTTTCCCGACCATGTGACCGCCATGATGACAAGTCACGGCGGTCACATGATCCCTAAACTGCTTTGTTTAAGCTGAAGTGCCGTTGAGCTTAACTGCTTTGTTTAATCTGAACTGCCGTTGACCTCACCCACCAATGCTGACACAGGAAGACGTTCACTGCACCTGGGACTGGACAAGTGTGGCTAGCAGAAGGTTTAACAGGGTAACATGGGAACGAGACTTATCATTATATGATATAGTATATATAGTTATATACGCCTATAGTTTACCGTACGCCATGATCTCACCCACCAATGCTGACACAGCTTGGATGAAGGTCAGAATACCAGCCAGAGGACGCCGCTCCTGCCGCTCCAAAAGGAAACATTATTCAGCCGTCACAGCGTTGGAATTGGGAAAATATCTTCAATTTGTTAGCTTTCCATTTTTTTAACTCTGCCATGGCCGGTCCTAAGCCCGTGCTGCGAAAAGAGGAAGGTTTGGTGCTAGGACAGTAAACCAGCCCTGTAAAAAAAAGTGTCGCTATCTTTTGAGTGAAAGGAAGACGTTCACTGCACCTGGGACTGGACAATTCCTCCCCATCAGCTACAGCGTGGGGGAGGGGCGAGGACTCCAATGCTGTTAAGGCAAGAAAACGTAAGCCATGCCTACTCCGCTTGAGAGTCAGCAAATCAGGTGCGTGGCGTGAAAGCGGAGCTCTTGAGGCTCAATCTGCGATTGGCCAACTATATAGCGGTAGTGTTTGGATGATCATACAGAAATTCCTCCCCGTTAGCTGCAGCGTAGGGGACGGGGTGGGGACTCTGAGGCTGTTAAGGCAAGAACATATACGCCATGCCTACTCAACCTCACAGCACTTGGTTTTCCAGGGATGACCAGCGATCAGCAGACACGGATGACCAGCGATCTGCAGACAGGGAACCTCATGGTACTCAGCGATCCAGGGACGACCAGCGATCAGCAGACAGGGACAACCAGCGATCAACCACAGCTCTCAGGTAGGGAAACGGCAGGCTTGCAGGGGCTCAGCAGGGTCCTGGCCGTGGGGTCTGTTTAATCTGAATTGCCTTGTTTAATGTGTACTGCCTTGTTTAATGTGAACTGCCTTGTTTAATGTGAACTGCCTTGTTTAATGTGAGCTGCCTTGTTTAATCTGAGCTGAAGTTCCTTGTTTGAGCTGAACTGCCTTGTTTGAGCTGTACTGCCTTGTTTGAGCTGAACTGCCTTGTTTGAGCTGAACTGCCTTGTTTGAGCTGAACTGCCTTGTTTGAGCTGAACTGCCTTGTTTGAGCTGTGCCGCCTTGTTTAATTTGAGCTGCCTTGTTTAATATGAGCTGCCTTGTTTAATCTGAATTTGCGTTGAGCTGAACTGCCTTATTTAATATGAACTGCCTTTGAGCTGAACTGCCTTGTTTAATCCGAACTGCATTGTTTAATCTGAACCCCTTCTGAGCTGAACTGCCATGTTTAATGTGAACTGCCATGTTTAATGTGAACTGCCATGTTTAATCTGAACTGCCTTGTTTAATCTGAACTGCCTTGTTTAATCTGAACTGCTGTTGAGCTGAACTGTCTTGTTTTAATCTAAACTGCCGTTGAGCTGAACTGCCTTGTTTAATGTGATCTGCCTTATTTAATGTGATCTGCCTTGTTTAATGTGATCTGCCTTGTTTAATGTGAACTGCCTTGTTTAATGTGAAATGCCTTGTTTAATGTGAACTGCCTTGTTTAATGTGAACTGCCTTGTTTAATGTGAACTGCCTTGTTTAATGTGAGCTGCCTTGTTTAATCTGAGCTGAACTTCCTTGTTTGAGCTGAACTGCCTTGTTTGAGCTGTACTGCCTTGTTTGAGCTGAACTGCCTTGTTTGAGCTGAACTGCCTTGTTTGAGCTGAACTGCCTTGTTTGAGCTGAACTGCCTTGTTTGAGCTGAACTGCCTTGTTTGAGCTGAGCTGCCTTGTTTGAGCTGAACTGTCTTGTTTGAGCTGAACTGCCTTGTTTAATCTGAATTTGCGTTGAGCTAAACTGCCTTATTTAATATGAACTGCCTTTGAGCTGAACTTCCTTGTTTAATCCGAACTGCATTGTTTAATCTGAACTCCTTCTGAGCTGAACTGCCATGTTTAATGTGAACTGCCATGTTTAATGTGAACTGCCATGTTTAATGTGAACTGCCTTGTTTAATGTGAACTGCCTTGTTTAATCTGAATGGCCTTGTTTAATCTGAACTGCTGTTGAGCAGAACTGTCTTGTTTTAATCTAAACTGCCGTTGAGCTGAACTGCCTTTTGAGCTGAACTGCCTTGTTTAATGTGATCTGCCTTGTTTAATGTGATCTGCCCTGTTTAATGTGAACTGCCTTGTTTAATGTGAACTGCCTTGTTAAATCTGAACTGCCGTTCAGCTGAACTGCCTAGCTTAATCTAAACTGCCGTTGAGCTGAACTGCCTTGTTTTAATCTAAACTGCCGTTGAAATGAACTGCCTTGTTTAATGTGAACTGCCTTGTTTAATATGAACTGCCTTGTTTAATTTGAACTGCCGTTGAGCTGAACTGCCTTGTTTAATGTGAACTGCCTCATTTAACCCCATTTGCGCTGGCGACACACAAATGTGCGGCCTCCGGGTGTCTGGACCTAGACGCCGAGCAGCCACACATTTGCGTTCAAGTAACAAAACACATATGTGCTGAGAGCGCGCACCCTGCACGCTCCCAGCACACGCGTGGTACTCACGGAAAGGTCCCAGTCCGCTCTTTTGATCAGGAACTTTCCCGATCATGTGACCGCCATGATGACAAGTCACAGCGGTCAAATGATCCCTAAACTGCTTTGTTTAAGCTGAAGTGCCGTTGAGCTTAACTGCTTTGTTTAATCTGAACTGCCGTTGACCTCACCCACCAATGCTGACACAGGAAGACGTTCACTGCACCTGGGACTGGACAAGTGTGGCTAGCAGAAGGTTTAACAGGGTAACATGGGAATGACACTGATCATTATATGATATAGTATATATAGTTATATACGCCTACAGTTTACCGTACGCCATGATCTCACCCACCAATGCTGACACAGCTTGGATGAAGGTCAGAATACCAGCCAGAGGACGCCGCTCAAAAAAGAAACATCATTCAGCAGTCACAGCGTTGGAATTGGGAAAATATCTTCAATTTGTTAGCTTTCCATTTTTTTAACTCTGCCATGGCCGGTCCTCAGCCCGTGCTGCGAAAAGAGGAAGGTTGGGTGCTAGGACAGTAAACCAGCCCTGTAAAAAAAAAGTGCCGCTATGTTTCGAGTGAAAGGAAGACGTTCACTGCACCTGGGACTGGACAAGTGTGGCTAGCAGAAGGTTTAACAGGGTAACATGGGAACGAGACTTATCATGATATGATATAGTATATATAGTTATATACGCCTATAGTTTACCGTACCCCATGATCTCACCCACCAATGCTGACACAGCTTGGATGAAGGTCAGAATACCAGCCAGAGGACGCCTCTCCTGCCGCTCCAAAAGGAAATATTATTCAGCCGTCACAGCGTTTGAATTGGGAAAATATCTTCAATTTGTTAGCTTTCCATTTTTTTAACTCTGCCATGGCCGGTCCTAAGCCCATGCTGCGAAAAGAGGAAGGTTGGGTGCTAGGACAGTAAACCAGCCCTGTAAAAAAATGTGTCGCTATCTTTTGAGTGAAAGGAAGACGTTCACTGCACCTGGGACTGGACAATTCCTCCCCATCAGCTACAGCGTGGGGGAGGGGCGAGGACTCCAATGCTGTTAAGGCAAGAAAACGTAAGCCATGCCTACTCCGCTTGAGAGTCAGCAAATCAGGTGCATGGCGTGAAAGCGGAGCTCTTGAGGCACAATCTGCGATTGGCCAACTATATAGCGGTAGTGTTTGGATGATCATACAGAAATTCCTCCCCGTCAGCTGCAGCGTAGGGGACGGGGTGGGGACTCTGAGGCTGTTAAGGCAAGAACATATACGCCATGCCTACTCAACCTCACAGCACTTGGTTTTCCAGGGATGACCAGCGATCAGCAGACACGGATGACCAGCGATCTGCAGACAGGGAACCTCATGGTACTCAGCGATCCAGGGACGACCAGCGATCAGCAGACAGGGACAACCAGCGATCAACCACAGCTGTCAGGTAGGGACACGGCAGGCTTGCAGGGGCTCAGCAGGGTCCTGGCCGTGGGGTCTGTTTAATCTGAATTGCCTTGTTTAATGTGAAATGCCTTGTTTAATGTGAACTGCCTTGTTTGAGCTGAACTGCCTTGTTTGAGCTGAACTGCCTTGTTTGAGCTGAACTGCCTTGTTTGAGCTGAGCTGCCTTGTTTGAGCTGAACTGCCTTGTTTGAGCTGAACTGCCTTGTTTGAGCTGAACTGCCTTGTTTGAGCTGAACTGCCTTGTTTGAGCTGTACTGCCTTGTTTGAGCTGTACTGCCTTGTTTGAGCTGAACTGCCTTGTTTGAGCTGAACTGCCTTGTTTGAGCTGAGCTGCCTTGTTTGAGCTTAACTGCCTTGTTTGAGCTGAACTGCCTTGTTTGAGCTGAACTGCCTTGTTTAATCTGAATTTGCGTTGAGCTAAACTGCCTTATTTAATATGAACTGCCTTTGAGCTGAACTGCCTTGTTTAATCCGAACTGCATTGTTTAATCTGAACCCCTTCTGAGCTGAACTGCCATGTTTAATGTGAACTGCCATGTTTAATGTGAACTGCCATGTTTAATGTGAACTGCCATGTTTAATGTGAACTGCCTTGTTTAATCTGAACTGCCTTGTTTAATCTGAACTGCTGTTGAGCTGAACTGTCTTGTTTTAATCTAAACTGCCGTTGAGCTGAACTGCCTTGTTTAATGTGATCTGCCTTGTTTAATGTGATCTGCCTTGTTTAATGTGAACTGCCTTGTTTAATGTGAAATGCCTTGTTTAATGTGAAATGCCTTGTTTAATGTGAAATGCCTTGTTTAATGTGAACTGCCTTGTTTAATGTGAACTGCCTTGTTTAATGTGAGCTGCCTTGTTTAATCTGAGCTGAACTTCCTTGTTTGAGCTGAACTGCCTTGTTTGAGCTGCACTGCCTTGTTTGAGCTGAACTGCCTTGTTTGAGCTGAACTGCCTTGTTTGAGCTGAACTGCCTTGTTTGAGCTGAACTGCCTTGTTTGAGCTGAGCTGCCTTGTTTGAGCTGAGCTGCCTTGTTTGAGCTGAACTGCCTTGTTTGAGCTGAACTGCCTTGTTTAATCTGAATTTGCGTTGAGCTAAACTGCCTTATTTAATATGAACTGCCTTTGAGCTGAACTGCCTTGTTTAATCCGAACTGCATTGTTTAATCTGAACTCCTTCTGAGCTGAACTGCCATGTTTAATGTGAACTGCCATGTTTAATGTGAACTGCCATGTTTAATGTGAACTGCCTTGTTTAATCTGAATGGCCTTGTTTAATCTGAACTGCTGTTGAGCTGAACTGTCTTGTTTTAATCTAAACTGCCGTTGAGCTGAACTGCCTTTTGAGCTGAACTGCCTTGTTTAATGTGATCTGCCTTGTTTAATGTGATCTGCCCTGTTTAATGTGAACTGCCTTGTTTAATGTGAACTGCCTTGTTAAATCTGAACTGCCGTTCAGCTGAACTGCCTAGCTTAATCTAAACTGCCGTTGAGCTGAACTGCCTTGTTTTAATCTAAACTGCCGTTGAAATGAACTGCCTTGTTTAATGTGAACTGCCTTGTTTAATATGAACTGCCTTGTTTAATGTGAACTGCCGTTGAGCTGAACTGCCTTGTTTAATGTGAACTGCCTCATTTTAACCCCATTTGCGCTGGCGACACACAAATGTACGGCCTCCGGGTGTCTGGACCTAGACGCTGAGCAGCCACACATTTGCGTTCAAGTAACAAAACACATATGTGCTGAGAGCGCGCACTCTGCACGCTCCCAGCACACGCGTGGTACTCACGGAAAGGTCCCAGTCCGCTCTTTTGATCAGGAACTTTCCCGATCATGTGACCGCCATGATGACAAGTCACGGCGGTCAAATGATCCCAAAACTGCTTTGTTTAAGCTGAAGTGCCGTTGAGCTTAACTGCTTTGTTTAATCTGAACTGCCGTTGACCTCACCCACCAATGCTGACACAGGAAGACGTTCACTGCACCTGGGACTGGACAAGTGTGGCTAGCAGAAGGTTTAACAGGGTAACATGGGAACGAGACTTATCATTATATGATATAGTATATATAGTTATATACGCCTACAGTTTACCGTACGCCATGATCTCACCCACCAATGCTGACACAGCTTGGATGAAGGTCAGAATACCAGCCAGAGGACGCCGCTCCTGCCGCTCCAAAAGGAAACATTATTCAGCCGTCACAGCGTTGGAATTGGGAAAATATCTTCAATTTGTTAGCTTTCCATTTTTTTAACTCTGCCATGGCCAGTCCTAAGCCCGTGCTGCGAAAAGAGGAAGGTTGGGTGCTAGGACAGTAAACCAGCCCTGTAAAAAAAAAGTGTCGCTATCTTTTGAGTGAAAGGAAGACGTTCACTGCACCTGGGACTGGACAATTCCTCCCCATCAGCTACAGCGTGGGGGAGGGGCGAGGACTCCAATGCTGTTAAGGCAAGAAAACGTAAGCCATGCCTACTCCGCTTGAGAGTCAGCAAATCAGGTGCGTGGCGTGAAAGCGGAGCTCTTGAGGCTCAATCTGCGATTGGCCAACTATATAGCGGTAGTGTTTGGATGATCATACAGAAATTCCTCCCCGTCAGCTGCAGTGTAGGGGACGGGGTGGGGACTCTGAGGCTGTTAAGGCAAGAACATATACGCCATGCCTACTCAACCTCACAGCACTTGGTTTTCCAGGGATGACCAGCGATCAGCAGACACGGATGACCAGCGATCTGCAGACAGGGAACCTCATGGTACTCAGCGATCCAGGGACGACCAGCAGACAGGGACAACCAGCGATCAACCACAGCTCTCAGGTAGGGACACGGCAGGCTTGCAGGGGCTCAGCAGGGTCCTGGCCGTGGGGTCTGTTTAATCTGAATTGCCTTGTTTAATGTGAAATGCCTTGTTTAATGTGAAATGCCTTGTTTAATGTGAAATGCCTTGTTTAATGTGAACTGCCTTGTTTAATGTGAACTGCCTTGTTTAATGTGAACTGCCTTGTTTAATGTGAACTGCCTTGTTTAATCTGAGCTGAACTTCCTTGTTTGAGCTGAACTGCCTTGTTTGAGCTGTACTGCCTTGTTTGAGCTGTACTGCCTTGTTTGAGCTGTACTGCCTTGTTTGAGCTGTACTGCCTTGTTTGAGCTGAACTGCCTTGTTTGAGCTGAGCTGCCTTGTTTGAGCTGAGCTGCCTTGTTTGAGCTGAGCTGCCTTGTTTGAGCTGAACTGCCTTGTTTGAGCTGAAGTGCCTTGTTTGAGCTGAACTGCCTTGTTTAATCTGAATTTGCGTTGAGCTAAACTGCCTTATTTAATATAAATGCCTTTGAGCTTAACTGCTTTGTTTAATCTGAACTGCCGTTGACCTCACCCACCAATGCTGACACAGGAAGACGTTCACTGCACCTGGGACTGGACAAGTGTGGCTAGCAGAAGGTTTAACAGGGTAACATGGGAATGACACTGATCATTATATGATATAGTATATATAGTTATATACGCCTACAGTTTACCGTACGCCATGATCTCACCCACCAATGCTGACACAGCTTGGATGAAGGTCAGAATACCAGCCAGAGGATGCCGCTCAAAAAAGAAACATCATTCAGCAGTCACAGCGTTGGAATTGGGAAAATATCTTCAATTTGTTAGCTTTCCATTTTTTTAACTCTGCCATGGCCGGTCCTAAGCCCGTGCTGCGAAAAGAGGAAGGTTAGGTGCTGGGACTGTAAACCAGCCCTGTAAAAAAATGTGCCGCTATGTTTCGAGTGAAAGGAAGACGTTCACTGCACCTGGGACTGGACAAGTGTGGCTAGCAGAAGGTTTAACCGGGTAACATGGGAATGAGACTGATCATTATATGATATAGTATATATAGTTATATACGCCTACAGTTTACCGTACGCCATGATCTCACCCACCAATGCTGACACAGCTTGGATGAAGGTCAGAATACCAGCCAGAGGACGCCGCTCCTGCCGCTCAAAAAAGAAACATCATTCAGCAGTCACAGCGTTGGAATTGGGAAAATATCTTCAATTTGTTAGCTTTCCATTTTTTTAACTCTGCCATGGCCGGTCCTAAGCCCGTGCTGCGAAAAGAGGAAGGTTGGGTGCTAGGACTGTAATCCAGCCCTGTAAAAAAAAGTGCCGCTATGTTTCGAGTGAAAGGAAGACGTTCACTGCACCTGGGACTGGACAAGTGTGGCAAGCAGAAGGTTTAACAGGGTAACATGGGAATGAGACTGATCATTATATGATATAGTATATATAGTTATATACGCCTACAGTTTACCGTACGCCATGATCTCACCCACCAATGCTGACACAGCTTGGATGAAGGTCAGAATACCAGCCAGAGGACGCCGCTCCTGCCGCTCAAAAAAGAAACATCATTCAGCAGTCACAGCGTTTAAATTGGGAAAATATCTTCAATTTGTTAGCTTTCCATTTTTTTAACTCTGCCATGGCCGGTCCTAAGCCCGTGCTGCGAAAAGAGGAAGGTTGGGTGCTGGGACTGTAAACCAGCCCTGTAAAAAAAAGTGCCGCTATGTTTCGAGTGAAAGGAAGACGTTCACTGCACCTGGGACTGGACAAGTGTGGCTAGCAGAAGGTTTAACAGGGTAACATGGGAATGAGACTGATCATTATATGATATAGTATATATAGTTATATACGCCTACAGTTTACCGTACGCCATGATCTCACCCACCAATGCTGACACAGCTTGGATGAAGGTCAGAATACCAGCCAGAGGACGCCGCTCCTGCCGCTCAAAAAAAAACATCATTCAGCAGTCACAGCGTTGGAATTGGGAAAATATCTTCAATTTGTTAGCTTTCCATTTTTTTAACTCTGCCATGGCCGATCCCAAGCCCGTGCTGCGAAAAGAGGAAGGTTGGGTGCTAGGACAGTAAACCAGCCCTGTAAAAAAAATGCCACTTTGTTTCGAGTGAAAGGAAGACGTTCACTGCACCTGGGACTGGACAAGTGTGGCTAGCAGAAGGTTTAACAGGGTAACATGGGAATGAGACTGATCATTATATGATATAGTATATATAGTTATATACGCCTACAGTTTACCGTACGCCATGATCTCACCCACCAATGCTGACACAGCTTGGATGAAGGTCAGAATACCAGCCAGAGGACGCCGCTCCTGCCGCTCAAAAAAGAAACATCATTCAGCAGTCACAGCATTGGAATTGGGAAAATATCTTCAATTTGTTAGCTTTCCATTTTTTTTAACTCTGCCATGGCCGGTCCTAAGCCCGTGCTGCAAAAAGAGGAAGGTTGGGTGCTGGGACAGTAAACCAGCCCTGTAAAAAAAAGTGCCGCTATGCTTCGAGTGAAAGGAAGACGTTCACTGCACCTGGGACTGGACAAGTGTGGCTAGCAGAAGGTTTAACAGGGTAACATGGGAATGAGACTGATCATTATATGATATAGTATATATAGTTATATACGCCTACAGTTTACCGTACGCCATGATCTCACCCACCAATGCTGACACAGCTTGGATGAAGGTCAGAATACCAGCCAGAGGACGCCGCTCCTGCCGCTCAAAATGAAACATCATTCAGCAGTCACAGCGTTGGAATTGGGAAAATATCTTCAATTTGTTAGCTTTCCATTTTTTTAACTCTGCCATGGCCGGTCCTAAGCCCGTGCTGCGAAAAGAGGAAGGTTGGGTGCTGGGACTGTAAACCAGCCCTGTAAAAAAAATGCCGCTATGTTTCGAGTGAAAGGAAGACGTTCACTGCACCTGGGACTGGACAAGTGTGGCTAGCAGAAGGTTTAACAGGGTAACATGGGAATGAGACTGATCATTATATGATATAGTATATATAGTTATATACGCCTACAGTTTACCGTACGCCATGATCTCACCCACCAATGCTGACACAGCTTGGATGAAGGTCAGAATACCAGCCAGAGGACGCCGTTCCTGCCGCTCAAAAAAGAAACATCATTCAGCAGTCACAGCGCTGGAATTGGGAAAATATCTTCAATTTGTTAGCTTTCCATTTTTTTAACTCTGCCATGGCCGGTCCTAAGCCCGTGCTGCGAAAAGAGGAAGGTTGGGTGCTGGGACTGTAAACCAGCCCTGTAAAAAAAAGTGCCGCTATGTTTCGAGTGAAAGGAAGACGTTCACTGCACCTGGGACTGGACAAGTGTGGCTAGCAGAAGGTTTAACAGGGTAACATGGGAATGAGACTGATCATTATATGATATAGTATATATAGTAATATACGCCTACAGTTTACCGTACGCTATGATCTCACCCACCAATGCTGACACAGCTTGGATGAAGGTCAGATTACCAGCCAGAGGACGCCGCTCCTGCCGCTCAAAAAGAAACATCATTCAGCAGTCACAGCGTTGGAATTGGGAAAATATCTTCAATTTGTTAACTTTCCATTTTTTTAACTCTGCCATGGCCGGTCCTAAGCCCGTGCTGCGAAAAGAGGAAGGTTGGGTGCTGGGACTGTAAACCAGCCCTGTAAAAAAAAGTGCCGCTATGTTTCGAGTGAAAGGAAGATGTTCACTGCACCTGGGACTGGACAAGTGTGGCTAGCAGAAGGTTTAACAGGGTAACATGGGAATGAGACTGATCATTATATGATATAGTATATATAGTTATATACGCCTACAGTTTACCGTACGCCATGATCTCACCCACCAATGCTTACACAGCTTGGATGAAGGTCAGAATACCAGCCAGAGGACGCCGCTCCTGCCGCTCAAAAAGAAACATCATTCAGCAGTCACAGCGTTGGAATTGGGAAAATATCTTCAATTTGTTAGCTTTCCATTTTTTTTAACTCTGCCATGGCCGGTCCTAAGCCCGTGCTGCAAAAAGGGGAAGGTTGGGTGCTGGGACAGTAAACCAGCCCTGTAAAAAAAAGTGCCGCTATGCTTCGAGTGAAAGGAAGACGTTCACTGCACCTGGGACTGGACAAGTGTGGCTAGCAGAAGGTTTAACAGGGTAACATGGGAATGAGACTGATCATTATATGATATAGTATATATAGTTATATACGCCTACAGTTTACCGTACGCCATGATCTCACCCACCAATGCTGACACAGCTTGGATGAAGGTCAGAATACCAGCCAGAGGACGCCGCTCCTGCCGCTCAAAAAGAAACATCATTCAGCAGTCACAGCGTTGGAATTGGGAAAATATCTTCAATTTGTTAGCTTTCCATTTTTTTAACTCTGCCATGGCCGGTCCTAAGCCCGTGCTGCGAAAAGGGGAAGGTTGGGTGCTAGGACAGTAAACCAGCCCTGTAAAAAAAATGCCGCTATGTTTCGAGTGAAAGGAAGACGTTCACTGCACCTGGGACTGGACAAGTGTAGCCAGCAGAAGGTTTAACAGGGTAACATGGGAATGAGACTGATCATTATATGATATAGTATATATAGTTATATACGCCTACAGTTTACCGTACGCCATGATCTCACCCACCAATGCTTACACAGCTTGGATGAAGGTCAGAATACCAGCCAGAGGACGCCGCTCCTGCCGCTCAAAAAGAAACATCATTCAGCAGTCACAGCGTTGGAATTGGGAAAATATCTTCAATTTGTTAGCTTTCCATTTTTTTAACTCTGCCATGGCCGGTCCTAAGCCCGTGCTGCGAAAAGAGGAAGGTTGGGTGCTGGGACTGTAAACCAGCCCTGTAAAAAAAATGCCGCTATGTTTCGAGTGAAAGGAAGACGTTCACTGCACCTGGGACTGGACAAGTGTGGCTAGCAGAAGGTTTAACAGGGTAACATGGGAATGAGACTGATCATTATATGATATAGTATATATAGTTATATACGCCTACAGTTTACCGTACGCCATGATCTCACCCACCAATGCTGACACAGCTTGGATGAAGGTCAGAATACCAGCCAGAGGACGCCGCTCCTGCCGCTCAAAAAAGAAACATCATTCAGCAGTCACAGCGTTGGAATTGGGAAAATATCTTCAATTTGTTAGCTTTCCATTTTTTTAACTCTGCCATGGCCGGTCCTAAGCCCGTGCTGCGAAAAGAGGAAGGTTGGGTGCTGGGACTGTAAACCAGCCCTGTAAAAAAAAGTGCCGCTATGTTTCGAGTGAAAGGAAGACGTTCACTGCACCTGGGACTGGACAAGTGTGGCTAGCAGAAGGTTTAACAGGGTAACATGGGAATGAGACTGATCATTATATGATATAGTATATATAGTTATATACGCCTACAGTTTACCGTATGCCATGATCTCACCCACCAATGCTGACACAGCTTGGATGAAGGTCAGAATACCAGCCAGAGGACGCCGCTGCTGCCGCTCAAAAAAGAAACATCATTCAGCAGTCACAGCGTTGGAATTGGGAAAATATCTTCAATTTGTTAGCTTTCCATTTTTTTAACTCTGCCATGGCCGGTCCTAAGCCCGTGCTGCAAAGAGAGGAAGGTTGGGTGCTGGGACTTTAAACCAGCCCTGTAAAAAAAAGTGCCGCTCTGTTTCGAGTGAAAGGAAGACGTTCACTGCACCTGGGACTGGACAAGTGTGGCTAGCAGAAGGTTTAACAGGGTAACATGGGAATGAGACTGATCATTATATGATATAGTATATATAGTTATATACGCCTACAGTTTACCGTACGCCATGATCTCACCCACCAATGCTGACACAGCTTGGATGAAGGTCAGAATACCAGCCAGAGGACGCCGCTCCTGCCGCTCAAAAAAGAAACATCATTCAGCAGTCACAGCGTTGGAATTGGGAAAATATCTTCAATTTGTTAGCTTTCCATTTTTTTTAACTCTGCCATGGCCGGTCCTAAGCCCGTGCTGCAAAAAGAGGAAGGTTGGGTGCTGGGACAGTAAACCAGCCCTGTAAAAAAAAGTGCCGCTCTGTTTCGAGTGAAAGGAAGACGTTCACTGCACCTGGGACTGGACAAGTGTGGCTAGCAGAAGGTTTAACAGGGTAACATGGGAATGAGACTGATCATTATATGATATAGTATATATTGTTATATACGCCTACAGTTTACCGTACGCCATGATCTCACCCACCAATGCTGACACAGCTTGGATGAAGGTCAGAATACCAGCCAGAGGACGCCGCTCCTACCGCTCAAAAAGAAACATCATTCAGCAGTCACAGCGTTGGAATTGGGAAAATATCTTCAATTTGTTAGCTTTCCATTTTTTTAACTCTGCCATGGCCGGTCCTAAGCCCGTGCTGCGAAAAGAGGAAGGTTGGGTGCTGGGACAGTAAACCAGCCCTGTAAAAAAAAGTGCCGCTATGTTTCGAGTGAAAGGAAGACGTTCACTGCACCTGGGACTGGACAAGTGTGGCTAGCAGAAGGTTTAACAGGGTAACATGGGAATGAGACTGATCATTATATGATATAGTATATATTGTTATATACGCCTACAGTTTACCGTACGCCATGATCTCACCCACCAATGCTGACACAGCTTGGATGAAGGTCAGAATACCAGCCAGAGGACGCCGCTCCTGCCGCTCAAAAAAGAAACATCATTCAGCAGTCACAGCGTTGGAATTGGGAAAATATCTTCAATTTGTTAGCTTTCCATTTTTTTAACTCTGCCATGGCCGGTCCTCAGCCCGTGCTGCGAAAAGAGGAAGGTTGGGTGCTAGGACAGTAAACCAGCCCTGTAAAAAAAAAGTGCCGCTATGTTTCGAGTGAAAGGAAGACGTTCACTGCACCTGGGACTGGACAAGTGTGGCTAGCAGAAGGTTTAACAGGGTAACATGGGAACGAGACTTATCATGATATGATATAGTATATATAGTTATATACGCCTATAGTTTACCGTACCCCATGATCTCACCCACCAATGCTGACACAGCTTGGATGAAGGTCAGAATACCAGCCAGAGGACGCCGCTCCTGCCGCTCCAAAAGGAAATATTATTCAGCCGTCACAGCGTTTGAATTGGGAAAATATCTTCAATTTGTTAGCTTTCCATTTTTTTAACTCTGCCATGGCCGGTCCTAAGCCCATGCTGCGAAAAGAGGAAGGTTGGGTGCTAGGACAGTAAACCAGCCCTGTAAAAAAATGTGTCGCTATCTTTTGAGTGAAAGGAAGATGTTCACTGCACCTGGGACTGGACAATTCCTCCCCATCAGCTACAGCGTGGGGGAGGGGCGAGGACTCCAATGCTGTTAAGGCAAGAAAACGTAAGCCATGCCTACTCCGCTTGAGAGTCAGCAAATCAGGTGCATGGCGTGAAAGCGGAGCTCTTGAGGCACAATCTGCGATTGGCCAACTATATAGCGGTAGTGTTTGGATGATCATACAGAAATTCCTCCCCGTCAGCTGCAGCGTAGGGGACGGGGTGGGGACTCTGAGGCTGTTAAGGCAAGAACATATACGCCATGCCTACTCAACCTCACAGCACTTGGTTTTCCAGGGATGACCAGCGATCAGCAGACACGGTTGACCAGCGATCTGCAGACAGGGAACCTCATGGTACTCAGCGATCCAGGGACGACCAGCGATCAGCAGACAGGGACAACCAGCGATCAACCACAGCTGTCAGGTAGGGACACGGCAGGCTTGCAGGGGCTCAGCAGGGTCCTGGCCGTGGGGTCTGTTTAATCTGAATTGCCTTGTTTAATGTGAAATGCCTTGTTTAATGTGAAATGCCTTGTTTAATGTGAACTGCCTTGTTTAATGTGAACTGCCTTGTTTAATGTGAGCTGCCTTGTTTAATCTGAGCTGAACTTCCTTGTTTGAGCTGAAGTTCCTTGTTTGAGCTGAACTGCCTTGTTTGAGCTGAACTGCCTTGTTTGAGCTGAACTGCCTTGTTTGAGCTGAACTGCCTTGTTTGAGCTGTACTGCCTTGTTTGAGCTGAACTGCCTTGTTTGAGCTGAACTGCCTTGTTTGAGCTGAACTGCCTTGTTTGAGCTGAGCTGCCTTGTTTGAGCTGAGCTGCCTTGTTTGAGCTGAGCTGCCTTGTTTGAGCTGAACTGCCTTGTTTGAGCTGAACTGCCTTGTTTGAGCTGAACTGCCTTGTTTGAGCTGAACTGCCTTGTTTAATCTGAATTTGCGTTGAGCTAAACTGCCTTATTTAATATGAACTGCCTTTGAGCTGAACTGCCTTGTTTAATCCGAACTGCATTGTTTAATCTGAACCCCTTCTGAGCTGAACTGCCATGTTTAATGTGAACTGCCATGTTTAATGTGAACTGCCATGTTTAATGTGAACTGCCATGTTTAATCTGAACTGCCTTGTTTAATCTGAACTGCCTTGTTTAATCTGAACTGCTGTTGAGCTGAACTGTCTTGTTTTAATCTAAACTGCCGTTGAGCTGAACTGCCTTGTTTAATGTGATCTGCCTTGTTTAATGTGATCTGCCTTGTTTAATGTGATCTGCCTTGTTTAATGTGAACTGCCTTGTTTAATGTGAAATGCCTTGTTTAATGTGAAATGCCTTGTTTAATGTGAAATGCCTTGTTTAATGTGAACTGCCTTGTTTAATGTGAACTGCCTTGTTTAATGTGAACTGCCTTGTTTAATGTGAGCTGCCTTGTTTAATGTGAGCTGAACTGCCTTGTTTGAGCTGTACTGCCTTGTTTGAGCTGTACTGCCTTGTTTGAGCTGAACTGCCTTGTTTGAGCTGAACTGCCTTGTTTGAGCTGAACTGCCTTGTTTGAGCTGAGCTGCCTTGTTTGAGCTGAGCTGCCTTGTTTGAGCTGAACTGCCTTGTTTGAGCTGAACTGCCTTGTTTAATCTGAATTTGCGTTGAGCTAAACTGCCTTATTTAATATGAACTGCCTTTGAGCTGAACTGCCTTGTTTAATCCGAACTGCATTGTTTAATCTGAACTCCTTCTGAGCTGAACTGCCATGTTTAATGTGAACTGCCATGTTTAATGTGAACTGCCATGTTTAATGTGAACTGCCTTGTTTAATCTGAATGGCCTTGTTTAATCTGAACTGCTGTTGAGCTGAACTGTCTTGTTTTAATCTAAACTGCCGTTGAGCTGAACTGCCTTTTGAGCTGAACTGCCTTGTTTAATGTGATCTGCCTTGTTTAATGTGATCTGCCCTGTTTAATGTGAACTGCCTTGTTTAATGTGAACTGCCTTGTTAAATCTGAACTGCCTAGCTTAATCTAAACTGCCGTTGAGCTGAACTGCCTTGTTTTAATCTAAACTGCCGTTGAAATGAACTGCCTTGTTTAATGTGAACTGCCTTGTTTAATATGAACTGCCTTGTTTAATGTGAACTGCCGTTGAGCTGAACTGCCTTGTTTAATGTGAACTGCCTCATTTAACCCCATTTGCGCTGGCGACACACAAATGTACGGCCTCCGGGTGTCTGGACCTAGACGCCGAGCAGCCACACATTTGCGTTCAAGTAACAAAACACATATGTGCTGAGAGCGCGCACTCTGCACTCTCCCAGCACACGCGTGGTACTCACGGAAAGGTCCCAGTCCGCTCTTTTGATCAGGAACTTTCCCGATCATGTGACCGCCATGATGACAAGTCACGGCGGTCAAATGATCCCAAAACTGCTTTGTTTAAGCTGAAGTGCCGTTGAGCTTAACTGCTTTGTTTAATCTGAACTGCCGTTGACCTCACCCACCAATGCTGACACAGGAAGACGTTCACTGCACCTGGGACTGGACAAGTGTGGCTAGCAGAAGGTTTAACAGGGTAACATGGGAATGACACTGATCATTATATGATATAGTATATATAGTTATATACGCCTACAGTTTACCGTACGCCATGATCTCACCCACCAATGCTGACACAGCTTGGATGAAGGTCAGAATACCAGCCAGAGGACGCCGCTCCTGCCGCTCCAAAAGGAAACATTATTCAGCCGTCACAGCGTTGGAATTGGGAAAATATCTTCAATTTGTTAGCTTTCCATTTTTTTAACTCTGCCATGGCCAGTCCTAAGCCCGTGCTGCGAAAAGAGGAAGGTTGGGTGCTAGGACAGTAAACCAGCCCTGTAAAAAAATGTGTCGCTATCTTTTGAGTGAAAGGAAGACGTTCACTGCACCTGGGACTGGACAATTCCTCCCCATCAGCTACAGCGTGGGGGAGGGGCGAGGACTCCAATGCTGTTAAGGCAAGAAAACGTAAGCCATGCCTACTCCGCTTGAGAGTCAGCAAATCAGGTGCGTGGCGTGAAAGCGGAGCTCTTGAGGCTCAATCTGCGATTGGCCAACTATATAGCGGTAGTGTTTGGATGATCATACAGAAATTCCTCCCCGTCAGCTGCAGTGTAGGGGACGGGGTGGGGACTCTGAGGCTGTTAAGGCAAGAACATATACGCCATGCCTACTCAACCTCACAGCACTTGGTTTTCCAGGGATGACCAGCGATCAGCAGACACGGATGACCAGCGATCTGCAGACAGGGAACCTCATGGTACTCAGCGATCCAGGGACGACCAGCAGACAGGGACAACCAGCGATCAACCACAGCTCTCAGGTAGGGACACGGCAGGCTTGCAGGGGCTCAGCAGGGTCCTGGCCGTGGGGTCTGTTTAATCTGAATTGCCTTGTTTAATGTGAAATGCCTTGTTTAATGTGAACTGCCTTGTTTAATGTGAACTGCCTTGTTTAATGTGAACTGCCTTGTTTAATGTGAGCTGCCTTGTTTAATCTGAGCTGAACTTCCTTGTTTGAGCTGAACTGCCTTGTTTGAGCTGTACTGCCTTGTTTGAGCTGTACTGCCTTGTTTGAGCTGTACTGCCTTGTTTGAGCTGTACTGCCTTGTTTGAGCTGTACTGCCTTGTTTGAGCTGTACTGCCTTGTTTGAGCTGAACTGCCTTGTTTGAGCTGAACTGCCTTGTTTCAGCTGAGCTGCCTTGTTTCAGCTGAACTGCCTTGTTTGAGCTGAAGTGCCTTGTTTGAGCTGAACTGCCTTGTTTAATCTGAATTTGCGTTGAGCTAAACTGCCTTATTTAATATAAATGCCTTTGAGCTGAACTGCCTTGTTTAATCCGAACTGCATTGTTTAATCTGAACTCCTTCTGAGCTGAACTGCCATGTTTAATGTGAACTGCCATGTTTAATGTGAACTGCCTTGTTTAATCTGAATGGCCTTGTTTAATCTGAACTGCTGTTGAGCTGAACTGTCTTGTTTTAATCTAAACTGCCGTTGAGCTGAACTGCCTTTTGAGCTGAACTGCCTTGTTTAATGTGATCTGCCTTGTTTAATGTGATCTGCCCTGTTTAATGTGAACTGCCTTGTTAAATCTGAACTGCCGTTGAGCTGAACTGCCTTGTTTTAATCTAAACTGCCGTTGAAATGAACTGCCTTGTTTAATATGAACTGCCTTGTTTAATGTGAACTGCCTTGTTTAATATGAACTGCCTTGTTTAATGTGAACAGCCGTTGAGCTGAACTGCCTTGTTTAATGTGAACTGCCTCATTTAACCCCATTTGCGCTGGCGACACACAAATGTGCGGCCTCCGGGTGTCTGGACCTAGACGCCGAGCAGCCACACATTTGCGTTCAAGTAACAAAAAACATATGTGCTGAGAGCGCGCACCCTGCACACTCCCAGCACACGCGTGGTACTCACGGAAAGGTCCCAATCCGCTCTTTTGATCAGGAACTTTCCCGATCATGTGACCGCCATGATGACAAGTCACGGCGGTCACATGATCCCTAAACTGCTTTGTTTAAGCTGAAGTGCCGTTGAGCTTAACTGCTTTGTTTAATCTGAACTGCCGTTGACCTCACCCACCAATGCTGACACAGGAAGACGTTCACTGCACCTGGGACTGGACAAGTGTGGCTAGCAGAAGGTTTAACAGGGTAACATGGGAATGACACTGATCATTATATGATATAGTATATATAGTTATATACGCCTACAGTTTACCGTACGCCATGATCTCACCCACCAATGCTGACACAGCTTGGATGAAGGTCAGAATACCAGCCAGAGGACGCCGCTCCTGCCGCTCAAAAAAGAAACATCATTCAGCAGTCACAGCGTTGGAATTGGGAAAATATCTTCAATTTGTTAGCTTTCCATTTTTTTAACTCTGCCATGGCCGGTCCTCAGCCCGTGCTGCGAAAAGAGGAAGGTTGGGTGCTAGGACAGTAAACCAGCCCTGTAAAAAAAAAGTGCCGCTATGTTTCGAGTGAAAGGAAGACGTTCACTGCACCTGGGACTGGACAAGTGTGGCTAGCAGAAGGTTTAACAGGGTAACATGGGAATGAGACTGATCATTATATGATATAGTATATATAGTTATATACGCCTACAGTTTACCGTACGCCATGATCTCACCCACCAATGCTTACACAGCTTGGATGAAGGTCAGAATACCAGCCAGAGGACGCCGCTCCTGCCGCTCAAAAAGAAACATCATTCAGCAGTCACAGCGTTGGAATTGGGAAAATATCTTCAATTTGTTAGCTTTCCATTTTTTTTAACTCTGCCATGGCCGGTCCTAAGCCCGTGCTGCAAAAAGGGGAAGGTTGGGTGCTGGGACAGTAAACCAGCCCTGTAAAAAAAAGTGCCGCTATGCTTCGAGTGAAAGGAAGACGTTCACTGCACCTGGGACTGGACAAGTGTGGCTAGCAGAAGGTTTAACAGGGTAACATGGGAATGAGACTGATCATTATATGATATAGTATATATAGTTATATACGCCTACAGTTTACCGTACGCCATGATCTCACCCACCAATGCTGACACAGCTTGGATGAAGGTCAGAATACCAGCCAGAGGACGCCGCTCCTGCCGCTCAAAAAGAAACATCATTCAGCAGTCACAGCGTTGGAATTGGGAAAATATCTTCAATTTGTTAGCTTTCCATTTTTTTAACTCTGCCATGGCCGGTCCTAAGCCCGTGCTGCGAAAAGGGGAAGGTTGGGTGCTAGGACAGTAAACCAGCCCTGTAAAAAAAATGCCGCTATGTTTCGAGTGAAAGGAAGACGTTCACTGCACCTGGGACTGGACAAGTGTAGCCAGCAGAAGGTTTAACAGGGTAACATGGGAATGAGACTGATCATTATATGATATAGTATATATAGTTATATACGCCTACAGTTTACCGTACGCCATGATCTCACCCACCAATGCTGACACAGCTTGGATGAAGGTCAGAATACCAGCCAGAGGACGCCGCTCCTGCCGCTCAAAAAGAAACATCATTCAGCAGTCACAGCGTTGGAATTGGGAAAATATCTTCAATTTGTTAGCTTTCCATTTTTTTAACTCTGCCATGGCCGGTCCTAAGCCCGTGCTGCGAAAAGAGGAAGGTTGGGTGCTGGGACTGTAAACCAGCCCTGTAAAAAAAAGTGCCGCTATGTTTCGAGTGAAAGGTAGACGTTCACTGCACCTGGGACTGGACAAGTGTGGCTAGCAGAAGGTTTAACAGGGTAACATGGGAATGAGACTGATCATTATATGATATAGTATATATAGTTATATACGCCTACAGTTTACCGTACGCCATGATCTCACCCACCAATGCTTACACAGCTTGGATGAAGGTCAGAATACCAGCCAGAGGACGCCGCTCCTGCCGCTCAAAAAGAAACATCATTCAGCAGTCACAGCGTTGGAATTGGGAAAATATCTTCAATTTGTTAGCTTTCCATTTTTTTAACTCTGCCATGGCCGGTCCTAAGCCCGTGCTGCGAAAAGAGGAAGGTTGGGTGCTGGGACTGTAAACCAGCCCTGTAAAAAAAATGCCGCTATGTTTCGAGTGAAAGGAAGACGTTCACTGCACCTGGGACTGGACAAGTGTGGCTAGCAGAAGGTTTAACAGGGTAACATGGGAATGAGACTGATCATTATATGATATAGTATATATAGTTATATACGCCTACAGTTTACCGTACGCCATGATCTCACCCACCAATGCTGACACAGCTTGGATGAAGGTCAGAATACCAGCCAGAGGACGCCGCTCCTGCCGCTCAAAAAAGAAACATCATTCAGCAGTCACAGCGTTGGAATTGGGAAAATATCTTCAATTTGTTAGCTTTCCATTTTTTTAACTCTGCCATGGCCGGTCCTAAGCCCGTGCTGCGAAAAGAGGAAGGTTGGGTGCTGGGACTGTAAACCAGCCCTGTAAAAAAAAGTGCCGCTATGTTTCGAGTGAAAGGAAGACGTTCACTGCACCTGGGACTGGACAAGTGTGGCTAGCAGAAGGTTTAACAGGGTAACATGGGAATGAGACTGATCATTATATGATATAGTATATATAGTTATATACGCCTACAGTTTACCGTATGCCATGATCTCACCCACCAATGCTGACACAGCTTGGATGAAGGTCAGAATACCAGCCAGAGGACGCCGCTGCTGCCGCTCAAAAAAGAAACATCATTCAGCAGTCACAGCGTTGGAATTGGGAAAATATCTTCAATTTGTTAGCTTTCCATTTTTTTAACTCTGCCATGGCCGGTCCTAAGCCCGTGCTGCAAAGAGAGGAAGGTTGGGTGCTGGGACTTTAAACCAGCCCTGTAAAAAAAAGTGCCGCTCTGTTTCGAGTGAAAGGAAGACGTTCACTGCACCTGGGACTGGACAAGTGTGGCTAGCAGAAGGTTTAACAGGGTAACATGGGAATGAGACTGATCATTATATGATATAGTATATATAGTTATATACGCCTACAGTTTACCGTACGCCATGATCTCACCCACCAATGCTGACACAGCTTGGATGAAGGTCAGAATACCAGCCAGAGGACGCCGCTCCTGCCGCTCAAAAAAGAAACATCATTCAGCAGTCACAGCGTTGGAATTGGGAAAATATCTTCAATTTGTTAGCTTTCCATTTTTTTTAACTCTGCCATGGCCGGTCCTAAGCCCGTGCTGCAAAAAGAGGAAGGTTGGGTGCTGGGACAGTAAACCAGCCCTGTAAAAAAAAGTGCCGCTCTGTTTCGAGTGAAAGGAAGACGTTCACTGCACCTGGGACTGGACAAGTGTGGCTAGCAGAAGGTTTAACAGGGTAACATGGGAATGAGACTGATCATTATATGATATAGTATATATTGTTATATACGCCTACAGTTTACCGTACGCCATGATCTCACCCACCAATGCTGACACAGCTTGGATGAAGGTCAGAATACCAGCCAGAGGACGCCGCTCCTACCGCTCAAAAAGAAACATCATTCAGCAGTCACAGCGTTGGAATTGGGAAAATATCTTCAATTTGTTAGCTTTCCATTTTTTTAACTCTGCCATGGCCGGTCCTAAGCCCGTGCTGCGAAAAGAGGAAGGTTGGGTGCTGGGACAGTAAACCAGCCCTGTAAAAAAAAGTGCCGCTATGTTTCGAGTGAAAGGAAGACGTTCACTGCACCTGGGACTGGACAAGTGTGGCTAGCAGAAGGTTTAACAGGGTAACATGGGAATGAGACTGATCATTATATGATATAGTATATATTGTTATATACGCCTACAGTTTACCGTACGCCATGATCTCACCCACCAATGCTGACACAGCTTGGATGAAGGTCAGAATACCAGCCAGAGGACGCCGCTCCTGCCGCTCAAAAAAGAAACATCATTCAGCAGTCACAGCGTTGGAATTGGGAAAATATCTTCAATTTGTTAGCTTTCCATTTTTTTAACTCTGCCATGGCCGGTCCTCAGCCCGTGCTGCGAAAAGAGGAAGGTTGGGTGCTAGGACAGTAAACCAGCCCTGTAAAAAAAAAGTGCCGCTATGTTTCGAGTGAAAGGAAGACGTTCACTGCACCTGGGACTGGACAAGTGTGGCTAGCAGAAGGTTTAACAGGGTAACATGGGAACGAGACTTATCATGATATGATATAGTATATATAGTTATATACGCCTATAGTTTACCGTACCCCATGATCTCACCCACCAATGCTGACACAGCTTGGATGAAGGTCAGAATACCAGCCAGAGGACGCCGCTCCTGCCGCTCCAAAAGGAAATATTATTCAGCCGTCACAGCGTTTGAATTGGGAAAATATCTTCAATTTGTTAGCTTTCCATTTTTTTAACTCTGCCATGGCCGGTCCTAAGCCCATGCTGCGAAAAGAGGAAGGTTGGGTGCTAGGACAGTAAACCAGCCCTGTAAAAAAATGTGTCGCTATCTTTTGAGTGAAAGGAAGATGTTCACTGCACCTGGGACTGGACAATTCCTCCCCATCAGCTACAGCGTGGGGGAGGGGCGAGGACTCCAATGCTGTTAAGGCAAGAAAACGTAAGCCATGCCTACTCCGCTTGAGAGTCAGCAAATCAGGTGCATGGCGTGAAAGCGGAGCTCTTGAGGCACAATCTGCGATTGGCCAACTATATAGCGGTAGTGTTTGGATGATCATACAGAAATTCCTCCCCGTCAGCTGCAGCGTAGGGGACGGGGTGGGGACTCTGAGGCTGTTAAGGCAAGAACATATACGCCATGCCTACTCAACCTCACAGCACTTGGTTTTCCAGGGATGACCAGCGATCAGCAGACACGGTTGACCAGCGATCTGCAGACAGGGAACCTCATGGTACTCAGCGATCCAGGGACGACCAGCGATCAGCAGACAGGGACAACCAGCGATCAACCACAGCTGTCAGGTAGGGACACGGCAGGCTTGCAGGGGCTCAGCAGGGTCCTGGCCGTGGGGTCTGTTTAATCTGAATTGCCTTGTTTAATGTGAAATGCCTTGTTTAATGTGAAATGCCTTGTTTAATGTGAACTGCCTTGTTTAATGTGAACTGCCTTGTTTAATGTGAGCTGCCTTGTTTAATCTGAGCTGAACTTCCTTGTTTGAGCTGAAGTTCCTTGTTTGAGCTGAACTGCCTTGTTTGAGCTGAACTGCCTTGTTTGAGCTGAACTGCCTTGTTTGAGCTGAACTGCCTTGTTTGAGCTGTACTGCCTTGTTTGAGCTGAACTGCCTTGTTTGAGCTGAACTGCCTTGTTTGAGCTGAACTGCCTTGTTTGAGCTGAGCTGCCTTGTTTGAGCTGAGCTGCCTTGTTTGAGCTGAGCTGCCTTGTTTGAGCTGAACTGCCTTGTTTGAGCTGAACTGCCTTGTTTGAGCTGAACTGCCTTGTTTGAGCTGAACTGCCTTGTTTGAGCTGAACTGCCTTGTTTAATCTGAATTTGCGTTGAGCTAAACTGCCTTATTTAATATGAACTGCCTTTGAGCTGAACTGCCTTGTTTAATCCGAACTGCATTGTTTAATCTGAACCCCTTCTGAGCTGAACTGCCATGTTTAATGTGAACTGCCATGTTTAATGTGAACTGCCATGTTTAATGTGAACTGCCATGTTTAATCTGAACTGCCTTGTTTAATCTGAACTGCCTTGTTTAATCTGAACTGCTGTTGAGCTGAACTGTCTTGTTTTAATCTAAACTGCCGTTGAGCTGAACTGCCTTGTTTAATGTGATCTGCCTTGTTTAATGTGATCTGCCTTGTTTAATGTGATCTGCCTTGTTTAATGTGAACTGCCTTGTTTAATGTGAAATGCCTTGTTTAATGTGAAATGCCTTGTTTAATGTGAAATGCCTTGTTTAATGTGAACTGCCTTGTTTAATGTGAACTGCCTTGTTTAATGTGAACTGCCTTGTTTAATGTGAGCTGCCTTGTTTAATGTGAGCTGAACTGCCTTGTTTGAGCTGTACTGCCTTGTTTGAGCTGTACTGCCTTGTTTGAGCTGAACTGCCTTGTTTGAGCTGAACTGCCTTGTTTGAGCTGAACTGCCTTGTTTGAGCTGAGCTGCCTTGTTTGAGCTGAGCTGCCTTGTTTGAGCTGAACTGCCTTGTTTGAGCTGAACTGCCTTGTTTAATCTGAATTTGCGTTGAGCTAAACTGCCTTATTTAATATGAACTGCCTTTGAGCTGAACTGCCTTGTTTAATCCGAACTGCATTGTTTAATCTGAACTCCTTCTGAGCTGAACTGCCATGTTTAATGTGAACTGCCATGTTTAATGTGAACTGCCATGTTTAATGTGAACTGCCTTGTTTAATCTGAATGGCCTTGTTTAATCTGAACTGCTGTTGAGCTGAACTGTCTTGTTTTAATCTAAACTGCCGTTGAGCTGAACTGCCTTTTGAGCTGAACTGCCTTGTTTAATGTGATCTGCCTTGTTTAATGTGATCTGCCCTGTTTAATGTGAACTGCCTTGTTTAATGTGAACTGCCTTGTTAAATCTGAACTGCCTAGCTTAATCTAAACTGCCGTTGAGCTGAACTGCCTTGTTTTAATCTAAACTGCCGTTGAAATGAACTGCCTTGTTTAATGTGAACTGCCTTGTTTAATATGAACTGCCTTGTTTAATGTGAACTGCCGTTGAGCTGAACTGCCTTGTTTAATGTGAACTGCCTCATTTAACCCCATTTGCGCTGGCGACACACAAATGTACGGCCTCCGGGTGTCTGGACCTAGACGCCGAGCAGCCACACATTTGCGTTCAAGTAACAAAACACATATGTGCTGAGAGCGCGCACTCTGCACTCTCCCAGCACACGCGTGGTACTCACGGAAAGGTCCCAGTCCGCTCTTTTGATCAGGAACTTTCCCGATCATGTGACCGCCATGATGACAAGTCACGGCGGTCAAATGATCCCAAAACTGCTTTGTTTAAGCTGAAGTGCCGTTGAGCTTAACTGCTTTGTTTAATCTGAACTGCCGTTGACCTCACCCACCAATGCTGACACAGGAAGACGTTCACTGCACCTGGGACTGGACAAGTGTGGCTAGCAGAAGGTTTAACAGGGTAACATGGGAATGACACTGATCATTATATGATATAGTATATATAGTTATATACGCCTACAGTTTACCGTACGCCATGATCTCACCCACCAATGCTGACACAGCTTGGATGAAGGTCAGAATACCAGCCAGAGGACGCCGCTCCTGCCGCTCCAAAAGGAAACATTATTCAGCCGTCACAGCGTTGGAATTGGGAAAATATCTTCAATTTGTTAGCTTTCCATTTTTTTAACTCTGCCATGGCCAGTCCTAAGCCCGTGCTGCGAAAAGAGGAAGGTTGGGTGCTAGGACAGTAAACCAGCCCTGTAAAAAAATGTGTCGCTATCTTTTGAGTGAAAGGAAGACGTTCACTGCACCTGGGACTGGACAATTCCTCCCCATCAGCTACAGCGTGGGGGAGGGGCGAGGACTCCAATGCTGTTAAGGCAAGAAAACGTAAGCCATGCCTACTCCGCTTGAGAGTCAGCAAATCAGGTGCGTGGCGTGAAAGCGGAGCTCTTGAGGCTCAATCTGCGATTGGCCAACTATATAGCGGTAGTGTTTGGATGATCATACAGAAATTCCTCCCCGTCAGCTGCAGTGTAGGGGACGGGGTGGGGACTCTGAGGCTGTTAAGGCAAGAACATATACGCCATGCCTACTCAACCTCACAGCACTTGGTTTTCCAGGGATGACCAGCGATCAGCAGACACGGATGACCAGCGATCTGCAGACAGGGAACCTCATGGTACTCAGCGATCCAGGGACGACCAGCAGACAGGGACAACCAGCGATCAACCACAGCTCTCAGGTAGGGACACGGCAGGCTTGCAGGGGCTCAGCAGGGTCCTGGCCGTGGGGTCTGTTTAATCTGAATTGCCTTGTTTAATGTGAAATGCCTTGTTTAATGTGAACTGCCTTGTTTAATGTGAACTGCCTTGTTTAATGTGAACTGCCTTGTTTAATGTGAGCTGCCTTGTTTAATCTGAGCTGAACTTCCTTGTTTGAGCTGAACTGCCTTGTTTGAGCTGTACTGCCTTGTTTGAGCTGTACTGCCTTGTTTGAGCTGTACTGCCTTGTTTGAGCTGTACTGCCTTGTTTGAGCTGTACTGCCTTGTTTGAGCTGTACTGCCTTGTTTGAGCTGAACTGCCTTGTTTGAGCTGAACTGCCTTGTTTGAGCTGAACTGCCTTGTTTGAGCTGAAGTGCCTTGTTTGAGCTGAACTGCCTTGTTTAATCTGAATTTGCGTTGAGCTAAACTGCCTTATTTAATATAAATGCCTTTGAGCTGAACTGCCTTGTTTAATCCGAACTGCATTGTTTAATCTGAACTCCTTCTGAGCTGAACTGCCATGTTTAATGTGAACTGCCATGTTTAATGTGAACTGCCTTGTTTAATCTGAATGGCCTTGTTTAATCTGAACTGCTGTTGAGCTGAACTGTCTTGTTTTAATCTAAACTGCCGTTGAGCTGAACTGCCTTTTGAGCTGAACTGCCTTGTTTAATGTGATCTGCCTTGTTTAATGTGATCTGCCCTGTTTAATGTGAACTGCCTTGTTAAATCTGAACTGCCGTTGAGCTGAACTGCCTTGTTTTAATCTAAACTGCCGTTGAAATGAACTGCCTTGTTTAATATGAACTGCCTTGTTTAATGTGAACTGCCTTGTTTAATATGAACTGCCTTGTTTAATGTGAACAGCCGTTGAGCTGAACTGCCTTGTTTAATGTGAACTGCCTCATTTAACCCCATTTGCGCTGGCGACACACAAATGTGCGGCCTCCGGGTGTCTGGACCTAGACGCCGAGCAGCCACACATTTGCGTTCAAGTAACAAAAAACATATGTGCTGAGAGCGCGCACCCTGCACACTCCCAGCACACGCGTGGTACTCACGGAAAGGTCCCAATCCGCTCTTTTGATCAGGAACTTTCCCGATCATGTGACCGCCATGATGACAAGTCACGGCGGTCACATGATCCCTAAACTGCTTTGTTTAAGCTGAAGTGCCGTTGAGCTTAACTGCTTTGTTTAATCTGAACTGCCGTTGACCTCACCCACCAATGCTGACACAGGAAGACGTTCACTGCACCTGGGACTGGACAAGTGTGGCTAGCAGAAGGTTTAACAGGGTAACATGGGAATGACACTGATCATTATATGATATAGTATATATAGTTATATACGCCTACAGTTTACCGTACGCCATGATCTCACCCACCAATGCTGACACAGCTTGGATGAAGGTCAGAATACCAGCCAGAGGACGCCGCTCCTGCCGCTCAAAAAAGAAACATCATTCAGCAGTCACAGCGTTGGAATTGGGAAAATATCTTCAATTTGTTAGCTTTCCATTTTTTTAACTCTGCCATGGCCGGTCCTCAGCCCGTGCTGCGAAAAGAGGAAGGTTGGGTGCTAGGACAGTAAACCAGCCCTGTAAAAAAAAAGTGCCGCTATGTTTCGAGTGAAAGGAAGACGTTCACTGCACCTGGGACTGGACAAGTGTGGCTAGCAGAAGGTTTAACAGGGTAACATGGGAACGAGACTTATCATTATATGATATAGTATATATAGTTATATACGCCTACAGTTTACCGTACGCCATGATCTCACCCACCAATGCTGACACAGCTTGGATGAAGGTCAGAATACCAGCCAGAGGACGCCGCTCCTGCCGCTCCAAAAGGAAACATTATTCAGCCGTCACAGCGTTGGAATTGGGAAAATATCTTCAATTTGTTAGCTTTCCATTTTTTTAACTCTGCCATGGCCAGTCCTAAGCCCGTGCTGCGAAAAGAGGAAGGTTGGGTGCTAGGACAGTAAACCAGCCCTGTAAAAACAAAGTGTCGCTATCTTTTGAGTGAAAGGAAGACGTTCACTGCACCTGGGACTGGACAATTCCTCCCCATCAGCTACAGCGTGGTGGAGGGGCGAGGACTCCAATGCTGTTAAGGCAAGAAAACGTAAGCCATGCCTACTCCGCTTGAGAGTCAGCAAATCAGGTGCGTGGCGTGAAAGCGGAGCTCTTGAGGCTCAATCTGCGATTGGCCAACTATATAGCGGTAGTGTTTGGATGATCATACAGAAATTCCTCCCCGTCAGCTGCAGTGTAGGGGACGGGGTGGGGACTCTGAGGCTGTTAAGGCAAGAACATATACGCCATGCCTACTCAACCTCACAGCACTTGGTTTTCCAGGGATGACCAGCGATCAGCAGACACGGATGACCAGCGATCTGCAGACAGGGAACCTCATGGTACTCAGCGATCCAGGGACGACCAGCAGACAGGGACAACCAGCGATCAACCACAGCTCTCAGGTAGGGACACGGCAGGCTTGCAGGGGCTCAGCAGGGTCCTGGCCGTGGGGTCTGTTTAATCTGAATTGCCTTGTTTAATGTGAAATGCCTTGTTTAATGTGAAATGCCTTGTTTAATGTGAACTGCCTTGTTTAATGTGAACTGCCTTGTTTAATGTGAACTGCCTTGTTTAATCTGAATGGCCTTTTTTAATCTGAACTGCCGTTGAGCTGAACTGCCTTGTTTTAATCTAAACTGCCGTTGAAATGAACTGCCTTGTTTAATGTGAACTGCCTTGTTTAATATGAACTGCCTTGTTTAATGTGAACTGCCGTTGAGCTGAACTGCCTTGTTTAATGTGAACTGCCTCATTTAACCCCATTTGCGCTGGCGACACACAAATGTACGGCCTCCGGGTGTCTGGACCTAGACGCCGAGCAGCCACACATTTGCGTTCAAGTAACAAAACACATATGTGCTGAGAGCGCGCACTCTGCACGCTCCCAGCACACGCGTGGTACTCACGGAAAGGTCCCAGTCCGCTCTTTTGATCAGGAACTTTCCCGATCATGTGACCGCCATGATGACAAGTCACGGCGGTCAAATGATCCCAAAACTGCTTTGTTTAAGCTGAAGTGCCGTTGAGCTTAACTGCTTTGTTTAATCTGAACTGCCGTTGACCTCACCCACCAATGCTGACACAGGAAGACGTTCACTGCACCTGGGACTGGACAAGTGTGGCTAGCAGAAGGTTTAACAGGGTAACATGGGAATGAGACTGATCATTATATGATATAGTATATATAGTTATATACGCCTACAGTTTACCGTACGCCATGATCTCACCCACCAATGCTGACACAGCTTGGATGAAGGTCAGAATACCAGCCAGAGGACGCCGCTCCTGCCGCTCCAAAAGGAAACATTATTCAGCCGTCACAGCGTTGGAATTGGGAAAATATCTTCAATTTGTTAGCTTTCCATTTTTTTAACTCTGCCATGGCCAGTCCTAAGCCCGTGCTGCGAAAAGAGGAAGGTTGGGTGCTAGGACAGTAAACCAGCCCTGTAAAAAAATGTGTCGCTATCTTTTGAGTGAAAGGAAGACGTTCACTGCACCTGGGACTGGACAATTCCTCCCCATCAGCTACAGCGTGGGGGAGGGGCGATGACTCCAATGCTGTTAAGGCAAGAAAACGTAAGCCATGCCTACTCCGCTTGAGAGTCAGCAAATCAGGTGCGTGGCGTGAAAGCGGAGCTCTTGAGGCTCAATCTGCGATTGGCCAACTATATAGCGGTAGTGTTTGGATGATCATACAGAAATTCCTCCCCGTCAGCTGCAGTGTAGGGGACGGGGTGGGGACTCTGAGGCTGTTAAGGCAAGAACATATACGCCATGCCTACTCAACCTCACAGCACTTGGTTTTCCAGGGATGACCAGCGATCAGCAGACACGGATGACCAGCGATCTGCAGACAGGGAACCTCATGGTACTCAGCGATCCAGGGACGACCAGCAGACAGGGACAACCAGCGATCAACCACAGCTCTCAGGTAGGGACACGGCAGGCTTGCAGGGGCTCAGCAGGGTCCTGGCCGTGGGGTCTGTTTAATCTGAATTGCCTTGTTTAATGTGAAATGCCTTGTTTAATGTGAAATGCCTTGTTTAATGTGAAATGCCTTGTTTAATGTGAACTGCCTTGTTTAATGTGAACTGCCTTGTTTAATGTGAACTGCCTTGTTTAATGTGAACTGCCTTGTTTAATCTGAGCTGAACTTCCTTGTTTGAGCTGAACTGCCTTGTTTGAGCTGTACTGCCTTGTTTGAGCTGTACTGCCTTGTTTGAGCTGTACTGCCTTGTTTGAGCTGTACTGCCTTGTTTGAGCTGAACTGCCTTGTTTGAGCTGAGCTGCCTTGTTTGAGCTGAGCTGCCTTGTTTGAGCTGAACTGCCTTGTTTGAGCTGAAGTGCCTTGTTTGAGCTGAACTGCCTTGTTTAATCTGAATTTGCGTTGAGCTAAACTGCCTTATTTAATATAAATGCCTTTGAGCTTAACTGCTTTGTTTAATCTGAACTGCCGTTGACCTCACCCACCAATGCTGACACAGGAAGACGTTCACTGCACCTGGGACTGGACAAGTGTGGCTAGCAGAAGGTTTAACAGGGTAACATGGGAATGACACTGATCATTATATGATATAGTATATATAGTTATATACGCCTACAGTTTACCGTACGCCATGATCTCACCCACCAATGCTGACACAGCTTGGATGAAGGTCAGAATACCAGCCAGAGGATGCCGCTCAAAAAAGAAACATCATTCAGCAGTCACAGCGTTGGAATTGGGAAAATATCTTCAATTTGTTAGCTTTCCATTTTTTTAACTCTGCCATGGCCGGTCCTAAGCCCGTGCTGCGAAAAGAGGAAGGTTGGGTGCTGGGACTGTAAACCAGCCCTGTAAAAAAATGTGCCGCTATGTTTCGAGTGAAAGGAAGACGTTCACTGCACCTGGGACTGGACAAGTGTGGCTAGCAGAAGGTTTAACCGGGTAACATGGGAATGAGACTGATCATTATATGATATAGTATATATAGTTATATACGCCTACAGTTTACCGTACGCCATGATCTCACCCACCAATGCTGACACAGCTTGGATGAAGGTCAGAATACCAGCCAGAGGACGCCGCTCCTGCCGCTCAAAAAAGAAACATCATTCAGCAGTCACAGCGTTTAAATTGGGAAAATATCTTCAATTTGTTAGCTTTCCATTTTTTTAACTCTGCCATGGCCGGTCCTAAGCCCGTGCTGCGAAAAGAGGAAGGTTGGGTGCTGGGACTGTAAACCAGCCCTGTAAAAAAAAGTGCCGCTATGTTTCGAGTGAAAGGAAGACGTTCACTGCACCTGGGACTGGACAAGTGTGGCTAGCAGAAGGTTTAACAGGGTAACATGGGAATGAGACTGATCATTATATGATATAGTATATATAGTTATATACGCCTACAGTTTACCGTACGTCATGATCTCACCCACCAATGCTGACACAGCTTGGATGAAGGTCAGAATACCAGCCAGAGGACGCCGCTCCTGCCGCTCAAAAAAAAACATCATTCAGCAGTCACAGCGTTGGAATTGGGAAAATATCTTCAATTTGTTAGCTTTCCATTTTTTTAACTCTGCCATGGCCGATCCCAAGCCCGTGCTGCGAAAAGAGGAAGGTTGGGTGCTAGGACAGTAAACCAGCCCTGTAAAAAAAATGCCGCTTTGTTTCGAGTGAAAGGAAGACGTTCACTGCACCTGGGACTGGACAAGTGTGGCTAGCAGAAGGTTTAACAGGGTAACATGGGAATGAGACTGATCATTATATGATATAGTATATATAGTTATATACGCCTACAGTTTACCGTACGCCATGATCTCACCCACCAATGCTGACACAGCTTGGATGAAGGTCAGAATACCAGCCAGAGGACGCCGCTCCTGCCGCTCAAAAAAGAAACATCATTCAGCAGTCACAGCATTGGAATTGGGAAAATATCTTCAATTTGTTAGCTTTCCATTTTTTTTAACTCTGCCATGGCCGGTCCTAAGCCCGTGCTGCAAAAAGAGGAAGGTTGGGTGCTGGGACAGTAAACCAGCCCTGTAAAAAAAAGTGCCGCTATGCTTCGAGTGAAAGGAAGACGTTCACTGCACCTGGGACTGGACAAGTGTGGCTAGCAGAAGGTTTAACAGGGTAACATGGGAATGAGACTGATCATTATATGATATAGTATATATAGTTATATACGCCTACAGTTTACCGTACGCCATGATCTCACCCACCAATGCTGACACCGCTTGGATGAAGGTCAGAATACCAGCCAGAGGACGCCGCTCCTGCCGCTCAAAATGAAACATCATTCAGCAGTCACAGCGTTGGAATTGGGAAAATATCTTCAATTTGTTAGCTTTCCATTTTTTTAACTCTGCCATGGCCGGTCCTAAGCCCGTGCTGCGAAAAGAGGAAGGTTGGGTGCTGGGACTGTAAACCAGCCCTGTAAAAAAAATGCCGCTATGTTTTGAGTGAAAGGAAGACGTTCACTGCACCTGGGACTGGACAAGTGTGGCTAGCAGAAGGTTTAACAGGGTAACATGGGAATGAGACTGATCATTATATGATATAGTATATATAGTTATATACGCCTACAGTTTACCGTACGCCATGATCTCACCCACCAATGCTGACACAGCTTGGATGAAGGTCAGAATACCAGCCAGAGGACGCCGTTCCTGCCGCTCAAAAAAGAAACCTCATTCAGCAGTCACAGCGCTGGAATTGGGAAAATATCTTCAATTTGTTAGCTTTCCATTTTTTTAACTCTGCCATGGCCGGTCCTAAGCCCGTGCTGCGAAAAGAGGAAGGTTGGGTGCTGGGACTGTAAACCAGCCCTGTAAAAAAAAGTGCCGCTATGTTTCGAGTGAAAGGAAGACGTTCACTGCACCTGGGACTGGACAAGTGTGGCTAGCAGAAGGTTTAACAGGGTAACATGGGAATGAGACTGATCATTATATGATATAGTATATATAGTAATATACGCCTACAGTTTACCGTACGCTATGATCTCACCCACCAATGCTGACACAGCTTGGATGAAGGTCAGATTACCAGCCAGAGGACGCCGCTCCTGCCGCTCAAAAAGAAACATCATTCAGCATTCACAGCGTTGGAATTGGGAAAATATCTTCAATTTGTTAACTTTCCATTTTTTTAACTCTGCCATGGCCGGTCCTAAGCCCGTGCTGCGAAAAGAGGAAGGTTGGGTGCTGGGACTGTAAACCAGCCCTGTAAAAAAAAGTGCCGCTATGTTTCGAGTGAAAGGAAGACGTTCACTGCACCTGGGACTGGACAAGTGTGGCTAGCAGAAGGTTTAACAGGGTAACATGGGAATGAGACTGATCATTATATGATATAGTATATATAGTTATATACGCCTACAGTTTACCGTACGCCATGATCTCACCCACCAATGCTTACACAGCTTGGATGAAGGTCAGAATACCAGCCAGAGGACGCCGCTCCTGCCGCTCAAAAAGAAACATCATTCAGCAGTCACAGCGTTGGAATTGGGAAAATATCTTCAATTTGTTAGCTTTCCATTTTTTTTAACTCTGCCATGGCCGGTCCTAAGCCCGTGCTGCAAAAAGAGGAAGGTTGGGTGCTGGGACAGTAAACCAGCCCTGTAAAAAAAAGTGCCGCTATGCTTCGAGTGAAAGGAAGACGTTCACTGCACCTGGGACTGGACAAGTGTGGCTAGCAGAAGGTTTAACAGGGTAACATGGGAATGAGACTGATCATTATATGATATAGTATATATAGTTATATACGCCTACAGTTTACCGTACGCCATGATCTCACCCACCAATGCTGACACAGCTTGGATGAAGGTCAGAATACCAGCCAGAGGACGCCGCTCCTGCCGCTCAAAAAGAAACATCATTCAGCAGTCACAGCGTTGGAATTGGGAAAATATCTTCAATTTGTTAGCTTTCCATTTTTTTAACTCTGCCATGGCCGGTCCTAAGCCCGTGCTGCGAAAAGAGGAAGGTTGGGTGCTAGGACAGTAAACCAGCCCTGTAAAAAAAATGCCGCTATGTTTCGAGTGAAAGGAAGACGTTCACTGCACCTGGGACTGGACAAGTGTAGCCAGCAGAAGGTTTAACAGGGTAACATGGGAATGAGACTGATCATTATATGATATAGTATATATAGTTATATACGCCTACAGTTTACCGTACGCCATGATCTCACCCACCAATGCTGACACAGCTTGGATGAAGGTCAGAATACCAGCCAGAGGACGCCGCTCCTGCCGCTCAAAAAGAAACATCATTCAGCAGTCACAGCGTTGGAATTGGGAAAATATCTTCAATTTGTTAGCTTTCCATTTTTTTAACTCTGCCATGGCCGGTCCTAAGCCCGTGCTGCGAAAAGAGGAAGGTTGGGTGCTGGGACTGTAAACCAGCCCTGTAAAAAAAAGTGCCGCTATGTTTCGAGTGAAAGGTAGACGTTCACTGCACCTGGGACTGGACAAGTGTGGCTAGCAGAAGGTTTAACAGGGTAACATGGGAATGAGACTGATCATTATATGATATAGTATATATAGTTATATACGCCTACAGTTTACCGTACGCCATGATCTCACCCACCAATGCTTACACAGCTTGGATGAAGGTCAGAATACCAGCCAGAGGACGCCGCTCCTGCCGCTCAAAAAGAAACATCATTCAGCAGTCACAGCGTTGGAATTGGGAAAATATCTTCAATTTGTTAGCTTTCCATTTTTTTAACTCTGCCATGGCCGGTCCTAAGCCCGTGCTGCGAAAAGAGGAAGGTTGGGTGCTGGGACTGTAAACCAGCCCTGTAAAAAAAATGCCGCTATGTTTCGAGTGAAAGGAAGACGTTCACTGCACCTGGGACTGGACAAGTGTGGCTAGCAGAAGGTTTAACAGGGTAACATGGGAATGAGACTGATCATTATATGATATAGTATATATAGTTATATACGCCTACAGTTTACCGTACGCCATGATCTCACCCACCAATGCTGACACAGCTTGGATGAAGGTCAGAATACCAGCCAGAGGACGCCGCTCCTGCCGCTCAAAAAAGAAACATCATTCAGCAGTCACAGCGTTGGAATTGGGAAAATATCTTCAATTTGTTAGCTTTCCATTTTTTTAACTCTGCCATGGCCGGTCCTAAGCCCGTGCTGCGAAAAGAGGAAGGTTGGGTGCTGGGACTGTAAACCAGCCCTGTAAAAAAAAGTGCCGCTATGTTTCGAGTGAAAGGAAGACGTTCACTGCACCTGGGACTGGACAAGTGTGGCTAGCAGAAGGTTTAACAGGGTAACATGGGAATGAGACTGATCATTATATGATATAGTATATATAGTTATATACGCCTACAGTTTACCGTATGCCATGATCTCACCCACCAATGCTGACACAGCTTGGATGAAGGTCAGAATACCAGCCAGAGGACGCCGCTGCTGCCGCTCAAAAAAGAAACATCATTCAGCAGTCACAGCGTTGGAATTGGGAAAATATCTTCAATTTGTTAGCTTTCCATTTTTTTAACTCTGCCATGGCCGGTCCTAAGCCCGTGCTGCAAAGAGAGGAAGGTTGGGTGCTGGGACTGTAAACCAGCCCTGTAAAAAAAAGTGCCGCTCTGTTTCGAGTGAAAGGAAGACGTTCACTGCACCTGGGACTGGACAAGTGTGGCTAGCAGAAGGTTTAACAGGGTAACATGGGAATGAGACTGATCATTATATGATATAGTATATATAGTTATATACGCCTACAGTTTACCGTACGCCATGATCTCACCCACCAATGCTGACACAGCTTGGATGAAGGTCAGAATACCAGCCAGAGGACGCCGCTCCTGCCGCTCAAAAAAGAAACATCATTCAGCAGTCACAGCGTTGGAATTGGGAAAATATCTTCAATTTGTTAGCTTTCCATTTTTTTTAACTCTGCCATGGCCGGTCCTAAGCCCGTGCTGCAAAAAGAGGAAGGTTGGGTGCTGGGACAGTAAACCAGCCCTGTAAAAAAAAGTGCCGCTCTGTTTCGAGTGAAAGGAAGACGTTCACTGCACCTGGGACTGGACAAGTGTGGCTAGCAGAAGGTTTAACAGGGTAACATGGGAATGAGACTGATCATTATATGATATAGTATATATTGTTATATACGCCTACAGTTTACCGTACGCCATGATCTCACCCACCAATGCTGACACAGCTTGGATGAAGGTCAGAATACCAGCCAGAGGACGCCGCTCCTACCGCTCAAAAAGAAACATCATTCAGCAGTCACAGCGTTGGAATTGGGAAAATATCTTCAATTTGTTAGCTTTCCATTTTTTTAACTCTGCCATGGCCGGTCCTAAGCCCGTGCTGCGAAAAGAGGAAGGTTGGGTGCTGGGACAGTAAACCAGCCCTGTAAAAAAAAGTGCCGCTATGTTTCGAGTGAAAGGAAGACGTTCACTGCACCTGGGACTGGACAAGTGTGGCTAGCAGAAGGTTTAACAGGGTAACATGGGAATGAGACTGATCATTATATGATATAGTATATATAGTTATATACGCCTACAGTTTACCATACGCCATGATCTCACCCACCAATGCTGACACAGCTTGGATGAAGGTCAGAATACCAGCCAGAGGACGCCGCTCCTGCCGCTCAAAATGAAACATCATTCAGCAGTCACAGCGTTGGAATTGGGAAAATATCTTCAACTTGTTAGCTTTCCATTTTTTTAACTCTGCCATGGCCGGTCCTAAGCCCGTGCTGCGAAGAGAGGAAGGTTGGGTGCTAGGACAGTAAACCAGCCCTGTAAAAAAAGTGCCGCTATGTTTCGAGTGAAAGGAAGACGTTCACTGCACCTGGGACTGGACAAGTGTGGCTAGCAGAAGGTTTAACAGGGTAACATGGGAATGAGACTGATCATTATATGATATAGTATATATTGTTATATACGCCTACAGTTTACCGTACGCCATGATCTCACCCACCAATGCTGACACAGCTTGGATGAAGGTCAGAATACCAGCCAGAGGACGCCGCTCCTGCCGCTCAAAAAAGAAACATCATTCAGCAGTCACAGCGTTGGAATTGGGAAAATATCTTCAATTTGTTAGCTTTCCATTTTTTTAACTCTGCCATGGCCGGTCCTAAGCCCGTGCTGCGAAAAGAGGAAGGTTGGGTGCTGGGACAGTAAACCAGCCCTGTAAAAAAATGTGTCGCTATCTTTTGAGTGGAAGATGTTCACTGCACCTGGGACTGGACAATTCCTCCCCATCAGCTACAGCGTGGGGGAGGGGCGAGGACACCAATGCTGTTAAGGCAAGAAAACGTAAGCCATGCCTACTCCGCTTGAGAGTCAGCAAATCAGGTGCATGGCGTGAAAGCGGAGCTCTTGAGGCACAATCTGCGATTGGCCAACTATATAGCGGTAGTGTTTGGATGATCATACAGAAATTCCTCCCCGTCAGCTGCAGCGTAGGGGACGGGGTGGGGACTCTGAGGCTGTTAAGGCAAGAACATATACGCCATGCCTACTCAACCTCACAGCACTTGGTTTTCCAGGGATGACCAGCGATCAGCAGACACGGATGACCAGCGATCTGCAGACAGGGAACCTCATGGTACTCAGCGATCCAGGGACGACCAGCGATCAGCAGACAGGGACAACCAGCGATCAACCACAGCTGTCAGGTAGGGACACGGCAGGCTTGCAGGGGCTCAGCAGGGTCCTGGCCGTGGGGTCTGTTTAATCTGAATTGCCTTGTTTAATGTGAAATGCCTTGTTTAATGTGAAATGCCTTGTTTAATGTGAACTGCCTTGTTTAATGTGAACTGCCTTGTTTAATGTGAGCTGCCTTGTTTAATCTGAGCTGAACTTCCTTGTTTAATCTGAGCTGAAGTTCCTTGTTTGAGCTGAAGTTCCTTGTTTGAGCTGAACTGCCTTGTTTGAGCTGAACTGCCTTGTTTGAGCTGAACTGCCTTGTTTGAGCTGAACTGCCTTGTTTGAGCTGAACTGCCTTGTTTGAGCTGAACTGCCTTGTTTGAGCTGAACTGCCTTGTTTGAGCTGTACTGCCTTGTTTGAGCTGAACTGCCTTGTTTGAGCTGAACTGCCTTGTTTGAGCTGAGCTGCCTTGTTTGAGCTGAGCTGCCTTGTTTGAGCTGAGCTGCCTTGTTTGAGCTGAGCTGCCTTGTTTGAGCTGAACTGCCTTGTTTGAGCTGAACTGCCTTGTTTGAGCTGAACTGCCTTGTTTGAGCTGAACTGCCTTGTTTGAGCTGAACTGCCTTGTTTAATCTGAATTTGCGTTGAGCTAAACTGCCTTATTTAATATGAACTGCCTTTGAGCTGAACTGCCTTGTTTAATCCGAACTGCATTGTTTAATCTGAACCCCTTCTGAGCTGAACTGCCATGTTTAATGTGAACTGCCATGTTTAATGTGAACTGCCATGTTTAATGTGAACTGCCTTGTTTAATCTGAACTGCCTTGTTTAATCTGAACTGCTGTTGAGCTGAACTGTCTTGTTTTAATCTAAACTGCCGTTGAGCTGAACTGCCTTGTTTAATGTGATCTGCCTTGTTTAATGTGATCTGCCTTGTTTAATGTGAACTGCCTTGTTTAATGTGAAATGCCTTGTTTAATGTGAAATGCCTTGTTTAATGTGAACTGCCTTGTTTAATGTGAGCTGCCTTGTTTAATCTGAGCTGAACTTCCTTGTTTGAGCTGAACTGCCTTGTTTGAGCTGTACTGCCTTGTTTGAGCTGAACTGCCTTGTTTGAGCTGAACTGCCTTGTTTGAGCTGAACTGCCTTGTTTGAGCTGAACTGCCTTGTTTGAGCTGAACTGCCTTGTTTGAGCTGAGCTGCCTTGTTTGAGCTGAGCTGCCTTGTTTGAGCTGAGCTGCCTTGTTTGAGCTGAACTGCCTTGTTTGAGCTGAACTGCCTTGTTTAATCTGAATTTGCATTGAGCTAAACTGCCTTATTTAATATGAACTGCCTTTGAGCTGAACTGCCTTGTTTAATCCGAACTGCATTGTTTAATCTGAACTCCTTCTGAGCTGAACTGCCATGTTTAATGTGAACTGCCATGTTTAATGTGAACTGCCATGTTTAATGTGAACTGCCTTGTTTAATCTGAATGGCCTTGTTTAATCTGAACTGCTGTTGAGCTGAACTGTCTTGTTTTAATCTAAACTGCCGTTGAGCTGAACTGCCTTTTGAGCTGAACTGCCTTGTTTAATGTGATCTGCCTTGTTTAATGTGATCTGCCCTGTTTAATGTGAACTGCCTTGTTTAATGTGAACTGCCTTGTTAAATCTGAACTGCCGTTCAGCTGAACTGCCTAGCTTAATCTAAACTGCCGTTGAGCTGAACTGCCTTGTTTTAATCTAAACTGCCGTTGAAATGAACTGCCTTGTTTAATGTGAACTGCCTTGTTTAATATGAACTGCCTTGTTTAATGTGAACTGCCGTTGAGCTGAACTGCCTTGTTTAATGTGATCTGCCTCATTTAACCCCATTTGCGCTGGCGACACACAAATGTACGGCCTCCGGGTGTCTGGACCTAGACGCCGAGCAGCCACACATTTGCGTTCAAGTAACAAAACACATATGTGCTGAGAGCGCGCACTCTGCACGCTCCCAGCACACGCGTGGTACTCACGGAAAGGTCCCAGTCCGCTCTTTTGATCAGGAACTTTCCCGATCATGTGACCGCCATGATGACAAGTCACGGCGGTCAAATGATCCCAAAACTGCTTTGTTTAAGCTGAAGTGCCGTTGAGCTTAACTGCTTTGTTTAATCTGAACTGCCGTTGACCTCACCCACCAATGCTGACACAGGAAGACGTTCACTGCACCTGGGACTGGACAAGTGTGGCTAGCAGAAGGTTTAACAGGGTAACATGGGAATGACACTGATCATTATATGATATAGTATATATAGTTATATACGCCTACAGTTTACCGTACGCCATGATCTCACCCACCAATGCTGACACAGCTTGGATGAAGGTCAGAATACCAGCCAGAGGACGCCGCTCCTGCCGCTCCAAAAGGAAACATTATTCAGCCGTCACAGCGTTGGAATTGGGAAAATATCTTCAATTTGTTAGCTTTCCATTTTTTTAACTCTGCCATGGCCAGTCCTAAGCCCGTGCTGCGAAAAGAGGAAGGTTGGGTGCTAGGACAGTAAACCAGCCCTGTAAAAAAATGTGTCGCTATCTTTTGAGTGAAAGGAAGACGTTCACTGCACCTGGGACTGGACAATTCCTCCCCATCAGCTACAGCGTGGGGGAGGGGCGAGGACTCCAATGCTGTTAAGGCAAGAAAACATAAGCCATGCCTACTCCGCTTGAGAGTCAGCAAATCAGGTGCGTGGCGTGAAAGCGGAGCTCTTGAGGCTCAATCTGCGATTGGCCAACTATATAGCGGTAGTGTTTGGATGATCATACAGAAATTCCTCCCCGTCAGCTGCAGTGTAGGGGACGGGGTGGGGACTCTGAGGCTGTTAAGGCAAGAACATATACGCCATGCCTACTCAACCTCACAGCACTTGGTTTTCCAGGGATGACCAGCGATCAGCAGACACGGATGACCAGCGATCTGCAGACAGGGAACCTCATGGTACTCAGCGATCCAGGGACGACCAGCAGACAGGGACAACCAGCGATCAACCACAGCTCTCAGGTAGGGACACGGCAGGCTTGCAGGGGCTCAGCAGGGTCCTGGCCGTGGGGTCTGTTTAATCTGAATTGCCTTGTTTAATGTGAAATGCCTTGTTTAATGTGAAATGCCTTGTTTAATGTGAACTGCCTTGTTTAATGTGAACTGCCTTGTTTAATGTGAACTGCCTTGTTTAATCTGAATGGCCTTGTTTAATCTGAACTGCCGTTGAGCTGAACTGCCTTGTTTTAATCTAAACTGCCGTTGAAATGAACTGCCTTGTTTAATGTGAACTGCCTTGTTTAATATGAACTGCCTTGTTTAATGTGAACTGCCGTTGAGCTGAACTGCCTTGTTTAATGTGAACTGCCTCATTTAACCCCATTTGCGCTGGCGACACACAAATGTACGGCCTCCGGGTGTCTGGACCTAGACGCCGAGCAGCCACACATTTGCGTTCAAGTAACAAAACACATATGTGCTGAGAGCGCGCACTCTGCACGCTCCCAGCACACGCGTGGTACTCACGGAAAGGTCCCAGTCCGCTCTTTTGATCAGGAACTTTCCCGATCATGTGACCGCCATGATGACAAGTCACGGCGGTCAAATGATCCCAAAACTGCTTTGTTTAAGCTGAAGTGCCGTTGACCTCACCCACCAATGCTGACACAGGAAGACGTTCACTGCACCTGGGACTGGACAAGTGTGGCTAGCAGAAGGTTTAACAGGGTAACATGGGAATGACACTGATCATTATATGATATAGTATATATAGTTATATACGCCTACAGTTTACCGTACGCCATGATCTCACCCACCAATGCTGACACAGCTTGGATGAAGGTCAGAATACCAGCCAGAGGACGCCGCTCCTGCCGCTCCAAAAGGAAACATTATTCAGCCGTCACAGCGTTGGAATTGGGAAAATATCTTCAATTTGTTAGCTTTCCATTTTTTTAACTCTGCCATGGCCAGTCCTAAGCCCGTGCTGCGAAAAGAGGAAGGTTGGGTGCTAGGACAGTAAACCAGCCCTGTAAAAAAATGTGTCGCTATCTTTTGAGTGAAAGGAAGACGTTCACTGCACCTGGGACTGGACAATTCCTCCCCATCAGCTACAGCGTGGGGGAGGGGCGAGGACTCCAATGCTGTTAAGGCAAGAAAACATAAGCCATGCCTACTCCGCTTGAGAGTCAGCAAATCAGGTGCGTGGCGTGAAAGCGGAGCTCTTGAGGCTCAATCTGCGATTGGCCAACTATATAGCGGTAGTGTTTGGATGATCATACAGAAATTCCTCCCCGTCAGCTGCAGTGTAGGGGACGGGGTGGGGACTCTGAGGCTGTTAAGGCAAGAACATATACGCCATGCCTACTCAACCTCACAGCACTTGGTTTTCCAGGGATGACCAGCGATCAGCAGACACGGATGACCAGCGATCTGCAGACAGGGAACCTCATGGTACTCAGCGATCCAGGGACGACCAGCAGACAGGGACAACCAGCGATCAACCACAGCTCTCAGGTAGGGACACGGCAGGCTTGCAGGGGCTCAGCAGGGTCCTGGCCGTGGGGTCTGTTTAATCTGAATTGCCTTGTTTAATGTGAAATGCCTTGTTTAATGTGAAATGCCTTGTTTAATGTGAACTGCCTTGTTTAATGTGAACTGCCTTGTTTAATGTGAACTGCCTTGTTTAATCTGAGCTGAACTTCCTTGTTTGAGCTGAACTGCCTTGTTTGAGCTGTACTGCCTTGTTTGAGCTGAACTGCCTTGTTTGAGCTGAACTGCCTTGTTTGAGCTGAGCTGCCTTGTTTGAGCTGAGCTGCCTTGTTTGAGCTGAGCTGCCTTGTTTGAGCTGAGCTGCCTTGTTTGAGCTGAACTGCCTTGTTTGAGCTGAAGTGCCTTGTTTGAGCTGAACTGCCTTGTTTAATCTGAATTTGCGTTGAGCTAAACTGCCTTATTTAATATAAATGCCTTTGAGCTTAACTGCTTTGTTTAATCTGAACTGCCGTTGACCTCACCCACCAATGCTGACACAGGAAGACGTTCACTGCACCTGGGACTGGACAAGTGTGGCTAGCAGAAGGTTTAACAGGGTAACATGGGAATGAGACTGATCATTATATGATATAGTATATATAGTTATATACGCCTACAGTTTACCGTACGCCATGATCTCACCCACCAATGCTGACACAGCTTGGATGAAGGTCAGAATACCAGCCAGAGGACGCCGCTCCTGCCGCTCAAAAAAGAAACATCATTCAGCAGTCACAGCGTTGGAATTGGGAAAATATCTTCAATTTGTTAGCTTTCCATTTTTTTAACTCTGCCATGGCCGGTCCTAAGCCCGTGCTGCGAAAAGAGGAAGGTTGGGTGCTAGGACTGTAAACCAGCCCTGTAAAAAAAAGTGCCGCTATGTTTCGAGTGAAAGGAAGACGTTCACTGCACCTGGGACTGGACAAGTGTGGCAAGCAGAAGGTTTAACAGGGTAACATGGGAATGAGACTGATCATTATATGATATAGTATATATAGTTATATACGCCTACAGTTTACCGTACGCCATGATCTCACCCACCAATGCTGACACAGCTTGGATGAAGGTCAGAATACCAGCCAGAGGACGCCGCTCCTGCCGCTCAAAAAAGAAACATCATTCAGCAGTCACAGCGTTTAAATTGGGAAAATATCTTCAATTTGTTAGCTTTCCATTTTTTTAACTCTGCCATGGCCGGTCCTAAGCCCGTGCTGCGAAAAGAGGAAGGTTGGGTGCTGGGACTGTAAACCAGCCCTGTAAAAAAAAGTGCCGCTATGTTTCGAGTGAAAGGAAGACGTTCACTGCACCTGGGACTGGACAAGTGTGGCTAGCAGAAGGTTTAACAGGGTAACATGGGAATGAGACTGATCATTATATGATATAGTATATATAGTTATATACGCCTACAGTTTACCGTACGCCATGATCTCACCCACCAATGCTGACACAGCTTGGATGAAGGTCAGAATACCAGCCAGAGGACGCCGCTCCTGCCGCTCAAAAAAAAACATCATTCAGCAGTCACAGCGTTGGAATTGGGAAAATATCTTCAATTTGTTAGCTTTCCATTTTTTTAACTCTGCCATGGCCGATCCCAAGCCCGTGCTGCGAAAAGAGGAAGGTTGGGTGCTAGGACAGTAAACCAGCCCTGTAAAAAAAATGCCGCTTTGTTTCGAGTGAAAGGAAGACGTTCACTGCACCTGGGACTGGACAAGTGTGGCTAGCAGAAGGTTTAACAGGGTAACATGGGAATGAGACTGATCATTATATGATATAGTATATATAGTTATATACGCCTACAGTTTACCGTACGCCATGATCTCACCCACCAATGCTGACACAGCTTGGATGAAGGTCAGAATACCAGACAGAGGACGCCGCTCCTGCCGCTCAAAAAAGAAACATCATTCAGCAGTCACAGCATTGGAATTGGGAAAATATCTTCAATTTGTTAGCTTTCCATTTTTTTTAACTCTGCCATGGCCGGTCCTAAGCCCGTGCTGCAAAAAGAGGAAGGTTGGGTGCTGGGACAGTAAACCAGCCCTGTAAAAAAAAGTGCCGCTATGCTTCGAGTGAAAGGAAGACGTTCACTGCACCTGGGACTGGACAAGTGTGGCTAGCAGAAGGTTTAACAGGGTAACATGGGAATGAGACTGATCATTATATGATATAGTATATATAGTTATATACGCCTACAGTTTACCGTACGCCATGATCTCACCCACCAATGCTGACACAGCTTGGATGAAGGTCAGAATACCAGCCAGAGGACGCCGCTCCTGCCGCTCAAAATGAAACATCATTCAGCAGTCACAGCGTTGGAATTGGGAAAATATCTTCAATTTGTTAGCTTTCCATTTTTTTAACTCTGCCATGGCCGGTCCTAAGCCCGTGCTGCGAAAAGAGGAAGGTTGGGTGCTGGGACTGTAAACCAGCCCTGTAAAAAAAATGCCGCTATGTTTCGAGTGAAAGGAAGACGTTCACTGCACCTGGGACTGGACAAGTGTGGCTAGCAGAAGGTTTAACAGGGTAACATGGGAATGAGACTGATCATTATTTGATATAGTATATATAGTTATATACGCCTACAGTTTACCGTACGCCATGATCTCACCCACCAATGCTTACACAGCTTGGATGAAGGTCAGAATACCAGCCAGAGGACGCCGCTCCTGCCGCTCAAAAAGAAACATCATTCAGCAGTCACAGCGTTGGAATTGGGAAAATATCTTCAATTTGTTAGCTTTCCATTTTTTTTAACTCTGCCATGGCCGGTCCTAAGCCCGTGCTGCAAAAAGAGGAAGGTTGGGTGCTGGGACAGTAAACCAGCCCTGTAAAAAAAAGTGCCGCTATGCTTCGAGTGAAAGGAAGACGTTCACTGCACCTGGGACTGGACAAGTGTGGCTAGCAGAAGGTTTAACAGGGTAACATGGGAATGAGACTGATCATTATATGATATAGTATATTTAGTTATATACGCCTACAGTTTACCGTACGCCATGATCTCACCCACCAATGCTGACACAGCTTGGATGAAGGTCAGAATACCAGCCAGAGGACGCCGCTCCTGCCGCTCAAAAAAAAACATCATTCAGCAGTCACAGCGTTGGAATTGGGAAAATATCTTCAATTTGTTAGCTTTCCATTTTTTTAACTCTGCCATGGCCGATCCCAAGCCCGTGCTGCGAAAAGAGGAAGGTTGGGTGCTAGGACAGTAAACCAGCCCTGTAAAAAAAATGCCGCTTTGTTTCGAGTGAAAGGAAGACGTTCACTGCACCTGGGACTGGACAAGTGTGGCTAGCAGAAGGTTTAACAGGGTAACATGGGAATGAGACTGATCATTATATGATATAGTATATATAGTTATATAAGCCTACAGTTTACCGTACGCCATGATCTCACCCACCAATGCTGACACAGCTTGGATGAAGGTCAGAATACCAGCCAGAGGACACCGCTCCTGCCGCTCAAAAAAGAAACATCATTCAGCAGTCACAGCATTGGAATTGGGAAAATATCTTCAATTTGTTAGCTTTCCATTTTTTTTAACTCTGCCATGGCCGGTCCTAAGCCCGTGCTGCAAAAAGAGGAAGGTTGGGTGCTGGGACAGTAAACCAGCCCTGTAAAAAAAAGTGCCGCTATGCTTCGAGTGAAAGGAAGACGTTCACTGCACCTGGGACTGGACAAGTGTGGCTAGCAGAAGGTTTAACAGGGTAACATGGGAATGAGACTGATCATTATATGATATAGTATATATAGTTATATACGCCTACAGTTTACCGTACGCCATGATCTCACCCACCAATGCTGACACAGCTTGGATGAAGGTCAGAATACCAGCCAGAGGACGCCGCTCCTGCCGCTCAAAATGAAACATCATTCAGCAGTCACAGCGTTGGAATTGGGAAAATATCTTCAATTTGTTAGCTTTCCATTTTTTTAACTCTGCCATGGCCGGTCCTAAGCCCGTGCTGCGAAAAGAGGAAGGTTGGGTGCTGGGACTGTAAACCAGCCCTGTAAAAAAAATGCCGCTATGTTTCGAGTGAAAGGAAGACGTTCACTGCACCTGGGACTGGACAAGTGTGGCTAGCAGAAGGTTTAACAGGGTAACATGGGAATGAGACTGATCATTATATGATATAGTATATATAGTTATATACACCTACAGTTTACCGTACGCCATGATCTCACCCACCAATGCTGACACAGCTTGGATGAAGGTCAGAATACCAGCCAGAGGACGCCGTTCCTGCCGCTCAAAAAAGAAACATCATTCAGCAGTCACAGCGCTGGAATTGGGAAAATATCTTCAATTTGTTAGCTTTCCATTTTTTTAACTCTGCCATGGCCGGTCCTAAGCCCGTGCTGCGAAAAGAGGAAGGTTGGGTGCTGGGACTGTAAACCAGCCCTGTAAAAAAAAGTGCCGCTATGTTTCGAGTGAAAGGAAGACGTTCACTGCACCTGGGACTGGACAAGTGTGGCTAGCAGAAGGTTTAACAGGGTAACATGGGAATGAGACTGATCATTATATGATATAGTATATATAGTAATATACGCCTACAGTTTACCGTACGCTATGATCTCACCCACCAATGCTGACACAGCTTGGATGAAGGTCAGATTACCAGCCAGAGGACGCCGCTCCTGCCGCTCAAAAAGAAACATCATTCAGCAGTCACAGCGTTGGAATTGGGAAAATATCTTCAATTTGTTAACTTTCCATTTTTTTAACTCTGCCATGGCCGGTCCTAAGCCCGTGCTGCGAAAAGAGGAAGGTTGGGTGCTGGGACTGTAAACCAGCCCTGTAAAAAAAAGTGCCGCTATGTTTCGAGTGAAAGGAAGACGTTCACTGCACCTGGGACTGGACAAGTGTGGCTAGCAGAAGGTTTAACAGGGTAACATGGGAATGAGACTGATCATTATATGATATAGTATATATAGTTATATACGCCTACAGTTTACCGTACGCCATGATCTCACCCACCAATGCTTACACAGCTTGGATGAAGGTCAGAATACCAGCCAGAGGACGCCGCTCCTGCCGCTAAAAAAGAAACATCATTCAGCAGTCACAGCGTTGGAATTGGGAAAATATCTTCAATTTGTTAGCTTTCCATTTTTTTTAACTCTGCCATGGCCGGTCCTAAGCCCGTGCTGCAAAAAGAGGAAGGTTGGGTGCTGGGACAGTAAACCAGCCCTGTAAAAAAAAGTGCCGCTATGCTTCGAGTGAAAGGAAGACGTTCACTGCACCTGGGACTGGACAAGTGTGGCTAGCAGAAGGTTTAACAGGGTAACATGGGAATGAGACTGATCATTATATGATATAGTATATATAGTTATATACGCCTACAGTTTACCGTACGCCATGATCTCACCCACCAATGCTGACACAGCTTGGATGAAGGTCAGAATACCAGCCAGAGGACGCCGCTCCTGCCGCTCAAAAAGAAACATCATTCAGCAGTCACAGCGTTGGAATTGGGAAAATATCTTCAATTTGTTAGCTTTCCATTTTTTTAACTCTGCCATGGCCGGTCCTAAGCCCGTGCTGCGAAAAGAGGAAGGTTGGGTGCTGGGACTGTAAACCAGCCCTGTAAAAAAAAGTGCCGCTATGTTTCGAGTGAAAGGTAGACGTTCACTGCACCTGGGACTGGACAAGTGTGGCTAGCAGAAGGTTTAACAGGGTAACATGGGAATGAGACTGATCATTATATGATATAGTATATATAGTTATATACGCCTACAGTTTACCGTACGCCATGATCTCACCCACCAATGCTGACACAGCTTGGATGAAGGTCAGAATACCAGCCAGAGGACGCCGCTCCTGCCGCTCAAAAAGAAACATCATTCAGCAGTCACAGCGTTGGAATTGGGAAAATATCTTCAATTTGTTAGCTTTCCATTTTTTTAACTCTGCCATGGCCGGTCCTAAGCCCGTGCTGCGAAAAGAGGAAGGTTGGGTGCTAGGACAGTAAACCAGCCCTGTAAAAAAAATGCCGCTATGTTTCGAGTGAAAGGGAGACGTTCACTGCACCTGGGACTGGACAAGTGTAGCCAGCAGAAGGTTTAACAGGGTAACATGGGAATGAGACTGATCATTATATGATATAGTATATATAGTTATATACGCCTACAGTTTACCGTACGCCATGATCTCACCCACCAATGCTGACACAGCTTGGATGAAGGTCAGAATACCAGCCAGAGGACGCCGCTCCTGCCGCTCAAAAAGAAACATCATTCAGCAGTCACAGCGTTGGAATTGGGAAAATATCTTCAATTTGTTAGCTTTCCATTTTTTTAACTCTGCCATGGCCGGTCCTAAGCCCGTGCTGCGAAAAGAGGAAGGTTGGGTGCTGGGACTGTAAACCAGCCCTGTAAAAAAAATGCCGCTATGTTTCGAGTGAAAGGAAGACGTTCACTGCACCTGGGACTGGACAAGTGTGGCTAGCAGAAGGTTTAACAGGGTAACATGGGAATGAGACTGATCATTATATGATATAGTATATATAGTTATATACGCCTACAGTTTACCGTATGCCATGATCTCACCCACCAATGCTGACACAGCTTGGATGAAGGTCAGAATACCAGCCAGAGGACGCCGCTGCTGCCGCTCAAAAAAGAAACATCATTCAGCAGTCACAGCGTTGGAATTGGGAAAATATCTTCAATTTGTTAGCTTTCCATTTTTTTAACTCTGCCATGGCCGGTCCTAAGCCCGTGCTGCAAAGAGAGGAAGGTTGGGTGCTGGGACTGTAAACCAGCCCTGTAAAAAAAAGTGCCGCTATGTTTCGAGTGAAAGGAAGACGTTCACTGCACCTGGGACTGGACAAGTGTGGCTAGCAGAAGGTTTAACAGGGTAACATGGGAATGAGACTGATCATTATATGATATAGTATATATAGTTATATACGCCTACAGTTTACCGTACGCCATGATCTCACCCACCAATGCTGACACAGCTTGGATGAAGGTCAGAATACCAGCCAGAGGACGCCGCTCCTGCCGCTCAAAAAAGAAACATCATTCAGCAGTCACAGCGTTGGAATTGGGAAAATATCTTCAATTTGTTAGCTTTCCATTTTTTTTAACTCTGCCATGGCCGGTCCTAAGCCCGTGCTGCAAAAAGAGGAAGGTTGGGTGCTGGGACAGTAAACCAGCCCTGTAAAAAAAAGTGCCGCTCTGTTTCGAGTGAAAGGAAGACGTTCACTGCACCTGGGACTGGACAAGTGTGGCTAGCAGAAGGTTTAACAGGGTAACATGGGAATGAGACTGATCATTATATGATATAGTATATATTGTTATATACGCCTACAGTTTACCGTACGCCATGATCTCACCCACCAATGCTGACACAGCTTGGATGAAGGTCAGAATACCAGCCAGAGGACGCCGCTCCTACCGCTCAAAAAGAAACATCATTCAGCAGTCACAGCGTTGGAATTGGGAAAATATCTTCAATTTGTTAGCTTTCCATTTTTTTAACTCTGCCATGGCCGGTCCTAAGCCCGTGCTGCGAAAAGAGGAAGGTTGGGTGCTGGGACAGTAAACCAGCCCTGTAAAAAAAAGTGCCGCTATGTTTCGAGTGAAAGGAAGACGTTCACTGCACCTGGGACTGGACAAGTGTGGCTAGCAGAAGGTTTAACAGGGTAACATGGGAATGAGACTGATCATTATATGATATAGTATATATAGTTATATACGCCTACAGTTTACCATACGCCATGATCTCACCCACCAATGCTGACACAGCTTGGATGAAGGTCAGAATACCAGCCAGAGGACGCCGCTCCTGCCGCTCAAAATGAAACATCATTCAGCAGTCACAGCGTTGGAATTGGGAAAATATCTTCAACTTGTTAGCTTTCCATTTTTTTAACTCTGCCATGGCCGGTCCTAAGCCCGTGCTGCGAAAAGAGGAAGGTTGGGTGCTAGGACAGTAAACCAGCCCTGTAAAAAAAGTGCCGCTATGTTTCGAGTGAAAGGAAGACGTTCACTGCACCTGGGACTGGACAAGTGTGGCTAGCAGAAGGTTTAACAGGGTAACATGGGAACGAGACTTATCATGATATGATATAGTATATATAGTTATATACGCCTATAGTTTACCGTACCCCATGATCTCACCCACCAATGCTGACACAGCTTGGATGAAGGTCAGAATACCAGCCAGAGGACGCCGCTCCTGCCGCTCCAAAAGGAAATATTATTCAGCCGTCACAGCGTTTGAATTGGGAAAATATCTTCAATTTGTTAGCTTTCCATTTTTTTAACTCTGCCATGGCCGGTCCTAAGCCCATGCTGCGAAAAGAGGAAGGTTGGGTGCTAGGACAGTAAACCAGCCCTGTAAAAAAATGTGTCGCTATCTTTTGAGTGAAAGGAAGATGTTCACTGCACCTGGGACTGGACAATTCCTCCCCATCAGCTACAGCGTGGGGGAGGGGCGAGGACTCCAATGCTGTTAAGGCAAGAAAACGTAAGCCATGCCTACTCCGCTTGAGAGTCAGCAAATCAGGTGCATGGCGTGAAAGCGGAGCTCTTGAGGCACAATCTGCGATTGGCCAACTATATAGCGGTAGTGTTTGGATGATCATACAGAAATTCCTCCCCGTCAGCTGCAGCGTAGGGGACGGGGTGGGGACTCTGAGGCTGTTAAGGCAAGAACATATACGCCATGCCTACTCAACCTCACAGCACTTGGTTTTCCAGGGATGACCAGCGATCAGCAGACACGGATGACCAGCGATCTGCAGACAGGGAACCTCATGGTACTCAGCGATCCAGGGACGACCAGCGATCAGCAGACAGGGACAACCAGCGATCAACCACAGCTGTCAGGTAGGGACACGGCAGGCTTGCAGGGGCTCAGCAGGGTCCTGGCCGTGGGGTCTGTTTAATCTGAATTGCCTTGTTTAATGTGAAATGCCTTGTTTAATGTGAACTGCCTTGTTTAATGTGAGCTGCCTTGTTTAATCTGAGCTGAACTTCCTTGTTTGAGCTGAAGTTCCTTGTTTGAGCTGAACTGCCTTGTTTGAGCTGAACTGCCTTGTTTGAGCTGAACTGCCTTGTTTGAGCTGAACTGCCTTGTTTGAGCTGTACTGCCTTGTTTGAGCTGTACTGCCTTGTTTGAGCTGAACTGCCTTGTTTGAGCTGAACTGCCTTGTTTGAGCTGAACTGCCTTGTTTGAGCTGAGCTGCCTTGTTTGAGCTGAACTGCCTTGTTTGAGCTGAACTGCCTTGTTTGAGCTGAACTGCCTTGTTTGAGCTGAACTGCCTTGTTTGAGCTGAACTGCCTTGTTTAATCTGAATTTGCGTTGAGCTAAACTGCCTTATTTAATATGAACTGCCTTTGAGCTGAACTGCCTTGTTTAATCCGAACTGCATTGTTTAATCTGAACCCCTTCTGAGCTGAACTGCCATGTTTAATGTGAACTGCCATGTTTAATGTGAACTGCCATGTTTAATGTGAACTGCCTTGTTTAATCTGAACTGCCTTGTTTAATCTGAACTGCTGTTGAGCTGAACTGTCTTGTTTTAATCTAAACTGCCGTTGAGCTGAACTGCCTTGTTTAATGTGATCTGCCTTGTTTAATGTGATCTGCCTTGTTTAATGTGATCTGCCTTGTTTAATGTGAACTGCCTTGTTTAATGTGAAATGCCTTGTTTAATGTGAAATGCCTTGTTTAATGTGAAATGCCTTGTTTAATGTGAAATGCCTTGTTTAATGTGAACTGCCTTGTTTAATGTGAACTGCCTTGTTTAATGTGAACTGCCTTGTTTAATGTGAACTGCCTTGTTTAATGTGAGCTGCCTTGTTTAATCTGAGCTGAACTGCCTTGTTTGAGCTGTACTGCCTTGTTTGAGCTGTACTGCCTTGTTTGAGCTGAACTGCCTTGTTTGAGCTGAACTGCCTTGTTTGAGCTGAACTGCCTTGTTTGAGCTGAGCTGCCTTGTTTGAGCTGAGCTGCCTTGTTTGAGCTGAACTGCCTTGTTTGAGCTGAACTGCCTTGTTTGAGCTGAACTGCCTTGTTTAATCTGAATTTGCGTGGAGCTAAACTGCCTTATTTAATATGAACTGCCTTTGAGCTGAACTGCCTTGTTTAATCCGAACTGCATTGTTTAATCTGAACTCCTTCTGAGCTGAACTGCCATGTTTAATGTGAACTGCCATGTTTAATGTGAACTGCCATGTTTAATGTGAACTGCCTTGTTTAATCTGAATGGCCTTGTTTAATCTAAACTGCCGTTGAGCTGAACTGCCTTTTGAGCTGAACTGCCTTGTTTAATGTGATCTGCCTTGTTTAATGTGATCTGCCCTGTTTAATGTGAACTGCCTTGTTTAATGTGAACTGCCTTGTTAAATCTGAACTGCCTAGCTTAATCTAAACTGCCGTTGAGCTGAACTGCCTTGTTTTAATCTAAACTGCCGTTGAAATGAACTGCCTTGTTTAATGTGAACTGCCTTGTTTAATATGAACTGCCTTGTTTAATGTGAACTGCCGTTGAGCTGAACTGCCTTGTTTAATGTGAACTGCCTCATTTAACCCCATTTGCGCTGGCGACACACAAATGTACGGCCTCCGGGTGTCTGGACCTAGACGCCGAGCAGCCACACATTTGCGTTCAAGTAACAAAACACATATGTGTTGAGAGCGCGCACTCTGCACGCTCCCAGCACACGCGTGGTACTCACGGAAAGGTCCCAGTCCGCTCTTTTGATCAGGAACTTTCCCGATCATGTGACCGCCATGATGACAAGTCACGGCGGTCAAATGATCCCAAAACTGCTTTGTTTAAGCTGAAGTGCCGTTGAGCTTAACTGCTTTGTTTAATCTGAACTGCCGTTGATCTCACCCACCAATGCTGACACAGGAAGACGTTCACTGCACCTGGGACTGGACAAGTGTGGCTAGCAGAAGGTTTAACAGGGTAACATGGGAATGACACTGATCATTATATGATATAGTATATATAGTTATATACGCCTACAGTTTACCGTACGCCATGATCTCACCCACCAATGCTGACACAGCTTGGATGAAGGTCAGAATACCAGCCAGAGGACGCCGCTCCTGCCCCTCCAAAAGGAAACATTATTCAGCCGTCACAGCGTTGGAATTGGGAAAATATCTTCAATTTGTTAGCTTTCCATTTTTTTAACTCTGCCATGGCCAGTCCTAAGCCCGTGCTGCGAAAAGAGGAAGGTTGGGTGCTAGGACAGTAAACCAGCCCTGTAAAAAAATGTGTCGCTATCTTTTGAGTGAAAGGAAGACGTTCACTGCACCTGGGACTGGACAATTCCTCCCCATCAGCTACAGCGTGGGGGAGGGGCGAGGACTCCAATGCTGTTAAGGCAAGAAAACGTAAGCCATGCCTACTCCGCTTGAGAGTCAGCAAATCAGGTGCGTGGCGTGAAAGCGGAGCTCTTGAGGCTCAATCTGCGATTGGCCAACTATATAGCGGTCGTGTTTGGATGATCATACAGAAATTCCTCCCCGTCAGCTGCAGTGTAGGGGACGGGGTGGGGACTCTGAGGCTGTTAAGGCAAGAACATATACGCCATGCCTACTCAACCTCACAGCACTTGGTTTTCCAGGGATGACCAGCGATCAGCAGACACGGATGACCAGCGATCTGCAGACAGGGAACCTCATGGTACTCAGCGATCCAGGGACGACCAGCAGACAGGGACAACCAGCGATCAACCACAGCTCTCAGGTAGGGACACGGCAGGCTTGCAGGGGCTCAGCAGGGTCCTGGCCGTGGGGTCTGTTTAATCTGAATTGCCTTGTTTAATGTGAAATGCCTTGTTTAATGTGAACTGCCTTGTTTAATGTGAACTGCCTTGTTTAATGTGAACTGCCTTGTTTAATGTGAGCTGCCTTGTTTAATCTGAGCTGAACTTCCTTGTTTGAGCTGAACTGCCTTGTTTGAGCTGTACTGCCTTGTTTGAGCTGTACTGCCTTGTTTGAGCTGTACTGCCTTGTTTGAGCTGTACTGCCTTGTTTGAGCTGTACTGCCTTGTTTGAGCTGTACTGCCTTGTTTGAGCTGAACTGCCTTGTTTGAGCTGAGCTGCCTTGTTTGAGCTGAGCTGCCTTGTTTGAGCTGAAGTGCCTTGTTTGAGCTGAACTGCCTTGTTTGAGCTGAACTGCCTTGTTTAATCTGAATTTGCGTTGAGCTAAACTGCCTTATTTAATATAAATGCCTTTGAGCTGAACTGCCTTGTTTAATCCGAACTGCATTGTTTAATCTGAACTCCTTCTGAGCTGAACTGCCATGTTTAATGTGAACTGCCATGTTTAATGTGAACTGCCTTGTTTAATCTGAATGGCCTTGTTTAATCTGAACTGCTGTTGAGCTGAACTGTCTTGTTTTAATCTAAACTGCCGTTGAGCTGAACTGCCTTTTGAGCTGAACTGCCTTGTTTAATGTGATCTGCCTTGTTTAATGTGATCTGCCCTGTTAAATCTGAACTGCCGTTGAGCTGAACTGCCTTGTTTTAATCTAAACTGCCGTTGAAATGAACTGCCTTGTTTAATGTGAACTGCCTTGTTTAATGTGAACTGCCTTGTTTAATGTGAACTGCCTTGTTTAATATGAACTGCCTTGTTTAATGTGAACAGCCGTTGAGCTGAACTGCCTTGTTTAATGTGAACTGCCTCATTTAACCCCATTTGCGCTGGCGACACACAAATGTGCGGCCTCCGGGTGTCTGGACCTAGACGCCGAGCAGCCACACATTTGCGTTCAAGTAACAAAAAACATATGTGCTGAGAGCGCGCACCCTGCACACTCCCAGCACACGCGTGGTACTCACGGAAAGGTCCCAATCCGCTCTTTTGATCAGGAACTTTCCCGATCATGTGACCGCCATGATGACAAGTCACGGCGGTCACATGATCCCTAAACTGCTTTGTTTAAGCTGAAGTGCCGTTGAGCTTAACTGCTTTGTTTAATCTGAACTGCCGTTGACCTCACCCACCAATGCTGACACAGGAAGACGTTCACTGCACCTGGGACTGGACAAGTGTGGCTAGCAGAAGGTTTAACAGGGTAACATGGGAATGACACTGATCATTATATGATATAGTATATATAGTTATATACGCCTACAGTTTACCGTACGCCATGATCTCACCCACCAATGCTGACACAGCTTCGATGAAGGTCAGAATACCAGCCAGAGGATGCCGCTCAAAAAAGAAACATCATTCAGCAGTCACAGCGTTGGAATTGGGAAAATATCTTCAATTTGTTAGCTTTCCATTTTTTTAACTCTGCCATGGCCGGTCCTAAGCCCGTGCTGCGAAAAGAGGAAGGTTGGGTGCTGGGACTGTAAACCAGCCCTGTAAAAAAATGTGCCGCTATGTTTCGAGTGAAAGGAAGACGTTCACTGCACCTGGGACTGGACAAGTGTGGCTAGCAGAAGGTTTAACCGGGTAACATGAGAATGAGACTGATCATTATATGATATAGTATATATAGTTATATACGCCTACAGTTTACCGTACGCCATGATCTCGCCCACCAATGCTGACACAGCTTGGATGAAGGTCAGAATACCAGCCAGAGGACGCCGCTCCTGCCGCTCAAAAAAGAAACATCATTCAGCAGTCACAGCGTTGGAATTGGGAAAATATCTTCAATTTGTTAGCTTTCCATTTTTTTAACTCTGCCATGGCCGGTCCTAAGCCCGTGCTGCGAAAAGAGGAAGGTTGGGTGCTGGGACTGTAAACCAGCCCTGTAAAAAAAAGTGCCGCTATGTTTCCAGTGAAAGGAAGACGTTCACTGCACCTGGGACTGGACAAGTGTGGCTAGCAGAAGGTTTAACAGGGTAACATGGGAATGAGACTGATCATTATATGATATAGTATATATAGTTATATACGCCTACAGTTTACCGTACGCCATGATCTCACCCACCAATGCTGACACAGCTTGGATGAAGGTCAGAATACCAGCCAGAGGACGCCGCTCCTGCCGCTCAAAAAAGAAACATCATTCAGCAGTCACAGCGTTGGAATTGGGAAAATATCTTCAATTTGTTAGCTTTCCATTTTTTTAACTCTGCCATGGCCGGTCCTAAGCCCGTGCTGCGAAAAGAGGAAGGTTGGGTACTGGGACTGTAAACCAGCCCTGTAAAAAAAAGTGCCGCTATGTTTCGAGTGAAAGGTAGACGTTCACTGCACCTGGGACTGGACAAGTGTGGCTAGCAGAAGGTTTAACAGGGTAACATGGGAATGAGACTGATCATTATATGATATAGTATATATAGTTATATACGCCTACAGTTTACCGTACGCCATGATCTCACCCACCAATGCTGACACAGCTTGGATGAAGGTCAGAATACCAGCCAGAGGACGCCGCTCCTGCCGCTCAAAAAAGAAACATCATTCAGCAGTCACAGCGTTGGAATTGGGAAAATATCTTCAATTTGTTAGCTTTCCATTTTTTTAACTCTGCCATGGCCGGTCCTAAGCCCGTGCTGCGAAAAGAGGAAGGTTGGGTGCTGGGACAGTAAACCAGCCCTGTAAAAAAAAGTGCCGCTATGTTTCGAGTGAAAGGAAGACGTTCACTGCACCTGGGACTGGACAAGTGTGGCTAGCAGAAGGTTTAACAGGGTAACATGGGAATGAGACTGATCATTATATGATATAGTATATATAGTTATATACGCCTACAGTTTACCGTACGCCATGATCTCACCCACCAATGCTGACACAGCTTGGATGAAGGTCAGAATACCAGCCAGAGGACGCCGCTCCTGCCGCTCAAAAAAGAAACATCATTCAGCAGTCACAGCGTTGGAATTGGGAAAATATCTTCAATTTGTTAGCTTTCCATTTTTTTTAACTCTGCCATGGCCGGTCCTAAGCCCGTGCTGCGAAAAGAGGAAGGTTGGGTGCTGGGACTGTAAACCAGCCCTGTAAAAAAAAGTGCCGCTATGTTTCGAGTGAAAGGAAGACGTTCACTGCACCTGGGACTGGACAAGTGTGGCTAGCAGAAGGTTTAACAGGGTAACATGGGAATGAGACTGATCATTATATGATATAGTATATATAGTTATATACGCCTACAGTTTACCGTACGCCATGATCTCACCCACCAATGCTGACACAGCTTGGATGAAGGTCAGAATACCAGCCAGAGGACGCCGCTCCTGCCGCTCAAAAAAGAAACATCATTCAGCAGTCACAGCGTTGGAATTGGGAAAATATCTTCAATTTGTTAGCTTTCCATTTTTTTAACTCTGCCATGGCCGGTCCTAAGCCCGTGCTGCGAAAAGAGGAAGGTTGGGTGCTGGGACTGTAAACCAGCCCTGTAAAAAAAAGTGCCGCTATGTTTCGAGTGAAAGGAAGACGTTCACTGCACCTGGGACTGGACAAGTGTGGCTAGCAGAAGGTTTAACAGGGTAACATGGGAATGAGACTGATCATTATATGATATAGTATATATAGTTATATACGCCTACAGTTTACCGTACGCCATGATCTCACCCACCAATGCTGACACAGCTTGGATGAAGGTCAGAATACCAGCCAGAGGACGCCGCTCCTGCCGCTCAAAAAAGAAACATCATTCAGCAGTCACAGCGTTGGAATTGGGAAAATATCTTCAATTTGTTAGCTTTCCATTTTTTTAACTCTGCCATGGCCGGTCCTAAGCCCGTGCTGCGAAAAGAGGAAGGTTGGGTGCTGGGACTGTAAACCAGCCCTGTAAAAAAAAGTGCCGCTATGTTTCAAGTGAAAGGAAGACGTTCACTGCACCTGGGACTGGACAAGTGTGGCTAGCAGAAGGTTTAACAGGGTAACATGGGAATGAGACTGATCATTATATGATATAGTATATATAGTTATATACGCCTACAGTTTACCGTACGCCATGATCTCACCCACCAATGCTGACACAGCTTGGATGAAGGTCAGAATACCAGCCAGAGGACGCCGCTCCTGCCGCTCAAAAAAGAAACATCATTCAGCAGTCACAGCGTTGGAATTGGGAAAATATCTTCAATTTGTTAGCTTTCCATTTTTTTAACTCTGCCATGGCCGGTCCTAAGCCCGTGCTGCGAAAAGAGGAAGGTTGGGTGCTGGGACTGTAAACCAGCCCTGTAAAAAAAAGTGCCGCTATGTTTCGAGTGAAAGGAAGACGTTCACTGCACCTGGGACTGGACAAGTGTGGCTAGCAGAAGGTTTAACAGGGTAACATGGGAATGAGACTGATCATTATATGATATAGTATATATAGTTATATACGCCTACAGTTTACCGTACGCCATGATCTCACCCACCAATGCTGACACAGCTTGGATGAAGGTCAGAATACCAGCCAGAGGACGCCACTCCTGCCGCTCAAAAAAGAAACATCATTCAGCAGTCACAGCGTTGGAATTGGGAAAATATCTTCAATTTGTTAGCTTTCCATTTTTTTTAACTCTGCCATGGCCGGTCCTAAGCCCGTGCTGCGAAAAGAGGAAGGTTGGGTGCTGGGACTGTAAACCAGCCCTGTAAAAAAAAGTGCCGCTATGTTTCGAGTGAAAGGAAGACGTTCACTGCACCTGGGACTGGACAAGTGTGGCTAGCAGAAGGTTTAACAGGGTAACATGGGAATGAGACTGATCATTATATGATATAGTATATATAGTTATATACGCCTACAGTTTACCGTACGCCATGATCTCACCCACCAATGCTGACACAGCTTGGATGAAGGTCAGAATACCAGCCAGAGGACGCCGCTCCTGCCGCTCAAAATGAAACATCATTCAGCAGTCACAGCGTTGGAATTGGGAAAATATCTTTAACTTGTTAGCTTTCCATTTTTTTAACTCTGCCATGGCCGGTCCTAAGCCCATGCTGCGAAAAGAGGAAGGTTGGGTGCTAGGACAGTAAACCAGCCCTGTAAAAAAAATGCCGCTATGTTTCGAGTGAAAGGAAGACGTTCACTGCACCTGGGACTGGACAAGTGTGGCTAGCAGAAGGTTTAACAGGGTAACATGGGAATGAGACTGATCATTATATGATATAGTATATATAGTTATATACGCCTACAGTTTACCGTACGCCATGATCTCACCCACCAATGCTGACACAGCTTGGATGAAGGTCAGAATACCAGCCAGAGGACGCCGCTCCTGCTGCTCAAAAAAGAAACATCATTCAGCAGTCACAGCGTTGGAATTGGGAAAATATCTTCAATTTGTTAGCTTTCCATTTTTTTAACTCTGCCATGGCCGGTCCTAAGCCCGTGCTGCGAAAAGAGGAAGGTTGGGTGCTGGGACTGTAAACCAGCCCTGTAAAAAAAAGTGCCGCTATGTTTCGAGTGAAAGGAAGACGTTCACTGCACCTGGGACTGGACAAGTGTGGCTAGCAGAAGGTTTAACAGGGTAACATGGGAATGAGACTGATCATTATATGATATAGTATATATAGTTATATACGCCTACAGTTTACCGTACGCCATGATCTCACCCACCAATGCTGACACAGCTTGGATGAAGGTCAGAATACCAGCCAGAGGACGCCGCTCCTGCCGCTCAAAAAGAAACATCATTCAGCAGTCACAGCGTTGGAATTGGGAAAATATCTTCAATTTGTTAGCTTTCCATTTTTTTAACTCTGCCATGGCCGGTCCTAAGCCCGTGCTGCGAAAAGAGGAAGGTTGGGTGCTGGGAGAGTAAACCAGCCCTGTAAAAAAAAATGCCGCTATGTTTCGAGTGAAAGGAAGACATTCACTGCACCTGGGACTGGACAAGTGTGGCTAGCAGAAGGTTTAACAGGGTAACATGGGAATGAGACTGATCATTATATGATATAGTATATATAGTTATATACGCCTACAGTTTACCGTACGCCATGATCTCACCCACCAATGCTGACACAGCTTGGATGAAGGTCAGAATACCAGCCAGAGGACGCCGCTCCTGCCGCTCAAAAAAGAAACATCATTCAGCAGTCACAGCGTTGGAATTGGGAAAATATCTTCAATTTATTAGCTTTCCATTTTTTTAACTCTGCCATGGCCGGTCCTAAGCCCGTGCTGCGAAAAGAGGAAGGTTGGGTGCTGGGACAGTAAACCAGCCCTGTAAAAAAAAGTGCCGCTATGTTTCGAGTGAAAGGAAGACGTTCACTGCACCTGGGACTGGACAAGTGTGGCTAGCAGAAGGTTTAACAGGGTAACATGGGAATGAGACTGATCATTATATGATATAGTATATATAGTTATATACGCCTACAGTTTACCGTACGCCATGATCTCACCCACCAATGCTGACACAGCTTGGATGAAGGTCAGAATACCAGCCAGAGGACGCCGCTCCTGCCGCTCAAAAAAGGAACATCATTCAGCAGTCACAGCGTTGGAATTGGGAAAATATCTTCAATTTGTTAGCTTTCCATTTTTTTAACTCTGCCATGGCCGGTCCTAAGCCCGTGCTGCGAAAAGAGGAAGGTTGGGTGCTGGGACAGTAAACCAGCCCTGTAAAAAAAAGTGCCGCTATGTTTCGAGTGAAAGGAAGACGTTCACTGCACCTGGGACTGGACAAGTGTGGCTAGCAGAAGGTTTAACAGGGTAACATGGGAATGAGACTGATCATTATATGATATAGTATATATAGTTATATACGCCTACAGTTTACCGTACGCCATGATCTCACCCACCAATGCTGACACAGCTTGGATGAAGGTCAGAATACCAGCCAGAGGACGCCGCTCCTGCCGCTCAAAAAAGAAACATCATTCAGCAGTCACAGCGTTGGAATTGGGAAAATATCTTCAATTTGTTAGCTTTCCATTTTTTTAACTCTGCCATGGCCGGTCCTAAGCCCGTGCTGCGAAAAGAGGAAGGTTGGGTGCTGGGACTGTAAACCAGCCCTGTAAAAAAAAGTGCCGCTATGTTTCGAGTGAAAGGAAGACGTTCACTGCACCTGGGACTGGACAAGTGTGGCTAGCAGAAGGTTTAACAGGGTAACATGGGAATGAGACTGATCATTATATGATATAGTATATATAGTTATATACGCCTACAGTTTACCGTACGCCATGATCTCACCCACCAATGCTGACACAGCTTGGATGAAGGTCAGAATACCAGCCAGAGGACGCCGCTCCTGCCGCTCAAAATGAAACATCATTCAGCAGTCACAGCGTTGGAATTGGGAAAATATCTTCAATTTGTTAGCTTTCCATTTTTTTAACTCTGCCATGGCCGGTCCTAAGCCCGTGCTGCGAAAAGAGGAAGGTTGGGTGCTGGGACTGTAAACCAGCCCTGTAAAAAAAAGTGCCGCTATGTTTCGAGTGAAAGGAAGACGTTCACTGCACCTGGGACTGGACAAGTGTGGCTAGCAGAAGGTTTAACAGGGTAACATGGGAATGAGACTGATCATTATATGATATAGTATATATAGTTATATACGCCTACAGTTTACCGTACGCCATGATCTCACCCACCAATGCTGACACAGCTTGGATGAAGGTCAGAATACCAGCCAGAGGACGCCGCTCCTGCCGCTCAAAAAAGAAACATCATTCAGCAGTCACAGCATTGGAATTGGGAAAATATCAATTTGTTAGCTTTCCATTTTTTTAACTCTGCCATGGCCGGTCCTAAGCCCGTGCTGCGAAAAGAGGAAGGTTGGGTGCTGGGACTGTAAACCAGCCCTGTAAAAAAAAGTGCCGCTCTGTTTCGAGTGAAAGGAAGACGTTCACTGCACCTGGGACTGGACAAGTGTGGCTAGCAGAAGGTTTAACAGGGTAACATGGGAATGAGACTGATCATTATATGATATAGTATATATAGTTATATACGCCTACAGTTTACCGTACGCCATGATCTCACCCACCAATGCTGACACAGCTTGGATGAAGGTCAGAATACCAGCCAGAGGACGCCGCTCCTGCCGCTCAAAAAAGAAACATCATTCAGCAGTCACAGCGTTGGAATTGGGAAAATATCTTCAATTTGTTAGCTTTCCATTTTTTTAACTCTGCCATGGCCGGTCCTAAGCCCGTGCTGCGAAAAGAGGAAGGTTGGGTGCTGGGACAGTAAACCAGCCCTGTAAAAAAAGTGCCGCTATGTTTCGAGTGAAAGGAGGACGTTCACTGCACCTGGGACTGGACAAGTGTGGCTAGCAGAAGGTTTAACAGGGTAACATGGGAATGAGACTGATCATTATATGATATAGTATATATAGTTATATACGCCTACAGTTTACCGTACGCCATGATCTCACCCACCAATGCTGACACAGCTTGGATGAAGGTCAGAATACCAGCCAGAGGACGCCGCTCCTGCCGCTCAAAAAAGAAACATCATTCAGCAGTCACAGCGTTGGAATTGGGAAAATATCTTCAATTTGTTAGCTTTCCATTTTTTTAACTCTGCCATGGCCGGTCCTAAGCCCGTGCTGCGAAAAGAGGAAGGTTGGGTGCTGGGACTGTAAACCAGCCCTGTAAAAAAAAGTGCCGCTATGTTTCGAGTGAAAGGAAGACGTTCACTGCACCTGGGACTGGACAAGTGTGGCTAGCAGAAGGTTTAACAGGGTAACATGGGAATGAGACTGATCATTATATGATATAGTATATATAGTTATATACGCCTACAGTTTACCGTACGCCATGATCTCACCCACCAATGCTGACACAGCTTGGATGAAGGTCAGAATACCAGCCAGAGGACGCCGCTCCTGCCGCTCAAAAAAGAAACATCATTCAGCAGTCACAGCGTTGGAATTGGGAAAATATCTTCAATTTGTTAGCTTTCCATTTTTTTAACTCTGCCATGGCCGGTCCTAAGCCCGTGCTGCGAAAAGAGGAAGGTTGGGTGCTGGGACAGTAAACCAGCCCTGTAAAAAAAGTGCCGCTATGTTTCGAGTGAAAGGAAGACGTTCACTGCACCTGGGACTGGACAAGTGTGGCTAGCAGAAGGTTTAACAGGGTAACATGGGAATGAGACTGATCATTATATGATATAGTATATATAGTTATATGCGCCTACAGTTTACCGTACGCCATGATCTCACCCACCAATGCTGACACAGCTTGGATGAAGGTCAGAATACCAGCCAGAGGACGCCGCTCCTGCCGCTCAAAAAAGAAACATCATTCAGCAGTCACAGCGTTGGAATTGGGAAAATATCTTCAATTTGTTAGCTTTCCATTTTTTTAACTCTGCCATGGCCGGTCCTAAGCCCGTGCTGCGAAAAGAGGAAGGTTGGGTGCTGGGACTGTAAACCAGCCCTGTAAAAAAAAGTGCCGCTATGTTTCGAGTGAAAGGAAGACGTTCACTGCACCTGGGACTGGACAAGTGTGGCTAGCAGAAGGTTTAACAGGGTAACATGGGAATGAGACTGATCATTATATGATATAGTATATATAGTTATATACGCCTACAGTTTACCGTACGCCATGATCTCACCCACCAATGCTGACACAGCTTGGATGAAGGTCAGAATACCAGCCAGAGGACGCCGCTCCTGCCGCTCAAAAAAGAAACATCATTCAGCAGTCACAGCGTTGGAATTGGGAAAATATCTTCAATTTGTTAGCTTTCCATTTTTTTTAACTCTGCCATGGCCGGTCCTAAGCCCGTGCTGCAAAAAGAGGAAGGTTGGGTGCTGGGACAGTAAACCAGCCCTGTAAAAAAAAAGTGCCGATGTGTTTCGAGTGAAAGGAAGACGTTCACTGCACCTGGGACTGGACAAGTGTGGCTAGCAGAAGGTTTAACAGGGTAACATGGGAATGAGACTGATCATTATATGATATAGTATATATAGTTATATACGCCTACAGTTTACCGTACGCCATGATCTCACCCACCAATGCTGACACAGCTTGGATGAAGGTCAGAATACCAGCCAGAGGACGCCGCTCCTGCCGCTCAAAATGAAACATCATTCAGCAGTCACAGCGTTGGAATTGGGAAAATATCTTCAACTTGTTAGCTTTCCATTTTTTTAACTCTGCCATGGCCGGTCCTAAGCCCGTGCTGCGAAAAGAGGAAGGTTGGGTGCTAGGACAGTAAACCAGCCCTGTAAAAAAAATGCCGCTATGTTTCGAGTGAAAGGAAGACGTTCACTGCACCTGGGACTGGACAAGTGTGGCTAGCAGAAGGTTTAACAGGGTAACATGGGAATGAGACTGATCATTATATGATATAGTATATATAGTTATATACGCCTACAGTTTACCGTACGCCATGATCTCACCCACCAATGCTGACACAGCTTGGATGAAGGTCAGAATACCAGCCAGAGGACGCCGCTCCTGCCGCTCAAAAAAGAAACATCATTCAGCAGTCACAGCATTGGAATTGGGAAAATATCTTCAATTTGTTAGCTTTCCATTTTTTTAACTCTGCCATGGCCGGTCCTAAGCCTGTGCTGCGAAAAGAGGAAGGTTGGGTGCTGGGACTGTAAACCAGCCCTGTAAAAAAAAGTGCCGCTATGTTTCGAGTGAAAGGAAGACGTTCACTGCACCTGGGACTGGACAAGTGTGGCTAGCAGAAGGTTTAACAGGGTAACATGGGAATGAGACTGATCATTATATGATATAGTATATATAGTTATATACGCCTACAGTTTACCGTACGCCATGATCTCACCCACCAATGCTGACACAGCTTGGATGAAGGTCAGAATACCAGCCAGAGGACGCCGCTCCTGCCGCTCAAAAAAGAAACATCATTCAGCAGTCACAGCGTTGGAATTGGGAAAATATCTTCAATTTGTTAGCTTTCCATTTTTTTAACTCTGCCATGGCCGGTCCTAAGCCCGTGCTGCGAAAAGAGGAAGGTTGGGTGCTGGGACTGTAAACCAGCCCTGTAAAAAAAAGTGCCGCTATGTTTCGAGTGAAAGGAAGACGTTCACTGCACCTGGGACTGGACAAGTGTGGCTAGCAGAAGGTTTAACAGGGTAACATGGGAATGAGACTGATCATTATATGATATAGTATATATAGTTATATACGCCTACAGTTTACCATACGCCATGATCTCACCCACCAATGCTGACACAGCTTGGATGAAGGTCAGAATACCAGCCAGAGGACGCCGCTCCTGCCGCTCAAAATGAAACATCATTCAGCAGTCACAGCGTTGGAATTGGGAAAATATCTTCAACTTGTTAGCTTTCCATTTTTTTAACTCTGCCATGGCCGGTCCTAAGCCCGTGCTGCAAAAAGAGGAAGGTTTGGTGCTAGGACAGTAAACCAGCCCTGTAAAAAAAATGCCGCTATGTTTCGAGTGAAAGGAAGACGTTCACTGCACCTGGGACTGGACAAGTGTGGCTAGCAGAAGGTTTAACAGGGTAACATGGGAATGAGACTGATCATTATATGATATAGTATATATAGTTATATACGCCTACAGTTTACCGTATGCCATGATCTCACCCACCAATGCTGACACAGCTTGGATGAAGGTCAGAATACCAGCCAGAGGACGCCGCTCCTGCCGCTCAAAAAGAAACATCATTCAGCAGTCACAGCGTTGGAATTGGGAAAATATCTTCAATTTGTTAGCTTTCCATTTTTTTAACTCTGCCATGGCCGGTCCTAAGCCCGTGCTGCGAAAAGAGGAAGGTTGGGTGCTAGGACAGTAAACCAGCCCTGTAAAAAAAAGTGCCGCTATGTTTCGAGTGAAAGGAAGACGTTCACTGCACCTGGGACTGGACAAGTGTGGCTAGCAGAAGGTTTAACAGGGTAACATGGGAATGAGACTGATCATTATATGATATAGTATATATAGTTATATACGCCTACAGTTTACCGTACGCCATGATCTCACCCACCAATGCTGACACAGCTTGGATGAAGGTCAGAATACCAGCCAGAGGACGCCGCTCCTGCCGCTCAAAAAAGAAACATCATTCAGCAGTCACAGCATTGGAATTGGGAAAATATCTTCAATTTGTTAGCTTTCCATTTTTTTAACTCTGCCATGGCCGGTCCTAAGCCCGTGCTGCGAAAAGAGGAAGGTTGGGTGCTGGGACTGTAAACCAGCCCTGTAAAAAAAAGTGCCGCTATGTTTCGAGTGAAAGGAAGACGTTCACTGCACCTGGGACTGGACAAGTGTGGCTAGCAGAAGGTTTAACAGGGTAACATGGGAATGAGACTGATCATTATATGATATAGTATATATAGTTATATACGCCTACAGTTTACCGTACGCCATGATCTCACCCACCAATGCTGACACAGCTTGGATGAAGGTCAGAATACCAGCCAGAGGACGCCGCTCCTGCCGCTCAAAAAAGAAACATCATTCAGCAGTCACAGCGTTGGAATTGGGAAAATATCTTCAATTTGTTAGCTTTCCATTTTTTTAACTCTGCCATGGCCGGTCCTAAGCCCGTGCTGCGAAAAGAGGAAGGTTGGGTGCTGGGACTGTAAACCAGCCCTGTAAAAAAAAGTGCCGCTATGTTTCGAGTGAAAGGAAGACGTTCACTGCACCTGGGACTGGACAAGTGTGGCTAGCAGAAGGTTTAACAGGGTAACATGGGAATGAGACTGATCATTATATGATATAGTATATATAGTTATATACGCCTACAGTTTACCATACGCCATGATCTCACCCACCAATGCTGACACAGCTTGGATGAAGGTCAGAATACCAGCCAGAGGACGCCGCTCCTGCCGCTCAAAATGAAACATCATTCAGCAGTCACAGCGTTGGAATTGGGAAAATATCTTCAACTTGTTAGCTTTCCATTTTTTTAACTCTGCCATGGCCGGTCCTAAGCCCGTGCTGCAAAAAGAGGAAGGTTTGGTGCTAGGACAGTAAACCAGCCCTGTAAAAAAAATGCCGCTATGTTTCGAGTGAAAGGAAGACGTTCACTGCACCTGGGACTGGACAAGTGTGGCTAGCAGAAGGTTTAACAGGGTAACATGGGAATGAGACTGATCATTATATGATATAGTATATATAGTTATATACGCCTACAGTTTACCGTACGCCATGATCTCACCCACCAATGCTGACACAGCTTGGATGAAGGTCAGAATACCAGCCAGAGGACGCCGCTCCTGCCGCTCAAAAAGAAACATCATTCAGCAGTCACAGCGTTGGAATTGGGAAAATATCTTCAATTTGTTAGCTTTCCATTTTTTTAACTCTGCCATGGCCGGTCCTAAGCCCGTGCTGCGAAAAGAGGAAGGTTGGCTGCTGGGACAGTAAACCAGCCCTGTAAAAAAAAGTGCCGCTATGTTTCGAGTGAAAGGAGACGTTCACTGCACCTGGGACTGGACAAGTGTGGCTAGCAGAAGGTTTAACAGGGTAACATGGGAATGAGACTGATCATTATATGATATAGTATATATAGTTATATACGCCTACAGTTTACCATACGCCATGATCTCACCCACCAATGCTGACACAGCTTGGATGAAGGTCAGAATACCAGCCAGAGGATGCCGCTCCTGCCGCTCAAAATGAAACATCATTCAGCAGTCACAGCGTTGGAATTGGGAAAATATCTTCAATTTGTTAGCTTTCCATTTTTTTAACTCTGCCATGGCCGGTCCTAAGCCCGTGCTGCGAAAAGAGGAAGGTTGGGTGCTGGGACTGTAAACCAGCCCTGTAAAAAAAAGTGCCGCTATGTTTCGAGTGAAAGGAAGACGTTCACTGCACCTGGGACTGGACAAGTGTGGCTAGCAGAAGGTTTAACAGGGTAACATGGGAATGAGACTGATCATTATATGATATAGTATATATAGTTATATACGCCTACAGTTTACCGTACGCCATGATCTCACCCACCAATGCTGACACAGCTTGGATGAAGGTCAGAATACCAGCCAGAGGACGCCGCTCCTGCCGCTCAAAAAAGAAACATCATTCAGCAGTCACAGCGTTGGAATTGGGAAAATATCTTCAACTTGTTAGCTTTCCATTTTTTTAACTCTGCCATGGCCGGTCCTAAGCCCGTGCTGCAAAAAGAGGAAGGTTTGGTGCTAGGACAGTAAACCAGCCCTGTAAAAAAAATGCCGCTATGTTTCGAGTGAAAGGAAGACGTTCACTGCACCTGGGACTGGACAAGTGTGGCTAGCAGAAGGTTTAACAGGGTAACATGGGAATGAGACTGATCATTATATGATATAGTATATATAGTTATATACGCCTACAGTTTACCGTACGCCATGATCTCACCCACCAATGCTGACACAGCTTGGATGAAGGTCAGAATACCAGCCAGAGGACGCCGCTCCTGCCGCTCAAAAAAGAAACATCATTCAGCAGTCACAGCGTTGGAATTGGGAAAATATCTTCAATTTGTTAGCTTTCCATTTTTTTAACTCTGCCATGGCCGGTCCTAAGCCCGTGCTGCGAAAAGAGGAAGGTTGGGTGCTGGGACTGTAAACCAGCCCTGTAAAAAAAAGTGCCGCTATGTTTCGAGTGAAAGGAAGACGTTCACTGCACCTGGGACTGGACAAGTGTGGCTAGCAGAAGGTTTAACAGGGTAACATGGGAATGAGACTGATCATTATATGATATAGTATATATAGTTATATACGCCTACAGTTTACCGTACGCCATGATCTCACCCACCAATGCTGACACAGCTTGGATGAAGGTCAGAATACCAGCTAGAGGACGCCGCTCCTGCCGCTCAAAAAAGAAACATCATTCAGCAGTCACAGCGTTGGAATTGGGAAAATATCTTCAATTTGTTAGCTTTCCATTTTTTTAACTCTGCCATGGCCGGTCCTAAGCCCGTGCTGCGAAAAGAGGAAGGTTGGGTGCTGGGACTGTAAACCAGCCCTGTAAAAAAAAGTGCCGCTATGTTTCGAGTGAAAGGAAGACGTTCACTGCACCTGGGACTGGACAAGTGTGGCTAGCAGAAGGTTTAACAGGGTAACATGGGAATGAGACTGATCATTATATGATATAGTATATATAGTTATATACGCCTACAGTTTACCGTACGCCATGATCTCACCCACCAATGCTGACACAGCTTGGATGAAGGTCAGAATACCAGCCAGAGGACGCCGCTCCTGCCGCTCAAAAAAGAAACATCATTCAGCAGTCACAGCGTTGGAATTGGGAAAATATCTTCAATTTGTTAGCTTTCCATTTTTTTAACTCTGCCATGGCCGGTCCTAAGCCCGTGCTGCGAAAAGAGGAAGGTTGGGTGCTGGGACTGTAAACCAGCCCTGTAAAAAAAAGTGCCGCTATGTTTCGAGTGAAAGGAAGACGTTCACTGCACCTGGGACTGGACAAGTGTGGCTAGCAGAAGGTTTAACAGGGTAACATGGGAATGAGACTGATCATTATATGATATAGTATATATAGTTATATACGCCTACAGTTTACCGTACGCCATGATCTCACCCACCAATGCTGACACAGCTTGGATGAAGGTCAGAATACCAGCCAGAGGACGCCGCTCCTGCCGCTCAAAAAGAAACATCATTCAGCAGTCACAGCGTTGGAATTGGGAAAATATCTTCAACTTGTTAGCTTTCCATTTTTTTAACTCTGCCATGGCCGGTCCTAAGCCCGTGCTGCGAAAAGAGGAAGGTTGGGTGCTGGGACTGTAAACCAGCCCTGTAAAAAAAAGTGCCGCTATGTTTCGAGTGAAAGGAAGACGTTCACTGCACCTGGGACTGGACAAGTGTGGCTAGCAGAAGGTTTAACAGGGTAACATGGGAATGAGACTGATCATTATATGATATAGTATATATAGTTATATACGCCTACAGTTTACCGTACGCCATGATCTCACCCACCAATGCTGACACAGCTTGGATGAAGGTCAGAATACCAGCCAGAGGACGCTGCTCCTGCCGCTCAAAAAAGAAACATCATTCAGCAGTCACAGCGTTGGAATTGGGAAGATATCTTCAATTTGTTAGCTTTCCATTTTTTTTAACTCTGCCATGGCCGGTCCTAAGCCCGTGCTGCAAAAAGAGGAAGGTTGGGTGCTGGGACAGTAAACCAGCCCTGTAAAAAAAAGTGCCGCTCTGTTTCGAGTGAAAGGAAGACGTTCACTGCACCTGGGACTGGACAAGTGCGGCTAGCAGAAGGTTTAACAGGGTAACATGGGAATGAGACTGATCATTATATGATATAGTATATATAGTTATATACGCCTACAGTTTACCGTACGCCATGATCTCACCCACCAATGCTGACACAGCTTGGATGAAGGTCAGAATACCAGCCAGAGGACGCCGCTCCTGCCGCTCAAAAAGAAACATCATTCAGCAGTCACAGCGTTGGAATTGGGAAAATATCTTCAATTTGTTAGCTTTCCATTTTTTTAACTCTGCCATGGCCGGTCCTAAGCCCGTGCTGCGAAAAGAGGAAGGTTGGGTGCTGGGACAGTAAACCAGCCCTGTAAAAAAAAGTGCCGCTATGTTTCGAGTGAAAGGAAGACGTTCACTGCACCTGGGACTGGACAAGTGTGGCTAGCAGAAGGTTTAACATGGTAACATGGGAATGAGACTGATCATTATATGATATAGTATATATAGTTATATACGCCTACAGTTTACCGTACGCCATGATCTCACCCACCAATGCTGACACAGCTTGGATGAAGGTCAGAATACCAGCCAGAGGACGCCGCTCCTGCCGCTCAAAAAAGAAACATCATTCAGCAGTCACAGCGTTGGAATTGGGAAAATATCTTCAATTTGTTAGCTTTCCATTTTTTTAACTCTGCCATGGCCGGTCCTAAGCCCGTGCTGCGAAAAGAGGAAGGTTGGGTGCTGGGACTGTAAACCAGCCCTGTAAAAAAAAGTGCCGCTATGTTTCGAGTGAAAGGAAGACGTTCACTGCACCTGGGACTGGACAAGTGTGGCTAGCAGAAGGTTTAACAGGGTAACATGGGAATGAGACTGATCATTATATGATATAGTATATATAGTTATATACGCCTACAGTTTACCGTACGCCATGATCTCACCCACCAATGCTGACACAGCTTGGATGAAGGTCAGAATACCAGCCAGAGGACGCCGCTCCTGCCGCTCAAAAAAGAAACATCATTCAGCAGTCACAGCGTTGGAATTGGGAAAATATCTTCAATTTGTTAGCTTTCCATTTTTTTAACTCTGCCATGGCCGGTCCTAAGCCCGTGCTGCGAAAAGAGGAAGGTTGGGTGCTGGGACAGTAAACCAGCCCTGTAAAAAAAAGTGCCGCTATGTTTCGAGTGAAAGGAAGACGTTCACTGCACCTGGGACTGGACAAGTGTGGCTAGCAGAAGGTTTAACAGGGTAACATGGGAATGAGACTGATCATTATATGATATAGTATATATAGTTATATACGCCTACAGTTTACCGTACGCCATGATCTCACCCACCAATGCTGACACAGCTTGGATGAAGGTCAGAATACCAGCCAGAGGACGCCGCTCCTGCCGCTCAAAAAAGAAACATCATTCAGCAGTCACAGCGTTGGAATTGGGAAAATATCTTCAATTTGTTAGCTTTCTATTTTTTTTAACTCTGCCATGGCCGATCCTAAGCCCGTGCTGCAAAGAGAGGAAGGTTGGGTGCTGGGACTGTAAACCAGCCCTGTAAAAAAAAGTGCCGCTATGTTTCGAGTGAAAGGAAGACGTTCACTGCACCTGGGACTGGACAAGTGTGGCTAGCAGAAGGTTTAACAGGGTAACATGGGAATGAGACTGATCATTATATGATATAGTATATATAGTTATATACGCCTACAGTTTACCGTACGCCATGATCTCACCCACCAATGCTGACACAGCTTGGATGAAGGTCAGAATACCAGCCAGAGGACGCCGCTCCTGCCGCTCAAAAAGAAACATCATTCAGCAGTCACAGCGTTGGAATTGGGAAAATATCTTCAATTTGTTAGCTTTCCATTTTTTTAACTCTGCCATGGCCGGTCCTAAGCCCGTGCTGCGAAAAGAGGAAGGTTGGGTGCTGGGACAGTAAACCAGCCCTGTAAAAAAAAGTGCCGCTATGTTTCGAGTGAAAGGAAGACGTTCACTGCACCTGGGACTGGACAAGTGTGGCTAGCAGAAGGTTTAACAGGGTAACATGGGAATGAGACTGATCATTATATGATATAGTATATATAGTTATATACGCCTACAGTTTACCATACGCCATGATCTCACCCACCAATGCTGACACAGCTTGGATGAAGGTCAGAATACCAGCCAGAGGACGCCGCTCCTGCCGCTCAAAATGAAACATCATTCAGCAGTCACAGCGTTGGAATTGGGAAAATATCTTCAACTTGTTAGCTTTCCATTTTTTTAACTCTGCCATGGCCGGTCCTAAGCCCGTGCTGCGAAAAGAGGAAGGTTGGGTGCTAGGACAGTAAACCAGCCCTGTAAAAAAAATGCCGCTATGTTTCGAGTGAAAGGAAGACGTTCACTGCACCTGGGACTGGACAAGTGTGGCTAGCAGAAGGTTTAACAGGGTAACATGGGAATGAGACTGATCATTATATGATATAGTATATATAGTTATATACGCCTACAGTTTACCGTACGCCATGATCTCACCCACCAATGCTGACACAGCTTGGATGAAGGTCAGAATACCAGCCAGAGGACGCCGCTCCTGCCGCTCAAAAAAGAAACATCATTCAGCAGTCACAGCATTGGAATTGGGAAAATATCTTCAATTTGTTAGCTTTCCATTTTTTTAACTCTGCCATGGCCGGTCCTAAGCCCGTGCTGCGAAAAGAGGAAGGTTGGGTGCTGGGACTGTAAACCAGCCCTGTAAAAAAAAGTGCCGCTATGTTTCGAGTGAAAGGAAGACGTTCACTGCACCTGGGACTGGACAAGTGTGGCTAGCAGAAGGTTTAACAGGGTAACATGGGAATGAGACTGATCATTATATGATATAGTATATATAGTTATATACGCCTACAGTTTACCGTACGCCATGATCTCACCCACCAATGCTGACACAGCTTGGATGAAGGTCAGAATACCAGCCAGAGGACGCCGCTCCTGCCGCTCAAAAAAGAAACATCATTCAGCAGTCACAGCGTTGGAATTGGGAAAATATCTTCAATTTGTTAGCTTTCCATTTTTTTAACTCTGCCATGGCCGGTCCTAAGCCCGTGCTGCGAAAAGAGGAAGGTTGGGTGCTGGGACTGTAAACCAGCCCTGTAAAAAAAAGTGCCGCTATGTTTCGAGTGAAAGGAAGACATTCACTGCACCTGGGACTGGACAAGTGTGGCTAGCAGAAGGTTTAACAGGGTAACATGGGAATGAGACTGATCATTATATGATATAGTATATATAGTTATATACGCCTACAGTTTACCGTACGCCATGATCTCACCCACCAATGCTGACACAGCTTGGATGAAGGTCAGAATACCAGCCAGAGGACGCCGCTCCTGCCGCTCAAAAAAGAAACATCATTCAGCAGTCACAGCGTTGGAATTGGGAAAATATCTTCAATTTGTTAGCTTTCCATTTTTTTTTAACTCTGCCATGGCCGGTCCTAAGCCCGTGCTGCAAAAAGAGGAAGGTTGGGTGCTGGGACAGTAAACCAGCCCTGTAAAAAAAAGTGCCGCTATGTTTCGAGTGAAAGGCAGACGTTCACTGCACCTGGGACTGGACAAGTGTGGCTAGCAGAAGGTTTAACAGGGTAACATGGGAATGAGACTGATCATTATATGATATAGTATATATAGTTATATACGCCTACAGTTTACCGTACGCCATGATCTCACCCACCAATGCTGACACAGCTTGGATGAAGGTCAGAATACCAGCCAGAGGACGCCGCTCCTGCCGCTCAAAAAAGAAACATCATTCAGCAGTCACAGCGTTGGAATTGGGAAAATATCTTCAATTTGTTAGCTTTCCATTTTTTTAACTCTGCCATGGCCGGTCCTAAGCCCGTGCTGCGAAAAGAGGAAGGTTGGGTGCTGGGACTGTAAACCAGCCCTGTAAAAAAAAGTGCCGCTATGTTTCGAGTGAAAGGAAGACGTTCACTGCACCTGGGACTGGACAAGTGTGGCTAGCAGAAGGTTTAACAGGGTAACATGGGAATGAGACTGATCATTATATGATATAGTATATATAGTTATATACGCCTACAGTTTACCGTACGCCATGATCTCACCCACCAATGCTGACACAGCTTGGATGAAGGTCAGAATACCAGCCAGAGGACGCCGCTCCTGCCGCTCAAAAAAGAAACATCATTCAGCAGTCACAGCGTTGGAATTGGGAAAATATCTTCAATTTGTTAGCTTTCCATTTTTTTAACTCTGCCATGGCCGGTCCTAAGCCCGTGCTGCGAAAAGAGGAAGGTTGGGTGCTGGGACTGTAAACCAGCCCTGTAAAAAAAAGTGCCGCTATGTTTCGAGTGAAAGGAAGACGTTCACTGCACCTGGGACTGGACAAGTGTGGCTAGCAGAAGGTTTAACAGGGTAACATGGGAATGAGACTGATCATTATATGATATAGTATATATAGTTATATACGCCTACAGTTTACCATACGCCATGATCTCACCCACCAATGCTGACACAGCTTGGATGAAGGTCAGAATACCAGCCAGAGGACGCCGCTCCTGCCGCTCAAAATGAAACATCATTCAGCAGTCACAGCGTTGGAATTGGGAAAATATCTTCAACTTGTTAGCTTTCCATTTTTTTAACTCTGCCATGGCCGGTCCTAAGCCCGTGCTGCGAAAAGAGGAAGGTTGGGTGCTGGGACTGTAAACCAGCCCTGTAAAAAAAAGTGCCGCTATGTTTCGAGTGAAAGGAAGACGTTCACTGCACCTGGGACTGGACAAGTGTGGCTAGCAGAAGGTTTAACAGGGTAACATGGGAATGAGACTGATCATTATATGATATAGTATATATAGTTATATACGCCTACAGTTTACCATACGCCATGATCTCACCCACCAATGCTGACACAGCTTGGATGAAGGTCAGAATACCAGCCAGAGGACGCCGCTCCTGCCGCTCAAAATGAAACATCATTCAGCAGTCACAGCGTTGGAATTGGGAAAATATCTTCAACTTGTTAGCTTTCCATTTTTTTAACTCTGCCATGGCCGGTCCTAAGCCCGTGCTGCAAAAAGAGGAAGGTTTGGTGCTAGGACAGTAAACCAGCCCTGTAAAAAAAATGCCGCTATGTTTCGAGTGAAAGGAAGACGTTCACTGCACCTGGGACTGGACAAGTGTGGCTAGCAGAAGGTTTAACAGGGTAACATGGGAATGAGACTGATCATTATATGATATAGTATATATAGTTATATACGCCTACAGTTTACCGTACGCCATGATCTCACCCACCAATGCTGACACAGCTTGGATGAAGGTCAGAATACCAGCCAGAGGACGCCGCTCCTGCCGCTCAAAAAAGAAACATCATTCAGCAGTCACAGCGTTGGAATTGGGAAAATATCTTCAATTTGTTAGCTTTCCATTTTTTTAACTCTGCCATGGCCGGTCCTAAGCCCGTGCTGCGAAAAGAGGAAGGTTGGGTGCTGGGACTGTAAACCAGCCCTGTAAAAAAAAGTGCCGCTATGTTTCGAGTGAAAGGAAGACGTTCACTGCACCTGGGACTGGACAAGTGTGGCTAGCAGAAGGTTTAACAGGGTAACATGGGAATGAGACTGATCATTATATGATATAGTATATATAGTTATATACGCCTACAGTTTACCGTACGCCATGATCTCACCCACCAATGCTGACACAGCTTGGATGAAGGTCAGAATACCAGCCAGAGGACGCCGCTCCTGCCGCTCAAAAAGAAACATCATTCAGCAGTCACAGCGTTGGAATTGGGAAAATATCTTCAATTTGTTAGCTTTCCATTTTTTTAACTCTGCCATGGCCGGTCCTAAGCCCGTGCTGCGAAAAGAGGAAGGTTGGGTGCTGGGACAGTAAACCAGCCCTGTAAAAAAAAGTGCCGCTATGTTTCGAGTGAAAGGAAGACGTTCACTGCACCTGGGACTGGACAAGTGTGGCTAGCAGAAGGTTTAACAGGGTAACATGGGAATGAGACTGATCATTATATGATATAGTATATATAGTTATATACGCCTACAGTTTACCGTACGCCGTGATCTCACCCACCAATGCTGACACAGCTTGGATGAAGGTCAGAATACCAGCCAGAGGACACCGCTCCTGCCACTCAAAAAAGAAACATCATTCAGCAGTCACAGCGTTGGAATTGGGAAAATATCTTCAATTTGTTAGCTTTCCATTTTTTTAACTCTGCCATGGCCGGTCCTAAGCCCGTGCTGCGAAAAGAGGAAGGTTGGGTGCTGGGACTGTAAACCAGCCCTGTAAAAAAAAGTGCCGCTATGTTTCGAGTGAA